>NC_060062.1:34696462-35441552 GCF_020283565.1 Trifolium pratense | reverse complement strand
ATGAGTTCCATGGCCAGTTGTGTCTCCTGGAGAAAAAGTATTTTTTTCAAAGAAGTCTTTTCCCAATGAACGTTTGTAATATCTCGTTCCAATCAGTTTACTACAAAAAAGGTAACTAATATTAGAATTTTATCAAAAGTTATAGGTGCTACGATGCCAGTCACTAAATGAAAATTAGATTAATCTATTTGATGATTGTAAATTATATGTCTAAAAAGTCATAACATACTTGTTGCGGTTGAAAAGTCATAACATTTTGAATTTCATATACAAGTTATAATGTTGATGCCACATTTTTTTACAAGTCATTTTTTAACAAACAGACGAACGCACGCACACGGGAGTGCACGCACGCACATACGCACATACTAAGAAAATGTATTGATTATAATAAGAAGAAGAATGAAATGTATGGTTGGTTATATAATGTGTGTGAAATCGGCAGTCTTTTACATCTAGTACTAGTAGTGGACATTCATTGTATCTATCTAGTGCATCTGGAAAGTAAGAAATTTAACAAAAGGAAAAAGTAAAACACTCACTAGTGGAGAAAATTACACTAATAAATAAAATTACTTACTATAATTGATTCAACACACAATCACTAAGAAACTCTTTTCTTCCCCACATTCATACTTCATGTACGTAACCAACGTGTAAGTAAGTAACGTACATACATATACAATACTAAAGAGAAGCTTTACTAAAGAGAAGCTTTTTTAGTGCTGGTACCATTTACCAGTAATTAATGTTTTGTTCAAGATTTTAGTGATTTAATTGAAGGTTCTATGTATGCTAGGAAGAATCGTTTGAAAATATGACTCATCATATATGTTAATCGGGGAAATGGATTAGATGCAGTTGATTTTATGTGCAGTCATGCATTCACTACATTTGCGGTTGGCCAATCAAGATCAGACGTCTATAAATGCAGTCTATTTAGTAATACAAGTTATAATGTTGATGCCACATTTTTTTACAAGTCATTTTTTAACAAACGGACGCACGCGCGCACGCACGCACACCGGAGTGCACGCACGCACATACTAAGTAAAAAAAAAGGGTGCCCCTAAAATTTTTGTGCCTTGTGCGGTCGTTCCTCCGAACACCCTCCGAAACCCACCTGCTTGCAGCCACAAACATTGCCCAAGGTGAAACATTCATTATGGATGAACGATCTGGACCCGAGTTTCTAGCTGCAAAAGTAGTTAGTATCCCATGTTGCATTACATGGAATGATCCAATTTTTAATAATATATATATATATATATATATATATATATATATATATATATATATATATATATATATATATTTATTTTTCCTTCCACCGAAACAGATATAATGTCAACTCCATCGACAATAGCGTCATTAAATGCATGGAGGATGTCCACATCATCACATCCACCATACTTTATAACGACAATCCGTGCCGATGAAGCTCCACCTCTTATAGTTACATGGCCAAGCCCTAACATACTTGAAATTCTAACAGGGTTGCCGGCCGCTATGAATGCAGTATGAGTTCCATGGCCAGTTGTGTCTCCTGGAGAAAAAGTATTTTTTTCAAAGAAGTCTTTTCCAAATGAACGTTTGTAATATCTCGTTCCAATCAGTTTACTACAAAAAAGGTAACTAATATTAGAATTTTATCAAAAGTTATAGGTGCTACGATGCCAGTCACTAAATGAAAATTAGATTAATCTATTTGATGATTGTAAATTATATGTCTAAAAAGTCATAACATACTTGTTGCGGTTGAAAAGTCATAACATTTTGAATTTCATATACAAGTTATAATGTTGATGCCACATTTTTTTACAAGTCATTTTTTAACAAACAGACGCACGCACGCACACGGGAGTGCACACACGCACATACGCACATACTAAGAAAATGTTTTGATTTTAATAAGAAGAAGAATGAAATGTATGGTTGGTTATATAATGTGTGTGAAATCGGCAGTCTTTTACATCTAGTACTAGTTGTGGACATTCATTGTATCTATCTAGTGCATCTGGAAAGTAAGAAATTTAACAAAAGGAAAAAGTAAAACACTCACTAGTGGAGAAAATTACTCTAATAAATAAAATTACTTACTATAATTGATTCAACACACAATCACTAAGAAACTCTTTTCTTCCCCACATTCATACTTCATGTACGTAACCAACGTGTAAGTAAGTAACGTACATACATATACAATACTAAAGAGAAGCTTTACTAAAGAGAAGCTTTTTTAGTGCAGGTACCATTTACCAGTAATTAATGTTTTGTTCAAGATTTTAGTGATTTAATTGAAGGTTCTATGTATGCTAGGAAGAATCGTTTGAAAATATGACTCATCATATATGTTAATCGGGGAAATGGATTAGATGCAGTTGATTTTATGTGCAGTCCTGCATTCACTACATTTGTGGTTGGCCAAGCAAGATCAGACGTCTATAAATGCAGTCTATTTAATAATACAAGTTATAATGTTGATGCCACATTTTTTTACAAGTCATTTTTTAACAAACGGACGCACGCACGCACACGGGAGTGCACGCACGCACATACACACATACTAAGTAAAAAAAAGGGTGCCCCTAAAATTTTTGTGCCTTGTGCGGTCGCTCCTCCGAACACCCTCCGAAACCCACCTGCTTGCAGCCACAAACATTGCCCAAGGTGAAACATTTATTATGGATGAACGATCTGGACCCGAGTTTTCAGCTGCAAATACAGTTAGTATCCGTGTTGCATTACATGGAATGATCCAATTTTTAATATATATATATATATATATATATATATATATATATATATATATATATATATATATATATATTTATTTTTCCTTCCACCGAAACAGATATAATGTCAACTCCATCGACAATAGCGTCATTAAATGCATGGAGGATGTCCACATCATCACATCCACCATACTTTATAACGGCAATCCGTGCCGATGAAGCTCCACCTCTTATAGTTACATGGCCAAGCCCTAACATACTTGAAATTCTAACAGGGTTGCCGGCCGCTATGAATGCAGTATGAGTTCCATGGCCAGTTGTGTCTCCTGGAGAAAAAGTATTTTTTTCAAAGAAGTCTTTTCCAAATGAACGTTTGTAATATCTCGTTCCAATCAGTTTACTACAAAAAAGGTAACTAATATTAGAATTTTATCAAAAGTTATAGGTGCTACGATGCCAGTCACTAAATGAAAATTAGATTAATCTATTTGATGATTGTAAATTATATGTCTAAAAAGTCATAACATACTTGTTGCGGTTGAAAAGTCATAACATTTTGAATTTCATATACAAGTTATAATGTTGATGCCACATTTTTTTACAAGTCATTTTTTAACAAACAGACGCACGCACGCACACGGGAGTGCACACACGCACATACGCACATACTAAGAAAATGTTTTGATTTTAATAAGAAGAAGAATGAAATGTATGGTTGGTTATATAATGTGTGTGAAATCGGCAGTCTTTTACATCTAGTACTAGTTGTGGACATTCATTGTATCTATCTAGTGCATCTGGAAAGTAAGAAATTTAACAAAAGGAAAAAGTAAAACACTCACTAGTGGAGAAAATTACTCTAATAAATAAAATTACTTACTATAATTGATTCAACACACAATCACTAAGAAACTCTTTTCTTCCCCACATTCATACTTCATGTACGTAACCAACGTGTAAGTAAGTAACGTACATACATATACAATACTAAAGAGAAGCTTTACTAAAGAGAAGCTTTTTTAGTGCAGGTACCTTTTACCAGTAATTAATGTTTTGTTCAAGATTTTAGTGATTTAATTGAAGGTTCTATGTATGCTAGGAAGAATCGTTTGAAAATATGACTCATCATATATGTTAATCGGGGAAATGGATTAGATGCAGTTGATTTTATGTGCAGTCATGCATTCACTACATTTGTGGTTGGCCAAGCAAGATCAGACGTCTATAAATGCAGTCTATTTAATAATACAAGTTATAATGTTGATGCCACATTTTTTTACAAGTCATTTTTTAACAAACGGACGCACGCACGCACACGGGAGTGCACGCACGCACATACACACATACTAAGTAAAAAAAAGGGTGCCCCTAAAATTTTTGTGCCTTGTGCGGTCGCTCCTCCGAACACCCTCCGAAACCCACCTGCTTGCAGCCACAAACATTGCCCAAGGTGAAACATTTATTATGGATGAACGATCTGGACCCGAGTTTTCAGCTGCAAATACAGTTAGTATCCGTGTTGCATTACATGGAATGATCCAATTTTTATATATATATATATATATATATATATATATATATATATATATATATATATATATATATTTATTTTTCCTTCCACCGAAACAGATATAATGTCAACTCCATCGACAATAGCGTCATTAAATGCATGGAGGATGTCCACATCATCACATCCACCATACTTTATAACGGCAATCCGTGCCGATGAAGCTCCACCTCTTATAGTTACATGGCCAAGCCCTAACATACTTGAAATTCTAACAGGGTTGCCGGCCGCTATGAATGCAGTATGAGTTCCATGGCCAGTTGTGTCTCCTGGAGAAAAAGTATTTTTTTCAAAGAAGTCTTTTCCAAATGAACGTTTGTAATATCTCGTTCCAATCAGTTTACTACAAAAAAGGTAACTAATACTAGAATTTTATCAAAAGTTATAGGGGCTACGATGCCAGTCACTAAATGAAAATTAGATTAATCTATTTGATGATTGTAAATTATATGTCTAAAAAGTCATAACATACTTGTTGCGGTTGAAAAGTCATAACATTTTGAATTTCATATACAAGTTATAATGTTGATGCCACATTTTTTTACAAGTCATTTTTTAACAAACAGACGCACGCACGCACACGGGAGTGCACGCACGCACATACGCACATACTAAGAAAATGTATTGATTATAATAAGAAGAAGAATGAAATGTATGGTTGGTTATATAATGTGTGTGAAATTGGCAGTCTTTTACATCTAGTACTAGTAGTCACGCACACGGGAGTGCACGCACGCACATACGCACATACTAAGAAAATGTATTGATTATAATAAGAAGAAGAATGAAATGTATGGTTGGTTATATAATGTGTGTGAAATCGGCAGTCTTTTACATCTAGTACTAGTAGTGGACATTCATTGTATCTATCTAGTGCATCTGGAAAGTAAGAAATTTAACAAAAGGAAAAAGTAAAACACTCACTAGTGGAGAAAATTACTCTAATAAATAAAATTACTTACTATAATTGATTCAACACACAATCACTAAGAAAATCTTTTCTTCCCCACATTCATACTTCATGTACGTAACCAACGTGTAAGTAAGTAACGTACATACATATACAATACTAAAGAGAAGCTTTACTAAAGAGAAGTTTTTTTAGTGCTGGTACCATTTACCAGTAATTAATGTTTTGTTCAAGATTTTAGTGATTTAATTGAAGGTTTTATGTATGCTAGTAAGAATCGTTTGAAAATATGACTCATCATATATGTTAATCGGGGAAATGGATTAGATGCAGTTGATTTTATGTGCAGTCATGCATTCACTACATTTGTGGTTGGCCAATCAAGATCAGACGTCTATAAATGCAGTCTATTTAATAATACAAGTTATAATGTTGATGCCACATTTTTTTACAAGTCATTTTTTAACAAACGGACGCACGCACGCACGCACACGGGAGTGCACTCACGCACATACACACATACTAAGTAAAAAAAAAAGGGTGCCCCTAAAATTTTTGTGCCTTGTGCGGTCGCTCCTCCGAACACCCTCCGAAACCTACCTGCTTGCAGCCACAAACATTGCCCAAGGTGAAACATTCATTATGGATGAACGATCTGGACCCGAGTTTCCAGCTGCAAATACAGTTAGTATCCGTGTTGCATTACATGGAATGATCCAATTTTTAATATATATATATATATATATATTTCCTTCCACCGAAACAGATATAATGTCAACTCCATCGACAATAGCGTCATTAAATGCATGGAGGATGTCCACATCATCACATCCACCATACTTTATAACGGCAATCCGTGCCGATGAAGCTCCACCTCTTATAGTTACATGGCCAAGCCCTAACATACTTGAAATTCTAACAGGGTTGCCGGCCGCTATGAATGCAGTATGAGTTCCATGGCCAGTTGTGTCTCCTGGAGAAAAAGTATTTTTTTCAAAGAAGTCTTTTCCAAATAAACGTTTGTAATATCTCGTTCCAATCAGTTTACTACAAAAAATGTAACTAATATTAGAATTTTATCAAAAGTTATAGGTGCTACGATGCCAGTCACTAAATGAAAATTAGATTAATCTATTTGATGATTGTAAATTATATGTCTAAAAAGTCATAACATACTTGTTGCGGTTGAAAAGTCATAACATTTTGAATTTCATATACAAGTTATAATGTTGATGCCACATTTTTTTACAAGTCATTTTTTAACAAACAGACGCACGCACGCACACGGGAGTGCACACACGCACATACGCACATACTAAGAAAATGTATTGATTATAATAAGAAGAAGAATGAAATGTATGGTTGGTTATATAATGTGTGTGAAATCGGCAGTCTTTTACATCTAGTACTAGTAGTGGACATTCATTGTATCTATCTAGTGCATCTGGAAAGTAAGAAATTTAACAAAAGGAAAAAGTAAAACACTCACTTGTGGAGAAAATTACTCTAATAAATAAAATTACTTACTATAATTGATTCAACACACAATCACTAAGAAACTCTTTTCTTCCCCACATTCATACTTCATGTACGTAACCAACGTGTAAGTAAGTAACGTACATACATATACAATACTAAAGAGAAGCTTTTTTAGTGCTGGTACCATTTACCAGTAATTAATGTTTTGTTCAAGATTTTAGTGATTTAATTGAAGGTTCTATGTATGCTAGGAAGAATCGTTTGAAAATATGACTCATCATATATGTTAATCGGGGAAATGGATTAGATGCAGTTGATTTTATGTGCAGTCATGCATTCACTACATTTGTGGTTGGCCAATCAAGATCAGACGTCTATAAATGCAGTCTATTTAATAATACAAGTTATAATGTTGATGCCACATTTTTTTACAAATCATTTTTTAACAAACGCACGCACGCACGCACACGGGAGTGCACGCACGCACATACACACATACTAAGTAAAAAAAAAGGGTGCCCCTAAAATTTTTGTGCCTTGTGCGGTCGCTCCTCCGAACACCCTCCGAAACCCACCTGCTTGCAGCCACAAACATTGCCCAAGGTGAAACATTTATTATGGATGAACGATCTGGACCCGAGTTTTCAGCTGCAAATACAGTTAGTATCCGTGTTGCATTACATGGAATGATCCAATTTTTAATATATATATATATATATATTTATTTATTTTTCCTTCCACCGAAACAGATATAATGTCAACTCCATCGACAATAGCGTCATTAAATGCATGGAGGATGTCCACATCATCACATCCACCATACTTTTTAACGGCAATCCGTGCCGATGAAGCTCCACCTCTTATAGTTACATGGCCAAGCCCTAACATACTTGAAATTCTAACAGGGTTGCCGGCCGCTATGAATGCAGTATGAGTTCCATGGCCAGTTGTGTCTCCTGGAGAAAAAGTATTTTTTTCAAAGAAGTCTTTTCCAAATAAACGTTTGTAATATCTCGTTCCAATCAGTTTACTACAAAAAATGTAACTAATATTAGAATTTTATCAAAAGTTATAGGTGCTACGATGCCAGTCACTAAATGAAAATTAGATTAATCTATTTGATGATTGTAAATTATATGTCTAAAAAGTCATAACATACTTGTTGCGGTTGAAAAGTCATAACATTTTGAATTTCATATACAAGTTATAATGTTGATGCCACATTTTTTTACAAGTCATTTTTTAACAAACAGACGCACGCACGCACACGGGAGTGCACACACGCACATACGCACATACTAAGAAAATGTATTGATTATAATAAGAAGAAGAATGAAATGTATGGTTGGTTATATAATGTGTGTGAAATCGGCAGTCTTTTACATCTAGTACTAGTAGTGGACATTCATTGTATCTATCTAGTGCATCTGGAAAGTAAGAAATTTAACAAAAGGAAAAAGTAAAACACTCACTTGTGGAGAAAATTACTCTAATAAATAAAATTACTTACTATAATTGATTCAACACACAATCACTAAGAAACTCTTTTCTTCCCCACATTCATACTTCATGTACGTAACCAACGTGTAAGTAAGTAACGTACATACATATACAATACTAAAGAGAAGCTTTTTTAGTGCTGGTACCATTTACCAGTAATTAATGTTTTGTTCAAGATTTTAGTGATTTAATTGAAGGTTCTATGTATGCTAGGAAGAATCGTTTGAAAATATGACTCATCATATATGTTAATCGGGGAAATGGATTAGATGCAGTTGATTTTATGTGCAGTCATGCATTCACTACATTTGTGGTTGGCCAATCAAGATCAGACGTCTATAAATGCAGTCTATTTAATAATACAAGTTATAATGTTGATGCCACATTTTTTTACAAATCATTTTTTAACAAACGCACGCACGCACGCACACGGGAGTGCACGCACGCACATACACACATACTAAGTAAAAAAAAAGGGTGCCCCTAAAATTTTTGTGCCTTGTGCGGTCGCTCCTCCGAACACCCTCCGAAACCCACCTGCTTGCAGCCACAAACATTGCCCAAGGTGAAACATTTATTATGGATGAACGATCTGGACCCGAGTTTTCAGCTGCAAATACAGTTAGTATCCGTGTTGCATTACATGGAATGATCCAATTTTTAATATATATATATATATATATATATATTTATTTATTTTTCCTTCCACCGAAACAGATATAATGTCAACTCCATCGACAATAGCGTCATTAAATGCATGGAGGATGTCCACATCATCACATCCACCATACTTTATAACGGCAATCCGTGCCGATGAAGCTCCACCTCTTATAGTTACATGGCCAAGCCCTAACATACTTGAAATTCTAACAGGGTTGCCGGCCGCTATGAATGCAGTATGAGTTCCATGGCCAGTTGTGTCTCCTGGAGAAAAAGTATTTTTTTCAAAGAAGTCTTTTCCAAATAAACGTTTGTAATATCTCGTTCCAATCAGTTTACTACAAAAAATGTAACTAATATTAGAATTTTATCAAAAGTTATAGGTGCTACGATGCCAGTCACTAAATGAAAATTAGATTAATCTATTTGATGATTGTAAATTATATGTCTAAAAAGTCATAACATACTTGTTGCGGTTGAAAAGTCATAACATTTTGAATTTCATATACAAGTTATAATGTTGATGCCACATTTTTTTACAAGTCATTTTTTAACAAACAGACGCACGCACGCACACGGGAGTGCACACACGCACATACGCACATACTAAGAAAATGTATTGATTATAATAAGAAGAAGAATGAAATGTATGGTTGGTTATATAATGTGTGTGAAATCGGCAGTCTTTTACATCTAGTACTAGTAGTGGACATTCATTGTATCTATCTAGTGCATCTGGAAAGTAAGAAATTTAACAAAAGGAAAAAGTAAAACACTCACTTGTGGAGAAAATTACTCTAATAAATAAAATTACTTACTATAATTGATTCAACACACAATCACTAAGAAACTCTTTTCTTCCCCACATTCATACTTCATGTACGTAACCAACGTGTAAGTAAGTAACGTACATACATATACAATACTAAAGAGAAGCTTTTTTAGTGCTGGTACCATTTACCAGTAATTAATGTTTTGTTCAAGATTTTAGTGATTTAATTGAAGGTTCTATGTATGCTAGGAAGAATCGTTTGAAAATATGACTCATCATATATGTTAATCGGGGAAATGGATTAGATGCAGTTGATTTTATGTGCAGTCATGCATTCACTACATTTGTGGTTGGCCAATCAAGATCAGACGTCTATAAATGCAGTCTATTTAATAATACAAGTTATAATGTTGATGCCACATTTTTTTACAAATCATTTTTTAACAAACGCACGCACGCACGCACACGGGAGTGCACGCACGCACATACACACATACTAAGTAAAAAAAAAGGGTGCCCCTAAAATTTTTGTGCCTTGTGCGGTCGCTCCTCCGAACACCCTCCGAAACCCACCTGCTTGCAGCCACAAACATTGCCCAAGGTGAAACATTTATTATGGATGAACGATCTGGACCCGAGTTTTCAGCTGCAAATACAGTTAGTATCCGTGTTGCATTACATGGAATGATCCAATTTTTAATATATATATATATATATATATATATATATATATATATTTATTTATTTTTCCTTCCACCGAAACAGATATAATGTCAACTCCATCGACAATAGCGTCATTAAATGCATGGAGGATGTCCACATCATCACATCCACCATACTTTATAACGGCAATCCGTGCCGATGAAGCTCCACCTCTTATAGTTACATGGCCAAGCCCTAACATACTTGAAATTCTAACAGGGTTGCCGGCCGCTATGAATGCAGTATGAGTTCCATGGCCAGTTGTGTCTCCTGGAGAAAAAGTATTTTTTTCAAAGAAGTCTTTTCCAAATAAACGTTTGTAATATCTCGTTCCAATCAGTTTACTACAAAAAATGTAACTAATATTAGAATTTTATCAAAAGTTATAGGTGCTACGATGCCAGTCACTAAATGAAAATTAGATTAATCTATTTGATGATTGTAAATTATATGTCTAAAAAGTCATAACATACTTGTTGCGGTTGAAAAGTCATAACATTTTGAATTTCATATACAAGTTATAATGTTGATGCCACATTTTTTTACAAGTCATTTTTTAACAAACAGACGCACGCACGCACACGGGAGTGCACACACGCACATACGCACATACTAAGAAAATGTATTGATTATAATAAGAAGAAGAATGAAATGTATGGTTGGTTATATAATGTGTGTGAAATCGGCAGTCTTTTACATCTAGTACTAGTAGTGGACATTCATTGTATCTATCTAGTGCATCTGGAAAGTAAGAAATTTAACAAAAGGAAAAAGTAAAACACTCACTTGTGGAGAAAATTACTCTAATAAATAAAATTACTTACTATAATTGATTCAACACACAATCACTAAGAAACTCTTTTCTTCCCCACATTCATACTTCATGTACGTAACCAACGTGTAAGTAAGTAACGTACATACATATACAATACTAAAGAGAAGCTTTTTTAGTGCTGGTACCATTTACCAGTAATTAATGTTTTGTTCAAGATTTTAGTGATTTAATTGAAGGTTCTATGTATGCTAGGAAGAATCGTTTGAAAATATGACTCATCATATATGTTAATCGGGGAAATGGATTAGATGCAGTTGATTTTATGTGCAGTCATGCATTCACTACATTTGTGGTTGGCCAATCAAGATCAGACGTCTATAAATGCAGTCTATTTAATAATACAAGTTATAATGTTGATGCCACATTTTTTTACAAATCATTTTTTAACAAACGCACGCACGCACGCACACGGGAGTGCACGCACGCACATACACACATACTAAGTAAAAAAAAAGGGTGCCCCTAAAATTTTTGTGCCTTGTGCGGTCGCTCCTCCGAACACCCTCCGAAACCCACCTGCTTGCAGCCACAAACATTGCCCAAGGTGAAACATTTATTATGGATGAACGATCTGGACCCGAGTTTTCAGCTGCAAATACAGTTAGTATCCGTGTTGCATTACATGGAATGATCCAATTTTTAATATATATATATATATATATATTTATTTATTTTTCCTTCCACCGAAACAGATATAATGTCAACTCCATCGACAATAGCGTCATTAAATGCATGGAGGATGTCCACATCATCACATCCACCATACTTTATAACGGCAATCCGTGCCGATGAAGCTCCACCTCTTATAGTTACATGGCCAAGCCCTAACATACTTGAAATTCTAACAGGGTTGCCGGCCGCTATGAATGCAGTATGAGTTCCATGGCCAGTTGTGTCTCCTGGAGAAAAAGTATTTTTTTCAAAGAAGTCTTTTCCAAATAAACGTTTGTAATATCTCGTTCCAATCAGTTTACTACAAAAAATGTAACTAATATTAGAATTTTATCAAAAGTTATAGGTGCTACGATGCCAGTCACTAAATGAAAATTAGATTAATCTATTTGATGATTGTAAATTATATGTCTAAAAAGTCATAACATACTTGTTGCGGTTGAAAAGTCATAACATTTTGAATTTCATATACAAGTTATAATGTTGATGCCACATTTTTTTACAAGTCATTTTTTAACAAACAGACGCACGCACGCACACGGGAGTGCACACACGCACATACGCACATACTAAGAAAATGTATTGATTATAATAAGAAGAAGAATGAAATGTATGGTTGGTTATATAATGTGTGTGAAATCGGCAGTCTTTTACATCTAGTACTAGTAGTGGACATTCATTGTATCTATCTAGTGCATCTGGAAAGTAAGAAATTTAACAAAAGGAAAAAGTAAAACACTCACTTGTGGAGAAAATTACTCTAATAAATAAAATTACTTACTATAATTGATTCAACACACAATCACTAAGAAACTCTTTTCTTCCCCACATTCATACTTCATGTACGTAACCAACGTGTAAGTAAGTAACGTACATACATATACAATACTAAAGAGAAGCTTTTTTAGTGCTGGTACCATTTACCAGTAATTAATGTTTTGTTCAAGATTTTAGTGATTTAATTGAAGGTTCTATGTATGCTAGGAAGAATCGTTTGAAAATATGACTCATCATATATGTTAATCGGGGAAATGGATTAGATGCAGTTGATTTTATGTGCAGTCATGCATTCACTACATTTGTGGTTGGCCAATCAAGATCAGACGTCTATAAATGCAGTCTATTTAATAATACAAGTTATAATGTTGATGCCACATTTTTTTACAAATCATTTTTTAACAAACGCACGCACGCACGCACACGGGAGTGCACGCACGCACATACACACATACTAAGTAAAAAAAAAGGGTGCCCCTAAAATTTTTGTGCCTTGTGCGGTCGCTCCTCCGAACACCCTCCGAAACCCACCTGCTTGCAGCCACAAACATTGCCCAAGGTGAAACATTTATTATGGATGAACGATCTGGACCCGAGTTTTCAGCTGCAAATACAGTTAGTATCCGTGTTGCATTACATGGAATGATCCAATTTTTAATATATATATATATATATATTTATTTATTTTTCCTTCCACCGAAACAGATATAATGTCAACTCCATCGACAATAGCGTCATTAAATGCATGGAGGATGTCCACATCATCACATCCACCATACTTTATAACGGCAATCCGTGCCGATGAAGCTCCACCTCTTATAGTTACATGGCCAAGCCCTAACATACTTGAAATTCTAACAGGGTTGCCGGCCGCTATGAATGCAGTATGAGTTCCATGGCCAGTTGTGTCTCCTGGAGAAAAAGTATTTTTTTCAAAGAAGTCTTTTCCAAATAAACGTTTGTAATATCTCGTTCCAATCAGTTTACTACAAAAAATGTAACTAATATTAGAATTTTATCAAAAGTTATAGGTGCTACGATGCCAGTCACTAAATGAAAATTAGATTAATCTATTTGATGATTGTAAATTATATGTCTAAAAAGTCATAACATACTTGTTGCGGTTGAAAAGTCATAACATTTTGAATTTCATATACAAGTTATAATGTTGATGCCACATTTTTTTACAAGTCATTTTTTAACAAACAGACGCACGCACACACACGGGAGTGCACGCACGCACATACGCACATACTAAGAAAATGTATTGATTATAATAAGAAGAAGAATGAAATGTATGGTTGGTTATATAATGTGTGTGAAATCGGCAGTCTTTTACATCTAGTACTAGTAGTGGAGATTCATTGTATCTATCTAGTGCATCTGGAAAGTAAGAAATTTAACAAAAGGAAAAAGTAAAACACTCACTAGTGGAGAAAATTACTCTAATAAATAAAATTACTTACTATAATTGATTCAACACACAATCACTAAGAAACTCTTTTCTTCCCCACATTCATACTTCATGTACGTAACCAACGTGTAAGTAAGTAACGTACATACATATACAATACTAAAGAGAAGCTTTACTAAAGAGAAGCTTTTTTAGTGCTGGTACCATTTACCAGTAATTAATGTTTTGTTCAAGATTTTAGTGATTTAATTGAAGGTTCTATGTATGCTAGGAAGAATCGTTTGAAAATATGACTCATCATATATGTTAATAGGGGAAATGGATTAGATGCAGTTGATTTTATGTGCAGTCATGCATTCACTACATTTGTGGTTGGCCAATCAAGATCAGACGTCTATAAATGCAGTCTATTTAATAATACAAGTTATAATGTTGATGCCACATTTTTTTACAAATCATTTTTTAACAAACGGACGCACGCACGCACGCACGCACACGGGAGTGAACCCACGCACATACACACATACTAATTAAAAAAAAAAGGGTGCCCCTAAAATTTTTGTGCCTTGTGCGGTCGCTCCTCCGAACACCCTCCGAAACCCACCTGCTTGCAGCCACAAACATTGCCCAAGGTGAAACATTCATTATGGATGAACGATCTGGACCCGAGTTTCCAGCTGCAAATACAGTTTGTATCCGTGCTGCATGTAACACCCAAACCCATTATTTATATATTTCTACCTTTAGTAAAATCTTTTTCAACATACGCAACGGAAAATCACGTTTAATTTATTGAATATCGGTTCGAGTATTACACTCCTCTATCAAAATGATACTAATGTAATTAATTAGTAAAAACAGTGTTTATACAGAATAATCATTTATCAAAATGTATAGTTTTACAATTAAATATCTAAAGTCATAAAGACCCTATAGTCTAAATACAACCCTTTCCCGTGTCACAATCAGAGCAGAGCTTCACCGACGACTCGACATCGAATACCACAAAACCTGTAAATCTGGACCCCCAACGGTCCAGCACATAACACATAAAAGAGAGTTAGATAACATACTCATAATATAAGTGTAAGTAAATGGTACTTAAACACTCCTTCATAAAGACATGCATAATCATACATTATACATATACACCACCATCATTCATGCATATTCATATATCATGCATATACTTCATTTATCACATAATCAATCATCCACAATTATACACCAAACATATAGTTTCACGTCGTCTCGGACAATACCAAAACATCAACAAATACACATAACTCAATTACAAATAGGAATACACATAAAGTTCCTAATGTAATCTAACACCACAAATACACGGTTCAGATTATGGTCATGACGGACCCTGCATTGTTCATTTTATAGTCATGACGGACTCTGCTCCTCACATACGGATTAACAATCAACATTTACCAAGTATGCGTCAAACATCATTTATTATAAAATGCACACATAATCCCTAATGCAATCTAATGCTTCACATTCATGCTATGTCCTCTAGACACTTCTAATGCATGTGGTACCATCTTCTTTATTAGAGTATCTCACCTCTAATATCCTTCTTTATCGGATAAATATAATCCGATATCCTTCTTTATTGGAATATCCAATATCACATATATTCATGAATGCATGTATGTATTTCATGAATTCACTCACAATCAATAGCATTAAGCTCTTCATTTACTAATGTGGAACACTATCCAACATTACTTCTTTATTAAGATAACACTATACCTTAATATCCTTCTTTATCGAATAACATAATTCGATATACTTCTTTATTAAGTTAATTAACACCTTAATATACTTCTTTGACATTTTAACAAACATCATCAACACAATCAACAACAATTATATTCCACACATATAATCAACAACTATCATCACAATACAATTAATCATGGTTATAAACACCTAATTGCATGCTAGGATACCTCAAATCCATGTTACAAGTGCCTAATTACACTTAAAACAACTATCAAAAAGTTGCTGTCACAGAGCTGTTCGCTGTAGCGAACAGGTAGCGAACACGTAGCGAACACGTTCGCTGTAGCGAACAGGTAGCGAATAGACACAGAGCCAAAATCCAATTAGCGAGCAGGTAGCGAACAGGTAGCGAACTATTCGCTAAGCGAACCCGTAGCGAAGGCCTCCTGTCAGGACAGTTCAAACCTTGCGATTTTCATCTCAAATCACCCAAAAATCCCATTTTTCATGTTATAAATCCCAAAAGAGTTCACATACAAGTGCAACAAACATGTTTAAGTATAAAAGGACGGCTAGTTTTCCCGATCTACATCGTTATCATCGAAAAAGTAAGGATTTGTCACTTTTATACAAAACTCTCATAAAACACAAGTTCTTGAGTAAAACACTCACAAATTCGTTTTTACTCATTTAAATTGTTCATACATCATGGTAAAAGCATATACAACATGTTATGAACCTACGAATCGATTTCCATTACGAAAAATCCATTCAAACTAAAACGAAAATGGGGTGGAGGAAGTTCGGGTGAGGAGAAATCGACATTCTCCCCTTCCTCGAGTCACCCACGAATATGAAATCTACTCTCTTACCTTAATCCGACGAAAGCTCGACGATTCCTCCTCGAATCTCTCCTCCAAGCTCTTGCCCTAGCTCTCCTCTTCTCTTCCTTCTCTTTACTTCATGAACAAAAGAGAAAAAAATGATATTTCTCTCCCATCCTTGGCCATATGGGCGCCCCCCACCAGTCCATAAGGCCCATTGGGCCTCAAGCCCAATTGGCTTGGCCCAACTCGCGTTAACTCTCACTAACTCGCGCGTTAACTAAAACTCTCGATAAATAACATAAAGTTATTATCTTACTTAAAAACCACATCACCAAATAATTAAACACTTAAATAGTGAATAATAAATTTGGGTCGTTACAACTCTCCCCCACTTAAAAGATTTTCGCCCTCGAAAATTACGCTACTAAAACAACTCCGGATAACTCCTGTATCCGACCCTCCAACGAAACGCTCAAAACGCTACACATTACCAAGTATGACAAAATTAGTTTATCCCATCCAACACAATTTTTGTCTATTTATCAACAAGA
This sequence comes from Trifolium pratense, assembly GCF_020283565.1. NCBI lineage: Eukaryota > Viridiplantae > Streptophyta > Magnoliopsida > Fabales > Fabaceae > Trifolium > Trifolium pratense. The sequence goes on along the minus strand of NC_060062.1, from coordinate 35,424,414 downwards.
GATCAAGGACGGCCAGTTCCTCAATTTGTCGATAAATATTCAACAATCATGATATCGACATAAACTATTCCTATCAAACCGCTAAAACGTCCACTCCGCACGAAACATCCATAGACTCACATTCTACGGTACACACAACTCTACCCTAAAACAGGTATAACCAATCGAACTCTCCGAAAGATACTTCCGTGGAATACTTCCACAACTCCATAATTCTATAAGTCTCTGATCCCCTCATGAATCACTTAACCGAGTTACATCACTTATTCATATTCGAATCTTATTCCAACTTATCACTTGATAGTTCAATTCTAACGATCACTTGATGACCCACATTCTCAAATCTTCCTCGACACATGCTAAACTACCGTCTCTAACCGTCAAATTCCTTTTCTCACATTGAGTCGAATCCAATACGACTACTCTGTTTCCAAGTAATCTCTCAACCGATAATTGCATTCCTTAACGCAAACATTTTCCAATACCACTTCTCTTTAATCCCTTAGCAATTCGCTACTTCAAACTTAGGCTACCGCCTAAAATTGGTTCTCCAAACAATCATAACCTCTATCTCGTTGATTCCAAACGACATCTTCAATTTGCCCATAATCCATCTATCGATGTTCCTCATCATCTTGCATTGCAATAAGCATAATCTTCTCCGTTTATTCACTCATCGAATTCTTATTCACTTACGACCTCTAACAATCATCATCTCTCTTTGGATAGCTATCTTTAAACTCCTCCTTAGTACATTCGATACCAAAATCAAACTCTTGAATTAAATCTACGAAGCTCCAATATTCGCCATACGATCTAATTCTATCCATCAAATTCTAATCGACTTTTGTCTTAGTACTCTTACTAATGACTCCTTGTCTACTCCCAATATGACATCTCTAGAAAATTTCTAAAATTCTCGTCCAAAACACATTTTCAGTTATGCACCAAATCACTACCGTCCCATCATCCATGATAAAACAACTTAAAATCTTTTACTTCATTGTCACCGACTACGACCATACCTCATCAACATCCACGATGCATCTAACGAAACTAGTCTCTACCGACTCTTCCATTCCATGAATCCAAATTCCTTAGCAAATACTTACTCACTCTTATCTTTTGGGCACTACAAAATGCTCTCCGACACTTACCTTAGGCATCGCCTTCAACTCCTCACTATATGTGCTCAAACACAACATCTACTCGCATGTGCGATAATCCTTTTCGCAAATTCTCACCTAACACAAGTCACTTCCAACATGACCTCATACTACTCATTCTCAACACGTTCTCCAACGGCTAACTTTCTTATTTCCAATCATTCTAAGACGTTACTACTCACTTAGCTTCATCTCAACCTCCAAGACTCTACGTTCTCATTCAACATGTGACACCAATTGTCCGGTTATTATCCAAATCCAATTACCCTTTCTTCGACAGGCCTCTCACAAAATCTTTCGAATCGTTATCCTACTTCCATCTTCGAATAAACTCGACTACTCATACAATCCTTACTTCCAACGATTCAACAAACATACCAATCCTATTATGATATTTCTCAATTCCATTCTCGTTTACTTTAAAACCTACTTCCCTTCATCGATTAATGAACACCAACGGTTCACTAATCTTCACATCTCTTATGAAAATTACTTCACACACTAGACTTAGAACTCCAAATTGTTCAACCAATTCAACCTACTACCAAATGCACGACTCACATAAAGCTTCTTACTCAAGAATCCGGTACAACATCCGATCCACTTGGATGACAACTTACTTCAAAATCATCACCTCTCAAGAATCATAATCACTTCCTCTTCCTCATATTCGACTCCTTCCGATCAAACAGGTACTTCAACCTTGGTCCACAAAAATGATGCCTTCAAACTTTTAGTGCAAGACACAATCTCCAACCATTCTGAATACTCTTCATCTCACTTAACCAATCTCACTAACGCCTCACGGCGAAACACTTGGTCCGACAACTCCTCTTCTAATAGTTTCTCACAACTTGTTGTTCCCATCCATTCCACTTCGAACAACGTCACCACTTCCTGAATATTCCGCTTCAAGAACATCTCTACTCATCTCATCTTCTCACGTTCGAAACATCTCGGAGGGATATAACCTTCTCCCCCACTTATCTCAAACCCACTCCTACTCTCTTCCACTAGAACTTCCGGTGCTCACACCTAACGGTTCTATCGTCTCTAAACATATTCTTCCTAAGAAGAAACTAGTATCGACATCGTTTACACGCATGTCGCATACAAGGGACAAAACCTAACCCACGATACCTAAACACTAACACAAATTCATGCAAGCATTCAAGTAACCTATACTTCCCTCACTTCTCAAAGTTAGGAAATCAAAACAACACAAGAAAAATGAACATTGCATAGCAATAATTCATACTCACATTCAATCAACTCAGAACAAGACATTAACAAAATAAATTTCTTGTCTGGCTCCCTCTCTTAGCAAAAGCTAGCGAGCTCCCGGCGAGACAAGTCAAAAACATTCACAGGATTTAGCAAGACTTAGCGAGATTTAGCGAGGTTCCTTCTTCGCCTAGCGAGCACATCCAAAAATCTGGGTGCTCTGCTACGGTTTTGAACTTACGCTCACTAAACTCTCGTTTTCTCGACTCACTAATCCACAAAATCCAAAACATCAAGCATATAACATCATTATAGACTTGAAAGCACAATTAGAATCATGCATCAACAATCACAACATAGAATTATGAGGTCTTCATGTTTTTACTCATAAAACGCATAGCAATTCAAATGCCTAGTAATCATCTAGCACATGTTATAAACAAACATATAACAAACACATACCAGGACACATTAATATCCTACTCTTCTCACCATTTTGAAAATTTAATTCTTCACTCACCCAAAAGAAAATAACTCTATATTTTCACCAAAATCTTCAAGAAATAATATTAGTTTTTAAAATTATTTCAAATCATTACCACATGCAGTTTTATATCATGCCGGATCGTCACATGCAGTTTTACATCATGCCGGATCGTCAACAATTAGCAAATAAGCATCAATCAACCAAGTTTAAACTACACAAAGGTTAAACTCTAAGCATATACAACTATTATAAACATAGAAGCATAGCACTCATACAATTACTCAACAAAAGAATGGATCAACCAATCCAATTCACACCACTCATAGTTCCTAAATGAACAATATAAGTGATTTCACAAAACAAACACAACAAAATTGTTAGACCAACACGACTGACACACAATACTCACTTGGTCTGACTGCACAGACCAGCTCTGATCGACACATAACCCACACAGTCCGAAGACAACGGGGCTCTGATACCAATTGTAACACCCAAACCCATTATTTATATATTTCTACCTTTAGTAAAATCTTTTTCAACATACGCAACGGAAAATCACGTTTAATTTATTGAATATCGGTTCGAGTATTACACTCCTCTATCAAAATGATACTAATGTAATTAATTAGTAAAAACAGTGTTTATACAGAATAATCATTTATCAAAATGTATAGTTTTACAATTAAATATCTAAAGTCATAAAGACCCTATAGTCTAAATACAACCCTTTCCCGTGTCACAATCAGAGCAGAGCTTCACCGACGACTCGACATCGAATACCACAAAACCTGTAAATCTGGACCCCCAACGGTCCAGCACATAACACATAAAAGAGAGTTAGATAACATACTCATAATATAAGTGTAAGTAAATGGTACTTAAACACTCCTTCATAAAGACATGCATAATCATACATTATACATATACACCACCATCATTCATGCATATTCATATATCATGCATATACTTCATTTATCACATAATCAATCATCCACAATTATACACCAAACATATAGTTTCACGTCGTCTCGGACAATACCAAAACATCAACAAATACACATAACTCAATTACAAATAGGAATACACATAAAGTTCCTAATGTAATCTAACACCACAAATACACGGTTCAGATTATGGTCATGACGGACCCTGCATTGTTCATTTTATAGTCATGACGGACTCTGCTCCTCACATACGAATTAACAATCAACATTTACCAAGTATGTGTCAAACATCATTTATTATAAAATGCACACATAATCCCTAATGCAATCTAATGCTTCACATTCATGCTATGTCCTCTAGACACTTCTAATGCATGTGGTACCATCTTCTTTATTAGAGTATCTCACCTCTAATATCCTTCTTTATCGGATAAATATAATCCGATATCCTTCTTTATTGGAATATCCAATATCACATATATTCATGAATGCATGTATGTATTTCATGAATTCACTCACAATCAATAGCATTAAGCTCTTCATTTACTAATGTGGAACACTATCCAACATTACTTCTTTATTAAGATAACACTATACCTTAATATCCTTCTTTATCGAATAACATAATTCGATATACTTCTTTATTAAGTTAATTAACACCTTAATATACTTCTTTGACATTTTAACAAACATCATCAACACAATCAACAACAATTATATTCCACACATATAATCAACAACTATCATCACAATACAATTAATCATGGTTATAAACACCTAATTGCATGCTAGGATACCTCAAATCCATGTTACAAGTGCCTAATTACACTTAAAACAACTATCAAAAAGTTGCTGTCACAGAGCTGTTCGCTGTAGCGAACAGGTAGCGAACACGTAGCGAACACGTAGCGAACACGTTCGCTGTAGCGAACAGGTAGCGAATAGACACAGAGCCAAAATCCAATTAGCGAGCAGGTAGCGAACAGGTAGCGAACTATTCGCTAAGCGAACCCGTAGCGAAGGCCTCCTGTCAGGACAGTTCAAACCTTGCGATTTTCATCTCAAATCACCCAAAAATCCCATTTTTCATGTTATAAATCCCAAAAGAGTTCACATACAAGTGCAACAAACATGTTTAAGTATAAAAGGACGGCTAGTTTTCCCGATCTACATCGTTATCATCGAAAAAGTAAGGATTTGTCACTTTTATACAAAACTCTCATAAAACACAAGTTCTTGAGTAAAACACTCACAAATTCGTTTTTACTCATTTAAATTGTTCATACATCATGGTAAAAGCATATACAACATGTTATGAACCTACGAATCGATTTCCATTACGAAAAATCCATTCAAACTAAAACGAAAATGGGGTGGAGGAAGTTCGGGTGAGGAGAAATCGACATTCTCCCCTTCCTCGAGTCACCCACGAATATGAAATCTACTCTCTTACCTTAATCCGACGGAAGCTCGACGATTGCTCCTCGAATCTCTCCTCCAAGCTCTTGCCCTAGCTCTCCTCTTCTCTTCCTTCTCTTTACTTCATGAACAAAAGAGAAAAAAATGATATTTCTCTCCCATCCTTGGCCATATGGGCGCCCCCCACCAGTCCATAAGGCCCATTGGGCCTCAAGCCCAATTGGCTTGGCCCAACTCGCGTTAACTCTCACTAACTCGCGCGTTAACTAAAACTCTCGATAAATAACATAAAGTTATTATCTTACTTAAAAACCACATCACCAAATAATTAAACACTTAAATAGTGAATAATAAATTTGGGTCGTTACACTGCATTACATGGAATGATCCAATTTTTAATATATATATATATATATATATATATATATATATATTTTTTTTTTTTTTCCTTCCACCGAAACAGATATAATGTCAACTCCATCGACAATAGCGTCATTAAATGCATGGAGGATGTCCACATCATCACATCCACCATACTTTATAACGGCAATCCGTGCCGATGAAGCTCCACCTCTTATAGTTACATGGCCAAGCCCTAACATACTTGAAATTCTAACAGGGTTGCCGGCCGCTATGAATGCAGTATGAGTTCCATGGCCAGTTGTGTCTCCTGGAGAAAAAGTATTTTTTTCAAAGAAGTCTTTTCCAAATAAACGTTTGTAATATCTCGTTCCAATCAGTTTACTACAAAAAAGGTAACTAATATTAGAATTTTATCAAAAGTTATAGGTGCTACGATGCCAGTCATTAAATGAAAATTAGATTAATCTATTTGATGATTGTAAATTATATGTCTAAAAAGTCATAACATACTTGTTGCGGTTGAAAAGTCATAACATTTTGAATTTCATATACAAGTTATAATGTTGATGCCACATTTTTTTACAAGTCATTTTTTAACAAACAGACGCACGCACGCACACGGGAGTGCACGCACGCACATACGCACATACTAAGAAAATGTATTGATTATAATAAGAAGAAGAATGAAATGTATGGTTGGTTATATAATGTGTGTGAAATCGGCAGTCTTTTACATCTAGTACTAGTAGTGGACATTCATTGTATCTATCTAGTGCATCTGGAAAGTAAGAAATTTAACAAAAGGAAAAAGTAAAACACTCACTAGTGGAGAAAATTACTCTAATAAATAAAATTACTTACTATAATTGATTCAACACACAATCACTAAGAAACTCTTTTCTTCCCCACATTCATACTTCATGTACGTAACCAACGTGTAAGTAAGTAACGTACATACATATACAATACTAAAGAGAAGCTTTACTAAAGAGAAGCTTTACTAAAGAGAAGCTTTTTTAGTGCTGGTACCATTTACCAGTAATTAATGTTTTGTTCAAGATTTTAGTGATTTAATTGAAGGTTCTATGTATGCTAGGAAGAATCGTTTGAAAATATGACTCATGATATATGTTAATCGGGGAAATGGATTAGATGCAGTTGATTTTATGTGCAGTCATGCATTCACTACATTTGTGGTTGGCCAATCAAGATCAGACGTCTATAAATGCAGTCTATTTAATAATACAAGTTATAATGTTGATGCCACATTTTTTTACAAATCATTTTTTAACAAACGCACACACGCACGCACACGGGAGTGCACGCACGCACATACACACATACTAAGTAAAAAAAAAGGGTGCCCCTAAAATTTTTGTGCCTTGTGCGGTCGCTCCTCCGAACACCCTCCGAAACCCACCTGCTTGCAGCCACAAACATTGCCCAAGGTGAAACATTCATTATGGATGAACGATCTGGACCCGAGTTTCCAGCTGCAAATACAGTTAGTATCCGTGTTGCATTACATGGAATGATCCAATTTTTAATATATATATATATATATATATATATATATATATATATATATATATATATATATATATATATATATATATATATATATATATTTCCTTCCACCGAAACAGATATAATGTCAACTCCATCGACAATAGCGTCATTAAATGCATGGAGGATGTCCACATCATCACATCCACCATACTTTATAACGGCAATCCGTGCCGATGAAGCTCCACCTCTTATAGTTACATGGCCAAGCCCTAACATACTTGAAATTCTAACAGGGTTGCCGGCCGCTATGAATGCAGTATGAGTTCCATGGCCAGTTGTGTCTCCTGGAGAAAAAGTATTTTTTTAAAAGAAGTCTTTTCCAAATAAACGTTTGTAATATCTCGTTCCAATCAGTTTACTACAAAAAAGGTAACTAATATTAGAATTTTATCAAAAGTTATAGGTGCTACGATGCCAGTCACTAAATGAAAATTAGATTAATCTATTTGATGATTGTAAATTATATGTCTAAAAAGTCATAACATACTTGTTGCGGTTGAAAAGTCATAACATTTTGAATTTCATATACAAGTTATAATGTTGATGCCACATTTTTTTACAAGTCATTTTTTAACAAACAGACGCACGCACGCACACGGGAGTGCACGCACGCACATACGCACATACGCACATACTAAGAAAATGTATTGATTATAATAAGAAGAAGAATGAAATGTATGGTTGGTTATATAATGCGTGTGAAATCGGTAGTCTTTTACATCTAGTACTAGTAGTGGACATTCATTGTATCTATCTAGTGCATCTGGAAAGTAAGAAATTTAACAAAAGGAAAAAGTAAAACACTCACTAGTGGAGAAAATTACTCTAATAAATAAAATTACTTACTATAATTGATTCAACACACAATCACTAAGAAACTCTTTTCTTCCCCACATTCATACTTCATGTACGTAACCAACGTGTAAGTAAGTAACGTACATACATATACAATACTAAAGAGAAGCTTTACTAAAGAGAAGCTTTACTAAAGAGAAGCTTTTTTAGTGCTGGTACCATTTACCAGTAATTAATGTTTTGTTCAAGATTTTAGTGATTTAATTGAAGGTTCTATGTATGCTAGGAAGAATCGTTTGAAAATATGACTCATCATAAATGTTAATCGGGGAAATGGATTAGATGCAGTTGATTTTATGTGCAGTCATGCATTCACTACATTTGTGGTTGGCCAATCAAGATCAGACGTCTATAAATGCAGTCTATTTAATAATACAAGTTATAATGTTGATGCCACATTTTTTTACAAATCATTTTTTAACAAACGCACGCACGCACGCACACGGGAGTGCATGCACGCACATACACACATACTAAGTAAAAAAAAAGGGTGCCCCTAAAATTTTTGTGCCTTGTGCGGTCGCTCCTCCGAACACCCTCCGAAACCCACCTGCTTGCAGCCACAAACATTGCCCAAGGTGAAACATTCATTATGGATGAACGATCTGGACCCGAGTTTCCAGCTGCAAATACAGTTAGTATCCGTGTTGCATTACATGGAATGATCCAATTTTTAATATATATATATATATATATATATATATATATATATATATATATATATATATATATATATATTTCCTTCCACCGAAACAGATATAATGTCAACTCCATCGACAATAGCGTCATTAAATGCATGGAGGATGTCCACATCATCACATCCACCATACTTTATAACGGCAATCCGTGCCGATGAAGCTCCACCTCTTATAGTTACATGGCCAAGCCCTAACATACTTGAAATTCTAACATGGTTGCCGGCCGCTATGAATGCAGTATGAGTTCCATGGCCAGTTGTGTCTCCTGGAGAAAAAGTATTTTTTTCAAAGAAGTCTTTTCCAAATAAACGTTTGTAATATCTCGTTCCAATCAGTTTACTACAAAAAATGTAACGAATATTAGAATTTTATCAAAAGTTATAGGTGCTACGATGCCAGTCACTAAATGAAAATTAGATTAATCTATTTGATGATTGTAAATTATATGTCTAAAAAGTCATAACATACTTGTTGCGGTTGAATAGTCATAACATTTTGAATTTCATATACAAGTTATAATGTTGATGCCACATTTTTTTACAAGTCATTTTTTAACAAACAGACGCACGCACGCACACGGGAGTGCACGCACGCACATACGCACATACTAAGAAAATGTATTGATTATAATAAGAAGAAGAATGAAATGTATGGTTGGTTATATAATGTGTGTGAAATCGGCAGTCTTTTACATCTAGTACTAGTAGTGGACATTCATTGTATCTATCTAGTGCATCTGGAAAGTAAGAAATTTAACAAAAGGAAAAAGTAAAACACTCACTAGTGGAGAAAATTACTCTAATAAATAAAATTACTTACTATAATTGATTCAACACACAATCACTAAGAAACTCTTTTTTTCCCCACATTCATACTTCATGTACGTAACCAACGTGTAAGTAAGTAACGTACATACATATACAATACTAAAGAGAAGCTTTACTAAAGAGAAGTTTTTTTAGTGCTGGTACCATTTACCAGTAATTAATGTTTTGTTCAAGATTTTAGTGATTTAATTGAAGGTTCTATGTATGCTAGGAAGAATCGTTTGAAAATATGACTCATCATATATGTTAATCGGGGAAATGGATTAGATGCAGTTGATTTTATGTGCAGTCATGCATTCACTACATTTGTGGTTGGCCAATCAAGATCAGACGTCTATAAATGCAGTCTATTTAATAATACAAGTTATAATGTTGATGCCACATTTTTTTACAAATCATTTTTTAACAAACGGACGCACGCACGCACGCACGCACACGGGAGTGCACGCACGCACATACACACATACTAAGTAAAAAAAAAGGGTGCCCCTAAAATTTTTGTGCCTTGTGCGGTCGCTCCTCCGAACACCCTCCGAAACCCACCTGCTTGCAGCCACAAACATTGCCCAAGGTGAAACATTCATTATGGATGAACGATCTGGACCCGAGTTTCCAGCTGCAAATACAGTTAGTATCCGTGTTGTATTACATGGAATGATCCAATTTTTAATATATATATATATATTTATTTATTTTTCCTTCCACCGAAACAGATATAATGTCAACTCCATCGACAATAGCGTCATTAAATGCATGGAGGATGTCCACATCATCACATCCACCATACTTTAAAACGGCAATCCGTGCCGATGAAGCTCCACCTCTTATAGTTACAGGGCCAAGCCCTAACATACTTGAAATTCTAACAGGGTTGCCGGCCGCTATGAATGCAGTATGAGTTCCATGGCCAGTTGTGTGTCCTGGAGAAAAAGTATTTTTTTCAAAGAAGTCTTTTCCAAATGAACGTTTGTAATATCTCGTTCCAATCAGTTTACTACAAAAAAGGTAACTAATATTAGAATTTTATCAAAAGTTATAGGTGCTACGATGCCAGTCACTAAATGAAAATTAGATTAATCTATTTGATGATTGTAAATTATATGTCTAAAAAGTCATAACATACTTGTTGCGGTTGAAAATCCATAACATTTTGAATTTCATATACAAGTTATAATGTTGATGCCACATTTTTTTACAAGTCATTTTTTAACAAACAGACGCACGCACGCACACGGGAGTGCACGCACGCACATACGCACATACTAAGAAAATGTATTGATTATAATAAGAAGAAGAATGAAATGTATGGTTGGTTATATAATGTGTGTGAAATCGGCAGTCTTTTACATCTAGTACTAGTAGTGGACATTCATTGTATCTATCTAGTGCATCTGGAAAGTAAGAAATTTAACAAAAGGAAAAAGTAAAACACTCACTAGTGGAGAAAATTACTCTAATAAATAAAATTACTTACTATAATTGATTCAACACACAATCACTAAGAAACTCTTTTTTTCCCCACATTCATACTTCATGTACGTAACCAACGTGTAAGTAAGTAACGTACATACATATACAATACTAAAGAGAAGCTTTACTAAAGAGAAGTTTTTTTAGTGCTGGTACCATTTACCAGTAATTAATGTTTTGTTCAAGATTTTAGTGATTTAATTGAAGGTTCTATGTATGCTAGGAAGAATCGTTTGAAAATATGACTCATCATATATGTTAATCGGGGAAATGGATTAGATGCAGTTGATTTTATGTGCAGTCATGCATTCACTACATTTGTGGTTGGCCAATCAAGATCAGACGTCTATAAATGCAGTCTATTTAATAATACAAGTTATAATGTTGATGCCACATTTTTTTACAAATCATTTTTTAACAAACGGACGCACGCACGCACGCACGCACACGGGAGTGCACGCACGCACATACACACATACTAAGTAAAAAAAAAGGGTGCCCCTAAAATTTTTGTGCCTTGTGCGGTCGCTCCTCCGAACACCCTCCGAAACCCACCTGCTTGCAGCCACAAACATTGCCCAAGGTGAAACATTCATTATGGATGAACGATCTGGACCCGAGTTTCCAGCTGCAAATACAGTTAGTATCCGTGTTGCATTACATGGAATGATCCAATTTTTAATATATATATATATATTTATTTATTTTTCCTTCCACCGAAACAGATATAATGTCAACTCCATCGACAATAGCGTCATTAAATGCATGGAGGATGTCCACATCATCACATCCACCATACTTTAAAACGGCAATCCGTGCCGATGAAGCTCCACCTCTTATAGTTACAGGGCCAAGCCCTAACATACTTGAAATTCTAACAGGGTTGCCGGCCGCTATGAATGCAGTATGAGTTCCATGGCCAGTTGTGTGTCCTGGAGAAAAAGTATTTTTTTCAAAGAAGTCTTTTCCAAATGAACGTTTGTAATATCTCGTTCCAATCAGTTTACTACAAAAAAGGTAACTAATATTAGAATTTTATCAAAAGTTATAGGGGCTACGATGCCAGTCACTAAATGAAAATTAGATTAATCTATTTGATGATTGTAAATTATATGTCTAAAAAGTCATAACATACTTGTTGCGGTTGAAAAGTCATAACATTTTGAATTTCATATACAAGTTATAATGTTGATGCCACATTTTTTTACAAGTCATTTTTTAACAAACAGACGCACGCACGCACACGGGAGTGCACGCACGCACATACGCACATACTAAGAAAATGTATTGATTATAATAAGAAGAAGAATGAAATGTATGGTTGGTTATATAATGTGTGTGAAATCGGCAGTCTTTTACATCTAGTACTAGTAGTGGACATTCATTGTATCTATCTAGTGCATCTGGAAAGTAAGAAATTTAACAAAAGGAAGAAGTAAAACACTCACTAGTGGAGAAAATTACTCTAATAAATAAAATTACTTACTATAATTGATTCAACACACAATCACTAAGAAACTCTTTTCTTCCCCACATTCATACTTCATGTATGTAACCAACGTGTAAGTAAGTAACATACATACATATACAATACTAAAGAGAAGCTTTACTAACGAGAAGCTTTTTTAGTGCTGGTACCATTTACCAGTAATTAATGTTTTGTTCAAGATTTTAGTGATTTAATTGAAGGTTCTATGTATGCTAGGAAGAATCGTTTGAAAATATGACTCATCATATATGTTAATCGGGGAAATGGATTAGATGCAGTTGATTTTATGTGCAGTCATGCATTCACTACATTTGTGGTTGGCCAATCAAGATCAGACGTCTATAAATGCAGTCTATTTAATAATACAAGTTGTTGGTGTTTTGATTGGCTACATTTTGCAAAAGCCAACCAGCCAGATGCTGGACTGAGATGCTGTAGCATTATAGTACAGCATACTGAAGCTCTGTTTTCGTGCAGAATTTTTATTTCAAATCTGAGTCAAGATTTGCTTCAATTATATATTCAGGCACGTGCGTCTAGGCAAGACGAGACTTACTCAGCAAGTTTTATTGAAGTCGGTCAAAGGAAAGTTATTTAAAACAAAAATATAATTATATTATATTTTTGGCGTTTTTTTTTGTTTGGTACAACATGAATTTTATTTCTGGAAATAATTTAGGGTTGGCCACAATTCTCACAGCTGTATTTGTCTGAAGACCTAGCTTGCCCATCAAGACAATTGAAGACTATAAATATGTGAAGCCTCAAGCTATTCTACTCGCGATTTCTAAACCTTGTATTACTAAAGTGTGCGATTTTGAGGTTTAGTGTGTGTGTCTTTTGTGAGCCTTTCTTGTGTCAATCTGATGCAAGTTTAGGACTGTGTTTGTGTTGTTTATTGTAAGCTGCTCCTAAGCTTTTAAGCACGGAGTTAGTGTGTGTGATTCACTCATAAGCTTTTAAGCAAGAGTGTGGTCTAGTTTCTAGGAGAGTGTCTCCATCTTGATTATTATTATTGACAGCAACATGGTACGTGTTGTTAGAGGGAATTTGGGACGGGGTCTCATTATCTAAGAGGTTCTTAGGTAGGATTGCACGGGTAGTGTCTAGGTGATAAGTCAAGTACCGGGTGTTGGTCGAGGGCTTTGAACTAGAGCTATTATAGTGGATTCATTCCTGGATTGGTATCCCCCAGAGTAGGTGACGTTGCACTGAACTGGGTTAACAATTTCCTGTCTTATTTATTGTTCTGCAATTTATTTATTTATTTACTGTGTTCTGCGACTGTCTTGCTGCAACGTGTGCTATAGCATCTTGTGCAGCATTGTGTTCACTGCGTGCCAGATTTCAATTGGCATCAGAGCAGGCACCCTTTCTGGTTATAGGGTGAGCTCCAGGGAAAATGTCTGGCAACATTGAAAAGGAAGGAGGGCTTGTAAGCAGACCACCGCTTCTAGTTGGTGTCTCCAACTATGATTATTGGAAGTCGCGCATGATTGCTTTCCTAAAATCTATGGATAGCAAAACTTGGAAGGCTGTTCTGAAAGGATGGGACCCCCCCGTGGTCATTGACAAGGATGGAAAGCCAACACTTAAACTAAAAGCTGAGGAGGACTGGTCTAAAGAAGAGGATGAGCTTGCTTTGGGAAACTCAAAAGCATTATATGCATTATACAATGGGGTAGATAAACACATCTTCAAACTAATCAAAAAATGTGTCTCAGCAAAGGAAGCTTGGAAGATTCTTGAAACTGTTCATGAAGGTACTCCTCAGGTAAAAATGTCTAAATTACAGATTCTTACTACTCAGTTTGAAAATTTACGTATGAAGGAGGAGGAAACAATTCAAGATTTTCATATGACTATTCTAGACTATGATAATCAATTTGATGCTTTGGGGGAGAAAATTCCCGAAGAAAAGTTAGTAAGAAAAATGCTTAGATCACTTCCAAAGAAATTTGATATGAAAGTCACAGCTATGGAAGAAGCCAAAAACATATCTGAGATGAAGCTGGATGAACTGGTTGGATCACTCTGTTGGAACAAAATTGATTTAAGAATGTTTGCCCCTAAATCTATAAAGGTTTTGATGATAACAAAGTATTAATTAACAGTTGGAAGGACTAAAAATTTATTTTGAGTGCGCAGATATAAGCATCATATAAGCTCTGAGTGAAGTTCAGAGGATGTGAATTCAGAAGTTCACAAGCGCTCAGAAGATGTTGGACTTCAGAAGTTACAACATTCAGAGGATGAAGACTTCAGAACTTCTTGTCTGTCTACAAGCTTCATCAACCTCTGAAGATCTCTTTGAAAGCTGTAAAGATTCCCTTTGCTAGTCAACTCTTCTACCAATGGAGAAAAGGACCTTTCAAGCCTGATCAGTTCAGCTACCTCTGTTTTGTCTGTCCTAACTTGAGAACGTGGGTCTTCAGTTTTGTTAGCTGAATAAGGAAAGTCCACTCTGCAGTAGTCAAAGTACCTGAAACTCTTTCTTAGTTTTGGATACAACCAACTGCATCAAGACAGACTGCTTGAAGACAAAAGATTATCAACTCCAACGGTTCTTTTTGCAACGACTCTTTTCTAGTGGTATATATATACTAGAAGATTCAGCTACATCATATATACAATTATCAAGATTTGAACGTGCGCTGAACAAACTCTGAACTCTGTGTTATACAAGCTCTGAACCTCTGTCAAGTGTTTTTGCACTTTAGCCAAATACTCTGTACTACTTTGTATTTGCTCACTTTAGGTTCATCTAAGAGCATTTGTATATTTTTATATACTTTACTATTTACTTGAGGAAACTTAAGCTTGTGTGCTTAAGTGTGAAACTTAAGCTTGTGTGCTTAAGTGTGAAGTCTTAAGCTTGTGTGCTTAAGCATTGTTGAGAAGTCTCTTGCTTGTGTGCTTGAGCAGGTGTAATCTTGTGTGATTATAGTGAACTCCCTTGGAAGTGCAAGGGGACTGGACTACTCTCGTTTTGTGAGAGGAACCAGTATAAATTGCTTGTGTGATCTCTCTCTCTCTCTTTATCTTGTTATTTATTGTGTTACTTTTCCGCTGCTAACGTAGTTGAGTTAAGAACTTGAAAAAGTTTTAACTTAGCTAAAACACAATTCAACCCCCCCTTCTTGTGTTTTCACACCTTCAATTGGCATCAGAGCACCTGGTCTGTTACTTTCACTTAACAGTGAGACAGTAAAGATCTT
This sequence comes from Trifolium pratense, assembly GCF_020283565.1. NCBI lineage: Eukaryota > Viridiplantae > Streptophyta > Magnoliopsida > Fabales > Fabaceae > Trifolium > Trifolium pratense. Next base: position 35,408,682 of record NC_060062.1, on the reverse strand, counting down.
GTGAGAACACTATGTCTGGAGGAGATGATAGTAGTACTAGAACTACTGGTGAAGGTGAGGTCAGTGGAGCTGGTGGTGGTCCTAGAAATGCTTTTGGTTTTGACTACTTGAGTAATGAATCACATGAACATAGTGGCAACAGAAAAGCCCCTATATTCAATGGTGATGCATCATTATTTGAGTGGTGGAAGGAAAGACTGTATAGCAATATTACTGCTATTGATCATGAGTTGTGGGATTTGGTTGAGCTGGGAGTAACTTTTGAAAACTTAAATGAACATGGAAGGTTGTCCATTGAGCATAGAAAGTTACTCACACCAGCTAACTTAAAAATCTACACTAAGCATCATAGAGTAAAGGACATTGTTGTTGGTGCTATTAGACATGAGGATTATGTCAGAATAGAGAACAAATCTACTGCTAAATCTATCTTTGATTCTATGTGTGCTACCTATGATGGTAATGAAAAGGTTCAAGAGGCTAAAGTTAGTCTTTTGATAAGACAATATGAACTTTTCACTATGCAACAAGATGAAAACATTGAGACTATGTTTACAAGGTTTCAAATCCTTGTATCTGGTCTTAAAGCTCTTAAGAGAAGTTATTCAACCTATGACCATGTTCAGAAGATTCTGAGAAGTCTTCCTATTGCTTGGAGACCTAAGGTCACTGCAATAGAGGAAGCTCAAAATCTCAAGACTCTGAGTCTTGAAGCTCTGATAAGCAATCTCAGAAGCCATGAGATGGTTCTGGATGCTGACTCAGAAACTAAGAAGAAGTCTAAGTCAGTGGCTTTACAGTCAACTAAGACTACTTCTAAGGCTCTTAAGACTCAGCTTCTTGATATTGAAGAAGAATCTTCTGCTGATGGTCAAGAGGATGAGATGAATGAGGATGAGTTTGCTTTATTCACCAAGTTTCAGCAATGGAACAGATTTAACAAAAGAAATTTCAGAGGAGGTAACAGCTCCAGAAATTTTGTCAGCAAAAAGGATGATCAGAAGAACTGCTTCAACTGTAAAAAGCCAGGACACTTTATTGCTGATTGTCCAGAAATGTCTGCTAAAGACAAAAGCAAAAGATACAGCTCAAAGAAGCAACAATTCAAGAGCAGATTGAAAAAGAGTCTGATGGCTACTTTTGAAGAGCTATCATCTGAGGAAGAAGTTGAGGAAGAAGAAGAGGCAAATCTAGCCCTGATGGCTTCAGCTGACTCAGATGTAGACTCAGACGATGAATCAGAATCAGGATCAGATTCTGAAGTAACTGATGAGGTATTTTCTGACTGCTCTAAATCTCAACTTATAACTGCACTTAACAAGGTCATTGAGAAACATCTCAGAGTGTTGGGTAAACAAAAAGTTTTTCAAGAAAAGCTCAACACTCTGACTGAACAAGCAGAACATTTTCAAGGTCTGTATCAAGAAACTCTGAATAGAGTAAATGACTTTGAAAAGGGTTGTGCTGTTTGTCACAAACCTATTGATGAGCAGGAAATAGCTCTTCAACAGTTTGTGCATCTCAACCTTGGGAAGAGCAAAGCTGCTAATAGAATTTATAATGTTTTAAGACATAGAGGAGAAGGACTTGGCTATGAATATGGTAGAACATATTCAAAGCTAAAGACCTATCCCAAAAAGGTTGGAAAATCTTGGGTTTACTATGTTGTACCTCAGAGTGAAGAAGGAAAGAAATTTGGTACTCTGGAAGATGAGGATAATAATATGAGAGATTTGGGAAATGACAACTCAGAGGAACCAAGTTCCTCAGGATCTGGGAAGAAAAGCTCAGAAGATAAAAGCTATTCAGAACTTGACAGTATTAGTTCAGATGTTCTGAAAGTTTCAAAATCTGAGGCTTCAACTTCTGGAACCAGAGGAATTCTAGTTCATGAGAAAAGTCAACCTAAAGGCTCAGAAGTTTTTAAAAGAAAGTCAAACCTCAAACCTCAGAGGCAACATAGGACTAAGGTTATTTATGATTCTAGAGTCAATAAATATAACCAGTCAAATCAATGGACTGGTGATAAATACAAACTCTGGAAGCATAAACAATCCAAGTCCTGGAATAATAACAGAACTCAAACTAAGAAATATTTTCAAAAGAGTTATTATTCCAAAGCAAAATCTTTCTCTCACACTCAACAACACAGTAAACATTTGTGGACTAACAAGCGTGGACCCAGAAGATGGGTACCAAAAGCTGAAATTATGTATCATTCAGATTTACCAACTAGGAAAGGATATGTCCTACCTAGAGTATGGAAACAAGTCCTATGCAAAGGAAGAAGGGCTTATGTCCTTGACCAATGGCTGACAAGTTCTCAAGTTAACAATCAGAACTTGGGAAATGAAGAGGAAGAATACTGGGATGACTTTATCATTAACATTGATGAAGAGTTCCATCGCAATGATTAAAGTTGTTTCTCATACAGCCTGCCACTCAAAGAAATATCATGAAACATTCATGGTATCTGGATAGTGGATGTTCAAGGCATATGACTGGTGACAAACAACTATTTTCCAAGCTGACTATGAAAGAAGGAGGTTCTGTTGGCTTTGGAGGAAATCAGAAAGGAAAGATAATAGGTACAGGTACAGTAGGTAATTCCTCCCTATCTATTAATGATGTTTGGTTAGTTGATGGACTTAAACATAATCTATTGAGCATAAGTCAATTTTGCGACAATGGTTATGTAGTTGTCTTTAATAAGGAATCATGTACTGTGTCTAAACAATCTGATAACTCCATGATATTCAAAGGTCTGAGAAAGAACAATGTTTATAAAATTAATCTTTCTGATTTGAATGAACAAAAAGTGATGTGTCTTTTGACCTTGAGTGAAGAAAAATGGATCTGGCATAAGAGGTTAGGCCATGCTAACTGGAGGTTAATCTCTAAGCTTAGTAAGCTTGACCTTGTCAGAGGTTTACCTAAAATTAAATATCACTCAAACACACTTTGTGGTTCATGTCAAAAAGGAAAAATTACAAAATCTTCTTTTAAACCCAAGAACATTGTCTCTACCTCAAGACCATTGGAACTACTTCACATTGATCTTTTTGGACCAGTTAACACTGCCTCAATCAATGGGAAGAAGTATGGATTAGTGATTGTTGATGATTACAGTAGATGGACCTGGGTAAAATTCCTAAGAACAAAAGATGAAGCTTATGATGAGTTTAGCATCTTCTGCAAACAAATTCAAAATGAAAAAGGCTACACTATTTTAAAAGTTAGAAGTGATCATGGTGGAGAATTTGAAAATGAACCTTTTGAAAACTTTTGTGAAAAATATGGCATTTTGCATGAATTCTCTTCTCCTAGAACACCTCAACAAAATGGGGTTGTAGAAAGGAAGAATAGAACTCTGCAAGAAATGGCCAGAACCATGATGCATGAAACAAATGTAGCAAAGTTTTTATGGGCAGAAGCTGTAAACACAGCATGTTATGTTCAAAATAGAATCTATATCAGATCTAAGTTGAATAAAACCGCTTATGAATTGTTCAAAGGAAGAAAACCTGATATTTCTTATTTTCATCAGTTTGGATGTACATGTTATATCTTAAACAATAAAGTCCATCTAAAGAAATTTGATGCTAGAGGCTATAAGGGTATCTTTATAGGATACTCTGAGCGTTCAAAAGCATACAGACTGTATATTTCTGAAACACATACTGTGGAGGAAAGTATGCATGTCAAATTTGATGACAAAGAGCCTGACCAAGTGTCAGAGCTTGTGGAAGGTTTGTCTAGATTTCAGGTATCAGAGGATCAATATTCAGATATTCCTAACTACTCAGAACATCCATTTTCTGAAGAACCTCTGAATACAATAGTTCCTACAGACTCTGAACAACCAAGTACTGAAGCATCTGCTGAACCTGATGCTGATGAGTCTGAAGATGATGAGCCCCCAAGAAATACTTTCAAATACAAGTCATCACATCCAGAGGAACTGATATTAGGCAACAAGGATAGTCCAAGGAAGACAAGATCTCAACTGAGAAATGAGGAATCATTAGTTGGTCTTATTTCAATGATGGAACCTTCAAAGATTGATGAAGCTCTGAAGGATGATGCTTGGATTGTAGCAATGCAAGAAGAGCTGAATCAATTCCAAAGGAATGATGTGTGGACTCTAGTGCCCAAACCTTCACACAAGAACATTATTGGAACAAAATGGGTATTCAGAAACAAGCTGAATGAACAAGGTGAAGTGGTAAGGAACAAGGCTAGATTGGTTGCACAAGGTTATAGTCAACAAGAGGGGATTGACTATACTGAAACCTTTGCACCAGTTGCTAGACTTGAAGCAATCAGGTTACTTCTATCTTATGCTGTTAATCATGGAATAACCTTGTATCAGATGGATGTTAAAAGTGCCTTCTTAAATGGTTTCATTTCTGAAGAAGTGTATGTTAAGCAACCTCCTGGTTTTGAAGATGTCTCAAACCCAGAACATGTTTTTAAATTGAAGAAATCACTGTATGGTCTGAAACAAGCTCCAAGAGCTTGGTATGATAGACTCAGTAATTTCCTTCTTGAAAAGGGTTTTGAAAAAGGAAAGGTTGACTGCACACTCTTTAGAAAAACAACCAAAGAAGACATTTTAATTATTCAAATTTATGTTGATGATATTATTTTTGGTTCTACTAATGCTGCTTTGTGCAAGAATTTCTCTAAGATAATGCAGGATGAATTTGAAATGAGCATGATGGGAGAGTTGAAGTTCTTTCTTGGAATTCAAATCAATCAGAAGAAGGAAGGAACTTATGTTCATCAATCAAAATACACTAAAGAACTTCTGAAGAAATTCAATCTAGATGACTGCAAGATAATGAATACTCCTATGCATCCAACTACCAACATGGGCAAGTCAGATGATGAAGGAAAAGTAGATCAAAAGGTCTACAGAGGTATGATTGGTTCCTTACTCTATCTGACAGCCTCTAGACCAGATATTTTATTCAGTGTATGCTTATGTGCAAGATTCCAGTCAGATCCTAGAGAGTCTCATCTTACAGCTGTAAAGAGAATCTTCAGGTATCTGAAAGGAACAACTAATCTTGGACTTCTCTATAAGAAATCCAATGATTATGTGCTAAATGGATTCTGTGATGCTGATTATGCTGGAGATAAAATTGAAAGAAAATCCACAAGTGGCAATTGTCAATTTGTTGGTGAAAACCTTATCTCCTGGGCTAGTAAAAGACAAACTACTATAGCTTTGTCTACAGCAGAAGCAGAATACATTTCAGCAGCTAAGTGTTGCACACAACTACTCTGGTTAAAATATCAGTTAGAAGATTATCAGGTAAGCAGTAACAATATTCCTTTATATTGTGATAACACTGCAGCCATTCATTTATCTAAAAATCCTATTCTACACTCTAGAGCCAAACATATTGAAATTAAACACCATTTTATCAGAGATTATGTTCAGAGAGGCATTATAGATATTAAGTTTGTTGATACTGAAAATCAATGGGCTGACATATTTACTAAAGCCTTATCTGTTGAAAGATTTGATTTTATAAAGAAACATCTGAACATGTTTTCAATCTCTGAATGAAAATTGTTTTTGGCAATTAAAGTGTAAGAGTTTATGTATATCAGAACTTATGATTCAGAACATCTGAAACACAAGTTCTGAAGTACCTAACCCTGATAGAGATTTTTAAATAACTCAGAGGCTCTGAACTATTTAAGTGGGAAACGTTTAGTATTCACTGCTGAACAGTTGTCCATTAAAATAGCAGTTACCGAGTAAATTTCTGCACGTGGTCTACGTGTGTCAGGTAGTGGGTGGTTAATGATGATTTTTGGTATTCAACCTTCTGTCAATTAGCGTAACTTCCCAAATTTGCTATTTTCGTGTTAACTGTGTGCATTTAAATAAAACTTACACAATACACTTGCACACTATTCACTTTCACAACCTACACTTTCATATTCTTTCTAAACCTCCAACAAACTTTCTTTCTCTCTCGTTAGTTTTCCAAACCTTACCCTAATCTCCAACAATGGCTGGTGCTTCATCTTCTTCGTCAAAAAGGATTCCACCGTTTATTTTCAAAAATCTTCAGATCGTTGGGAACGAGATGGAGTTTCCAGAATCTGAACTTACTTTTCTTTCAGAGAAGATGGTTGATTTCGATGGTCTACAAGCTAATGGGTTTGATGTTAAAAAGTACTTTATCACTCAGGGATGGGATAAGTACTTCGACATGCTTAACGGTCCTATCTACCCAGATTTGTTGAAGAAATTCTGGATGAAGGCAAAGGTGTTTGATAAGCATGAAGCTAAGAAGGAAGAGCTTGCTGCTATAGAAAGAGACCCTAGTCTGAAAGGTAAAACTAGGAAGGAAATGGGTTTGCTGGATTATACAGGTGTACAGATTAGGTCAAATATCTGTGGGATGAACATGGCACTCTCGCCTATTCATTTCAATGCTCTTCTTGGTCTACCTAACTCTGGAATAGAATTAGATGTGTTTGAAAAGGATACAAGATTCAGAGATGATCTTCTGCATCTCATATGCACAGACTTCTCCTTAAAAGGGAAAGTAAAGGGTTTGACTGATGAATGTCGAGTTCTTTTTAAGATCATCATAGCAGCTATCAGTCCAAGGGTTGGTGGGACTGATACAATCTCCTGGACGCATCGTCATCTGCTGTATTTCCTTCTGACAGGAAAGAAGGTAAATCTTGGAGATTACTTCTTTGAAAGGATTTGTGAAGCCATCTTTGCAAGTAAATCTCAGAGGAAAACTACTATAGTTTATCCTAGGCTGTTGTCAGACCTTCTGCATCAAGGTCATGTTGTTCAGAACTTGAGGAAATTCCACCCTGAATTGGTTGAGAAGAGGTTCTATCCAGAAATTCTGAACGCTAACTTTCTGTCCAAGATGCGTTTGATTGCATCTAAGCCTGTTGCTCCCCCACAAGAGTTCACTGTTAGGCTTGAGGATCGTCTGTATGTCGCAGGCTACCCAGTTATATCTGAAGCTGATGCTGAGCATGTAATTCAGGATTACTTGGAAGTGCTCAGACAAGAAGGTTTTGTTGTTGATAGGAGTATGGTTCCTCCTGCTCCTGTCAATCTGTATAACCCTAAGAGGAAACCAAAGAGAAAGGCTGAAGCTCAAGCTGATCTTCCTAAGCCAGATCTTCTGGTTCAGAAGAAGATTAAGGTAGAAAAAGCTTTGGTTGAGCAAAGGACTAAGAGGAAGCATGAAGAATCTGCTACCAAGGCTGCTGAAGGAGCTTCAAAAGAGCCTATTGTTATTGAGGAAGATAGTTCAGACAGTTCATCTGAAGGATCTACGTCAGAAGATGAGACTGAATCTGATGAGGAGACTCTTGCTGCTCGTTTGAGGAAAAGACCTGCTCCTATTTCCAAAGATAAAGGTAAGTCTACTAAGTATGTCTTTAATGAAAATGAGATTGGAATAGGTTACACCAAACCTCTCAGAACTATTTTACCAACCTCTGATAATCCAACCTCTGATAACCCCTTATCTGAACTAGAAAAACATTTGAGCCCTGACCCTCTTAATAATCACCCTCCTTCTCATGAAACTCAACACAAATCTAGCTCACCTCCTAAATCTCAATCACCTCAACCTCAACCTAACATTCCACCATCTGAACCTCAACCAGATATTCCTGTCACTGAACCAAACTCCCCTATCAAACAACCTTCTCCACAAAAATCTCCTAACCCAACTCCTGAACAAATTGCTCCTGAACCAACACCTGACCATAAATCTCCTGAACCATCTCCTGAACATATCTACCCTGAATCCACTTCTGATATCTCATCATCTGAACCAACCCCTGAACCCCATCCTAATCCAAGTACTGAACATGCTTCTCCTGAGCGTATTCATACTTGTGCCCCCAAGCCTTCAGAGGCAGAAGTTGTTATTATTGACAACCCTGCAAATGAAACACCCAACCTATCTACCATTCCCAATCCTTCACCATCATCATCCAACCCTTTTGGTAATCTATCCGCTCAGATTCATGAAGACTTAGTTAGATTATCTTTGCTTAAGGACAGGTTTCTAGTTTGTCCTTCTGATGTGGACTTGGAAGTTTCTAGCATTAAGGCAAGGCTTTGCAATGCTTTGGATAGTGCTGCTGAAGAAATTAAGGCTGTTGTTGGTAAGAGGGACTTGGATATGATAAGCTTCTTGAAGGATAGTATGGCTCGGGCTGAATTGAAAAGGTTAACCATGTTCAATCATGCTGGATTTGAACTTGCTAGGCTGGAAGAAATTGCTGCTGTTGAACACCGTCTGAATGCCTTCAAAGTCATCTGGATAGACTCCAAGCTGTTTCAGAATCTTGAAGCTCAGAGGTCTGAGTCTGAAAGATTAGAAGAAGCTGCTGCAAGAATTGCCGAGTTGGCAAATGAGCTACATAATGAGGATGCCACAGAAGAGGATGTACTGAATGTGCTGAACCAGGATGATGTCCTGATGATTGATTACCCAGAGGAAGGTGAACCCTCTGATAAAGGCAAGGCACCTTTGGTTGAAGAACAAGTGCCTATGGTTGAAGATCAAGCTCCTGTCGTGGCTGATCAATTGCAGATACTTCAAGAAGCCCTGAGGGAACAGCAAGAAGGTTTAGAACGTCAAAGAGCTGCTCAAGAGACATTGGAAACCAAGGTGGATGGTTTAGTTTCCAATGTGGGATCCTTGAATTATAAATTCGACCAACTCCTAGCCTTTCTTAAGAAACCCTAGGATTCTCTGCACTTGTTTTAAGCTTTATTTTATTTTTTTTTAACACTTTATCTGGTTTATCTATTTTAAGTTGTTTTGTTTATGTTTTGCTTGCTTACTTCTTTCTTGTTCACTTGGTATTTATATTGTCTTGATAAATAAGAACATAAGAACACAAGATGCTTTTTAAAAAAACGAAATTTTTTTTTTTTTTTTTTTAATGCTCCAACAATGTTGAGTACATTGGTAAAAAGAAAAAGAAAAACAGACAACCTAATCCTAATCAGATGGATAATACTCAGAAGAAATCTCAGATTTCTCCTCAGCATCCTCTGATGAAATCTCTATGGGATCTGGGTTTTGTGCTTCTTCTTCTTCTTCTTGTTCCTCTTCTGGAACATAGCTAGCCAAGAACTCACCATAGTCAGCATCATCTTCATTCTCTTCAGCTTCAGAATCTGATGAGATGATTATTATCTCCGCATCTTGTGGTTTCTTGTTATCTTCTTTATCTTTCTCCTCGTCTTCGCGTTTCTCTTCGTTCTTCTTTCTCTTAAACTCAGCGATGCGTAAACTGAATCTTTTCATTATTCCTACCTTCTCTTGCTTCACTTGTTTATTCTTGTTTTTACGTGAAGCAGGCATGTTAACTTGTTCCTTTTTATAAACCTTTGAGCGCGTTGGTTTTCGTTTTTGACATTAATTCACCTTTGTAACAACCTCTCTTCTTTCTTTGACTGTCTTGGTTTTATCAAATTTTTTTTCCTTTTTGATAATGACAAAAGGGGGAGTAGTTACGCATTAATTGATAAGTGATAAGTTCAAAACTGAAACCACGCTTTTATGCTTTTATCTCGCTTTTATCCGTTAAATTAAAAGTTGTTACTTTTAAGTTGTTTTACGTATTTCAATGCGGAGACTAAGTTAGTTGAAACTAAAATAAATTTCATAAGTAAGGATAAGTTAAGAGTGCAATTTTAACTTAGCCTTATGAGACTTAGGGGGAGAGCTTGCAAACCTCTCACTCTGAAGAAAGATATGAAACTTGTTTTATTTCAAAATTATCTTAATCTTATACTAAATTAAAATATCATGGATAAAACATAAAGTTCAGACTTTATGAAGTATCAATCTTAGGGAGAGCTTGCAAACCTCATAAACCTAAGAGAAACATGATAAGTTAATTTAACAACAATTGTCAATTAATACTGATGTTTGTCATCATCAAAAAGGGGGAGATTGTTGGAACAAAATTGATTTAAGAATGTTTGCCCCTAAATCTATAAAGGTTTTGATGATAACAAAGTATTAATTAACAGTTGGAAGGACTAAAAATTTATTTTGAGTGCGCAGATATAAGCATCATATAAGCTCTGAGTGAAGTTCAGAGGATGTGAATTCAGAAGTTCACAAGCGCTCAGAAGATGTTGGACTTCAGAAGTTACAACATTCAGAGGATGAAGACTTCAGAACTTCTTGTCTGTCTACAAGCTTCATCAACCTCTGAAGATCTCTTTGAAAGCTGTAAAGATTCCCTTTGCTAGTCAACTCTTCTACCAATGGAGAAAAGGACCTTTCAAGCCTGATCAGTTCAGCTACCTCTGTTTTGTCTGTCCTAACTTGAGAACGTGGGTCTTCAGTTTTGTTAGCTGAATAAGGAAAGTCCACTCTGCAGTAGTCAAAGTACCTGAAACTCTTTCTTAGTTTTGGATACAACCAACTGCATCAAGACAGACTGCTTGAAGACAAAAGATTATCAACTCCAACGGTTCTTTTTGCAACGACTCTTTTCTAGTGGTATATATATACTAGAAGATTCAGCTACATCATATATACAATTATCAAGATTTGAACGTGCGCTGAACAAACTCTGAACTCTGTGTTATACAAGCTCTGAACCTCTGTCAAGTGTTTTTGCACTTTAGCCAAATACTCTGTACTACTTTGTATTTGCTCACTTTAGGTTCATCTAAGAGCATTTGTATATTTTTATATACTTTACTATTTACTTGAGGAAACTTAAGCTTGTGTGCTTAAGTGTGAAACTTAAGCTTGTGTGCTTAAGTGTGAAGTCTTAAGCTTGTGTGCTTAAGCATTGTTGAGAAGTCTCTTGCTTGTGTGCTTGAGCAGGTGTAATCTTGTGTGATTATAGTGAACTCCCTTGGAAGTGCAAGGGGACTGGACTACTCTCGTTTTGTGAGAGGAACCAGTATAAATTGCTTGTGTGATCTCTCTCTCTCTCTTTATCTTGTTATTTATTGTGTTACTTTTCCGCTGCTAACGTAGTTGAGTTAAGAACTTGAAAAAGTTTTAACTTAGCTAAAACACAATTCAACCCCCCCCTTCTTGTGTTTTCACACCTTCACACTCCAAACTTATGAAAGTGTTGCAAATGGAAGAAGTGAAAAGAAAAATAAGAGCATTGCCTTCTCATCTAAAAATAATGAAGAAGAACTGGAGGATGAAGAAGAATCTAATGAGAGTATCTCTGAGGCCATGGTGTTATTGGGAAAACAATTCAACAAAGTTCTGAAACGAATGGATAAGAGACCCAGATCAAATTTCAAAAACAATGCTCCAAGCACTATGCGCAGCAATGAGAGTCAAGGAAAACCAAAGGGTGATGAAAAATCAAACTTAAACAGAAACATTCGATGTCACGAATGTGAAGGATATGGTCACATCAGACCTGAGTGCCCAACATATCAGAAGAGAGCAAAGAAAGGACTAACTGTCAGTTGGTCTGAGGATGATGACTCAGAAGATGATACAGCATCTGTAACTGCTAACATATCTCAGTCTTAACAGGTATTGTTACATCTGATACAGAATCTGATGATGGAGAGGTAACCTATGAAGAGCTTGCTGCATCCTACAAGGAACTTTGTCTTAAAAGTGAAGAAATCTGCAGGGTTATTGAGAAACAAAAGGTAACCATCAATGAGTTAAAAGCAGAAAAATCTGAGAATATCTCAAAAATAGAGGAACTTCAAAAGAAGGTAAATTTTCTATCCTCTGATCTTGAGATCTGCAGGGTTATTGAGAAACAAAAGGTAACCCTCAATGAGTTAAAAGCAGAAAAGTTTGAGAATACCTCAAAGATGGAGGGACTTCAAAAGAAGGTAAACTATCTATCCTCTGATCTTGAAGAAGCTAAAGAAGTCATTGAAAAATTAAATACTGACATTTGGTGGCTGAGAAAATTCTCTGACATGTTGTATAAAGATGATGAGCATCTTGACAAACTTCATAAGGCTGATGGACAACTGGAGGAAATCTTAGAGAAAAATGTTCGAAAGCCTAGAAATATTGGGCTTAGCTATGAAAATGTCAACAAATTCAAAAATTACAGTCCTAACCTCATGTACATGGAGCCTAAAGAAACTCAAAAGCAAAGGATGCCTTATCAGAAGCCGCAGCATCATCAGCAGCATCCCATGTCAAGAAATAGAAGAAAGCACCACGCTTGGAGATGTCATTACTGTGGTAGAAAAGGGCACATAAGGCCTTACTGCTACAAGCTATATGGGTACCCTAACAGACGTCCTCAGCACAAACCTGTTTCCACAACTGCTCCTACTCAACAAGAATGGAAACCTAAAGGAGAAAATGAGAAGAAAAGTGATACAACTCAACCTGAAGAAGAGATTACTGCTCTGATTGCTCACACATCACTTAGAGCTTCATCAAGGGAAGACTGGTATTTCGATAGTGGCTGTTCAAGACACATGACCGGAATAAGTAAATTTCTTGTTGGAATAAAGTCTTATTCAGCTAGCTTTGTTACCTTTGGTGATGGTGCAAAAGGAGAAATTGTTGGGATAGGGGAGCTCAGAAGTAATAGCTTGCCTAAACTAAACAATGTACTGTTAGTAAGAGGATTGACTGCAAATTTGATAAGTATTAGTCAACTATGCGACCAAGGAATGAAAGTAAACTTCACCAAATCTGAATGTCTGGTTACAAATAACAAAGGTGAGATTTTGATGAAAGGTGTCAGATCAAAAGACAACTGCTATCTATGGGTTCCCCAAGAAGAAGCAAATATGTCAACATGCTTAATCACTAAAGAAGATGAAGTAAAACTATGGCACCAAAAGCTTGGTCATCTTAATCTAAGAAGCATGAAGAAAGCAATATCTAAAGAAGCCATCAGAGGACTGCCAAATCTCAAAATTGAAGAAGGTAGCATATGTGGAGATTGTCAGATTGGAAAGCAAACCAAGATGCCACATCCAAAGCTGCAGCATCTTACCACTACCAGAGTTCTTGAACTTCTACACATGGACTTGATGGGTCCTATGCAAACTGAAAGCTTGGGAGGAAAAAGGTACGCATATGTTGTTGTTGATGACTTTTCTAGATACACCTGGATAAATTTTATTAAAAAGAAATCAGAAACTTTTGATGTGTTCAAAGATCTATGTATTCAACTTCAAAGGGAGAAAAACAATGTGGTGTTAAGGATCAGAAGTGATCATGGTAAGGAGTTTGAGAACTCCAGTTTCTCTGACTTCTGTGCCTCTGAAGGCATCATACATGAATTCTCATCTCCCATTACACCACAACAAAATGGTGTAGTAGAAAGGAAAAATAGAACTATACAAGAGTCTGCAAGGGTAATGTTACATGCAAAGAAGCTTTCACATGGTTTTTGGGCAGAAGCTATGAATACTGCCTTCTATATTCATAATCGTGTCACCCTGAGATCTGGAACAACAACTACTCTATACGAATTATGGAAGGAGAGGAAACCTACTGTTAAGCACTTCCATGTGTTTGGTAGTAAATGCTACATCTTGTCTGATAGAGAACCAAGAACCAAAATGGATCCTAAAAGTGATGAGGGCATATTCTTGGGATACTCAACAAATAGTAGAGCCTACAGAGTATATAATAATAGAACCAAAACCATGATGGAGTCTATAAATGTGGTAATAGATGACACCTCAAGTGAAACTGCTGAAGATGATGCAGAAGATGCTACAGCATCTATACCAGGTGATGTAGATTGTGAAACTACTAATGAATCAAAGAATGATACAGAGGTTACTGCATCTGACCAAATCTCTGCTACTCCAAAGAAAGGACCTTCTACTCGTACTCAAAAGAATCATCCTACAGACCTGATTATTGGTAATCCCAATCAAGGAATTACTACTAGAAGGACACTTGACATAGTTTCTAATGCTTGTTTTGTGTCTAAATTTGAGCCAAAAAATGTGAAGGAAGCTCTGACTGATGAGTTCTGGATAAACGCTATGCAAGAAGAGCTAAATCAGTTCAAGAGGAATGAAGTTTGGGACTTGGTTCCTAGACCTGAAAATGCAAATGTAATTGGTACCAAATGGGTCTACAAGAACAAGTCTGATGAAAGTGGAACTGTGACCAGAAACAAGGCAAGGCTGGTTGCACAAGGATATTCACAGATTGAAGGGATAGATTTTGATGAGACTTTTGCTCCGGTTGCTCGTCTTGAATCCATTAGATTACTTCTAGGAGTGGCATGCATTCTAAAATTCAAGTTATTCCAAATGGATGTGAAAAGTGCCTTCCTCAATGGGTACTTAAATGAAGAAGTATATGTGGAACAACCAAAGGGGTTTGTTGATCCAAGCTTTCCAAATCATGTTTACAAATTAAAGAAAGCTCGTTATGGATTAAAACAAGCACCTCGAGCATGGTATGAAAGATTGACTGAGTTCCTTACTAGTCAAGGCTACAGGAAAGGAGGAAATGACAAGACTCTATTTGTGAAAGAAGATCAAGGCAAATTTCTAATAGCACAAATCTATGTTGATGACATTGTCTTTGGAGGAATGTCTAGTGAGATGGTACAGCATTTCGTGCAGCAAATGCAGTCTGAGTTTGAGATGAGTCTTGTAGGTGAACTAACCTACTTTCTTGGGCTCCAAGTAAAGCAGATGGAAGATACTATTTTTATCTCCCAAAGCAAGTATGCAAGAAATATAGTGAAAAAGTTTGGTATGGAAAGTGCTGCTCATAAAAGAACACCTGCAGCAACCCATTTAAAGCTTACCAAAGATGAAAAGGGAGTTGATGTAGATCAAAGTCTTTATAGAAGCATGATAGGAAGCTTATTATACCTTACAGCCAGCAGGCCTGATATTACTTTTGCTGTAGGAGTATGTGCTAGGTACCAAGCTGAGCCAAAGATGAGTCATCTTGCTCAAGTGAAAAGAATTTTGAAGTATGTGAATGGTACATGTGATTATGGGATCTTGTATACTCATGGTGAGAACTCTATGCTAGTAGGATATTGTGATGCTGATTGGGCAGGTTGTGCAGATGATAGAAAAAGCACCTCAGGAGCTTGTTTCTTTTTGGGCAACAACCTTATATCTTGGTTCAGCAAGAAACAAAATTGTGTATCCTTATCTACAGCTGAAGCAGAGTACATAGCTGCTGGTAGCAGCTGCTCCCAGCTATTATGGATGAAACAAATGTTGCTGGAGTACAATGTGGTACAAGATGCTATGGCATTGTACTGTGACAATCTTAGTGCCATCAATATTTCAAAGAATCCTATCCAACATAGCAGGACAAAGCATATTGATATTAGACACCACTTTATTAGAGACCTAGTTGAAGAAGGTATTGTGACTCTTGAGCATATTGCCACTGAAGAACAACTGGCTGATATTTTTACTAAGGCTCTAGATGCGGTCCAATTTGAAAAATTGCGAGGCAAACTTGGGATTTGCCTATCTGAAGAGTTATAGCAATTATTGCAAGTGTGGCGTGCAGTTTTCTCTTCAACTTATTTAGTAATGCACGCTGTTATGGGTAATGTTGAAACATCTGAAGATTTGGTAAGAATTGTGTGTTTGTTGATGATAAGGATGTTTCTTGTGGTGAGAAAGTATTTGTCAGAGAAAGTTATGTGGTGTTCTCCCCTACTGTGTTTAACATTTGTTGGTAATGATATTAGCGCTCCAATTGAGGTCAAAGATGACTCTGTGTTGGAACATGTCAAGAAGAGTGTTCCTGAGAAAGATGCTGCACATGATGCTACAACATCTGCAGCACGGGAAAATTTGGATAACATCTTGATACCCGAGTCTCCAGATGATGTTATTGTTCCTGACAAAGAAAAGGGTTCTGAAGCAACTACTACTGATAATGTTTTTGTTCATGATATCTATGTGATCCCTTATGTTGATGATAGTGGTAAAACTATGTCTGTTCCTTTGAATGTTGATGAATCTGCTGAGAAAGATTCAAATGTTATTTATGTGGACAATCTCAACCTTACTGAGAGGACTCCTGCTTCTAGTACTAGGAGGTTAAAGAAGGCTTGATGTGGAAAGGAATTTAAGTGAAGATTTTTTTACAATGCCAAAAGCTTGTTGATTTGATTAATGCAGCTGGATTGATGAAAACTGCAACTGGGCTCCAACTACTCATTCTAATACTGTGGCTACAGGTTTGGCTAGGTTTATATATGTTGTAGGGACCAGATCACCTTTTGCCTTTGGTTCTTATATTCTTGATGAAACTGTTCTGCATGGTAAGTCATGTACTGTGAAGATGCCTATAGTCTTTCCTACATTGATGTGTGATATTGTTCTGGCTCAACATCCTGACATTTGTACTGAGGCTGATGTGCCTAGAAAGAGAGGTTGTGATTTGTCTTTTGATTTTAGACTATTTGAGGGTACACATGCTGCAGACTGTGCTGCATCATCTGTCAATCAGTCAACTGATGTTTTGCCTAGGAAGCAAATGATTGTTGACCTCAAGGTGTTTTTTCAATGTCAATCCTGGTGTTCTTAATGATATTGCAGGTGGTGATACTGAGGTAGAGGAGGAGGACTCTGACGCAAGTCCTTCTATGTGACCTGCTTATGCTTTATTTGCATGTCCTTTTGGATTTTAATTTTGTGGGCTACGCCCTGATGCTCTCTGGATTGTAACATGCATAAATCCATGTCTTTGGGTTCGATACTCCAGGTTTTCTATGCCCTGATGGTTTGTATATGCACTTTATGAGTTCTTATGCTCTGATTCTCTCTGCACTCTATGTTTCTCTATGATCTGATAACTCTGTGGAAGTTCTGCTCCTACTGTGTGATACCGACTTTATTTGTCAGAATTTATGGCTAAAAAGGGGGAGTAATATCTGTTGTGCATGATGTGATGAAAAATGCTATAGCATCTAGTATAGCATGTTTTATGTGATATGCATGTTTTGAGGGGGAGTGAATGTTTATGCATAAATTGAGGGGGAGTAGGTAGAATTTATTTTTCTACTACTTTTAATATGCATGCTTATATAGGAATTTATTTTTCCTATTCTCTGTGGCGTTGCTTAAATTTTAAGGAGTTTATTTCTCCGATCTTGAATCCACTATGTGAGAGTTTATTTCTCTCTATCTGTACTTTGAGGCTAGATGTGTTATGTTCCGCTGTTGCATGCCTCTGATGCTTACGTGCTAGCTATCTTTTCATCTGATGAACTTTTTACTTTCTTTCTTAGTTGTGTGCTTATGTTGACTCGAAGGAAAGTTTAAATAGCTTAGCATCGTTCTACTTTCTTTCCTAGTTGTGTGCTTATGTTGACTCGAAGGAAAGTTTAGACTGTATCTCTCTATGCACTGGCCTAAGGTTGTTTTAGCCAAAATTTGCCAAAGGGGGAGATTGTTGGTGTTTTGATTGGCTACATTTTGCAAAAGCCAACCAGCCAGATGCTGGACTGAGATGCTGTAGCATTATAGTACAGCATACTGAAGCTCTGTTTTCATGCAGAATTTTTATTTCAAATCTGAGTCAAGATTTGCTTCAATTATATATTCAGGCACGTGCGTCTAGGCAAGACGAGACTTACTCAGCAAGTTTTATTGAAGTCGGTCAAAGGAAAGTTATTTAAAACAAAAATATAATTATATTATATTTTTGGCGTTTTTTTTTGTTTGGTACAACATGAATTATATTTCTGGAAATAATTTAGGGTTGGCCACAATTCTCACAGCTGTATTTGTCTGAAGACCTAGCTTGCCCATCAAGACAATTGAAGACTATAAATATGTGAAGCCTCAAGCTATTCTACTCGCGATTTCTAAACCTTGTATTACTAAAGTGTGCGTTTTTGAGGTTTAGTGTGTGTGTCTTTTGTGAGCCTTTCTTGTGTCAATCTGATGCAAGTTTAGGACTGTGTTTGTGTTGTTTATTGTAAGCTGCTCCTAAGCTTTTAAGCACGGAGTTAGTGTGTGTGATTCACTCATAAGCTTTTAAGCAAGAGTGGTCTAGTTTCTA
Organism: Trifolium pratense; assembly: GCF_020283565.1. NCBI lineage: Eukaryota > Viridiplantae > Streptophyta > Magnoliopsida > Fabales > Fabaceae > Trifolium > Trifolium pratense. Next base: position 35,390,665 of record NC_060062.1, on the reverse strand, counting down.
GGAGAGTGTCTCCATCTTGATTATTATTATTGACAGCAACATGGTACGTGTTGTTAGAGGGAATTTGGGACGGGGTCTCATTATCTAAGAGGTTCTTAGGTAGGATTGCACGGGTAGTGTCTAGGTGATAAGTCAAGTACCGGGTGTTGGTCGAGGGCTTTGAACTAGAGCTATTATAGTGGATTCATTCCTGGATTGGTATCCCCCAGAGTAGGTGACGTTGCACTGAACTGGGTTAACAATTTCCTGTCTTATTTATTGTTCTGCAATTTATTTATTTATTTACTGTGTTCTGCGACTGTCTTGCTGCAACGTGTGCTATAGCATCTTGTGCAGCATTGTGTTCACTGCGTGCCAGATTTCACAAGTTATAATGTTGATGCCACATTTTTTTACAAATCATTTTTTAACAAACGCACGCACGCACGCACACGGGAGTGCACGCACGCACATACACACATACTAAGTAAAAAAAAAGGGTGCCCCTAAAATTTTTGTGCCTTGTGCGGTCGCTCCTCCGAACACCCTCCGAAACCCACCTGCTTGCAGCCACAAACATTGCCCAAGGTGAAACATTTATTATGGATGAACGATCTGGACCCGAGTTTTCAGCTGCAAATACAGTTAGTATCCGTGTTGCATTACATGGAATGATCCAATTTTTAATATATATATATATATATATATATATATATATATATATATATATATATATATATATATATATATATATATATATATATATATATATATATATTTATTTTTCCTTCCACCGAAACAGATATAATGTCAACTCCATCGACAATAGCTTCATTAAATGCATGGAGGATGTCCACATCATCACATCCACCATACTTTATAACGGCAATCCGTGCTGATGAAGCTCCACCTCTTATAGTTACATGGCCAAGCCCTAACATACTTGAAATTCTAACAGGGTTGCCGGCCGCTATGAATGCAGCTTGAGTTCCATGGCCAGTTGTGTCTCCTGGAGAAAAAGTATTTTTTTCAAAGAAGTCTTTTCCAAATGAACGTTTGTAATATCTCGTTCCAATCAGTTTACTACAAAAAAGGTAACTAATATTAGAATTTTATCAAAAGTTATAGGGGCTACGATGCCAGTCACTAAATGAAAATTAGATTAATCTATTTGATGATTGTAAATTATATGTCTAAAAATTCATAACATACTTGTTGCGGTTGAAAAGTCATAACATTTTGAATTTCATATACAAGTTATAATGTTGATGCCACATTTTTTTACAAGTCATTTTTTAACAAACAGACGCACGCACGCACACGGGAGTGCACGCACGCACATACGCACATACGCACATACTAAGAAAATGTATTGATTATAATAAGAAGAAGAATGAAATGTATGGTTGGTTATATAATGTGTGTGAAATCGGCAGTCTTTTACATCTAGTACTAGTAGTGGACATTCATTGTATCTATCTAGTGCATCTGGAAAGTAAGAAATTTAACAAAAGGAAAAAGTAAAACACTCACTAGTGGAGAAAATTACTCTAATAAATAAAATTACTTACTATAATTGATTCAACACACAATCACTAAGAAACTCTTTTCTTCCCCACATTCATACTTCATGTACGTAACCAACGTGTAAGTAAGTAACGTACATACATATACAATACTAAAGAGAAGCTTTACTAAAGAGAAGTTTTTTTAGTGCTGGTACCCTTTACCAGTAATTAATGTTTTGTTCAAGATTTTAGTGATTTAATTGAAGGTTCTATGTATGCTAGGAAGAATCGTTTGAAAATATGACTCATCATATATGTTAATCGGGGAAATAGATTAGATGTAGTTGATTTTATGTGCAGTCATGCATTCACTACATTTGTGGTTGGCCAATCAAGATCAGACGTCTATAAATGCAGTCTATTTAATAATACAAGTTATAATGTTGATGCCACATTTTTTAACAAATCATTTTTTAACAAACGGACGCACGCACGCACGCACATGGGAGTGCACGCACGCACATACACACATACTAAGTAAAAAAAAAGGGTGCCCCTAAAATTTTTGTGCCTTGTGCGGTTGTAACGACCCGATTTTTAGTAAATCGATATTTTATATATGTGCTTATATTTTGGGTTAGTGTTAAATATTTATTTACGCGACCTATAATTATTTATCGCGAACATAAGTTTGTGAGCGAAACCTTTGTCGTGTTAGTGGGCTTGGGCGTGTGATAGAGCTTAATGGGCTTAGGCTATTGGGCTTGGTTCATGACCATTGGAGAGTAGTATAAGTACCAAGTCAAACCAATGAATAGTCTCACAATTCATTTTGTTCATGAGAAGTTAGAATTTGTGAGCTTAGAAGCAAGAGCAAGAACAAGCTAAGCTAGGGTTTGGCTAGAAGAACACGAGCAAGGAGAAGAGATTTAGAGGCCAAGAATCATCATTCAATCTAAGGTGAGAGTGGTTAAGCATAAGCTTGGGTGATCCAAGAGAGGGGAGGTGTCTAGCCTCCATTCCTAAACTCTCTCATCCAATTTCTTTGGGGTTTGGGTGAAGTTTCTTTATCATAAACATGTCTTTTCATCTTAGTATGCTTAATGAACATCTAGGAGGGAATATGTATATGTTTGATGATGGTTTTGCATGTTTATGCAACTTTGCTTATTTTGCAAGAAATTGACATGATTTTGTATGTGTGATGTGTTTTGGTGTTTTTGAATGTTAATACATGTATATATGTATGGTATATACATGATTGATCACTTGTTATGCATTTATAACATGTTATAATGTATTTTGGATGGATTTGAATGTTAAACCGCCTTAGAAACTCAAGAACAGATATTTTCTGGTGTGGTTCGCTACCTGTTCGCTCAGCGAATAGTTCGCTACGAGTTCGCTACCTGTTCGCTATGTACCTGTCACCCTCTGATGTTGTTCGCTACGGGTTCGCTACGGCTTCGCTCAGCGAACAGCTCTGTGACAGCAATTTTTGTTAATGTTTGTGAAGTGTGTGTATCCGTGTATTTGGTTTCGTTTTGGTTTGGAATTATTATATGTTTAATAATTGTGTTGTGTGATGGCATTTATATAAAATGTCAAAGAAGTATATGTATGTTTGTATATCGGGTCGTCCGATAAAGAAGAATATCAGTTTGTCTGATAAAGAAGTTTAATGGATTATGTTATCCATGTAGTGAGCAGTAGCTTCGTGCTAAGTGATTATCATATGTTTGGTAAATGCATGGCATTCATAAATTCATGCATTATTTAGGGATATCAGACTTGTCTGATAAAGAAGGATATTGGACTTGTCCAATAAAGAAGGATATCAATGGTAAGTTCCTTGATAAAGAAGATGGTACCACATGCATTAGTCGTGTCTAGGTTGGCATGACATTGAATGTTTGGCATTAGTCGCATTTGAGTAAATGTGCAATTATGTGTTATGTGTTATGTGAGTTCTTGTGTTGTCCGAAACGACGTGAAACTATCTGGTTGTGTATTTGTGAGTATGTGTTATCTGGTGTATTGCTTATTGAGGCATGTGTGTGAGTTAGTAATACGTGATAGGTTGAATATAGGTGCGTTTCTATATTCGTATGTATGTGATTATGTTTACTAACTCTCTACCTATTTGTTATGTGCTGGACCTTTGGGGGTTCAGGTATTCAGGTCGAGGTTTCGATCGAGCTTTAGCTGTAGATCGTTTTGGTGTGGAGCACTTTTGGTGAGGAGCTAGTGTAGGCTACCTTTGTATAGCTTTGTTAAGTTTAGTTTGGTTGTGATGTATATTAGTGCTCTGGTATGTTGTAACATCGAGTCGGGGATCGTTTGTATTCCGTCGTATATCGATGTGAACATCTTAACTTATGTTTTATGTTAATGAATTATCTTTTGAACTATTATGTTCATTGTTTTGAAAATCCTTTATGTTATGTTTTCCGCTGCGACGTTTCGTGTCATGTGCACGATCGTTTTTAAAAATGTTTTTTTTCCGTAGCGCTCCGGCTACTTATCTTTAAAAAGTTTTTAAGATCACGTCTTTTAAGGGTAGCTAGCTGAGGGTGTTACAATAGTGGTATCAGAGCAGGTCGGTTCATGTGAGCCATTAGGATTTTCTTTCTCTTGTATGAAGCATGTGTTGGGTACACTGTTAATACATTCTAACGTCGAGTTGTGATTCGTTCAGGAATCATGGCTGCTGCTAGGACCAACGCTCAGATTGCACAAGCTTTGACTGCTTTGACTACATTGGTGGTAAGGGATAATGACCCGGGAAGGGATAGTGAGAAAAGATTGGAAAGGTTTATGTCGCATAAACCGACTCTGTTTATCGGGGGCTATAACCCGGAGGGGGCTATCAAGTGGTTAGATGAGGTGGAGATCATCTTTGAAGCAATGTGTTGTTCTGAGGAGAACAAGACTACTTTGGGAACTTATGCCCTTAGAGAGGAGGCAATCGTTTGGTGGAGGAATGTGAGACTCAGGATAGGAGTGGACGGTGTTGCTATCGTTTGGGAAACTTTCAAAAGGGAATTTTTAAGGAAGTACTTTCCGGCTGATGTGAAGAATAAGAAAGTGATCGAGTTCATGGAGCTCAAGCAAGGAAATTTATCAGTCGCCGAGTATTCGGCTAAGTTTGAAGCTTTGTGTGTGTTTAGTCCACACTACAACACGGTGGAAGCCGAAGAGGATAAGTGTGTCAAGTTCGAGAGTGGACTTCGTCCGGATATCAAGCTTTTGATTGGATTTTCTGAAATCAGGGATTTTCCGACCCTTATGACCAAGGCAAGGATTTGTGATGAAGATAGCAAAGCTAAGACCAACTACTATAAGGTTCTGAATGATAGGAAAGGAAAAGGTTTGGATCGTGGTAAGCCGTATGAGAACAAGGGCAATGGAAGTGGAAAGAAGAAGCAAGGAAGTGGAAGTTGTTACAAATGTGGAGAGCGGGGTCATATGTCATATGATTGCCCGAGGAAAAGCGACAAGTGTTTCAATTGTGGGCAGTTTGGGCACAAGGCCGATGTTTGTCGGGTGAAAGTGTTTTGTTTCAATTGTGGCGAGGAAGGTCACAAGAGTCCGGTATGCAAGAAACCGAAGATGCCGCGTTGAGGGTTCGTTCTCTGTTTTATCTCTTAGGTAATTTCGAGGGCGAAATTCTTTTAAGGGGGGTAGAGTTGTAACGACCCGATTTTTAGTAAATCGATATTTTATATATGTGCTTATATTTTGGGTTAGTGTTAAATATTTATTTACGCGACCTATAATTATTTATCGCGAACATAAGTTTGTGAGCGAAACCTTTGTCGTGTTAGTGGGCTTGGGCGTGTGATAGAGCTTAATGGGCTTAGGCTATTGGGCTTGGTTCATGACCATTGGAGAGTAGTATAAGTACCAAGTCAAACCAATGAATAGTCTCACAATTCATTTTGTTCATGAGAAGTTAGAATTTGTGAGCTTAGAAGCAAGAGCAAGAACAAGCTAAGCTAGGGTTTGGCTAGAAGAACACGAGCAAGGAGAAGAGATTTAGAGGCCAAGAATCATCATTCAATCTAAGGTGAGAGTGGTTAAGCATAAGCTTGGGTGATCCAAGAGAGGGGAGGTGTCTAGCCTCCATTCCTAAACTCTCTCATCCAATTTCTTTGGGGTTTGGGTGAAGTTTCTTTATCATAAACATGTCTTTTCATCTTAGTATGCTTAATGAACATCTAGGAGGGAATATGTATATGTTTGATGATGGTTTTGCATGTTTATGCAACTTTGCTTATTTTGCAAGAAATTGACATGATTTTGTATGTGTGATGTGTTTTGGTGTTTTTGAATGTTAATACATGTATATATGTATGGTATATACATGATTGATCACTTGTTATGCATTTATAACATGTTATAATGTATTTTGGATGGATTTGAATGTTAAACCGCCTTAGAAACTCAAGAACAGATATTTTCTGGTGTGGTTCGCTACCTGTTCGCTCAGCGAATAGTTCGCTACGAGTTCGCTACCTGTTCGCTATGTACCTGTCACCCTCTGATGTTGTTCGCTACGGGTTCGCTACGGCTTCGCTCAGCGAACAGCTCTGTGACAGCAATTTTTGTTAATGTTTGTGAAGTGTGTGTATCCGTGTATTTGGTTTCGTTTTGGTTTGGAATTATTATATGTTTAATAATTGTGTTGTGTGATGGCATTTATATAAAATGTCAAAGAAGTATATGTATGTTTGTATATCGGGTCGTCCGATAAAGAAGAATATCAGTTTGTCTGATAAAGAAGTTTAATGGATTATGTTATCCATGTAGTGAGCAGTAGCTTCGTGCTAAGTGATTATCATATGTTTGGTAAATGCATGGCATTCATAAATTCATGCATTATTTAGGGATATCAGACTTGTCTGATAAAGAAGGATATTGGACTTGTCCAATAAAGAAGGATATCAATGGTAAGTTCCTTGATAAAGAAGATGGTACCACATGCATTAGTCGTGTCTAGGTTGGCATGACATTGAATGTTTGGCATTAGTCGCATTTGAGTAAATGTGCAATTATGTGTTATGTGTTATGTGAGTTCTTGTGTTGTCCGAAACGACGTGAAACTATCTGGTTGTGTATTTGTGAGTATGTGTTATCTGGTGTATTGCTTATTGAGGCATGTGTGTGAGTTAGTAATACGTGATAGGTTGAATATAGGTGCGTTTCTATATTCGTATGTATGTGATTATGTTTACTAACTCTCTACCTATTTGTTATGTGCTGGACCTTTGGGGGTTCAGGTATTCAGGTCGAGGTTTCGATCGAGCTTTAGCTGTAGATCGTTTTGGTGTGGAGCACTTTTGGTGAGGAGCTAGTGTAGGCTACCTTTGTATAGCTTTGTTAAGTTTAGTTTGGTTGTGATGTATATTAGTGCTCTGGTATGTTGTAACATCGAGTCGGGGATCGTTTGTATTCCGTCGTATATCGATGTGAACATCTTAACTTATGTTTTATGTTAATGAATTATCTTTTGAACTATTATGTTCATTGTTTTGAAAATCCTTTATGTTATGTTTTCCGCTGCGACGTTTCGTGTCATGTGCACGATCGTTTTTAAAAATGTTTTTTTTCCGTAGCGCTCCGGCTACTTATCTTTAAAAAGTTTTTAAGATCACGTCTTTTAAGGGTAGCTAGCTGAGGGTGTTACAGCGGTCGCTCCTCCGAACACCCTCCGAAACCCACCTGCTTGCAACCACAAACATTGCCCAAGGTGAAACATTCATTATGGATGAACGATATCTGGACCCGAGTTTCCAGCTGCAAATACAGTTAGTATCCGTGTTGCATTACATGGAATGATCCAATTTTTAATATATATATATATATATATATATATATATATATATATATATATATATATATATATATATATATATATATATATATTTATTTATTTATTTTTCCTTCCACCGAAACAGATATAATGTCAACTCCATCGACAATAGCGTCATTAAATGCATGGAGGATTTCCACATCATCACATCCACCATACTTTAAAATGGCAATCTGTGCCGATGAAGCTCCACCTCTTATAGTTGCATGGCCAAGCCCTAACATACTTGAAATTCTAACAGGGTTGCCGGCCGCTATGAATGCAGTATGAGTTCCATGGCCAGTTGTGTCTCCTGGAGAAAAAGTATTTTTTTCAAAGAAGTCTTTTCCAAATGAACGTTTGTAATATCTCGTTCCAATCAGTTTACTACAAAAAAGGTAACTATTATTAGAATTTTAACAAAAGTTATAGGGGCTACGATGCCAGTCACTAAATGAAAATTAGATTAATCTATTTGATGATTGTAAATTATATGTCTAAAAAGTCATAACATACTTGTTGCGGTTGAAAAGTCATAACATTTTGAATTTCATATACAAGTTATAATGTTGATGCCACATTTTTTTACAAGTCATTTTTTAACAAACAGACGCACGCACGCACACGGGAGTGCACGCACGCACATACGCACATACTCAGAAAATGTATTGATTATAATAAGAAGAAGAATGAAATGTATGGTTGGTTATATAATGTGTGTGAAATCGGCAGTCTTTTACATCTAGTACTAGTAGTGGACATTCATTGTATCTATCTAGTGCATCTGGAAAGTAAGAAATTTAACAAAAGGAAAAAGTAAAACACTCACTAGTGGAGAAAATTACTCTAATAAATAAAATTACTTACTATAATTGATTCAACACACAATCACTAAGAAACTCTTTTCTTCCCCACATTCATACTTCATGTACGTAACCAACGTGTAAGTAAGTAACGTACATACATATACAATACTAAAGAGAAGCTTTACTAAAGAGAAGCTTTTTTAGTGCTGGTACCATTTACCAGTAATTAATGTTTTGTTCAAGATTTTAGTGATTTAATTGAAGGTTCTATGTATGCTAGGAAGAATCGTTTGAAAATATGACTCATCATATATGTTAATCGGGGAAATGGATTAGATGCAGTTGATTTTATGTGCAGTCATGCATTCACTACATTTGTGGTTGGCCAATCAAGATTAGACGTCTATAAATGCAGTCTATTTAATAATACAAGTTATAATGTTGATGCCACATTTTTTTACAAATCATTTTTTAACAAACGCACGCACGCACGCACACGGGAGTGCACGCACGCACATACACACATACTAAGTAAAAAAAAAAGGGTGCCCCTAAAATTTTTGTGCCTTGTGCGGTCGCTCCTCCGAACACCCTCCGAAACCCAACTGCTTGCAACCACAAACATTGCCCAAGGTGAAACATTTATTATGGATGAACGATCTGGACCCGAGTTTTCTGCTGCAAATACAGTTAGTATCCGTGTTTCATTACATGGAATGATCCAATTTTTAATATATATATATATATATATATATATATATATATATATTTATATTTATTTTTCCTTCCACCGAAACAGATATAATGTCAACTCCATCGACAATAGCGTCATTAAATGCATGGAGGATGTCCACATCATCACATCCACCATACTTTATAACGGCAATCCGTGCCGATGAAGCTCCACCTCTTATAGTTACATGGCCAAGCCCTAACATACTTGAAATTCTAACAGGGTTGCCGGCCGCTATGAATGCAGTATAAGTTCCATGGCCAGTTGTGTCTGCTGGAGAAAAAGTATTTTTTTCAAAGAAGTCTTTTCCAAATGAACGTTTGTAATATCTCGTTCCAATCAGTTTACTACAAAAAAGGTAACTAATATTAGAATTTTATCAAAAGTTATAGGGGCTACGATGCCAGTCACTAAATGAAAATTAGATTAATCTATTTGATGATTGTAAATTATATGTCTAAAAAGTCATAACATACTTATTGCAGTTGAAAAGTCATAACATTTTGAATTTCATATACAAGTTATAATGTTGATGCCACATTTTTTTACAAGTCATTTTTTAACAAACAGACGCACGCACGCACACGGGAGTGCACGCACGCACATACGCACATACGCACATACTAAGAAAATGTATTGATTATAATAAGAAGAAGAATGAAATGTATGGTTGGTTATATAATGTGTGTGAAATCGGCAGTCTTTTACATCTAGTACTAGTAGTGGACATTCATTGTATCTATCTAGTGCATCTGGAAAGTAAGAAATTTAACAAAAGGAAAAAGTAAAACACTCACTAGTGGAGAAAATTACTCTAATAAATAAAATTACTTACTATAATTGATTCAACACACAATCACTAAGAAACTCTTTTCTTCCCCACATTCATACTTCATGTACGTAACCAACGTGTAAGTAAGTAACGTACATACATATACAATACTAAAGAGAAGCTTTACTAAAGAGAAGCTTTTTTAGTGCTGGTACCATTTACCAGTAATTAATGTTTTGTTCAAGATTTTAGTGATTTAATTGAAGGTTCTATGTATGCTAGGAAGAATCGTTTGAAAATATGACTCATCATATATGTTAATCGGGGAAATGGATTAGATGCAGTTGATTTTATGTGCAGTCATGCATTCACTACATTTGTGGTTGGCCAATCAAGATCAGACGTCTATAAATGCAGTCTATTTAATAATACAAGTTATAATGTTGATGCCACATTTTTTTACAAATCATTTTTTAACAAACGCACGCACGCACGCACACGGGAGTGCACGCACGCACATACACACATACTAAGTTAAAAAAAAGGGTGCCCCTAAAATTTTTGTGCCTTGTGCGGTCGCTCCTCCGAACACCCTCCGAAACCCACCTGCTTGCAGCCACAATCATTGCCCAAGGTGAAACATTTATTATGGATGAACGATCTGGACCCGAGTTTTCAGCTGCAAATACAGTTAGTATCCGTGTTGCATTACATGGAATGATCCAATTTTTAATATATATATATATATATATATATATATATATATATATATATATTTATTTATTTATTTTTCCTTCCACCGAAACAGATATAATGTCAACTCCATCGACAATAGCGTCATTAAATGCATGGAGGATGTCCACATCATCACATCCACCATACTTTATAACGGCAATCCGTGCCGATGAAGCTCCACCTCTTATAGTTACATGGCCAAGCCCTAACATACTTAAAATTCTAACAGGGTTGCCGGCCGCTATGAATGCAGTATGAGTTCCATGGCCAGTTGTGTCTCCTGGAGAAAAAGTATTTTTTTCAAAGAAGTCTTTTCCAAATGAACGTTTGTAATATCTCGTTCCAATCAGTTTACTACAAAAAAGGTAACTAATATTAGAATTTTATCAAAAGTTATAGGGGCTACGATGCCAGTCACTAAATGAAAATTAGATTAATCTATTTGATGATTGTAAATTATATGTCTAAAAAGTCATAACATACTTGTTGCGGTTGAAAATTCATAACATTTTGAATTTCATATACAAGTTATAATGTTGATGCCACATTTTTTTACAAGTCATTTTTTAACAAACAGACGCACGCACGCACACGGGAGTGCACGCACGCACATACGCACATACTAAGAAAATGTATTGATTATAATAAGAAGAAGAATGAAATGTATGGTTGGTTATATAATGTGTGTGAAATCGGCAGTCTTTTACATCTAGTACTAGTAGTGGACATTCATTGTATCTATCTAGTGCATCTGGAAAGTAAGAAATTTAACAAAAGGAAAAAGTAAAACACTCACTAGTGGAGAAAATTACTCTAATAAATAAAATTACTTACTATAATTGATTCAACACACAATCACTAAGAAACTCTTTTCTTCCCCACATTCATACTTCATGTACGTAACCAACGTGTAAGTAAGTAACGTACATACATATACAATACTAAAGAGAAGCTTTACTAAAGAGAAGCTTTTTTAGTGCTGGTACCATTTACCAGTAATTAATGTTTTGTTCAAGATTTTAGTGATTTAATTGAAGGTTCTATGTATGCTAGGAAGAATCGTTTGAAAATATGACTCATCATATATGTTAATCGGGGAAATGGATTAGATGCAGTTGATTTTATGTGCAGTCATGCATTCACTACATTTGTGGTTGGCCAATCAAGATTAGACGTCTATAAATGCAGTCTATTTAATAATACAAGTTATAATGTTGATGCCACATTTTTTTACAAATCATTTTTTAACAAACGCACGCACGCACGCACACGGGAGTGCACGCACGCACATACACACATACTAAGTAAAAAAAAAAGGGTGCCCCTAAAATTTTTGTGCCTTGTGCGGTCGCTCCTCCGAACACCCTCCGAAACCCAACTGCTTGCAACCACAAACATTGCCCAAGGTGAAACATTTATTATGGATGAACGATCTGGACCCGAGTTTTCTGCTGCAAATACAGTTAGTATCCGTGTTTCATTACATGGAATGATCCAATTTTTAATATATATATATATATATATATATATATATATATATATATATATATATATATATATATATATTTATTTTTCCTTCCACCGAAACAGATATAATGTCAACTCCATCGACAATAGCGTCATTAAATGCATGGAGGATGTCCACATCATCACATCCACCATACTTTATAACGGCAATCCGTGCCGATGAAGCTCCACCTCTTATAGTTACATGGCCAAGCCCTAACATACTTGAAATTCTAACAGGGTTGCCGGCCGCTATGAATGCAGTATAAGTTCCATGGCCAATTGTGTCTGCTGGAGAAAAAGTATTTTTTTCAAAGAAGTCTTTTCCAAATGAACGTTTGTAATATCTCGTTCCAATCAGTTTACTACAAAAAAGGTAACTAATATTAGAATTTTATCAAAAGTTATAGGGGCTACGATGCCAGTCACTAAATGAAAATTAGATTAATCTATTTGATGATTGTAAATTATATGTCTAAAAAGTCATAACATACTTATTGCAGTTGAAAAGTCATAACATTTTGAATTTCATATACAAGTTATAATGTTGATGCCACATTTTTTTACAAGTCATTTTTTAACAAACAGACGCACGCACGCACACGGGAGTGCACGCACGCACATACGCACATACGCACATACTAAGAAAATGTATTGATTATAATAAGAAGAAGAATGAAATGTATGGTTGGTTATATAATGTGTGTGAAATCGGCAGTCTTTTACATCTAGTACTAGTAGTGGACATTCATTGTATCTATCTAGTGCATCTGGAAAGTAAGAAATTTAACAAAAGGAAAAAGTAAAACACTCACTAGTGGAGAAAATTACTCTAATAAATAAAATTACTTACTATAATTGATTCAACACACAATCACTAAGAAACTCTTTTCTTCCCCACATTCATACTTCATGTACGTAACCAACGTGTAAGTAAGTAACGTACATACATATACAATACTAAAGAGAAGCTTTACTAAAGAGAAGCTTTTTTAGTGCTGGTACCATTTACCAGTAATTAATGTTTTGTTCAAGATTTTAGTGATTTAATTGAAGGTTCTATGTATGCTAGGAAGAATCGTTTGAAAATATGACTCATCATATATGTTAATCGGGGAAATGGATTAGATGCAGTTGATTTTATGTGCAGTCATGCATTCACTACATTTGTGGTTGGCCAATCAAGATCAGACGTCTATAAATGCAGTCTATTTAATAATACAAGTTATAATGTTGATGCCACATTTTTTTACAAATCATTTTTTAACAAACGCACGCACGCACGCACACGGGAGTGCACGCACGCACATACACACATACTAAGTTAAAAAAAAGGGTGCCCCTAAAATTTTTGTGCCTTGTGCGGTCGCTCCTCCGAACACCCTCCGAAACCCACCTGCTTGCAGCCACAATCATTGCCCAAGGTGAAACATTTATTATGGATGAACGATCTGGACCCGAGTTTTCAGCTGCAAATACAGTTAGTATCCGTGTGGCATTACATGGAATGATCCAATTTTTAATATATATATATATATATATATATATATATATATATATATATATATATATATATATATATATATATATATATATATTTATTTATTTTTCCTTCCACCGAAACAGATATAATGTCAACTCCATCGACAATAGCGTCATTAAATGCATGGAGGATGTCCACATCATCACATCCACCATACTTTATAACGGCAATCCGTGCCGATGAAGCTCCACCTCTTATAGTTACATGGCCAAGCCCTAACATACTTAAAATTCTAACAGGGTTGCCGGCCGCTATGAATGCAGTATGAGTTCCATGGCCAGTTGTGTCTCCTGGAGAAAAAGTATTTTTTTCAAAGAAGTCTTTTCCAAATGAACGTTTGTAATATCTCGTTCCAATCAGTTTACTACAAAAAAGGTAACTAATATTAGAATTTTATCAAAAGTTATAGGGGCTACGATGCCAGTCACTAAATGAAAATTAGATTAATCTATTTGATGATTGTAAATTATATGTCTAAAAAGTCATAACATACTTGTTGCGGTTGAAAAGTCATAACATTTTGAATTTCATATACAAGTTATAATGTTGATGCCACATTTTTTTACAAGTCATTTTTTAACAAACAGACGCACGCACGCACACGGGAGTGCACGCACGCACATACGCACATACTAAGAAAATGTATTGATTATAATAAGAAGAAGAATGAAATGTATGGTTGGTTATATAATGTGTGTGAAATCGGCAGTCTTTTACATCTAGTACTAGTAGTGGACATTCATTGTATCTATCTAGTGCATCTGGAAAGTAAGAAATTTAACAAAAGGAAAAAGTAAAACACTCACTAGTGGAGAAAATTACTCTAATAAATAAAATTACTTACTATAATTGATTCAACACACAATCACTAAGAAACTCTTTTCTTCCCCACATTCATACTTCATGTACGTAACCAACGTGTAAGTAAGTAACGTACATACATATACAATACTAAAGAGAAGCTTTACTAAAGAGAAGCTTTTTTAGTGCTGGTACCATTTACCAGTAATTAATGTTTTGTTCAAGATTTTAGTGATTTAATTGAAGGTTCTATGTATGCTAGGAAGAATCGTTTGAAAATATGACTCATCATATATGTTAATCGGGGAAATGGATTAGATGCAGTTGATTTTATGTGCAGTCATGCATTCACTACATTTGTGGTTGGCCAATCAAGATTAGACGTCTATAAATGCAGTCTATTTAATAATACAAGTTATAATGTTGATGCCACATTTTTTTACAAATCATTTTTTAACAAACGCACGCACGCACGCACACGGGAGTGCACGCACGCACATACACACATACTAAGTAAAAAAAAAAGGGTGCCCCTAAAATTTTTGTGCCTTGTGCGGTCGCTCCTCCGAACACCCTCCGAAACCCAACTGCTTGCAACCACAAACATTGCCCAAGGTGAAACATTTATTATGGATGAACGATCTGGACCCGAGTTTTCTGCTGCAAATACAGTTAGTATCCGTGTTTCATTACATGGAATGATCCAATTTTTAATATATATATATATATATATATATATATATATATATATATATATATATATATATATATATATATATATTTATTTTTCCTTCCACCGAAACAGATATAATGTCAACTCCATCGACAATAGCGTCATTAAATGCATGGAGGATGTCCACATCATCACATCCACCATACTTTATAACGGCAATCCGTGCCGATGAAGCTCCACCTCTTATAGTTACATGGCCAAGCCCTAACATACTTGAAATTCTAACAGGGTTGCCGGCCGCTATGAATGCAGTATAAGTTCCATGGCCAGTTGTGTCTGCTGGAGAAAAAGTATTTTTTTCAAAGAAGTCTTTTCCAAATGAACGTTTGTAATATCTCGTTCCAATCAGTTTACTACAAAAAAGGTAACTAATATTAGAATTTTATCAAAAGTTATAGGGGCTACGATGCCAGTCACTAAATGAAAATTAGATTAATCTATTTGATGATTGTAAATTATATGTCTAAAAAGTCATAACATACTTATTGCAGTTGAAAAGTCATAACATTTTGAATTTCATATACAAGTTATAATGTTGATGCCACATTTTTTTACAAGTCATTTTTTAACAAACAGACGCACGCACGCACACGGGAGTGCACGCACGCACATACGCACATACGCACATACTAAGAAAATGTATTGATTATAATAAGAAGAAGAATGAAATGTATGGTTGGTTATATAATGTGTGTGAAATCGGCAGTCTTTTACATCTAGTACTAGTAGTGGACATTCATTGTATCTATCTAGTGCATCTGGAAATTAAGAAATTTAACAAAAGGAAAAAGTAAAACACTCACTAGTGGAGAAAATTACTCTAATAAATAAAATTACTTACTATAATTGATTCAACACACAATCACTAAGAAACTCTTTTCTTCACCACATTCATACTTCATGTACGTAACCAACGTGTAAGTAAGTAACGTACATACATATACAATACTAAAGAGAAGCTTTACTAAAGAGAAGCTTTTTTAGTGCTGGTACCATTTACCAGTAATTAATGTTTTGTTCAAGATTTTAGTGATTTAATTGAAGGTTCTATGTATGCTAGGAAGAATCGTTTGAAAATATGACTCATCATATATGTTAATCGGGGAAATGGATTAGATGCAGTTGATTTTATGTGCAGTCATGCATTCACTACATTTGTGGTTGGCCAATCAAGATCAGACGTCTATAAATGCAGTCTATTTAATAATACAAGTTATAATGTTGATGCCACATTTTTTTACAAATCATTTTTTAACAAACGCACGCACGCACGCACACGGGAGTGCACGCACGCACATACACACATACTAAGTTAAAAAAAAGGGTGCCCCTAAAATTTTTGTGCCTTGTGCGGTCGCTCCTCCGAACACCCTCCGAAACCCACCTGCTTGCAGCCACAATCATTGCCCAAGGTGAAACATTTATTATGGATGAACGATCTGGACCCGAGTTTTCAGCTGCAAATACAGTTAGTATCCGTGTTGCATTACATGGAATGATCCAATTTTTATATATATATATATATATATATATATATATATATATATATATATATATATATTTATTTATTTTTCCTTCCACCGAAACAGATATAATGTCAACTCCATCGACAATAGCGTCATTAAATGCATGGAGGATGTCCACATCATCACATCCACCATACTTTATAACGGCAATCCGTGCCGATGAAGCTCCACCTCTTATAGTTACATGGCCAAGCCCTAACATACTTGAAATTCTAACAGGGTTGCCGGCCGCTATGTGTAACACCCAAACCCATTATTTCTATATTTCTACCTTAGTAAAAATCTTTTTCAAAATACGCAACGGAAAGTAATGTTCGATATTATAAAAGTTGTGGTTCGAGTATTACATTCTTCAATCAAAATAATACTAATGTAATTAATTAGTAAAAATAGTGTTTATACAAATCTTAAATCAACTAATGTATTTATTAGCTATACAAAACAACCTAGATAATGGACTTTATATACAATATAAAACCCTTTCCCGTGTCACAATCAGAGCGGAGCTTCACCGACGACTCGACATCGAATACCACAAAATCCTGTAAAATCTGGACCCCCAACGGTCCAGCACATAACACATAAAAGAGAGTTAGATAACATACTCAAAATATACAAGTGTAAGTAAATTGTACTTAAACACTTCTTCATAAAAACATGCATAATCATACATTATACATATACATCACCATCATTCATGCATATTCATATATCATGCATATTACTTCATTTATCACATAATCAATCATCTACAATTATATACCAAACATATAGTTTCACGTCGTCTCGGACAATACCAAAACATCAACAAATACATTGTTCAGATTATGGTCATGACGGACCCTGCGTTGTTCATTTTATAGTCATGACGGACTCTGCTACTCACATACGGATTAACAATCAACATTTACCAAGTATGTGTCAAACATCATTTATAATAAAATGCACACATAATCCCTAATGCAATCTAATGCTTCACATTCATGTTATGTCCTCTAGACACCTCTAATGCATGTGGTACCATTGTCTTTATCAGAGTATTTCACCTCCGATATCCGTCTTTATCAAACAAATATAGTTCGATATCCTTCTTTATTGGACAAGCCAATATCCCTAAATATTCATGATGCATGCACTCAAAACTCATGAATATATTCATCAACAATTTTGGCATATAGCCCGTCAACAATAACGTGGAACACTATCCAACGTCCGTCTTTATTAAGATAATCAATACCTTAATATCCGTCTTTATCGAATAACATAATTCGATATACTTCTTTATTAGAATAACATAATCCTAATATCCTTCTTTATTAAGTTAATTAACACCTTAATATACTTCATTTATACTTCATACATGATTAACAATCGATATATGCATCAACAATCATCAACAAGCATCAACAATCATCAACAATCATGTAAGAATAAGATACTGGTTCGAAACTACATGCAAAGGAAGATCGCAGATGAAAAACTGGTGCAAACTGCAGCATTTACGCCTGGGGCGGAAATATTTACGCCCGGGGCGGAACTTTACGCCTGAGGCGCAGATGTTTACGCCTGAGGCGCAGAAAAACCTGAAAGGTTGGCTGCTCACTGATCTGCCGTTTCAGGCGGAAATTATTGGACAGCCTCTCATTGCAACGATCATAACTTGGGCTACGAAAGTCCAATGGAGACGCACATATACTCGTTGGAAAGCTAACAAACAGGGCTACAACTTTTATGTTGGCCACTAAAACCAGTTCACAACGAAACGAGGTCAAAATTGCACGTAAAGGTTCAGACCTCATAGATAACAATTTTCTACATTTCTCATTTCAAACTCTAAACTCTCAAGACTCTCACATAAGCCATTTTTCATGTTATAAACCCCAAATAAGTTCATATTCAAGTGTAACAAGCATATCTAAACACAAAAGGACAGTTCATTTCTCAGATCTACGTCATAAACATCGAAAAAGTAAAGATTGACACTTTTTCATCAAAACTCTCAAGAACACAAAGTTCTTGAGTTTAATCCATTAGAACACTCGTTTTTAACCATTATTTTCGTTCATTAATCATGTTAAAAGCATGTTAAACATATTAAGAACCTTAGAAACGATTTCCATCAAGAAAATCCATTCCAAACTAAAACGAAAATGGGGTGGAGGAAGTTCGGGTGAGGAAAAATCGACATTCTCCCCTTCCTCGGGTCACCCACGAATATGAAATCTACTCTCTTACCTGGATTCGAAGAAAACTCGACGAAGATCTCGAATCTCTAGCTTTTCTTCTTGCCCTAGCTCCTAAGCTCTCCTCTCTTCTCTTCAAGAACACAAAGAACATGAGAAATGAATTTCTCTTTCTCTTCCTTGCCCTTAATGGGCGCCCCCTCACACACACTCAAGGCCCATTGGGCCTCAAGCCCAATTGGCTTGGCCCAACTCGTAATAACTCTCACTAACTCGCGCGTTAACTAAAACTCTCGATAAATAACATAAAGTTATTAACTTAATTAAAATGCCACGTTAAATAAAATATTTTAACACATAAAAATAATAATATGAAAATTGGGTCGTTACAACTCTCCCCCACTTAAAAGATTTTCGCCCTCGAAAATTACGCAACTAAAGCAACTCCGGATAACTCCTGTATCCGACCCTCCAACAAAACGCTCAAAACGCTACACATTACCAAGTTTGACAAAATTAGTTTATCCCATCCAACACAATTTTTGTCCATTTATCAACAAAAGATCAAGGACGGCCAGTTCCTCAATTTGTCGATAAATATTCAACAATCGTGATATCGGCACAAACCATTCTTATCAAACCGCTAAAACGTCAACTTCGCACGAAACATCCATAGACTCACATTCTACGGTACGTATAATGCTACCCACAACAAGTACAACTAATCGAACACACTCCGAAAGATACTTCCACAACTCCATAATTCTCTGATTCCCTCATGAATCACTTAACTGTGCTACACCACTTATTCATATTCGAATCTTATTCCAACATATCACTTGATAATTCAATTCCAACAATCACTTGATGACCAACATTCTCAAATCTTCCTCGACACATCCTAGAAATTATCGTTTCAAACCGTCAACTTCCTTTTCTCACATATCTCCAATCATTGAGTCGAATCTCGTTACGACTATTCTATTCTCAAGTAATCTCTTAACCAATATTTGCATTCCTTAACGCAAACATTTTCCAATACCACTTCTCCTTAATCCCTTAGCAATTCGCTACTTCCAAATTAGACCACTGCCTAAAATTGGTTCTCCAAACAATCATAACTTATATTTCGTTGATTCCCAAAACGACATCTTCAATTCGCCTATAATCCATCTATCGATGTTCCTCATCATCTTGCATTGCAACAAGCATACTCTTCTCCGTTTATTCACTCATCGAATTCTTATTCATCTCCGACCTCTACCAATCATCATCTCTCTTTGGATAGTTATCTTTAAACTCCTCCTTAGTACATTCGATACCAAAATCAAACTCTTGAATTAAATCTACAAAGCTCCAAATATTCGCCATACGATCTAACTCTATCCATTAAATTCTAATCAACCTTTGTCTTAGTATTCTTACTCATGACTCCCTGTCTAATCTCAATATGACATCCTGAAAATTTCCAAAATTCTCGTCCAAAATACATCTTAAGTTTATTCATCAAATCACTACCGTCCCATCATCCATGATGAAACAATTTAAAATATTTTACTTCATTGTCACCGATTACGACCATACTACATCAACATCCACGATGCATCTAACAAAACTAGTCTCTACCGACTCTTCCATTCCACGAATCCAAATTCCTTAGCAAATACTTACTCACTCTTATCTTTTGGGCACTACCAAATGCTCTCCGACACTTACCTTAGACATCGCCTTCAACTTCTCACTATATGTGCTCAAACACAACATCTACTCACATGTGCGATAATCCTTTTCGCAAATTCTCACTTAACACAAGTCACTTCCAACATTATCTCCCATTACTCATTCTCTGCTCGTTCTCCAACGGCTAACTTTCTTATTCTTCATCATTCAAAAATGATACCTCTCTTTTAGCTTCATCTCCACTTCTAGGATCTCATTCAACTTCGACACAAATTGCCCTGTCATTATCCAAATCCAATTACCCTTTCTTCGGCAAGCCTCTCACAAAATCTTTCGAATTGTTATCCTACTTCCATCTTCGAATAAACTCGACTACTCATACAATCCTCACTTCCAACGATTCAACAAACATACCAATCCTATTATGATATTTCTCAATTCCATTCTTATTTACTTTAAAACCTACTTCCCTTCATCGATTAATTAACACCAACGGTTCACTAATCTTCATATCTCTTTCTCTAAGCTTCTCAAATCTCTTCCGAAAGTCACTCCACACACTAGACTTAGAACTCCGACTTGTTCAACCAATTCAACATACTACCATATGCACGACTCACGTAAAACTTCTTACTCAAGCATCCGCTACAACATCCGATCCACTTGGATGACAACTTAATTCGAAATCATCATCTCCTCAAGAATCTTAATCACTCCCTCTTCCTCATATTCGACTCCTTTCGATCAAACATGTACTTCAACTTTGGTCCACAAAAATGATGCCTTCAAACTTTTAGTGTAAGACACAACCTCCAACCGTTCCGAATACTCTTCATCTCACTTAACCAATCTCACTAACGTCCACGACGAAACACTTGGTCCGACAACTTCTCTTCTAGTAGTTTCTCACAACTCGTTGCTCCCATTCATTCCACTTCGAGCAACGTCACCACTTCCTGAATATTCCGCTTCAAGAACATCTCTACTCATCTCATCTTCTCACGTTCGAAACATCTCGGAGGGATATAACCTTCTCCCCCACTTATCTCAAACCCACCTACACTCTTCCACTATAACTTCTGGTGCTCACACCTAACGGTTCTATCGTCTCTAAACATATTCTTCCTAAGAAGAAACTAGTATCGACATCGTTTACACGCATGTCGCATACAGGGGACAAAACCTAACCCACGATACCTAAACACTAACACAAATTCATGCAAGCATTCAAGTAACCTATACTTCCCTCACTTTTCAAAGTTAGGAAATCAAACAATCACAAGAAAAATAAACATTGCAAGGCAATAATTCATACTCACATTCAGTCAACTCAGAACAAGACGTCAACAAAAAATAAATTTCTTGTCTGGCTCCCTCGCTTAGCAAAAGCTAGCGAGCTCCCGGCGAGACAAGTCAAATATTTCACAGGATTTAGCAAGACTTAGCGAGACTCAGCGAGGTTCATTCTTCGCCTAGCGAGCACATCCAAAAATCTGGGTGCTCTGCTACGGTTTTGAACTTACGCTCACTAAACTCTCGTTTTCTCGACTCACTAATCCACAAAATCCAAAACATCAAGCATATAACATCATTATATACTTGAAAGTACAAATTAGAATCATGCATCACAATTACAACATAGGATTATGAGATCTTCATGTTTTTACTCATAAAACGCATAGCAATTCAAATGCCTAGTAATCATCTAGCACATGTTATAAACAAACATATAACAAACACATACCAGGACACATTAATATCCTACTCTTCTCACCATTTTGAAAATTAATTTTCACTCACCCAAAAGAAAATAACTCTATATTTTCACCAAAATCTTCAAGAAATAATATTAGTTTTTAAAATTATTTCAAATCATTACCACATGCAGTTTTATATCATGCCGGATCGTCACATGCAGTTTTATATCATGCCGGATCGTCACATGCAGTTTTATATCATGCCGGATCATCAACAATTAGCAATAAGCATCAATCCATCAAGTTTAAACTACAAAAAGGTTAAACTCTACGCATATACAACTATTATAAACATAGGAGTATAGCACTCACACCATTACTCACAAAAAGAACGAATAATTTAATTCAATTCACATCACTCATAGTTCCTAAATGAACAACATAAGTGATTTCACAAAACAAACACAACAAAATTGTTAGACAAACACGACTGACACACAATACTCACTTGGTCTGACTGCACAGACCTGCTCTGATCGACACATAACCCACACAGTCCGAAGACGACCTGCTCTGATACCAATTGTAACACCCAAACCCATTATTTCTATATTTCTACCTTAGTAAAAATCTTTTTCAAAATACGCAACGGAAAGTAATGTTCGATATTATAAAAGTTGTGGTTCGAGTATTACATTCTTCAATCAAAATAATACTAATGTAATTAATTAGTAAAAATAGTGTTTATACAAATCTTAAATCAACTAATGTATTTATTAGCTATACAAAACAACCTAGATAATGGACTTTATATACAATATAAAACCCTTTCCCGTGTCACAATCAGAGCGGAGCTTCACCGACGACTCGACATCGAATACCACAAAATCCTGTAAAATCTGGACCCCCAACGGTCCAGCACATAACACATAAAAGAGAGTTAGATAACATACTCAAAATATACAAGTGTAAGTAAATTGTACTTAAACACTTCTTCATAAAAACATGCATAATCATACATTATACATATACATCACCATCATTCATGCATATTCATATATCATGCATATTACTTCATTTATCACATAATCAATCATCTACAATTATATACCAAACATATAGTTTCACGTCGTCTCGGACAATACCAAAACATCAACAAATACATTGTTCAGATTATGGTCATGACGGACCCTGCGTTGTTCATTTTATAGTCATGACGGACTCTGCTACTCACATACGGATTAACAATCAACATTTACCAAGTATGTGTCAAACATCATTTATAATAAAATGCACACATAATCCCTAATGCAATCTAATGCTTCACATTCATGTTATGTCCTCTAGACACCTCTAATGCATGTGGTACCATCGTCTTTATCAGAGTATTTCACCTCCGATATCCGTCTTTATCAAACAAATATAGTTCGATATCCTTCTTTATTGGACAAGCCAATATCCCTAAATATTCATGATGCATGCACTCAAAACTCATGAATATATTCATCAACAATTTTGGCATATAGCCCGTCAACAATAACGTGGAACACTATCCAACGTCCGTCTTTATTAAGATAATCAATACCTTAATATCCGTCTTTATCGAATAACATAATTCGATATACTTCTTTATTAGAATAACATAATCCTAATATCCTTCTTTATTAAGTTAATTAACACCTTAATATACTTCATTTATACTTCATACATGATTAACAATCGATATATGCATCAACAATCATCAACAAGCATCAACAATCATCAACAATCATCAACAATCATGTAAGAATAAGATACTGGTTCGAAACTACATGCAAAGGAAGATCGCAGATGAAAAACTGGTGCAAACTGCAGCATTTACGCCTGGGGCGGAAATATTTACGCCCGGGGCGGAACTTTACGCCTGAGGCGCAGATTTTTACGCCTGAGGCGCAGAAAAACCTGAAAGGTTGGCTGCTCACTGATCTGCCGTTTCAGGCGGAAATTATTGGACAGCCTCTCATTGCAACGATCATAACTTGGGCTACGAAAGTCCAATGGAGACGCACATATACTCGTTGGAAAGCTAACAAACAGGGCTACAACTTTTATGTTGGCCACTAAAACCAGTTCACAACGAAACGAGGTCAAAATTGCACGTAAAGGTTCAGACCTCATAGATAACAATTTTCTACATTTCTCATTTCAAACTCTAAACTCTCAAGACTCTCACATAAGCCATTTTTCATGTTATAAACCCCAAATAAGTTCATATTCAAGTGTAACAAGCATATCTAAACACAAAAGGACAGTTCATTTCTCAGATCTACGTCATAAACATCGAAAAAGTAAAGATTGACACTTTTTCATCAAAACTCTCAAGAACACAAAGTTCTTGAGTTTAATCCATTAGAACACTCGTTTTTAACCATTATTTTCGTTCATTAATCATGTTAAAAGCATGTTAAACATATTAAGAACCTTAGAAACGATTTCCATCAAGAAAATCCATTCCAAACTAAAACGAAAATGGGGTGGAGGAAGTTCGGGTGAGGAAAAATCGACATTCTCCCCTTCCTCGGGTCACCCACGAATATGAAATCTACTCTCTTACCTGGATTCGAAGAAAACTCGACGAAGATCTCGAATCTCTAGCTTTTCTTCTTGCCCTAGCTCCTAAGCTCTCCTCTCTTCTCTTCAAGAACACAAAGAACATGAGAAATGAATTTCTCTTTCTCTTCCTTGCCCTTAATGGGCGCCCCCTCACACACACTCAAGGCCCATTGGGCCTCAAGCCCAATTGGCTTGGCCCAACTCGTAATAACTCTCACTAACTCGCGCGTTAACTAAAACTCTCGATAAATAACATAAAGTTATTAACTTAATTAAAATGCCACGTTAAATAAAATATTTTAACACATAAAAATAATAATATGAAAATTGGGTCGTTACACTATGAATGCAGTATGAGTTCCATGGCCAGTTGTGTCTCCTGGAGAAAAAGTATTTTTTTCAAAGAAGTCTTTTCCAAATGAACGTTTGTAATATCTCGTTCCAATCAGTTTACTACAAAAAAGGTAACTAATATTAGAATTTTATCAAAAGTTATAGGGGCTACGATGCCAGTCACTAAATGAAAATTAGATTAATCTATTTGATGATTGTAAATTATATGTCTAAAAAGTCATAACATACTTATTGCGGTTGAAAAGTCATAACATTTTGAATTTCATATACAAGTTATAATGTTGATGCCACATTTTTTTACAAGTCATTTTTTAACAAACAGACGCACGCACGCACACGGGAGTGCACGCACGCACATACGCACATACGCACATACTAAGAAAATGTATTGATTATAATAAGAAGAAGAATGAAATGTATGGTTGGTTATATAATGTGTGTGAAATCGGCAGTCTTTTACATCTAGTACTAGTAGTGGACATTCATTGTATCTATCTAGTGCATCTGGAAAGTAAGAAATTTAACAAAAGGAAAAAGTAAAACACTCACTAGTGGAGAAAATTACTCTAATAAATAAAATTACTTACTATAATTGATTCAACACACAATCACTAAGAAACTCTTTTCTTCCCCACATTCATACTTCATGTACGTAACCAACGTGTAAGTAAGTAACGTACATACATATACAATACTAAAGAGAAGCTTTACTAAAGAGAAGCTTTTTTAGTGCTGGTACCATTTACCAGTAATTAATGTTTTGTTCAAGATTTTAGTGATTTAATTGAAGGTTCTATGTATGCTAGGAAGAATCGTTTGAAAATATGACTCATCATATATGTTAATCGGGGAAATGGATTAGATGCAGTTGATTTTATGTGCAGTCATGCATTCACTACATTTGTGGTTGGCCAATCAAGATCAGACGTCTATAAATGCAGTCTATTTAATAATACAAGTTATAATGTTGATGCCACATTTTTTTACAAATCATTTTTTAACAAACGCACGCACGCACGCACACGGGAGTGCACGCACGCACATACACACATACTAAGTTAAAAAAAAGGGTGCCCCTAAAATTTTTGTGCCTTGTGCGGTCGCTCCTCCGAACACCCTCCGAAACCCACCTGCTTGCAGCCACAATCATTGCCCAAGGTGAAACATTTATTATGGATGAACGATCTGGACCCGAGTTTTCAGCTGCAAATACAGTTAGTATCCGTGTTGCATTACATGGAATGATCCAATTTTTAATATATATATATATATATATATATATATATATATATATATATATATATATATATATATATATATATATATATATATATATATATATTTATTTATTTTTCCTTCCACCGAAACAGATATAATGTCAACTCCATCGACAATAGCGTCATTAAATGCATGGAGGATGTCCACATCATCACATCCACCATACTTTATAACGACAATCCGTGTCGATGAAGCTCCACCTCTTATAGTTACATGGCCAAGCCCTAACATACTTGAAATTCTAACAGGGTTGCCGGCCGCTATGAATGCAGTATGAGTTCCATGGCCAGTTGTGTCTCCTGGAGAAAAAGTATTTTTTTCAAAGAAGTCTTTTCCAAATGAACGTTTGTAATATCTCGTTCCAATCAGTTTACTACAAAAAAGGTAACTAATATTAGAATTTTATCAAAAGTTATAGGTGCTACGATGCCAGTCACTAAATGAAAATTAGATTAATCTATTTGATGATTGTAAATTATATGTCTAAAAAGTCATAACATACTTGTTGCGGTTGAAAAGTCATAACATTTTGAATTTCATATACAAGTTATAATGTTGATGCCACATTTTTTTACAAGTCATTTTTTAACAAACAGACGCACGCACGCACACGGGAGTGCACGCACGCACATACGCACATACGCACATACTAAGAAAATGTATTGATTATAATAAGAAGAAGAATGAAATGTATGGTTGGTTATATAATGTGTGTGAAATCGGCAGTCTTTTACATCTAGTACTAGTAGTGGACATTCATTGTATCTATCTAGTGCATCTGGAAAGTAAGAAATTTAACAAAAGGAAAAAGTAAAACACTCACTAGTGGAGAAAATTACTCTAATAAATAAAATTACTTACTATAATTGATTCAACACACAATCACTAAGAAACTCTTTTCTTCCCCACATTCATACTTCATGTACGTAACCAACGTGTAAGTAAGTAACGTACATACATATACAATACTAAAGAGAAGCTTTACTAAAGAGAAGCTTTTTTAGTGCTGGTACCATTTACCAGTAATTAATGTTTTGTTCAAGATTTTAGTGATTTAATTGAAGGTTCTATGTATGCTAGGAAGAATCGTTTGAAAATATGACTCATCATATATGTTAATCGGGGAAATGGATTAGATGCAGTTGATTTTATGTGCAGTCATGCATTCACTACATTTGTGGTTGGCCAATCAAGATCAGACGTCTATAAATGCAGTCTATTTAATAATACAAGTTATAATGTTGATGCCACATTTTTTTACAAATCATTTTTTAACAAACGCACGCACGCACGCACACGGGAGTGCACGCACGCACATACACACATACTAAGTTAAAAAAAAGGGTGCCCCTAAAATTTTTGTGCCTTGTGCGGTCGCTCCTCCGAACACCCTCCGAAACCCACCTGCTTGCAGCCACAATCATTGCCCAAGGTGAAACATTTATTATGGATGAACGATCTGGACCCGAGTTTTCAGCTGCAAATACAGTTAGTATCCGTGTTGCATTACATGGAATGATCCAATTTTTAATATATATATATATATATATATATATATATATATATATATATATATATATATTTATTTATTTTTCCTTCCACCGAAACAGATATAATGTCAACTCCATCGACAATAGCGTCATTAAATGCATGGAGGATGTCCACATCATCACATCCACCATACTTTATAACGGAAATCCGTGCCGATGAAGCTCCACCTCTTATAGTTACATGGCCAAGCCCTAACAAACTTGAAATTCTAACAGGGTTGCCGGCCGCTATGAATGCAGTATGAGTTCCATGGCCAGTTGTGTCTCCTGGAGAAAAAGTATTTTTTTCAAAGAAGTCTTTTCCAAATGAACGTTTGTAATATCTCGTTCCAATCAGTTTACTACAAAAAAGGTAACTAATATTAGAATTTTATCAAAAGTTATAGGGGCTACGATGCCAGTCACTAAATGAAAATTAGATTAATCTATTTGATGATTGTAAATTATATGTCTAAAAAGTCATAACATACTTATTGCGGTTGAAAAGTCATAACATTTTGAATTTCATATACAAGTTATAATGTTGATGCCACATTTTTTTACAAGTCATTTTTTAACAAACAGACGCACGCACGCACACGGGAGTGCACGCACGCACATACGCACATACGCACATACTAAGAAAATGTATTGATTATAATAAGAAGAAGAATGAAATGTATGGTTGGTTATATAATGTGTGTGAAATCGGCAGTCTTTTACATCTAGTACTAGTAGTGGACATTCATTGTATCTATCTAGTGCATCTGGAAAGTAAGAAATTTAACAAAAGGAAAAAGTAAAACACTCACTAGTGGAGAAAATTACTCTAATAAATAAAATTACTTACTATAATTGATTCAACACACAATCACTAAGAAACTCTTTTCTTCCCCACATTCATACTTCATGTACGTAACCAACGTGTAAGTAAGTAACGTACATACATATACAATACTAAAGAGAAGCTTTACTAAAGAGAAGCTTTTTTAGTGCTGGTACCATTTACCAGTAATTAATGTTTTGTTCAAGATTTTAGTGATTTAATTGAAGGTTCTATGTATGCTAGGAAGAATCGTTTGAAAATATGACTCATCATATATGTTAATCGGGGAAATGGATTAGATGCAGTTGATTTTATGTGCAGTCATGCATTCACTACATTTGTGGTTGGCCAATCAAGATCAGACGTCTATAAATGCAGTCTATTTAATAATACAAGTTATAATGTTGATGCCACATTTTTTTACAAATCATTTTTTAACAAACGCACGCACGCACGCACACGGGAGTGCACGCACGCACATACACACATACTAAGTAAAAAAAAGGGTGCCCCTAAAATTTTTGTGCCTTGTGCGGTCGCTCCTCGGAACACCCTCCGAAACCCACCTGCTTGCAGCCACAATCATTGCCCAAGGTGAAACATTTATTATGGATGAACGATCTGGACCCGAGTTTTCAGCTACAAATACAGTTAGTATCCGTGTTGCATTACATGGAATGATCCAATTTTATATATATATATATATATATATATATATATATATATATATATATATATATATATATATATATATTTATTTATTTTTCCTTCCACCGAAACAGATATAATGTCAACTCCATCGACAATAGCGTCATTAAATGCATGGAGGATGTCCACATCATCACATCCACCATACTTTATAACGGCAATCCGTGCCGATGAAGCTCCACCTCTTATAGTTACATGGCCAAGCCCTAACATACTTGAAATTCTAACAGGGTTGCCGGCCGCTATGAATGCAGTATGAGTTCCATGGCCAGTTGTCTCTCCTGGAGAAAAAGTATTTTTTTCAAAGAAGTCTTTTCCAAATGAACGTTTGTAATATCTCGTTCCAATCAGTTTACTACAAAAAAGGTAACTAATATTAGAATTTTATCAAAAGTTATAGGGGCTACGATGCCAGTCACTAAATGAAAATTAGATTAATCTATTTGATGATTGTAAATTATATGTCTAAAAAGTCATAACATACTTGTTGCGGTTGAAAAGTCATAACATTTTGAATTTCATATACAAGTTATAATGTTGATGCCACATTTTTTTACAAGTCATTTTTTAACAAACAGACGCACGCACGCACACGGGAGTGCACGCACGCACATACGCACATACTAAGAAAATGTATTGATTATAATAAGAAGAAGAATGAAATGTATGGTTGGTTATATAATGTGTGTGAAATCGGCAGTCTTTTACATCTAGTACTAGTAGTGGACATTCATTGTACCTATCTAGTGCATCTGGAAAGTAAGAAATTTAACAAAAGGAAAAAGTAAAACACTCACTAGTGGAGAAAATTACTCTAATAAATAAAATTACTTACTATAATTGATTCAACACACAATCACTAAGAAACTCTTTTCTTCCCCACATTCATACTTCATGTACGTAACCAACATGTAAGTAAGTAACGTACATACATATACACTACTAAAGAGAAGCTTTTTTAGTGCTGGTACCATTTACCAGTAATTAATGTTTTGTTCAAGATTTTAGTGATTTAATTGAAGGTTCTATGTATGCTAGGAAGAATCGTTTGAAAATATGACTCATCATATATGTTAATCGGGGAAATGGATTAGATGCAGTTGATTTTATGTGCAGTCATGCATTCACTACATTTGTGGTTGGCCAATCAAGATCAGACGTCTATAAATGCAGTCTATTTAATAATACAAGTTATAATGTTGATGCCACATTTTTTTACAAATCATTTTTTAACAAACGCACGCACGCACGCACACGGGAGTGCACGCACGCACATACACACATACTAAGTAAAAAAAAAGGGTGCCCCTAAAATTTTTGTGCCTTGTGCGGTCGCTCCTCGGAACACCCTCCGAAACCCACCTGCTTGCAGCCACAATCATTGCCCAAGGTGAAACATTTATTATGGATGAACGATCTGGACCCGAGTTTTCAGCTACAAATACAGTTAGTATCCGTGTTGCATTACATGGAATGATCCAATTTTTTATATATATATATATATATATATATATATATTTATTTATTTTTCCTTCCACCGAAACAGATATAATGTCAACTCCATCGACAATAGCGTCATTAAATGCATGGAGGATGTCCACATCATCACATCCACCATACTTTATAACGGCAATCCGTGCCGATGAAGCTCCACCTCTTATAGTTACATGGCCAAGCCCTAACATACTTGAAATTCTAACAGGGTTGCCGGCCGCTATGAATGCAGTATGAGTTCCATGGCCAGTTGTGTCTCCTGGAGAAAAAGTATTTTTTTCAAAGAAGTCCTTTCCAAATGAACGTTTGTGATATCTCGTTCCAATCAGTTTACTACAAAAAAGGTAACTAATATTAGAATTTTATCAAAAGTTATAGGTGCTACGATGCCAGTCACTAAATGAAAATTAGATTAATCTATTTGATGATTGTAAATTATATGTCTAAAAAGTCATAACATACTTGTTGCGGTTGAAAAGTCATAACATTTTGAATTTCATATACAAGTTATAATGTTGATGCCACATTTTTTTACAAGTCATTTTTTAACAAACAGACGCACGCACGCACACGGGAGTGCACGCACGCACATACGCACATACTAAGAAAATGTATTGATTATAATAAGAAGAAGAATGAAATGTATGGTTGGTTATATAATGTGTGTGAAATCGGCAGTCTTTTACATCTAGTACTAGTAGTGGACATTCATTGTACCTATCTAGTGCATCTGGAAAGTAAGAAATTTAACAAAAGGAAAAAGTAAAACACTCACTAGTGGAGAAAATTACTCTAATAAATAAAATTACTTACTATAATTGATTCAACACACAATCACTAAGAAACTCTTTTCTTCCCCACATTCATACTTCATGTACGTAACCAACATGTAAGTAAGTAACGTACATACATATACACTACTAAAGAGAAGCTTTTTTAGTGCTGGTACCATTTACCAGTAATTAATGTTTTGTTCAAGATTTTAGTGATTTAATTGAAGGTTCTATGTATGCTAGGAAGAATCGTTTGAAAATATGACTCATCATATATGTTAATCGGGGAAATGGATTAGATGCAGTTGATTTTATGTGCAGTCATGCATTCACTACATTTGTGGTTGGCCAATCAAGATCAGACGTCTATAAATGCAGTCTATTTAATAATACAAGTTATAATGTTGATGCCACATTTTTTTACAAATCATTTTTTAACAAACGCACGCACGCACGCACACGGGAGTGCACGCACGCACATACACACATACTAAGTAAAAAAAAAGGGTGCCCCTAAAATTTTTGTGCCTTGTGCGGTCGCTCCTCGGAACACCCTCCGAAACCCACCTGCTTGCAGCCACAATCATTGCCCAAGGTGAAACATTTATTATGGATGAACGATCTGGACCCGAGTTTTCAGCTACAAATACAGTTAGTATCCGTGTTGCATTACATGGAATGATCCAATTTTTTATATATATATATATATATATATATATATATATATATATATATATATATATATATATATATATATATATATTTATTTATTTTTCCTTCCACCGAAACAGATATAATGTCAACTCCATCGACAATAGCGTCATTAAATGCATGGAGGATGTCCACATCATCACATCCACCATACTTTATAACGGCAATCCGTGCCGATGAAGCTCCACCTCTTATAGTTACATGGCCAAGCCCTAACATACTTGAAATTCTAACAGGGTTGCCGGCCGCTATGAATGCAGTATGAGTTCCATGGCCAGTTGTCTCTCCTGGAGAAAAAGTATTTTTTTCAAAGAAGTCTTTTCCAAATGAACGTTTGTAATATCTCGTTCCAATCAGTTTACTACAAAAAAGGTAACTAATATTAGAATTTTATCAAAAGTTATAGGGGCTACGATGCCAGTCACTAAATGAAAATTAGATTAATCTATTTGATGATTGTAAATTATATGTCTAAAAAGTCATAACATACTTATTGCGGTTGAAAAGTCATAACATTTTGAATTTCATATACAAGTTATAATGTTGATGCCACATTTTTTTACAAGTCATTTTTTAACAAACAGACGCACGCACGCACACGGGAGTGCACGCACGCACATACGCACATACTAAGAAAATGTATTGATTATAATAAGAAGAAGAATGAAATGTATGGTTGGTTATATAATGTGTGTGAAATCGGCAGTCTTTTACATCTAGTACTAGTAGTGGACATTCATTGTACCTATCTAGTGCATCTGGAAAGTAAGAAATTTAACAAAAGGAAAAAGTAAAACACTCACTAGTGGAGAAAATTACTCTAATAAATAAAATTACTTACTATAATTGATTCAACACACAATCACTAAGAAACTCTTTTCTTCCCCACATTCATACTTCATGTACGTAACCAACATGTAAGTAAGTAACGTACATACATATACACTACTAAAGAGAAGCTTTTTTAGTGCTGGTACCATTTACCAGTAATTAATGTTTTGTTCAAGATTTTAGTGATTTAATTGAAGGTTCTATGTATGCTAGGAAGAATCGTTTGAAAATATGACTCATCATATATGTTAATCGGGGAAATGGATTAGATGCAGTTGATTTTATGTGCAGTCATGCATTCACTACATTTGTGGTTGGCCAATCAAGATCAAACGTCTATAAATGCAGTCTATTTAATAATACAAGTTATAATGTTGATGCCACATTTTTTTACAAGTCATTTTTTAACAAACGGACGCACGCACGCACGCACGCACACCGGAGTGCACGCACGCACATACACACATACTAAGTAAAAAAAAAGGGTGCTCCTAAAATTTTTGTGCCTTGTGCGGTCGCTCCTCCGAACACCCTCCGAAACCCACCTGCTTGCAGCCACAAACATTGCCCAAGGTGAAACATTCATTATGGATGAACGATTTGGACCCGAGTTTCCAGCTATAAATACAGTTAGTATCTGTGTTGCATTACATGGAATGATCCAATTTTTAATATATATATATATATATATATATATATATATATATATATATATATATATATATATATATTTATTTTTCCTTCCACCGAAACAGATATAATGTCAACTCCATCGACAATAGCGTCATTAAATGCATGGAGAATGTCCACATCATCACATCCACCATACTTTATAACGGCAATCCGTGCCGATGAAGCTCCACCTCTTATAGTTACATGGCCAAGCCCTAACATACTTGAAATTCTAACAGGGTTGCCGGCCGCTATGAATGCAGTATGAGTTCCATGGCCAGTTGTGTCTCCTGGAGAAAAAGTATTTTTTTCAAAGAAGTCCTTTCCAAATGAACGTTTGTGATATCTCGTTCCAATCAGTTTACTACAAAAAAGGTAACTAATATTAGAATTTTATCAAAAGTTATAGGTGCTACGATGCCAGTCACTAAATGAAAATTAGATTAATCTATTTGATGATTGTAAATTATATGTCTAAAAAGTCATAACATACTTGTTGCGGTTGAAAAGTCATAACATTTTGAATTTCATATACAAGTTATAATGTTGATGCCACATTTTTTTACAAGTCATTTTTTAACAAACAGACGCACGCACGCACACGGGAGTGCACGCACGCACATACGCACATACTAATAAAATGTATTGATTATAATAAGAAGAAGAATGAAATGTATGGTTGGTTATATAATGTGTGTGAAATCGGCAGTCTTTTACATCTAGTACTAGTAGTGGACATTCATTGTACCTATCTAGTGCATCTGGAAAGTAAGAAATTTAACAAAAGGAAAAAGTAAAACACTCACTAGTGGAGAAAATTACTCTAATAAATAAAATTACTTACTATAATTGATTCAATACACAATCACTAAGAAACTCTTTTCTTCCCCACATTCATACTTCATGTACGTAACCAACGTGTAAGTAAGTAACGTACATACATATACAATACTAAAGAGAAGCTTTACTAAAGAGAAGCTTTTTTAGTGCTGGTACCATTTACCAGTAATTAATGTTTTGATCAAGATTTTAGTGATTTAATTGAAGGTTCTATGTATGCTAGGAAGAATCGTTTGAAAATATGACTCATCATATATGTTAATCGGGGAAATGGATTAGATGCAGTTGATTTTATGTGCAGTCATGCATTCACTACATTTGTGGTTGGCCAATCAAGATCAAACGTCTATAAATGCAGTCTATTTAATAATACAAGTTATAATGTTGATGCCACATTTTTTTACAAGTCATTTTTTAACAAACGGACGCACGCACGCACGCACGCACACCGGAGTGCACGCACGCACATACACACATACTAAGTAAAAAAAAAGGGTGCCCCTAAAATTTTTGTGCCTTGTGCGGTCGCTCCTCCGAACACCCTCCGAAACTCACCTGCTTGCAGCCACAAACATTGCCCAAGGTGAAACATTCATTATGGATGAACGATTTGGACCCGAGTTTCCAGCTGCAAATACAGTTAGTATCCGTGTTGCATTACATGGAATGATCCAATTTTTAATATATATATATATATATATATATATATATATATATATATATATATTTATTTATTTTTCCTTCCACCGAAACAGATATAATGTCAACTCCATCGACAATAGCGTCATTAAATGCATGGAGAATGTCCACATCATCACATCCACCATACTTTATAACGGCAATCCGTGCCGATGAAGCTCCACCTCTTATAGTTACATGGCCAAGCCCTAACATACTTGAAATTCTAACAGGGTTGCCGGCCGCTATGAATGCAGTATGAGTTCCATGGCCAGTTGTGTCTCCTGGAGAAAAAGTATTTTTTTCAAAGAAGTCCTTTCCAAATGAACGTTTGTGATATCTCGTTCCAATCAGTTTACTACAAAAAAGGTAACTAATATTAGAATTTTATCAAAAGTTATAGGTGCTACGATGCCAGTCACTAAATGAAAATTAGATTAATCTATTTGATGATTGTAAATTATATGTCTAAAAAGTCATAACATACTTGTTGCGGTTGAAAAGTCATAACATTTTGAATTTCATATACAAGTTATAATGTTGATGCCACATTTTTTTACAAGTCATTTTTTAACAAACAGACGCACGCACGCACACGGGAGTGCACGCACGCACATACGCACATACTAATAAAATGTATTGATTATAATAAGAAGAAGAATGAAATGTATGGTTGGTTATATAATGTGTGTGAAATCGGCAGTCTTTTACATCTAGTACTAGTAGTGGACATTCATTGTACCTATCTAGTGCATCTGGAAAGTAAGAAATTTAACAAAAGGAAAAAGTAAAACACTCACTAGTGGAGAAAATTACTCTAATAAATAAAATTACTTACTATAATTGATTCAATAAACAATCACTAAGAAACTCTTTTCTTCCCCACATTCATACTTCATGTACGTAACCAACGTGTAAGTAAGTAACGTACATACATATACAATACTATAGAGAAGCTTTACTAAAGAGAAGCTTTTTTAGTGCTGGTACCATTTACCAGTAATTAATGTTTTGATCAAGATTTTAGTGATTTAATTGAAGGTTCTATGTATGCTAGGAAGAATCGTTTGAAAATATGACTCATCATATATGTTAATCGGGGAAATGGATTAGATGCAGTTGATTTTATGTGCAGTCATGCATTCACTACATTTGTGGTTGGCCAATCAAGATCAGACGTCTATAAATGCAGTCTATTTAATAATACAAGTTATAATGTTGATGCCACATTTTTTTACAAGTCATTTTTTAACAAACGGACGCACGCACGCACGCACGCACACGGGAGTGCACGCACGCACATACACATATACTAAGTAAAAAAAAAAGGGTGCCCCTAAAATTTTTGTGCCTTGTGCGGTCGCTCCTCCGAACACCCTCCGAAACCCACCTGCTTGCAGCCACAAACATTGCCCAAGGTGAAACATTCATTATGGATGAACGATCTGGACCCGAGTTTCCAGCTGCAAATACAGTTAGTATCCGTGTTGCATTACTTGGAATGATCCAATTTTTAATATATATATATATATATATATATATATATATATATATATATATATATATATATATATATATATATTTATTTTTCCTTCCACCGAAACAGATATAATGTCAACTCCATCGACAATAGCGTCATTAAATGCATGGAGGATGTCCACATCATCACATCCACCATACTTTATAACGGCAAACCGTGCCGATGAAGCTCCACCTCTTATAGTTACATGGCCAAGCCCTAACATACTTGAAATTCTAACAGGGTTGCCGGCCGCTATGAATGCAGTATGAGTTCCATGGCCAGTTGTGTCTCCTGGAGAAAAAGTATTTTTTTCAAAGAAGTCTTTTCCAAATGAACGTTTGTAATATCTCGTTCCAATCAGTTTACTACAAAAAAGGTAACTAATATTAGAATTTTATCAAAAGTTATAGGTGCTACGATGCCAGTCACTAAATGAAAATTAGATTAATCTATTTGATGATTGTAAATTATATGTCAAAAAAGTCATAACATACTTGTTGCGGTTGAAAAGTCATAACATTTTGAATTTCATATACAAGTTATAATGTTGATGCCACATTTTTTTACAAGTCTTTTTTTAACAAACAGACGCACGCAAGCACACGGGAGTGCACGCACGCACATACGCACATACTAAGAAAATGTATTGATTATAATAAGAAGAAGAATGTAATGTATGGTTGGTTATATAATGTGTGTGAAATCGGCAGTCTTTTACATCTAGTACTAGTAGTGGACATTCATTGTATCTATCTAGTGCATCTGGAAAGTAAGAAATTTAACAAAAGGAAAAAGTAAAACACTCACTAGTGGAGAAAATTACTCTAATAAAAAAAATTACTTACTATAATTGATTCAACACACAATCACTAAGAAACTCTTTTCTTCCCCACATTCATACTTCATGTACGTAACCAACGTGTAAGTAAGTAACGTACATACATATACAATACTAAAGAGAAGCTTTACTAAAGAGAAGCTTTTTTAGTGCTGGTACCATTTACCAGTAATTAATGTTTTGTTCAAGATTTTAGTGATTTAATTGAAGGTTCTATGTATGCTAGGAAGAATCGTTTGAAAATATGACTCATCATATATGTTAATCGGGGAAATGGATTAGATGCAGTTGATTTTATGTGCAGTCATGCATTCACTACATTTGTGGTTGGCCAATCAAGATCAGACGTCTATAAATGCAGTCTATTTAATAATACAAGTTATAATGTTGATGCCACATTTTTTTACAAGTCATTTTTTAACAAACGGACGCACGCACGCACGCACGCACACGGGAGTGCACGCACGCACATACACACATACTAAGTAAAAAAAAGGGTGCCCCTAAAATTTTTGTGCCTTGTGCGGTCGCTCCTCCGAACACCCTCCGAAACCCACCTGCTTGCAGCCACAAACATTGCCCAAGGTGAAACATTCATTATGGATGAACGATCTGGACCCGAGTTTCCAGCTGCAAATACAGTTAGTATCCGTGTTGCATTACATGGAATGATCCAATTTTTAATATATATAAATTTATTTTTCCTTCCACCGAAACAGATATAATGTCAACTCCATCGACAATAGCGTCATTAAATGCATGGAGAATGTCCACATCATCACATCCACCATCTTTTACTAGTAAAAGGAAGGTTGAGTTGCTCAAAAGCAAGCATTGTGATGATGTGGCATGCTTTAGAGAGCTTCTCATGTCTATTTAAAATTTGTCCCACAATTTATTTTGTGTGTCCATTCATCCTCCAAAATAATTATCTATATGTTACAATAATAATGGCTCCCAATAATAATGAAAGAAAGAAAAGAAAAAAAAGATCAAATTACAAAAGAACAATGAATAGATATATGTTCTTTCATATTTTACACTACCAAACATAAAATATAAATCATGCATGCGTAAATATGATTTGCAATTTGTAAAATTTTACTTTAAATAAATAAACCAAATAAAAAAATTACTCCTCAAAAAAATTCCATGCTTGACAAAATAAATAAATAAATTTTATGAAAAAAAATACTTTAGTTATATTGTTTATTAATTAATTACTATTGTGCTATTATTTAAAAAAAAATTAACTTTGTCACACCAACTTTTAAAAAAAATTTAACTTACTCTAATGATAAATAATAATAATAATAATATATTAAAAAAAAAACTAACACAATTTATTGTTGTTGAATTGAGACAAAAATGAATTGCAAGCAATGAAATGTGGAATGGTGCATCATGTTATTGTTTTAATTGCATTGCAATATATTATTAAAATATATATTGTATGTTACAATTCCCTATTAATGCAATTGAAAACAAAGAATTCTTGGAGACACTAATATTGAATATGTTAATTTAGCTAATTATCAAACACAAGCTCTATATAAAGTTAACCCAAAAGCTAATTATCACCACCACCATATCAGGAAGTCTACCTTCTATGTTTTAACAAAATTTTAATTTATCTATCTCATAGCAAAAACTCTATGGTTTCTTTGTCTAACATCTCCATGAGAAAAAGTTATGCTTCTTCACCTTCCATATGTTAAAGTTACACATTATAGTGTCTTGAATTGATTTAAAAGCTATTGTGTGCATATATATATATATATATATATATATATATATATATATATATATATATAGTTACATCATAAGTATATTGGTTTTTGTCCTTGGTAGGTGATGGTGTCTAACCTCTTAGAGTATCAGGTATGTCTACATGTGATTGATTAAGAAATTGATATACATATATGTGATAGTTGCCTATTAATATGTTTGTAAATTGGAATTTTTCTATTACTCTGAATTTAGAACATCTCTAATCATTTTTTATATTTCTTTTTTAGGTTGGATATTTTTTTAAATATCAACCGGTGTTTTGTTCGATGATTAATTAAACTTTGAGTTGAATCGATTAATATGAATATGATTTTTTTTCATGTGAAGGAGGAGAACAGGATAAAACATACTTCTATTTTTGCTTACGTTGCATCCTATGAATGTTTGTAAACCTATGAAATGGCACCTCATGTGAGGATGTGTATTTAACTCTGATGGCAGTTTGTAAACCATCATTTTTTTTTAATTGATATAATGTTTGTAATTAGACAACTTTCTTTTTTCATTTATTATTTTATTAGTCTAATGTTTTAGCTTATTTGTTTCTTATTTTCTTTTTCATTTATTATTTTATATAAGGTAAAAGATTTGTATAAAAAATTGTTGATTAATGGGAATATAATTATTTTTTTTCATGTGAATAAGTTGAAGAGGATAAAAGAGACTTCTATTTATTAATTTTGAAGTCCCTTAAAATTTATATAGATCGAGGGTATATTGATGTTGGAGGCATTCAATTAAAAGAAGACAATCCAAATAATTTAGAAATATAAATATGTGTCTCATTTTTAAATACTATATTGTCTACAATGTGTAGGTAATCTATTTGATCTCAATCAAGAGAAATATAGAAACAATAACAAAGTAGAAATTAAAATAAGTTTTTTTTTTTTTTTTGTAGTTGATACTCAAGTCATGTGGTTCTTATAATTGTAATACATGTAAGAAGTATATTGATTCAACTTGACTTAGAGGTTGTCCAAATATATAATCTTCATGCATTTATCGTATAACACTTGCCTAAATCTGGATGATTCAATATGAATATATATGAATTTTAATAGATGGTCCTATTTTAATCTACGCATGACATCTTATTCTTACAACCATAAAATGAATCGATGAAAAGAATTGTGCTAAAAACATGTTAGTTTAGAAATTGTGCTAAATACTTTTTCCTCCCGGTTAGAATTGTACTAAAAACTTTCTAAATTAAATTAAAAAAAGACAAAAATTATTAAATAAAAATTGTTGATGCTCATTTGTCAAAATAAATTTTAGAAATTATTAAAACCGTAGATGTTAAAATATATTTACATATATTTAGAAAATATAATCACACATATATTTAAACATATTTATACACAACTAAAATTCACCAATAATTCAAAAATTATTAATTTAATTTACGTAATAATATAACTTTTTGGATAAATTAATTACATATTCTAAAAGAAT
Source organism: Trifolium pratense (assembly GCF_020283565.1). Classification (NCBI taxonomy): domain Eukaryota; kingdom Viridiplantae; phylum Streptophyta; class Magnoliopsida; order Fabales; family Fabaceae; genus Trifolium; species Trifolium pratense. The sequence goes on along the minus strand of NC_060062.1, from coordinate 35,349,714 downwards.
GTTTACGTTACGGCTGAAAATAAAATAGTGGAATATTTATAAGAATAAGATGACATTTTTTTAAGGAAATAAGAAAATGACACATGTTAAATCTTAAATTCATCTATAAGACTTTCTTTACCTTAACCAAATAACTAAACCTAAATTCAAATATATAAATCTTCGTCCAAAGTTATATATTGACAACAACAAATATTCAACTTTATATAATATAATAAGAAAAATAAAATAAATGTTCAAGAAAATATTAAATAAGAGGGACAAAAACTAACAATAATTTTGAAGAGACACAAACCTCACCAAGAAAAAGAAAAACAAACCAAAAACAAAAGGACCAAGCAAAAAAAAATGTGAACCAAACAATAGACTAAAAAATTGGGACTAATAAAGTTGGAATAAAATTTCAGCAAGTGAATAAGTGAGAATAAACTCCAAGAGAATGAGAGATGAGTAACTAAATAAGTTATTTGGAACCTTAAATTGCATAGAACGTAGTAAGCAAATACGTTGTTTGAGACATAATTTTCAAAAAATGAGATCACGTGGAACAAATAGTCAAAGCCACCATATATGAATCATATTCTATAATCAAAACTTATTTTAACATTTCTCATGAGCAATATTGTCTACAAGTATAATTAGGTATGCCTCCAACTCTTATTGAAAATAATAAAATAAGGGATACATCAAAAATAAAAAAATAAAGTGACATTTGACTGTAAAATTGCAACTCATATAAAGAAAACTAAAATCTTATATGATTACACTAATAAAATAAAAAATGATACATCCTTTCAAACTTATGAAATATTATAAGAGATCTATTACATTAAAATATGAACAAACTACGATATAAATTAATAAAAAATCTAATATTTCTAAACAACTTTTTTTTTACCCATATACTAATATTAAATATAATCATATTTTAAAATAATATCTATTATTTAAATATATGTAATTATAGTTATCACAATTATTATTTTTTATTTATAAAAATATTTTAATTATATATTTTAATCAAACCCGTGCAACGCACGGGGTTACCCCTAGTACTTTATAACGGCAATCCGTGCCGATGAAGCTCCACCTCTTATAGTTACATGGCCAAGACCTAACATACTTGAAATTCTAACAGGGTTGCCGGCCGCTATGAATGCAGTATGAGTTCCATGGCCAGTTGTGTCTCCTGGAGAAAAAGTATTTTTTTCAAAGAAGTCCTTTCCAAATGAACGTTTGTAATATCTCGTTCCAATCAGTTTACTACAAAAAAGGTAACTAATATTAGAATTTTATCAAAAGTTATAGGTGCTACGATGCCAGTCACTAAATGAAAATTAGATTAATCTATTTGATGATTGTAAATTATATGTCTAAAAAGTCATAACATACTTGTTGCGGTTGAAAAGTCATAACATTTTGAATTTCAAATACAAGTTATAATGTTGATGCCACATTTTTTTACAAGTCATTTTTTAACAAACAGACGCACGCACGCACACGGGAGTGCACGCACGCACATACGCACATACTAAGAAAATGTATTGATTATAATAAGAAGAAGAATGAAATGTATGGTTGGTTATATAATGTGTGTGAAATCGGCAGTCTTTTACATCTAGTACTAGTAGTGGACATTCATTGTATCTATCTAGTGCATCTGGAAAGTAAGAAATTTAACAAAAGGAAAAAGTAAAACACTCACTAGTGGAGAAAATTACTCTAATAAATAAAATTACTTACTATAATTGATTCAACACACAATCACTAAGAAACTCTTTTCTTCCCCACATTCATACTTCATGTACGTAACCAACGTGTAAGTAAGTAACGTACATACATATACAATACTAAAGAGAAGCTTTTTTAGTGCTGGTACCATTTACCAGTAATTAATGTTTTGTTCAAGATTTTAGTGATTTAATTGAAGGTTCTATGTATGCTAGGAAGAATCGTTTGAAAATATGACTCATCATATATGTTAATCGGGGAAATGGATTAGATGCAGTTGATTTTATGTGCAGTCATGCATTCACTACATTTGTGGTTGGCCAATCAAGATCAGACGTCTATAAATGCAGTCTATTTAATAATACAAGTTATAATGTTGATGCCACATTTTTTTACAAATCATTTTTTAACAAACGCACGCACGCACACGGGAGTGCACGCACGCACATACACACATACTAAGTAAAAAAAAAGGGTGCCCCTAAAATTTTTGTGCCTTGTGCGGTCGCTCCTCCGAACACCCTCCGAAACCCACCTGCTTGCAGCCACAAACTGTTATTTTTCGGTTTTGACAAATCGTTTTTGAAAATAATAGCAACTGTGAATTTATCGGCCGAGTCGCGGTTCGATACGCTCTCTTTAAGACGTTTCACGGCACTACCCAAATTGTGCAAGGTAGACTATCAACCGTGAAGTCCCCAGGATAAAACAGCCAATTCAAGCGAAATACCGTTAACTACTGCACTGTAGAAAACGGTCAGAAAAACACCTCCGATGGTTACTACGAACCAGTCTAGATTGATATGCAAATATCAATTCGAAGTGGTAAACCACTTTCTCTGAAACAACAAGAAAAATTAATTTGAAGTAAGAATAATATTGAGAGAGAGAAGAGAGAGTTGCAGTTTTTTTTTTGAACCTCAAAATTAATTGTGAGAACTGATGTGTATTTATAGGGAAAGAATGCAACTGATGTGGAGCAAGAAGTGGGAGAGAATCAGGGCCAGCACATCAAAAACGTGGCCATGATTTCAGGAATCTCAGTTATGACTGAGTTCAAAATAATAACGGTAACAATTCCGTTTGACTTGACATTAAGCACAAAAAACATGTGCGTTTTTGTTGAACCGGTCACACTTAGTGAAAATTAATTATTAATTAATTTTATCACTTCTGAGTATTAAAAAATTAAGATATCACCAAGCCCAAGCCCAGGCCCGGCCCGAACCGAACCGAGCCGAGCCGAGCCGGCCGGACGGACGGCGGCGGCGGCGCGCGCGCGCGCGTGTGTGATATTCGACATTGTGTGCGGTCTCCCTTTCTTACAAAAGTGGGTACCCCAAGGGCACACCCTTGGTTGCCACTTTGTGGTATATAAACACTACTAAAGGTAGTGACCCATCCAATGTGGGACTTAAAAGTGAACTTTTTCAAATTCACACCTTTAGTTCTTTCACTTGTGTTTACATCTATGCCAAGTTCATCATACAAGTAGCTAAGTTGCTAACTTGTTCAACAATGTTCCAACAATCCCCCACTTGAATTTAAAAAAGTTGTTTCAGAAGTAACGATAAACGTTTCTTTAAGATTATGCATAAGCAAAGGTGACGCTTGTCTTGAACCTTTACATAGCGAGTAAGAGCCCGATTTAACAAGAGTGACGCTTGTCTTGAACTCTATCTCAGATTTTTCTCAAACCCGCACATAACCTTTTCCTAAGGTGTTTTCTCAGCCCGTGCATTTCTGGCCCTGCACGTATATCCCAGTTTCATGAACGTTCTAGGAGTTCGCCCCATAAACTCCATAGGAACCGGCCTCAGTTCCACATTCATATAGGTGAGTCTATCTAAAGTACCCCTGAAGTGTGGTACTCCTCTGACACAGAGAATAGATTTCATTAAGAGTTTTATTAACTCATCCTTTTTCACTTCAGGATACATGCTTCTTATACTTGCATGTTCATTCCCTATTACTCATGACTTGTTGTTTACCCATTGAAACCTAATTCTTGGGATCTCCAGTCTTTTAGGTTGGGTTACCATCATAAGTAATTCACAGTAGGCATTAGTCCCATCTTAACAGATGTATTGTAGACTTTCTCTCTAGCTAGTCCTTTCGTCAAAGGATCGGCTAAGTTATCATCAGTGCGTACATGATCCACTCTAACAGCACCTTTAGTGAGCAAGTCTCTCACGGTGCTGTGCTTTCGTCTTATTTGACGTCTTTTACCGTTGTAATAACGGTTCTCAATTTTTGCGATAGCCGCGGTACTATCACAATGGATCAACACAGCTGGCATTGGCTTTTCCCATAGGGGAATCTCGGATAGCAAGCATCTCAACCAGCTTGCTTCTTCACTAGCAGTTGCTAGTGCTATCATCTCAGACTCCATAGTGGACTGTGCCAAGATGGTCTGTTTCTTAGACTTCCATGATACAGCTCCTCCGGCTATACTAAAAATGAAGCCACTCGTTGCTTTGGAATCATCTGACAAAGTGTTCCAATCAGCATCACTGTACCCTTCAAGTACAGCAGGAAATCTCAGATAATGTAATCCGAGGTTCATGGTCTTTTTAAGATATCCCATGACTCTATTTATAGCTTCCCAGTGCTCATTACCAGGTCTACTGGTAAACCGGCAAAGCTGTCCCACGGCATATGCAATGTCGGGTCTAGTGCAATCAGTGACATATCTAAGACTGCCAATGACGCTCGCATACTCAGACTGTCTAATACTATCACCAGTGTTCTTAAATAATTTTACACTGGCGTCACAAGGAGTATTCGCAGTTTTACAGTCGAAGTATCCATATTTCTTTAGAACCTTTTCCACATAGTGAGATTGGTCTAAGGAAATCCCTTTTTCAGAACGAGTGATTTTGATTCCTAGAATCACACTCGCTTCACCAAGGTCTTTCATATCAAAGTTGTTGCACAACAATGATTTCACAGCATTTACGGCAGAAAGGTTTGATCCAAATATGAGCATGTCATCCACATAGAGACATATCATTGTACAAATGTTATTATCTGACTTGTAATAAATACATTTGTCACTTTCGTTGAGTTTAAACCCATTCGATACCATTAAATTATCAAACTTTTCATGCCATTGCTTCGGTGCTTGCTTGAGACCATACAGAGATTTTTCTAATTTACAGACCTTAGTTTCTTGGCCATGTACTACAAACCCTTCAGGTTGTTCCATATAGATTTCTTCTTCTAAGTCACCATTTAAAAAAGCAGTTTTAACATCCATTTGATGTACTTCTAAGTTATAAATCGCAGCAATTGAAATAAGTACTCGAATGGATGTAATTCTCGTGACAGGAGAAAAAGTGTCGAAGAAATCTATATTTTCTCTTTGTCTAAAACCCTTGGCTACAAGGCGAGCCTTGTATTTATCAACAGTACCATCAGGTTTTAGTTTCTTTTTCAAAATCCATTTACAACCAATTGGTTTGCAGCCTGGTGGCAAGTCTACTAAGTGCCATGTCTTGTTGGATTCAAGAGAATCCATCTCATCATTTATAGCTTCTTGCCAAAGATCAGCATCCATCGATGACAAGGCTTCTTGAAGATTTGTAGGATCTTCATCTAATGTATAGGCCGCATAGTCTGGCCCATAATCTTTAGCAACTCTTACTCGTTTACTCCTTCGGAGTTCTGTTTCTACTTCATCATTGCTATCCATATTTGGTATCACAGGAATGTGATTCTGTTTAGGAATATTACTCTGTTCGGTGCCCCCACTATTTCTCGATTTGAAGGGAAATTTATTTTCATAGAAATCTGCGTCAACAGATTCTATGACCACTTTTGCATTCAGGTCGTAAAACCTATATGCTTTACTGTTTGCAGCATAACCAATGAATACACATTCATAGGCTCTACTAGCAAGTTTAACTCGCTTCGGATCCGGAATACGGACATATGCTAGACATCCCCAAGTTCTCAAATAAGACAAGTTTGGTTGCCTTTTCTTTAATGTCTCATATGGAGAGATCATTTCTTTAGACTTGGGGACTCTATTCAATACAAAGCAAACAGTCAAAATAATTTCCCCCCACCAATGGGCAGCGGCACCAGAGTTCAACATAATAGCAACGACAAGTTCAGTAAGAGTCCTATTCTTTCTTTCTGCTTTACCATTCATTTCAGGGGAATATGGTGCAGTCGTTTCATGTATAATTCCATGTTGTTTATAAAATTCATTAAATAAACTAGAATTATATTCAGTTCCCCTATCACTTCGAAATCTTTTGATTTTCGTATTAAATTGATTTTCAACTTCGTTAACAAACACTTTAAACATATCAAATGCATCACTTTTATTCTTCATTAAATAAACAAATGTATAGTCAGAACAATCATCTATAAAAGTGATAAAATAGCGTTTGTTATTTCTAGTTAAAGTTCCATCTAATTCACATATATCAGAATGTATAAGTTCCATAGGTTCAGATTGTCTAATTACTGATTTATGTGAGCTTTTAGTAATTTTAGCTTGACTGCAAAATTGACATTTTTCTACATTATCAAAATTTAATTTTGGAATTAATCCTAAGTGACTTAAATTTGAAATAGAGCGAATATTAACATGACATAGTCTAGAATGCCATACATTAAAATCACACAAGGAATAAACGGAAGTAGAAATTTTATTCAAATTCAAATCAACATTCAATTTAAACATGCCATCAGTGGCGTACCCTTTCCCAATAAAAGTACCATTCTTAGTGATGGTATACAAGTCTGCCCCAATAGTCTGACTAAACCCAGCCTTATTCAAAAGAAAACCAGAAACAAGATTCTTTTTCATCTCAGGAACATGTAAAACTTCTTTCAGAATCAGAGTCTTTCCTGAGGTGAAATTCAGCTGAACTTCTCCAACACCAGCAACATCAGAAGTGTGGGCATTGCCCATCTGCACTTTCTTGTTCTCAGCTCTCGTGTATGTTTTAAACATAGCACGTTCGTAACAGACATGGCGAGTGGCGCCAGTATCTATCCACCATCCATCAGTTACACCGACCATGTTAATTTCGGTGATCATAGCAGTATATGCTTCATCAGTAGCATTTACCTGAGCATTCAAAGCAGCAGGTCTAGGCCTTTTCTTGCCTCTACATTTTCTTGCTACATGACCTGGTTTCCAGCAATTGAAACAGAGGAATTCACCAGATTCATTCACAGGAGGAGGTGGAGGCTGTTGCTGCCTTACAGATGGGGCCCTAGGTGGGTTCCCATTCTTAATCCGGTTTTGATTGCGGTTCTGATTCTTAAGAGGTTTGCCCGTAGGCTTCAGAGCCGCACCGAATTTCTTTTTGTTGTTGGAGACAACGAGAATTTTTTCTTCTTCTTTCTGATCTTGTTTTCGAGCCTCTTCTTCAATGCGAAGACGAGTAATCAGACTCTCGATGGAAAATTCTTTTGTTTTGTGACGAAGCTGATTTTTAAAATCTTTCCAACCAGGGGGCAGCTTGTCTATTATTACAGCAATCTGAAATTGTTCATCTAAAGGCATACCTTCTGTTATTATCTCATGAGCTATTTTCTGGAGTTCATGAGACTGCACCTCTACAGACCTTTCATCCACCATCTGGTACTTCAGGTACCGACTGACAGCATATTTTTTCACACCAGCCTCTTCAGTATCATATTTCTTTGACAATGCTTCCCAAACATCACGAGCAGTACTGTATGTTCTATAGTAATCATACAGGTCATCTTCCAGTCCATTAATTATGTAGTTTTTGCAAACATAATCATGACTTAGTGAAAATTAATTATTAATTAATTTTATCACTTCTGAGTATTAAAAAATTAAGATATCACCAAGCCCAAGCCCAAGCCCAGGCCCGGCCCGAACCGAGCCGAGCCGAGCCGGCCGGACGGACGGCGGCGGCGGCGCGCGCGCGCGCGTGTGTGATATTCGACATTGTGTGCGGTCTCCCTTTCTTACAAAAGTGGGTACCCCAAGGGCACACCCTTGGTTGCCACTTTGTGGTATATAAACACTACTAAAGGTAGTGACCCATCCAATGTGGGACTTAAAAGTGAACTTTTTCAAATTCACACCTTTAGTTCTTTCACTTGTGTTTACATCTATGCCAAGTTCATCATACAAGTAGCTAAGTTGCTAACTTGTTCAACAATGTTCCAACACAAACATTGCCCAAGGTGAAACATTCATTATGGATGAACGATCTGGACCCGAGTTTCCAGCTGCAAAAACAGTTAGTATCCGTGTTGCATTACATGGAATTATCCAATTTTTAATATATATATATATAGAGGAGGGATCAAATTACACCGGTGTAACATTTGAGTAATGTTACACCACTCAATAACGCTTCAACGAATACAAATTTTACAAAATCCACCGTTGGATTGAAAGTTTATATCATTTAGATCACCCATGTTCAATTTTACAAAAATCTAAAATCGTTTGATATGTTATTGAGACCGATCAAGATTAACGCTTTATGTGTTTTTATTGAATACCGTTAAGCTTGATCAATCTCAATAACATATCAAATGATTTTAGATTTTTATATAATTGAATATGAATGATCTATATGATATAAACTTTCAATCCAACGGTGGATTTTGTAAAATTCGTATTCGTTTAAACGTTATTGAGCGGTGTAACATTACTCAAATGTTACACCGGTGTAATTTGATCTCTTCCCATATATATATATATATATATATATATATATATATATATTTTTCCTTCCACCGAAACAGTATAATGTCAACTCCATCGACAATAGCGTCATTAAATGCATGGAGGATGTCCACATTATCACATCCACCATACTTTATAACGGCAATCCGTGCCGATGAAGCTCCACCTCTTATAGTTACATGGCCAAGCCCTAACATACTTGAAATTCTAACAAGGTTGCCGGCCGCTATGAATGCAGTATGAGTTCCATGGCCAGTTGTGTCTCCTGGAGAAAAAGTATTTTTTTCGAAGAAGTCTTTTCCAAATGAACGTTTGTAATATCTCGTTCCAACCAGTTTACTACAAAAAAGGTAACTAATATTAGAATTTTATCAAAATTTATAGGTGCTACGATGCCAGTCACTAAATGAAAATTGGATTAATCTATTTGATGATTGTAAATTATATGTCTAAAAAGTCATAACATACTTGTTGCGGTTGAAAAGTCATAACATTTTGAATTTCATATACAAGTTATAATGTTGATGCCACATTTTTTTACAAGTCATTTTTTAACAAACAGACGCACGCACGCACACGGGAGTGCACGCACGCAAATACGCACATACGCACATACGCACATACTAAGAAAATGTATTGATTATAATAAGAAGAAGAATGAAATGTATGGTTGGTTATATAATGTGTGTGAAATCGGCAGTCTTTTACATCTAGTACTAGTAGTGGACATTCATTGTATCTATCTAGTGCATCTGGAAAGTAAGAAATTTAACAAAAGGAAAAAGTAAAACACTCACTAGTGGAGAAAATTACTCTAATAAATAAAATTACTTACTATAATTGATTCAACACACAATCACTAAGAAACTCTTTTCTTCCCCGCATTCATACTTCATGTACGTAACCAACGTGTAAGTAAGTAACGTACATACATATACAATACTAAAGAGAAGCTTTACTAAAGAGAAGCTTTTTTAGTGCTGGTACCATTTACCAGTAATTAATGTTTTGTTCAAGATTTTAGTGATTTAATTGAAGGTTCTATGTATGCTAGGAAGAATCGTTTGAAAATATGACTCATCATATATGTTAATCGGGGAAATGGATTAGATGCAGTTGATTTTATGTGCAGTCATGCATTCACTACATTTGTGGTTGGCCAATCAAGATCAGACGTCTATAAATGCAGTCTATTTAATAATACAAGTTATAATGTTGATGCCACATTTTTTTACAAGTCATTTTTTAACAAACGGACGCACGCACGCACGCACGCACATACACACATACTAAGTAAAAAAAAAAAAGGGTGCCCCTAAAATTTTTGTGCCTTGTGCGGTCGCTCCTCCGAACACCCTCCGAAACCCACCTGCTTGCAGCCACAAACATTGCCCAAGGTGAAACATTCATTATGGATGAACGATCTGGACCCAAATTTCTAGCTGCAAATACAGTTCGTATCCGTGTTGCATTACTTGGAATGATCCAATTTTTAATATATATATATATATATATATATATATATATATATATATATATATATATATATATATATATATATTTATTTATTTATTTATTTATTTTTCCTTCCACCGAAACAGATATAATGTCAACTCCATCGACAATAGCGTCATTAAATGCATGGAGGATGTCCACATCATCACATCCACCATACTTTATAACGGCAAACCGTGCCGATGAAGCTCCACCTCTTATAGTTACATGGCCAAGCCCTAACATACTTGAAATTCTAGCAGGGTTGTCGGTCGCTATGAATGCAGTATGAGTTCCATGGCCAGTTGTGTCTCCTGGAGAAAAAGTATTTTTTTCAAAGAAGTCTTTTCCAAATGAACGTTTGTAATATCTCGTTCCAATCAGTTTACTACAAAAAAGGTAACTAATATTAGAATTTTATCAAAAGTTATAGGTGCTACGATGCCAGTCACTAAATGAAAATTAGATTAATCTATTTGATGATTGTAAATTATATGTCAAAAAAGTCATAACATACTTGTTGCGGTTGAAAAGTCATAACATTTTGAATTTCTTATACAAGTTATAATGTTGATGCCACATTTTTTTACAAGTCATTTTTTAACAAACATACGCACGCACGCACACGGGAGTGCACGCACGCACATGGGAGTGCACGCACGCACATACGCACATACTAAGAAAATGTATTGATTATAATAAGAAGAAGAATGAAATGTATGGTTGGTTATATAATGTGTGTGAAATCGGCATTCTTTTACATCTAGTACTAGTAGTGGACATTCATTGTATCTATCTAGTGCATCTGGAAAGTAAGAAATTTAACAAAAGGAAAAAGTAAAACACTCACTAGTGGAGAAAATTACTCTAATAAATAAAATTACTTACTATAATTGATTCAACACACAATCACTAAGAAACCCTTTTCTTCCCCACATTCATACTTCATGTACGTAACCAACGTGTAAGTAAGTAACATACATACATATACAATACTAATGAGAAGCTTTTTTAGTGCTGGTACCATTTACTAGTAATTAATGTTTTGTTCAAGATTTTAGTGATTTAATTGAAGGTTCAATGTATGCTAGGAAGAATCGTTTGAAAATATGACTCATCATATATGTTAATCGGGGAAATGGATTAGATGCAGTTGATTTTATGTGCAGTCATGCATTCACTACATTTGTGGTTGGCCAATCAAGATCAGACATCTATAAATGCAGTCTATTTAATAATTCAAAAAATCATGTGCTTAAATCAGGATCGTCTAATATCTTGATCGGACAGTCACTGATGATTGACAGCATGACTGCGGTGAATTTTTTACTATACTCAATCCTGGTCCGTTAATCAGCTATGGTCCGTTAAAATACATAATTAAAATATTTTTATAAATTAAAAATAATAATTGTGATAAGTATAATCACATGTTCGATTAAAATACATTGTTAAATACTTTTTACGATATGATTATATTCAATATTATATATGTGTAAAAACAATAAAAAGTTGTTCAGAATTAAAATAATTTTTATTGAAATGATGTATCATATTTCATTTTAATTGTGTCATCGTATAAAATATTAGTTTTCATTATATGAGTTGCAATTTTAGTCACAAATCACTTTGCTTTTTTATTTTTAATGTATCCCTTATTTATTTATTTTCAATAAGAGTTGGAGGTCATACATACTTATACTTGGTGAAAATATTGCTCATGAGTAATGTTGAACTAAGAAGTATGGTGGTTTTGACATTTTTTATCACGTGATCTCGTGTTCTGAAAATTACATATCAAATAGCAACGTTACTACTTACTCCCTTCTATATAATTTAATATGTCAAATAACTTATCTACTTACCTCCCTCTCGTTCTCTTGAAGTTTCTTATCAATTATTCACTTGGTGAAATTTTATCCTGATTTTATTAGTCTCGATTTTCAGGAAAATATATCAACCCAAAATTTAATTATGGGCTTGATTAAAATACACATTTAAAATATTTTCATAAATGAAAAATAATAATTATGATAAGTATCATTATATATAACTAGCCCCACACCCGTGCGATGCACGGGTGTTATGCGGTATTTTATATTATAATGTTGAAAAATCATTCATATAAATTGAAACAATAAATATTATGAAAATTATAATAATAACATCAACAACAACAAAATAATAATAATAATAAAAAAAAAAGTAGTGTAAATATAAGATAGATATTAAAGATGTGTTTATACATTTCGAAATAAGTACAATGGATCATATTGCATCTACCAAAAATATACAATTGACGTCAATGTGCGCTATATAATTTTTTTTTTTATTCTTCATAATATATGATATTTAATTAACTTACTCCAAATCTTCTAAAGTTAGATCCATTAGCTTTTTAATATTTTCATCTTTAGGTTCTCTTTGATATCACTTCTTTCAATCACATGTCCAATAACATCTAAAAAAAATTAAATAGAGACATATTATTTAGATTAAAATATCAATCAATATATGAGATTTAAAATTAAAACGAAAGATAATAATCATTACCAACTATTTTTTTTCTTCTTCAGTTGAATTCAAAATATCTTGGAATGACATAAAATCAAAATGGTTCAATGAAATGTGTGGAGCATCGATCTTGGTAAATGTAGTAGTAAACATGCAATTTTTTTTTTTTTTTTCAAACAAAAAGTAACAACATCTTTCAACTTTTTCATGCAATTCAACTTATACTTATGTGATGTAATTTTATACTTATCACTTCCTCCAACTAATATATTTTCAACCTTATATGTTGATCCTTCTCCAACTATTTTTTTTATCTTTGACACCAAACTCTTTCCCACAGTAGCAAGAATCTTATCGCACTGGATGATCAAAGTAAAAAAAGGGAAAAAAGTCAATAATAAAAAAAACAATAATAGAGATTTTGTGAAAATGTGAGAAGTATATCAAGATAGTTCATCATATTTTCATCAACAAACAACATATTCATAGACGTAACCTCAGTTGGTTTGTATTTGTTTGTTACATTCCACACATGAACTATTCGAACTTTCAACTTTAGATTTGTTTTTCCAGCTACTATAACGGACATAGGAGTGTAGATAGGAGCCATGGTTTGAAAGAGTGTTTTTTTTTTAACTAAAAACTAAACTCAATAGAAATGTATGCATGACTAAAGAAGTAACTGATATGCTACTTATATATACCTATATGTATATGATAGCAACCGATCAAAGAGAATTAGTGGGGATCATCGAAATTGAATGAAATATGATAATGATAATGGTTATACATTTCAATCCCATAACCTATAACTTTTTGCATAACCTTATCAAAATATTTATCATGTGTGAAAGGTGAAGAAATGCTTAGAAGGATTGACACATTTATATAGGAACCAATTAACTACGCAAAGGTTGTGAACTGTTGAATATAATTATTAGGGGAAATGAAGAGAAATCATGAGGAAATGAGAGTTACATGATTGTGTGACCTTATGCATCATATCATATGGATTTCCAAGGGTCAAGCATAATTGTTTTTAGATTTTATCCTCTTGTACAATAACAATATATTATTTTGATTAGTATATTGGGTATTGGAGAGATATAATTCTTTATTATTTATTATGGTATATGAAGAGTAGATAGATATGACAATAGTATAAAAACAAAAAAAAATATAGATGACAACGATATAATATAAGGAAGTGATGTGGCATTATTGAGTGATTTAATTGGATGTAAGTGGCTGACGTGGATTAGAGTTGAGATGAGTAGTAGGAGAACTGTAACACCCAAACCCATTAATGCCTTTATTATGGTTTAAAAATTTCTTTTCTCAAAAACGACACAGCGAATAAAATAAAGTCCTAGACTTAAATCAATTGATTAATAAATTGTTGGTTCGAGATATTACACTCTTCTTTACGAAAATAATACTAAGTTCATTAATTAGTAAAACTCGCTTTATACAAAATAAATCTTCTTTATAAAGATACATTTTTCCAAAGTAAATACAAATAGTCAATAAAGACCCTATATACTAAATACAACTCTTTTCCCGTGTCACAATCAGAGCGGAGTTTCACCAACGATTCGATATCGATAACCACAAAACCTGTGAAATCTGGACCCCCAACAGTCCAGCACATAACACATAAAAGAGAGTTAGATAACATACTCAAAATATACAAGTGTAAGTAAATGATACTTAAACACTTCATCACAAATCATGCATATTCTAACTCATGCATATACTTCATTTATCACATCTAATTAGGAGTTACAACCTAATTGTACTCACACTTCATTTAAGCATACATCATTAGTCTCATTTAATTATAAGCTACGAAAAGTTATAATCAAATATCAATCATAATTCACAAGATATTGAAGCCAATTATATTTAAAATCATCGGACAATCAACACGTACAACAAGTCTAACACAAATAGACAATTATCACAAATTCCAAACATATGTGTCACATATCAAATATCAAATAATGTACACATATCCTAATGCAATCTAATGCCACAATCTTCATGCTATGTCCCCTAGACATATCTAATGCATGTGGTACCATCTTCTTTATTAGAGTATCTCACCTCTAATATCCTTCTTTATCGGATAAATATAATCCGATATCCTTCTTTATTGGAATATCCAATATCACATATATTCATGAATGCATGTATGTATTTCATGAATTCACTCACAATTATTTTAATTAGCATTAAGCTCTTCCTTTACTAATGTGGAACACTATCCAACATTACTTCTTTATTAAGATAACATTATACCTTAATATCATTCTTTATTAGAATAACATAATTCTAATATCCTTCTTTATTAAGTTGATTAACACCTTAATATACTTCTTTGACATTTAAACAAACATCATCAACACAATCAACAACAATTATATTCCACACATATAATCAACAATTCATCAACAAGTGCATAAGAACACAATTAATCCATGTTATAAACAATCAATAGCATTTAAAACCATCAAATAACAGTTCAGGTAATACCCCTACTAAAACAGAGTACCCCTACTAACACGTAGAACCCCTACTATCATGTAGAACCCCTATTATCATGCAAGGACCCCTACTAGCACATAGAACCCATACTATCATGCAGATGACTCCTACTAACACAGAGGATAGAAATCTACTAAAAAAAATCCAAGTTTGATGTTCTAGATCCCAATTAAGTTTGTTTTCATGTGTAACAAACATGTGTAAACACAAAAGGACGGTATATTTCATAGATCTACATCATAAACATTGAAAAAGTAAGAATTGAACACTTTTACTCAAAACTCACAAAAACACAATGTTCTTGAGTTCAAACATCTATAAATTTCGTTTTTACCCATTGAATTCATTCATACATCATGATAAGAGCATACTAAACATGTTATGAACCTTAGATTCGATTTCCATTAAGAAAAACTCATCTAAACTAAGACGAAAATGGGGTGGAGAAAGTTCGGGTAAGGAGAAATCGACATTCTCCCCTTTCTCGTATCACCCACAAATATGAAATCTACTCTCTTACCTTCACCGACGAAAATCTCGAAGAATTGCTCTTGGATCTTCACTTTCCTTCTTGCCCTAGCTCACCAATGCTCTTCCTTCTCTCTAAGCTCCAAGACAAAGAGAAAATATGAGCTTTCTCTCTCTACCAAGGCTTATATATGGGCGCCCCCCACTTATGTGACAAGGCCCACTGGGCCTCAAGCCCACTAACACGGCCCAACACGTTCTAACTCTCACTAACTCGCGCGTTAACCAAAGCTCTCGATAAATAACTTAAAGTTATTATCTTACTTAAAAACCACGTCACCAAATAATTAAACACTTAATTAGTGAATAATAAATTTGGGTCGTTACAAGAACTATCTAAGATTTATATTTTAATGCATTAACTATGGAACATGTATGATGTAAATGGATGGATTTTTTTTGCAACCGATGGAATATATGGTGAGTAAGTAGTAAAGTGTGGCTCTTTAGTATAAGTTCCTCATGTTTTAATGTGGACAATATGAAAAGTCATCTATATAAATGTAGGTATATGAAAAGTAGATAGAGTCTAGAGATGATAATGATGTAAAGAGAAGTGATGTGGCATTGTAAGTGGCTGACTTGGCTAAATGGAAAAAATTCATTGGTTTAAAAGGATTAGGGTTTACATAGATAGTAGGAGAACTATCTAGGAATTATATATATAGATTAAATGATAGATAATATTTTAAAATATAGTGAAATAGATAGGTTAATATTAATTTATATTAAAAATAAGAGGGTTATTTAGAAATATGAAATTTTGTATTGGTTTATATAATTGATTTTTTATTTTTATATATATTTTTGCTCAAAAGTATATTTTAAAGACAATTAATATAGTTTTTAATGATCTCTTATAATATTCCATCAAAAAAATGATCTCTTATATTATTTATAAGTGTGAAAAGATGTATTATATTGTATCTTAATTGTGTAATTTTAATTTAATTTTTTTATGGGTCTCATTAGTGCACTCGCAAGTTGTTTTGTTTTTTTATTTTGGTATATTTTTTTATTCTTTTCAATAAGAATTATAGCAGCATTCATCCTTGCTAAAAATATTGTTTATGAGAAAGAAAAAACCAAACTCAACTTATAGAAAATGACTTATTATGTATAAAATAGCAAAACGACTTATTATCTTCCATCCAATTTATGTTTTCTTATATTTTATGAAAATAAAATTCTTGTGGTGATATATATTGACTTCTTTTAAAATTTTACGTACGTCAAACTTTCACTTGGTGGAGTTTATTTTAACTACCAAAGAAATTGCAAATGAATGCATGCAGATTTGATTAGAACATACTTACAATATATTATTACAAATGAAAAATAATAATTACGATAAGTATAATGACATATATATTTAAATTATAGTAACATGATTTAGTTGTAATTCTGTTATATTAAAAATAAGAAAGTTGTTTAGGAAAATGAGATTTTATATTGTAGATTAAGGACACAATGAATATAACTTTTAGCGAGTCTCTTATAATATCTCATAAGTTTGAAGAGATATATCATATTTTATTCTAATAGTGTAATCGTATAAAATAAAATTAAAAATTTAAGTGTGTTCGTATAAAATAATAAATAAAAGGAAAAACTAATATATCTCATAAGTTTGAAGAGATGCATCATATTTTCTTTTTATGGATCGTAATGGAGCAGTCGTAAGTTGCTTTGCTTTTTTACTACGGTGTATTTCTTATTATTTTCAAAAAGAGTTAGAGGCAGTAATATAATGTGATTCATAGATATTAGTTTTTCCTTTTTCATCATTTGATCACATTCTTTGAAAGTATGTACCAAATAACATAGCCGCGCGCTTAATATAACTTATATTTAACAATAATACAATTATTGTCCAGTTTACCTTTTTTTAATTGCTTAATTCTTTTTTTTTTTTAGTTTTTTTTTCTTTGTGAGGTTTACCTCCGTCCAATGTTGTTTATGTAATTGAAGTGTGAATTGTTTAAATAATTACGAAGAAATTTGTTA
Source organism: Trifolium pratense (assembly GCF_020283565.1). Classification (NCBI taxonomy): domain Eukaryota; kingdom Viridiplantae; phylum Streptophyta; class Magnoliopsida; order Fabales; family Fabaceae; genus Trifolium; species Trifolium pratense. The sequence continues at coordinate 35,332,199 of NC_060062.1, read as the reverse complement.
GTGTAACTCAATAATAATCATCAAATTACCAAGAAATATATATATTTCATCAATCAACATCATCATTGTTAGTGCATATCAATAATAACCATCAATTACTAATATATAAATCATTATATTTAACAATGGAGAATGAGCAAACAAAATAAAGAGAAATACATATATAATTAGTATAAAATGTTAAGAGTTGGTAGACTAATTTATTTATAGAGTAATTTTTACCACAAATTTTTTAATGATTTATTATCGTTATAAGAAACTTGATCTTCTCATACATTCATTTTTCTTATTGTAAACAAATGAATTAAGGTGGATTTGTGGTTTTATTTTCACGGTTACTTCAAAAGACAAATTTAATTGAATATAAATGAATAACTGTTCTATCACAAAGAATCGGTAATATCAAAATTAAAATGGTTTTTTTTTCTGTTATAATTAAAATGATGGTTTTGTTGTTTTAATAATTTTAGTGATATTTTCTTTGAAAAAATAAGTGATATTGTTGTAGAGTAGTAAGTAAAAATTGTCTTCAAACTTGTTTGATACTTTACTATAAATGAATAACAAAAAAAAATTAGTTTGTAAAAAAAAAAATTAGTACATATAAATATGGTATTATGAAATGTACCAAAAAAAAAATGGTATTATGAATAATAACATAACATAGTGAAAATGCATTCAAAGATATATATACTCACATAAATTGTCGCTTTTCATCGACTTTCATGAGCATCAAAGATGCAACAAAGACAAAAATAGAAGTCCCTCTTTTAATCTTTTATCCTAATTCACATGAAAAAATTGTCATATCTACGTTAAGAAATAAAAAAAATAAAAAATAAGAAAAAAGTTAGAAAACAAACATTATATCAATAAAAATAAGGATGTCTAAAATTTTCACACAATATGTAAGAGTAACATAATTAATAAGTTGCTATATATATAGAAACTAATAAATTGTGAAGAGATAAAGAACCTATTGAAGAGCTGCAATCTAATAGTTGATTGGGGAAAAGTGATGATGAAAACTCAAATTTTCACTACAAATTAACATTTAGCATTTGTCAAGAATTATTGGCTTGATGCCTTTCTCATTGCTATTTCTTGTATATATAGAGGTTACAAGGTTATACAGGTAATTACACTAAATAATTACATTTAATGAGAACAAATCAATATTTGATTTGTTTTCCTTATTCTAGAAACAAACTAATAATTATAATTAAGAGGACAAGTCAACTCCTTATTCACATCCCCCCTCAAATTGATGCGGTTGGTCAAGGACCATCAATTTGCTAACAAGAAACTGATGGCGTGGGCGCGGAACAGCATTGGTAAGAATATCTGCAACTTGGAACTGAGTACTGACATGAGGAAGTGCTATAAGTCGGTCATCATAGGCATCACGAATGGAATGACAATCAACTTCGATATGTTTTGTGCGTTCATGAAAGACAGTATTTGCAACAATCTGGATGGCACTTGTATTGTCGGCATAAAGTGATGTAGGCTCAGTTTGCGGAAATCCAAGTTCAGCCAAAAGACCACGTAACCAAATAATTTCCGAGCATGCAGCAGACATGGCGCGATACTCAGTTTCAGTAGAGGATTTAGAAACTCTTGCTTGCTTCTTACTCTTCCATGAGATCAACGATGAACCGAGAAACATGCACCAACCAGTGACAGATCGACGAGTGTCAGGACACCCTGCCCAATCGGCATCGCTATAAGCACTCAATTTAGGAGTGATTCCGGTGGGAAAGAAGAGACCACGATGAGAGGTGCCTTTCAAATATCGAATGATACGACGAACCGCTGCTAAATGAAGATGTCGAGGAGAATGCATAAACTGACTGACTTGCTGAATAGCAAAAGATATATCAGGACGAGTAATAGTCAAGTAATTAAGGCTACCCACAAGTTGTCGATACAATAAAGGATCAGGCAAGAGATCACCATCATCACGATGATATTTAACATTAACCTCAAGAGGGGTATCCACCGGATTAGCTGATTCGAGACTAGCCATAGAAATCAAATCGGTGGCATACTTATGTTGATGGAGAAGAATTCCTTTAGATGTAGAATGAACTTCAAGACCAAGAAAATAATGTAGGGTACCAAGATCTTTCATGTGAAATGCGGACTGTAATTGTTGCTTAAGTCGCTGAATGGAAGCAAGATCAGAACCGGTAATAACCATATCGTCAACATACAAAAGAAGAAGAACGATACCCGCAGGTGTGCTATGAATAAATAAAGAGGAATCATATTGACTTTGAGTAAAGGAGAACCCAAGGAGAGTGGAGCGAAATTTCTCATACCATGCTCTAGGCGCCTGTTTCAAACCATATAAGGAACGTTTGAGCTTACACACACCTTTAGATGAAGAGAATAGACCTTGTGGCGGAGTCATATAAATATCTTCTGTCAAGTCACCATGTAGAAAAGCATTCTTCACATCCATTTGATGAAGAGACCACCCACTAGAAGCAGCTATAGAGATTACCGTGCGAACAGTTGTCATCTTGGCAACCGGTGCAAATGTCTCATCATAATCAATTCCATATTCCTGCTTGTTTCCTAAAGCAACCAAACGAGCCTTGTAACGGTTAAGGGACCCATCAGAATTTAATTTCACGAAATACACCCATTTGCAACCTATGGGTTTGACATCAGGAGGACAAGAGACAATATCCCATGTAAAATTCTCTTGAAGAGCTTGAAGCTCTTCATTCATTGCTTTTATCCAACGCACATCTTTAACAGCCTGTGAGTAACAAGTAGGAATAGATATACTAGACAATGAGGCAGTCAAAGAAGTATGTGAAGCATCATACGTGTCTGGTGAATATCGATCTGGTGCTCGAGATATTCGACCAGAACGTCGTGGTTCAATCATATATTTATACACACAATGGTTAGAGATGGGAAAAGATGAAGCTTTAAAGGATTGTATGATAAATTTATTTGTCATAGTTAAGGAATAAGAGTTAAGGAATATGAAAGAATGGTAGTTTAAAAGTTGGTGTGACAAAGTTAACTTTTTTTAAAAAATAATAGCACAATAGTAATTAATTAATAAACAATATAACTAAAGTATTTTTTTCATAAAATTTATTTATTTATTTTGTCAAGCATGAAATTTTTTTGAGGAGTAATTTTTTTATTTGGTTTATTTATTTAAAGTAAAATTTTGCAAATTGCAAATCATATTTACGCATGCATGATTTATATTTTATGTTTGGTAGTGTAAAATATGAAAGAACATATATCTATTCATTGTTTTTTTGAAATTTGATCTTTTTTTTCTTTTCTTTCTTTCATTATTATTAGGAGCCATTATTATTGTAACATATAGATAATTACTTTGGAGGATGAATGGACACACAAAATAAATTGTGAGACAAATTTTAAATAGATATGAGAAGCTCTCTAAAGCATGCCACATTGCCACATCATCACAATGCTTGCTTATGTGCAACTCAACATTCCTTTTACTAATAAAAGATATATTATTTCATTCCTTATGGCAGTGGTAGGTAGCATTAATTTAGAGACTGGTTTCTTCGTCTTTTTTTAGTATATATATAAACGAAATGGTAAAGATATTGGAAATTCATACACACATGAAGTTGAGTGACTGAGGTTCGAATTCTGATTATAGCGTCCGAACTAACAATTTCGATATTTTTACTAGTGAAGTTAAAATTTGAGGACTAGAGATTGATTTCTTTTGTTTTCAATTTAAGAATTACCGTACCTACCAAAAAATGGTACAACAGGTTGGCGACTGGTTGAATGTATTAAAACGAAGGGAAGTATAATGCATGTTTATTATTTAAGAGATAAAAGTGTAAGTATATAATGAAAGTTATCCGAAATGAGAATTTTCAAAGATGTATAGTTATCAAATTTAAAATTTTTAATTGATTAGTTACAAATTTTAAATTGACAGTTCATTATAAGAAAATTTGAGGTTAGCTAGAACACCGGTTGTTGAGTTTAATTATTCTAATTTTAATAGATTTAATTATATTTAGTCCCTTATATTATTATCATGCTCACAAAAATAGTCTATTTTTTAAAATCAAACTTTTAGGTCCATCAATTATTATTTTTATTGCAATTATAGTCTTAAATTGGTTTTAAGTTTAACTTTTCAAATGGTGATTTTTGTTTAAAAAGGGTGAATTTTGGCCTAAACAATTATATTTTTTCTTGATATTCAAAATTGAAGAACGAATCACCATTTTAGAAGTGAATCTTCTCCATTCTCTACTTGTCTTCTTAAATTTTTTGCAAATTAGTTAGACGTGAACTCCCGAAAAACCATAATATCTCGCATCCTTATTAATTTTACCATTTTGCTCTATGTTTATTCTCCAAAACACATATGCTTCTTTTTTTTTTTTTCAGTGTAAAGCCCTATTTCTACTTATCTAATTAACTGTCCTCGTAATTTTTAGACTTAATTATGCCTCTAGCTTCTTTATCTTGACACACCTTATTCCATCGATCCCGATAAATTTTTCTTCTTATCATTTGCTTTATGACTCAATGTTGTATTTTGTATAGCCATTTATTTATTTGGTTTTTGTTTTACTTTTAAAATAAATCATAATGGGATAAACTTTCTTGATTTAAAAAGCGAAACAGCCTTTGAATTTGTAACCAATTGTAATTTAATTTCTAACAAGGAAATTTTCTCAACCACATCCTAGTCTTTTCAAAGGACATAATATAAATAAAATACAAGTTAAAATGGACATATAGTGTATATCAACAATAAAGCATATTAAACAACTCGTTTTTTTTTCTTTCTCATTATGGGTTTCACATACATATGTGAACGAGTCATAGGACACTACAGTAAGTTACTACCAACACATACAAAGTTACCCATAATTGTCTGAGGAGCAATATAGGTCCGTCCCTCACCAGTGAGAGACCATCTTTTTAGCCATTAAATCAAATAAGTGGTTAAGATCTATTTTAGTTTTTTTTTTTCTTTCATTTCTCCACATATAATTACACTTCTCACCAAACATTCCCACCAAAAAGACAATTAAGTCCTCACCATCACACCACCGGTACACTATTCCGACCACCCATTTCACCGATGACGGCGACCACACACGTCTCCGACGCCAACCACCAACTATTACTTCGTCTGCCACAAATCCAACGACGGGCACAAATCCAACGACGGCAAGCACCAAATTTTACTTCATCATCCACAAATCCGACTTCGCCCTCCACAATACGATGATGGCGACCACCTAAACATCTGTCAATCACCATACGACGGCAAAAAAAAACCCAAAATTCATAACCATTAACCTTATTCATTTCTATTTGGTTAAATGACATCTTGCATCAACTAGTACAATTCTGTTTCATTGGGTTCTTTAACACAACGACATGAAGGGGCAACTGGGAACAATAACACAAATTGGTGATATCTCCACAATGCATTGAAAAAATAGATTTCAAATAGATTATAAAAAGCCTTTGGCAAGGGAGTGTTTGGCCAAACAGATTTCAAATAATCTTCTCCAGACGGTGTTGCCTCAATTCCCACAAAAGTCAACTGTAAAATTTTTCACAATTCACATATTATACATTAGTGTTGGTTTCAAAATTCAAGATTTTATCCCTCGATCCATTTCATACAAAACTATGCTCATACATAGCTAGCAGAGAAGAACATATGGAGCTTACACAAAACAAAGCTAAAACAGAGAGATGTGCAAACTCCATTTGGCTGGCTATGAAGAAATGGTAACTTTAGAAGTTTAGCGTGTGTGTATGTGTTACAAAGGTTCCCATTATATAAGCAAATGCACAACTAGTTGCATGCAAAACTTATTGTATTTTTCATATTGATTCTTTAATGTGGTTTGCAAAGATTATGCACATGTCGTCCATGCAAGAAAGTTGTTATCTCCAAAAGGGTATCAAAGTTAATTTGTTTTACCTTATGCACATGGCTTCCATGCACAACTCCTACTTCTCTGCAATGCCATAAACATTGTTTCCTTAGTATTACCAAACTTTTTGTGCATATTGTTCTTATGGAGGAAAAGTTATCATTAATATCCAAAGCTTATGAAGTTATTGTACCATGCATCACATTGATTCCTTTGTTAATTGATCCATGTATTTATGAGATTATGGAAAATTAATCGGAGTAACAACGTTCTTGAGTTTAATGTTTTTTTATAAACTTGCGTAAACATCTAATCCACCCATACCCATTACAGACCCTTAAAAATCCCTGAACAAACTACTCCAAAAGTACAACAAAATCAAAATAACCGCATAGCAACGCCCCCACCCATCCTCCTCAACATAAACCCCGTCGCATCAACCACAACCGAAACAACATCCCCGAAGCAAAACAAGATTCGCTGCACCATACACCAACACCAAAACCTTTGAAAGACACCAACACCAACAACTCTGAAAGACCCTGTCGCGGTGATTTTCGGATATCAAAGCTATTGATCAGACTTTGACTCGCAAAATAAGAAGTCACCACCGAACTTTAATTTATCCAAGGGAAGGGGAAAAGATCGAATAAAACCCACAAATAAACATGCAAAGCTAAAGAAGCAATAAAGCAATAAGCAATGCAATGAGAGATCAAGGTACGGGGGTTGATTATGCAAAGGGAAGGTATTAGCACCCTAAACATCTATAGTACTCTATAGGAACCTCTTGTAATATATATGTTTTTGGCTAAAATTGTTTGCTTGTAAATGATTGGAGAGATGAGAAAAGAAATATCTTTTTTTATTAATTTTTGATTTGGAAAGACGTGAAAGTCTCATGCCTACGTACCAATGAAGGATCAAAACCTCGTAGTTCGGGGTAAAAATAATAAAGTGGTTTGTTTGATTGTTTTTAGGAGAAGAGACGAGTTGTCATCTTAAGTTAAAACTCCTTTAATCCACCACAAACATGATGACGATAGATCTTTGCTTCACAATAGGGAAGGGCTCTAACTTGGATATCAAATCAACAAGTATGCCACTAACTCTCCTAGGTGGAAAAGAATCAATATCTTTTGATTAAGTGTTATGGGGAATTTGAGTTTTCAACCATAGATGACTCATATCTAAACTCTTTGAGAAAAAAGTTTTTAAAGTCAAAAACCAAATGGCAAAAGGTTTTAGTGAGTTTTTGTATTTTTTAGTCTTTTGAAAATGTTTGGATATGCTTAAGTGTGTTAAAGCATTTATTGAAAAAGAGTTGAAAATCTCTTGACGAAAGTCAAGGTTTCTTAAAAAATATTCTTTTTGAAGATTAGTTTTTTTGAATGTTTAAGATTTTGTGTTTTGAAAGTAAAGAACAAAGATAAACAAGTAAACATGCAAAAATCACATAATGACACAAAGTCAACAAAACAATCCCTTCCCTTGGATTTAGACAAAATTAAATTAAAATGATAAAGAAAAGTATTTTTTTGTATTTTGTTATTTATGATAGAGAAAACAAAGAAATATGTTTTTTTGGGATTTTTTTTAGATATTTTTAATGATATATATAAGAATAAAAAAGAAATAAAATAAAATAAAGGGGTTTTTAAAGAAAAAGGCAGAGGAGGGTGTTGAACCCGTGACCTCCCCATGAACAAACCAAATACTCAGCCAACTGTGCCAGGAGCCCTTTGGTGAACAAACACGCGCCGTGTATATAAGAAATAAAACCCGCGTTTAAAACATAAACAAACGCGCGAAGATGTCTTCTTCCTCCTTCGGCCAAACGCAGAAACAACTCCATGACTCAAAAAACGTATTTTCTCATTTTCTCACCAAATTTGACATGTGAATATACCATTTTGCTCGGAATTTAATGAGGATCATGAATATACACTTAAAGTTTATCAATTCTTACTCAAACATTCGAATTTTTCAAATTAAAGTAAGAACCCTAAAACTTCAAATATAAATTAAATATTATTTAAGCACAATCAGAACTCATGCGTATAGGGCTTTCACTTATCACATCATGGACTACATTTTGTCTTCACGAATCAATCAAAGATAATGCATGTATGATGTAGTTCAAAGTCACGAAAACTTACCTATTGGAGCAAGGTCCAATGCCCCTTCAAATGATGTTTCAAGATGAGAAAATGATACCTTTAGCTTCCTTGAGTCCCCAGGAGTGTAATGGTATAGTTACTTTTCCTTTAAACCTTCTGAAAGGTTCTACCCAATTCAAGTTGAAAGTGACAAAAAATGGGATTTGGGAGATGGTAAAGGAGGTGTTACAGTTGATGATAAATGCATACAGAAGTTTATTTATGGTGTATGGATGATGATTCAATGGAAAAATTGGAAGAAACTTTGAGGAAATGCAAGTTTCGAAATTTGGATTTTTGAAAGTGTAGTAATGGAGTTTTTGTGTGGATTTTGTTGATGTTTGTTGATGTCTTAGTTCTGAGGCTTGAGGGGCTTTTATAGAGCTTCCAATGTGTCTTCAGAAGTTGATGGAATTGACTCTAGTTGCATCTCAATGCTGGTTTGTCTCCAAAGTTACAAAAGTGGTTCAAAAGCATCATGGTTCCAAGATGAGATGGAGTGAACAAGGAGGCAATGTGGGAAGCTTTCTCTGAGTTTAGGAGGTTGCTTCTAAACTTTAGGATGGAGTGTGATCAGAGGAAACAAATGGGAAGCTCAATGCATGAGTTGTTGGAGAAAAGCAAGCTTTACAAAATGTCAATGGAACTTTATGCAAAAAGTGCTCCAAAAAGGACATGTAATTTGGACAATGCTTCAAACACTTGGATAATGCACTAAAAGTCTGTGTAAAACATCAGTTTTGTTGAGATTTAGAAGCAACATAGGCCTGCAATTACTGATCACAAGGTTTGGATTTGGTTTGAGCAAGAACTTGACATGGTTTTTTGACCCATAAATCAGCTCTAACATGGTCACTTCTCCCCTTCGAAACTTGGTTCTCAAGAAAGATAAATTCATGCTCTTGGTGTCATTGGAAAGATGGCATCCGCCTCTACAACTTTGATTTTGATCACTTGTCCTGAATACAATGGGATCATAGATAAAACTGGCCACCAAAATTCAAAGTTTAAGCTGTTTGACACTTAGAAAAAATTCTAAGTGTTTTGACAGTTTTTTACAATTTGACATCTCATGTTTCCTTGTTGTTATAAGCCACTCAGGAACTCTTCTGAATCCAAACTCTTCACCATGATATAGTATCATATGAAATCTTGACATTAAGCTCTTGTTTGCTCAAAATGGATGCTGGTATTGGAAGTTATAAGCTTGCAAAGTCATGCACTTGATAAGGTCAAAAACAACTTAGAAAAAATTTCTAAGTGTGGAGATTTTCAACAACTTTGAGAATCAACTTTAAGCATTGTAAAGATCCTTTTGACTTCAAATATTTTTACCACATTTCAATATGCCATGAGAGCTTTCCACAGAGTCCTTGTTTGCAAATTTATGATACTTGAGGAAGAAGATATGATCTTGATAAGTTGGCTCCATGAACATGAAATTTTCTATACTTAGAAAAATTTCAAAACCCTAGTCTTTGATTTTTGGAACCCTTTCTTGACTTTCTTGATTCAAAACCATGTCTTACCAAAGAGGCAAGCACAACAAGATATCTTGTATTTTATTATTTTTTTATTAATGATGCATGAGAATATGAGGTGGGATCTTAGGTCAAAAATTGGGGTATGACAGATGCCCCTATTTAAGTTTCTTCATCCGGAGATATGAAGATTGAAATCTTTGTATTGACGGGATTGAAGAGACTTAAATATAGAATACACAATTTTGGACCTAAGATACCGAAAAATTATTATGATGCAAATATGGATGCAAGACTCTAAATCTTGTGGGAAGAGACGTCACAAGAGACAAACTACTACTACTAGAGAAACCAGGGATATGACAAAGAAAATCCACAGGGGAATAACAAAAGTGACCCGACTGAGGAAGAGAAATAACAAAAAGGGATGTCCAAGTCCATTAAGGAAAGGAATCCAACTCCACTGGAGAAATGATATAATTTCACTGGGAAGAGATTACCTACTATCATGCAAGTGATAGCTTGTTAAGGTAAATCAAAGTGACAAGACATTATCTACTATCCAAACAAGTGATAGCGTGTAAAGATAATGAAAAGAGGAGACATTACCTACTATCAAACAAAGTGATAGCATGTCAAGATAATGAAACCAAATATTACCTACTATCGTAACAGTGATAGCGTGTCAAGGCAATATGAAAAGATAAGACATTATCTACTATCCAACAAAGTGATAGCGTGTCAAGATAATGAAAAGAGGAGACATTATCTACTATCAAACAAAGTGATAGCATGTCAAGATAATGAAACCGGATATTACCTACTATCGAACAAATGATAGCGTGTCAAGGCAATATGAAAAGAAATGAGACATTATCTACTATCCAACAAAGTGATAGCGTATCAAGATAATGAAACCATATATTACCTACTATCGTAACAGTGATAGCATATCAAGGCAATACGAAAAGAATGAGACATTATCTACTATCCAACAAAGTGATAGCATATCAAGATAATGAAACAAGGAAATTACCTACTATCAAACAAGCGATAGCATATCAAGGCAATATGAAAAGAAATGAGACATTATCTACTATCAAACAAAGTGATAGCATATCAAGATAATGTAACCATATATTACCTACTATCGTAACAGTGATAGCATATCAAGGCAATACGAAAAGAATGAGACATTATCTACTATCCAACAAAGTGATAGCATATCAAGATAATGAAACCAGATATTACCTACTATCGTAACAGTGACAGCATATCAAGGCAATACGAAAAGAAATGAGACATTATCTACTATCCAACAAAGTGATAGCATATCAAGATAATGAAACCAGATATTACCTACTATCGTAACAGTGATAGCATATCAAGGCAATACGAAAAGAAATGAGACATTATCTACTATCCAACAAAGTGATAGCATATCAAGATAATGAAACCAGATATTACCTACTATCGTAACAGTGATAGCATATCAAGGCAATACGAAAAGAATGAGACATTATCTACTATCCAACAAAGTGATAGCATATCAAGATAATGAAACGGGAAATTACCTACTATCAAACAAGTGATAGCATATCAAGGCAATACGAAAAGAACGAGACATTATCTACTATCCAACAAAGTGATAGCATATCAAGATAATGAAACAAGGAAATTACCTACTATCAAACAAGTGATAGCATATCAAGGTAATATCGCTCCAAAGATTGAATGATAACAAGCTTCCGTTATTAGAATAGGGAAATCAATAACTCTACCGGAAATTCAAAAGAGCCGCGGGTAGGTTAGATTGAAATACAGGTTTCTTAACAATGAGAAAAATGTATGTAAGGTTCTTCAACAAAATTTCTTGATATGACTCACTGGGGATAAAACCACTTGAGAAAATTGAGTGAAGAGATATTTTGTGATATACGAGTCGCTCAAATAAAGAGACTGCCACTTGTTGCTTGGGGACGAAATTCAATCCAGGAATGAACTGGAGAGAAACGGTCAAACAAGACTCTACATCCAATGAGGAATAAACTCAACTTGGGATTTTCCTATCTACATATTGGAAAGGAAAAAACTGAAGCAACCTTCTTCCACGAGGGATGAACTCAGTGGGGAATTTAGAAAGGATACACACTTTCTGCTTACGGCTGACACTCTAGTGGAGAGATGACACACCCGTATTTATTTTCCGGTGATAAACACAACCAAGATAAGTGAAATAATAGAAATCGGGGAATGCAATCATGCATAAATGATGCTAAATGATGCAAGTATGTATGTCATGTATGAATGTTATGTATGAATGTATGAATGTTATGTATGAATGTATGAATGTTATGTATGTCATATGTATGCTGACAAAACAGATAGACAAACAAATTGGAGATGACCAAACAACATCGCACAACCGGATACTCAACCAATCTCAATCAAGATGGAAACATCACTAGAGAGAAAACAAAACCACCGATAGAGTAGAGTTCTTCTATAATGTTCAAACCTCACTAGGGAGAGGAAAATACTTCGTGGGGAAGAGAAAAGAATAACATACCAACTTTTATTGAAGGTGAGGATACAGCGACATACCGACTTTTACTAACGGTAGCGAAACAAAGAGACACTGACTTTTACTGACAGTGAGTTACCAACTTGAAAGTAACAAATCATACCGACTTTTACTGACGGTAAAGAATGCTTCCCAAGATGGGTCTTGGCTTTATCTTCATAAACCTCCCAACGACTCTGGACATTAGCCACGAACGGGTCTCAGTTTCTTCTTAATTCAAGTCTTTCACTTGGAAAGGACCGAAAACAATCCGTCTCCGCTAAAGGGATTGCCACTTGCTAGGAATTGGAAATCAATTACTCCACCAGGGATCTTCAAGAGAGACGCGGGCAGGTGAATCTTCAACAAACTTCTCTGACGGGACTTTTTCGGAGAGATGCCATTTGATAGAAAGAATCATGATAGATATAAGCAAACTTCTCCGAGAGATGCCATCTGCTGTTGACAGTTGAGATATCCAGAAGACACAAGCTGTCCAAATAAAGAGACTGCCACTTGTTGGGGATATAAATGTTAATTTTTGCAAGGCGAGCTAATGCCGGTGATTCCACTGGGGAAATAAAAACTGTGTTGTGGAATATCAAGTTTGCAAAATAAATGCAATCTCCTGAACCACCTTCCCAACAATAACCGCTGGGGAATCAACATTCAATCCAGGAATGAACTGGAGAGAAACAGTCAAAGAAGACTTTAGTGAGAAAATAACTCAACTAAGGGGTTTGTTCTATCCAAATATGAACCGGAGTAGAACACTGAATAAAATACTTCCATAAGGGACAAACTTAATGGAGATTAAGAAAAAATAGGGAATTTTTTGCTTAAAGGGTAAACTCTAATTGAGAGAAGTACATACACCTTATGAGGAGAAGGGACAAACATAAAAAATGCAAAAATGAGCAACGAATATAAATTCGGCTATGCATGATGAATGTTGTGATGTGTATCATGTATATGCTGACAAAACAGACAAAACAGATAAACAGACAAATTGGAGATGACCAAACAACACAGTACAACCGGATACTCAGCCAATCATAATCAAGATGGAATAATCACTTTAGAGAAAACAAAACCACCGATAGCGTAGAGTCCTTCTATAATGCTCAAATCTCACTGGGGAGAGGAAAATATTTCATGAGGAGAAACCTCCAAAATTCAATCCTCTAATATCACAAATCCGTTGAAAGGATAACAACGTGAACTCTTCTTTGAGGCTTAGCTAGGGATGAATGAGGAACAGTCAAGTTCAGTATTTAATTGGGGAATGCTGGATCACATACATAACAACCATCTTGACAGATCTGGATTGCCCCTGGAAACCACTTCGAGTGCCCCTAGTTTACTATGTTGATCAAGGTAGCCTTCAATTCACAACTTGCCCCAGACCGCATGGCCTTTGAGATAAATTGTTTGATTAAAGATTCACGACGTAACTGCCCCAGATTGACGGTACTTGGCATATTCTTTGCTCAACAAATCTTCTAGGCAACATGCCCCTTACTGATGCTCATTTGTAAGTTTCCTTGATATCAAGCAAATGTTTTACAAGCAGAAAAAGTTTATTTTGAGAATGAGAATTCTAATACAACAGTTATGTAAGTCTTGAAGATTTTATTGAAATGATGTCGCAAAACCTTGTGACTGAATCACTAGTTAGGATATGACATTGATTTTTATTTATTTATTGATTTTTTTTTTAGACAAATATACAAAAGCATATGATACCATCACAGATTTTGAGCAAAGCTCATGGGAGTCAGGAACGCTTTAAAGTATGTTATTGAAATAAACCCTGTTTCAATTAGGACTTTCGAGGATTGTAACGTGGCCTGGTTCACGGTATATAGAAAAAAGATTTTAAGGCTCAAAGGTTATTTGTGCCCACCCATTCTTCGTGATGTTCTCCAATCCTATGTTCATTTCATTCAACCAGAGTGTTCATTTCTCAAAAAGGATTTTGACGATTAGGGAACCAATGAGGCTTTCGGAGTAGCAGTCACCTTTTTGTCTTTGTTGTTGTAGTCACACAAATTTGTTCTTTTTGGTATTGAAGACCTTGGCTTTATTAGCCCTTTCGCTTTTCACTTTTCATTTTCCCTAACTTTTGCCTGAACTCTTTCTTTTGAATTGGTAGTCCAGCGGGATGCCCTAACTTTTGCCTAAGCCAATTGTTTTCAAGCTTGGTCTTAGCGGGCTTTTCTTTTTTGCTTCTTTCTTTTGATTGGTCTTTTGATATCTGGATTTTGAACAAATCGTATGACTTTGTCTTGACTTGTTGAAAAGGGTTTTGCTTTCCTCATCTCTCGATGGATGAGGGATAACCATTGTGGTTTCACATCCCTTTTTCATCTCTTGAAGAATGAAGGATAGCTATTGCGGTTGATTCTTAAAGGTGCATATCTTTATGAAATCTGAACACTTGGTCAAATAAAATGAATACTACCCATGCCCCAGGTTAAATGAAAGGATTATTTTTTTGTATTGAAAAGAAACTCCTACTTCAAAGGCTCAACAAGGTTAACGAGGGATTATCTTCCTTATATCTCCGGTGTTTGGGAATTGAAACAATGCCTGTACATCATCAACCGGGTTTTATTCAAGAGCACACAATTAGAGATTTTTTTGCGTTTTCAATCATCATCCTCCCTCCAATTTTCGCCTAAGCAAGAATATTGATAGAATTTTGGTATCATAATGCAGAAAAACAATTTAGTTGAAAGCAAATACGAGTGAAACGAATGAATTTCTTCAAGACAAACATACTCATTGTATTAAGATAAACATTCAAGAAAACAAACAAGTTCCTACATGCAAACAATGCATTAACCAAAATAAAAAGACCACAAATGACAAAACAAGGTCATTCGGGATTTGAATGAATCTCATCACAGCAACCATAACCTGAGACCACATGTTCATTTGAACAAACTTCAACCATAATCACACATTATCATTCCTATTTCTGGTGACTTGGATAAAACCTTGATCCAGTAGGTATTGAAGGCCTCTCTTCACCACGGAGCATCCTCGAGAGTCTCTACAACAAATTCGACAAGAACCATAGTTATGTCGTTCTAAATTACCCATCCTGAACAAAGTAGCATGCATTTGTACCAGATCTCCTCTCATTAAATGTGCATCAAAGATACGGTACTCGCCGGGACATCCATATACCATGTTTACAGAATCTTCCCCATGCGTCACAAAGTTGGGTGAATCCTCTTTAAGATCATCTTCAAGGATAACATCAACTTCGGGTTGAGGAGGATTGATGAAACCTGCGCTTCGAAAGAATTCTTGAATCGGCCGAACAACCGTGTCTTGTGTAACAACACTTGCATTTGTAGAAGAGTAACCCAAACCTTCACGGTACTTATTCTCTGGCAAAGTCAGAATACTTCTCAAACCTTCAGTTGCACCACTCCGAGGAGATGGAGGAGTTGGTGACTGATTCCGAGCGGCCATCAAGCTCTTTACCATGGCAGTTAGTCTATCCATTGCTGCTCGAAGAGTAGTCACCTCTTCACGAATCTCGTGGATCTTATGCTCTAGTGTTAGGTCCATCTTGACGAGCTTGGTGTTGTACTTTGCGACACAACTCAGCTATCGGAGAAAAAAGGTATGACTCAATCTTAGAATGCAAAAACTTGCATAATGAATGATGCATGAAATGCAATGCAAATGATTTATTTTTATTGGTTTTCAAGGAACTCAATATTGATTGCAAACATCTTAAGGAGACAACTCCCTTTTTAGAAAAAACATGCCACCCTTTACTGATGGAAAGAAAAAATGTACCAACTTTTACTGATGGTAACAAAACACACCAACGTTTACTGAAGGTGGACTACCAACTTTTACTGAAGGTAGAAAAGAGAAAAACTTCATTTCATTGATAATGAAAGGATTACAAAACCTATGACGTATGCAAAGGGAATCCTAAGTTCTTTGAAAACCAAAGTAAAGAATTTTCATGAATGCATGGTTATGCAATAATTACAAACAGGATCACAAACATGGTTCAAGGATTCGACGTCACGAGCATGGAGTCATGGATAGAAACCAACCACAATGTGTGTACTAAGGGTTCTTTTGTACCTGTAGAACAAGGTTCTAAGGAGTTCCCAGAGTCCACATCCCATCTTTCGAATTTTATCGGCTTACACGACTAACTCGCGGTCCAATAATATTCTCAAGAGAAACTCGTCTGAGTGTAGCATCGCGTAACAACTATTTCAAGACTACTCTTGATTTAGTCACCGCACTACATCCTAAAAGGTCAAGATGGGTTAAAGGGTTCTAAGGTCCTCAGCTTCTCGGGCTCTCATGTCGAAGGTAATAATGTTTTCACGACTCACTCGTTCAACAAATACCACCCTCAAGGAGGCCTCCACTGAGCGGGGGATCTCATGCCAACTCTTTCAGGACTGACTCCATCAAAGTCAACATGACTATACCACCCATCCTATCTTATTGTGCGCTCAAGTCCGGGTAGGGGACTTATCTCACCACACAAAGTCATCAAGTCCAAGCAAATAAGCAAATAACGTGCAAAGATAATATACAAGCATGTAAATAATATACAATGATAATAGCACAAAAACATATATATATATACAAGTTAGGCTTAACCCTCTTGGGGTGGTCATCCCCAGTGAAGTCGCCATTTCTGTCGCGGTGATTTTCGGATATCAAAGCTATTGATCAGACTTTGACTCGCAAAATAAGAAGTCACCACCGAACTTTAATTTATCCAAGGGAAGGGGAAAAGATCGAATAAAACCCACAAATAAACATGCAAAGCTAAAGAAGCAATAAAGCAATAAGCAATGCAATGAGAGATCAAGGTACGGGGGTTGATTATGCAAAGGGAAGGTATTAGCACCCTAAACATCTATAGTACTCTATAGGAACCTCTTGTAATATATATGTTTTTGGCTAAAATTGTTTGCTTGTAAATGATTGGAGAGATGAGAAAAGAAATATCTTTTTTTATTAATTTTTGATTTGGAAAGACGTGAAAGTCTCATGCCTACGTACCAATGAAGGATCAAAACCTCGTAGTTCGGGGTAAAAATAATAAAGTGGTTTGTTTGATTGTTTTTAGGAGAAGAGACGAGTTGTCATCTTAAGTTAAAACTCCTTTAATCCACCACAAACATGATGACGATAGATCTTTGCTTCACAATAGGGAAGGGCTCTAACTTGGATATCAAATCAACAAGTATGCCACTAACTCTCCTAGGTGGAAAAGAATCAATATCTTTTGATTAAGTGTTATGGGGAATTTGAGTTTTCAACCATAGATGACTCATATCTAAACTCTTTGAGAAAAAAGTTTTTAAAGTCAAAAACCAAATGGCAAAAGGTTTTAGTGAGTTTTTGTATTTTTTAGTCTTTTGAAAATGTTTGGATATGCTTAAGTGTGTTAAAGCATTTATTGAAAAAGAGTTGAAAATCTCTTGACGAAAGTCAAGGTTTCTTAAAAAATATTCTTTTTGAAGATTAGTTTTTTTGAATGTTTAAGATTTTGTGTTTTGAAAGTAAAGAACAAAGATAAACAAGTAAACATGCAAAAATCACATAATGACACAAAGTCAACAAAACAATCCCTTCCCTTGGATTTAGACAAAATTAAATTAAAATGATAAAGAAAAGTATTTTTTTGTATTTTGTTATTTATGATAGAGAAAACAAAGAAATATGTTTTTTTGGGATTTTTTTTAGATATTTTTAATGATATATATAAGAATAAAAAAGAAATAAAATAAAATAAAGGGGTTTTTAAAGAAAAAGGCAGAGGAGGGTGTTGAACCCGTGACCTCCCCATGAACAAACCAAATACTCAGCCAACTGTGCCAGGAGCCCTTTGGTGAACAAACACGCGCCGTGTATATAAGAAATAAAACCCGCGTTTAAAACATAAACAAACGCGCGAAGATGTCTTCTTCCTCCTTCGGCCAAACGCAGAAACAACTCCATGACTCAAAAAACGTATTTTCTCATTTTCTCACCAAATTTGACATGTGAATATACCATTTTGCTCGGAATTTAATGAGGATCATGAATATACACTTAAATTTTATCAATTCTTACTCAAACATTCGAATTTTTCAAATTAAAGTAAGAACCCTAAAACTTCAAATATAAATTAAATATTATTTAAGCACAATCAGAACTCATGCGTATAGGGCTTTCACTTATCACATCATGGACTACATTTTGTCTTCACGAATCAATCAAAGATAATGCATGTATGATGTAGTTCAAAGTCACGAAAACTTACCTATTGGAGCAAGGTCCAATGCCCCTTCAAATGATGTTTCAAGATGAGAAAATGATACCTTTAGCTTCCTTGAGTCCCCAGGAGTGTAATGGTATAGTTACTTTTCCTTTAAACCTTCTGAAAGGTTCTACCCAATTCAAGTTGAAAGTGACAAAAAATGGGATTTGGGAGATGGTAAAGGAGGTGTTACAGTTGATGATAAATGCATACAGAAGTTTATTTATGGTGTATGGATGATGATTCAATGGAAAAATTGGAAGAAACTTTGAGGAAATGCAAGTTTCGAAATTTGGATTTTTGAAAGTGTAGTAATGGAGTTTTTGTGTGGATTTTGTTGATGTTTGTTGATGTCTTAGTTCTGAGGCTTGAGGGGCTTTTATAGAGCTTCCAATGTGTCTTCAGAAGTTGATGGAATTGACTCTAGTTGCATCTCAATGCTGGTTTGTCTCCAAAGTTACAAAAGTGGTTCAAAAGCATCATGGTTCCAAGATGAGATGGAGTGAACAAGGAGGCAATGTGGGAAGCTTTCTCTGAGTTTAGGAGGTTGCTTCTAAACTTTAGGATGGAGTGTGATCAGAGGAAACAAATGGGAAGCTCAATGCATGAGTTGTTGGAGAAAAGCAAGCTTTACAAAATGTCAATGGAACTTTATGCAAAAAGTGCTCCAAAAAGGACATGTAATTTGGACAATGCTTCAAACACTTGGATAATGCACTAAAAGTCTGTGTAAAACATCAGTTTTGTTGAGATTTAGAAGCAACATAGGCCTGCAATTACTGATCACAAGGTTTGGATTTGGTTTGAGCAAGAACTTGACATGGTTTTTTGACCCATAAATCAGCTCTAACATGGTCACTTCTCCCCTTCGAAACTTGGTTCTCAAGAAAGATAAATTCATGCTCTTGGTGTCATTGGAAAGATGGCATCCGCCTCTACAACTTTTATTTTGATCACTTGTCCTGAATACAATGGGATCATAGATAAAACTGGCCACCAAAATTCAAAGTTTAAGCTGTTTGACACTTAGAAAAAATTCTAAGTGTTTTGACAGTTTTTTACAATTTGACATCTCATGTTTCCTTGTTGTTATAAGCCACTCAGGAACTCTTCTGAATCCAAACTCTTCACCATGATATAGTATCATATGAAATCTTGACATTAAGCTCTTGTTTGCTCAAAATGGATGCTGGTATTGGAAGTTATAAGCTTGCAAAGTCATGCACTTGATAAGGTCAAAAACAACTTAGAAAAAATTTCTAAGTGTGGAGATTTTCAACAACTTTGAGAATCAACTTTAAGCATTGTAAAGATCCTTTTGACTTCAAATATTTTTACCACATTTCAATATGCCATGAGAGCTTTCCACAGAGTCCTTGTTTGCAAATTTATGATACTTGAGGAAGAAGATATGATCTTGATAAGTTGGCTCCATGAACATGAAATTTTCTATACTTAGAAAAATTTCAAAACCCTAGTCTTTGATTTTTGGAACCCTTTCTTGACTTTCTTGATTCAAAACCA
The DNA here is from genome assembly GCF_020283565.1 of Trifolium pratense. Taxonomy (NCBI): domain Eukaryota; kingdom Viridiplantae; phylum Streptophyta; class Magnoliopsida; order Fabales; family Fabaceae; genus Trifolium; species Trifolium pratense. The sequence goes on along the minus strand of NC_060062.1, from coordinate 35,312,235 downwards.
TGTCTTACCAAAGAGGCAAGCACAACAAGATATCTTGTATTTTATTATTTTTTTATTAATGATGCATGAGAATATGAGGTGGGATCTTAGGTCAAAAATTGGGGTATGACAGACCCGAATTGAGACCATAAGACAAACTCAATGGGATATCAACACCAAAACCATTCAAAAGAGAACCACCACCGGATGGCGATGCATAAGCAGCCACGACGGAGCACAAAACCCAAACCGAAACTCAAGCGCAAGCAACAAAAAAACAAGATAGAACACGGTGACAGTCAGAGCTTAAAAAGGACGCAGCAGCAAACAACCTCTAAGAACAACAAAAAACCAAAACAAAACACAATGACAGCGGCGTAAAGGGCTAAGTTTTGGAGAGAGGCAATGAAGCTCTGCAGCGGTTCCGTTGTGACGGTAAGGGAAGAATAGCCCAACAAGGATCAGCTCTGATGTCGGTAACAAGCGAAAGTTACAAATCTCAGTCGACAATCCAACAACGATGAAATGAACGAAACCTCAACTGAAAAACCCACAAAGCACCAATACAGCTCTCACGCAGCAGCAACAACAGAACAACTAAAGGAAGGCAAAACTGTAAGCATTAAATCACTAAATTAATATTAAACACATATACATGCTTAACAATATTATGACATATACTTTAGTGCGGAAACAAAATAGTCATGGAAGCATGTATAAAATCATAGGATCGACAAGTTGATCTTTAGGAATACCTGGATCCATGGAGATGAGTCTTTTCAGCAGTGATCCTGAAATACAAAGAAATGGCGGCTAGATTGGCTCTTCCTCAACCGGTACCCTGATGCCTTGATTCTCTTCAGATGGGGAGAAGAGAGTGTTTGCTTTCGTACGGTGTATTGGGGACCATAGCCTTATATAGGGTGATGGCCCATTAGGGTTCCCATTATCCCGAAATGGGCCATCCTGACATCCACCCATTTGAGTCCATATCTAACTAATTAAATAATTAATTAATTAATTCTAAATAGAAATCTAATAGCCTTTTAACTTTATTTGATCACTTAATCAATTTAGGCTCTTAATTGATAAATAGCTAATATAATTAATATAAATATATATGCCCACATAATAATTATTGGAATATAATAATTGAATAATATAAAATATTCCAACAATCTCCCACTTGGGCAATATATGTTAATAATTATATCATAGTTCTTTAGGCGCGCATCCGAATGCTATTTATCTTTAGATTTCAACTTTACAATCTGGTCCACCTCATACATCAACAATGGGACCACCGCGGCTGTCGTCACTGACGTATAACGTGACGGAACCCCGATGACCACCACATCAATGTATTTGATGACATAGATCGATATGGATGAGTGGCATGGAAATTTCATGCAATGTGATCTCTAAATCATGCCTATTTCCAACTGAATTCTTTATTGAGATCAAACTGAAGTTCCTTAGGTGCAATTCAAAATAAAAATATTTGCACATAACCAAAAACTTAATATTGTTATAACAATAATATCTTATAATAAGTTTTATTTCTGCAGAAAATCAAACATAACATAATGTTTGTACCAAAATTGAAACCAAAATATATAGAACATAATACAAATAAGGAAAAGACTCCCACTAATCTAAGGCAATCTCAAAACCAAGACCCATGCGAGCAACATGCCCATGAAAAGCCTTAGGCGTTAAACCTTTGATTAGTGGATCAGCTAGCATTAAGTCTATCCCTATATGTTCTATCAAAAGTTGTTTCTCCTGAACTCTCTCTTTCACAACAAGATACTTGATGTCGATAAATTTCGACTTTGTGGAACTCATATTGTTGTTGGAGTAGAGCACAGCTGCACTATTGTCACAATAAATCTTCAATGGCCTCTCGATGCTCTCAATGATGCGTAGGCCTGTGACAAAGTTCCGCAGCCAATTCGCATGATTTGATGCCTCAAAGCAAGCCACAAACTCTGCCGCCATGGTAGAGGGAGCCACTAAAGACTGTTTGGCAGACTTCCAAGAAACGGCTCCTCCAGCCAAGAGGAAGATGTAACCAGATGTGGAACGTTTACTATCCGGGCATCCCGCATAATCAGAGTCAGAATACCCAATGATCTCCAAATTATCTGACTTCCGATAAGTGAGTACGAAGTCTCTAGTTCTCTTCAGGTAGCGCATTACACGCTTTACTGCTATCCAGTGCTGCATACCAGGGTTGCTCAAATATCTGCCAAGAACTCCTACAATGAATGCTAAGTCGGGACGAGTACAAACTTGAGCATACATAAGACTCCCCACAGCCGAAGCGTAAGGAATTTTATGCATCTCTTTCTTTTCAAGATCCGTAGTGGGGCACTGATTAAGACTAAATTTGTCTCCTCTAGCAACGGGTGTGTCTCCTGGTTTACTGTCTTTCATGGAGAATCTATCCAAAACTGTATCAATATAGCTCCTTTGTGACAATCCCAAAATACCTTGAGAGCGATCTCTAAGTATTCGAATTCCTAAGACAAAGGAGGCGTCCCCAAGATCTTTCATCTCAAAATTCTTTGTGAGAAATCTCTTGGTTTCATGCAATAAGCCTATATTGTTGCTTGCCAAAAGGATATCATCTACATATAATACCAAGAAAACGAATTTACTCCCACTGAACTTTTGGTATATGCAATCATCAACTGGATTAGCCTCAAAACCAAAGGAGGATATAACTTGATGAAATTTGTAATACCATTGACGGGAAGCCTGTTTAAGGCCATAGATGGATTTCTTAAGTTTGCAAACCATAGACTTTGGGTCTCCTGACACAAAATTTTCTGGCTGCACCATATATATTGTTTCATCAATGTTTCCATTTAGAAACGCAGTCTTTACATCCATCTGATGCAGCTCTAAATCAAAATGAGCTACTAATTCTATTATAATCCTAAGAGAGTCTTTCGAAGAAACCGGAGAGAAAGTCTCTTTATAATCAATGCCTTCCTTCTGAGTAAAACCTTTGGCGACAAGACGAGCTTTATATCTCTCAATGTTACCCTTTGAATCCCTTTTGGTTTTAAATATCCATTTACAACCAATGGGTTTCTTTCCTTCGGGTAATTTAACGAGATCCCAAACATCATTGTCAGTCATCGATTTCATCTCATCCTTCATGGCATCAATCCACTTAAGAGAGTTTGAACTTCGCATAGCTTGACTAAAGTTAATGGGATCATCCTCAGTCAAACCAATGCCATCCTCATGTTCTTGAAGAAATATAACATAATCATCCGAAATTGGACACTTCCTCTCTCTAGTGGATCTTCTTAATGGCAGCCCTTGAGGTTGTTGAGTTTGAACTATAGGTGGTGCTTGAGGAAGAAACTCAGCGTTGTCTTGTTCTTGAGGGATGTTAGGAATAACATCATTGTTAATCTCTGGATCTGTTTCTGGAACAACAATAGGTACAAAGACTTGATCATTGTCAGTAACAGTTTCTTCATCAAAGACAACACTCCTTATGTTTCCTTCCCCTCCAAACTCTACATCCTCAAGGAATCTTGCATTTCCCGTTTCAAAAATTGTTCTAGTGATGGGGTTATAAAACTTATACCCGTAAGAGCGTTCGGCGTACCCTATAAAATAGCAGCTAATTGTCTTTGCGTCCAACTTACCTTCATGAGGCATATAGGGTCTCGCTTCAGCTGGACATCCCCAAATGTGCAGGTGCCTAATGCTGGGTTTTTTCCCAGTCCACAGCTCATAAGGGGTCTTAGCTACTGCCTTACTAGGTACTCTATTAAGGATATAAACTGCGGTCTTTAATGCCTCTCCCCAAAATGACTCTGGTAGAGAAGAATGACTAATCATACTCCTTACCATATCCTTAAGAGTCCGGTTTCGTCGTTCTGCAACTCCATTCATGCTGGGTTTTCCCGGCATTGTGTATTGCAGAACAATTCCACACTCATCGAGGAAAAGCGCGAAGGGCCCTGGACGTTGTTCCCCTGATCCATCATACCGACCATAGTATTCACCACCACGGTCAGACCTGATAGCCTTAATTTTCTTTCCAAGTTGAAGTTCGACTTCAGCTTTGAATGATTTGAACACGTCCAGAGATTGAGATTTCTCATGAATCAAATAAAGGTAGCCGTACCTCGAGTAATCGTCTATGAACGTAATAAAATACCGTTGTCCATTCCAAGAACTTGAAGGGAAAGGACCACATATATCGGTGTGAATTAGTTCTAAGACATCCTTAGCTCTTTCGGCATGAAAATTCCTTTTGTTTGTTTGCTTACCCTTGATACACTGAATGCAGACTTCAAAGTCCGACAAGTCAAGGGATCCAAGAATACCGTCTGACATAAGCCGCTGAATTCTCTGTTTAGAGATATGACCTAATCGCTTATGCCATAAAGTGGCAGAATTCTCATTTAATTTTCGTTTTGTACCATGCGACTCTATTTGCATTATTTCGTTATAAGGACATTCAATATCAAGCATATAAAGATTATCATTCAAAGAACCGTAACCGACAACATTTGAATCATATGAGAGGCTAAATTTATTATTTCTAAACGAACAAGCATAACCAAATTTGTCCAACATAGAAATAGAAATTAAATTCCGTCTAATAGACGGAGCAACAAAAGTCTCAAGTAAATCCAAATGAAAACCAGTCTTTAACAATAATCTAAAAGTCCCTATAGCCTCGACTGCAACTTTATTGTCATCGCCCACATAGATGAATCTTTCAGCATCACTTGGCGGACGGCTCCACAGGCAGCCCTGCATGGACATACTAATGTGAGTAGTAGCACCAGAATCTACCCACCAAGTATCCTTAGGTACAGAAACTAAATTAATTTCAGAACAAACAAAAGTAAGAAAATTACCCTTCTTTTCACGCCATGCGGCGTACTTGGAACAATCTTTCTTCATGTGTCCAGCCTTCTTGCAGAAGAAGCAGGTGGACTCCTTATGTTGTTCCTTTGCTTTCTTATTTTTGGAAAAGTTTCCCGCAGCTTTCTTCCTTTTATTCTGAGAGCCAGTAACCAAGTGAGCACTTTCAGTCTTTTCTCTCTTCAGCCTCTCTTCCTCCTGCACACAGTGAGATATAAGCTCATTGAGGGACCACTTGTCCTTCTGAGTGTTGTAACTCACTTTGAATTGCCCAAAGTGCGCCGGGAGAGAGATCAAAACCAGGTGCACAATTAAATCATCAGGAAGTTCTAACTTCAGTGCCTTTAGTTTTGAAGCGAGATTAGACATCTCCATGATGTACTCCCTTATGTTCCCCTTGCCTTTATAGCTCATTGAAATGAGTTTGGACAAGATACTACTTGTCTCAACTTTATCATTTTTAGCAAAGAATTTTTCCACAGCTTCAAGGAACTTCTTGGCATTTTCGCTCTCAGCAATTGAGCCCCTCATCATTTCAGGAATGGATTTCTTAATCATCATCAAGCACATGCGGTTTGATCGGTCCCATTTCTCTATTTTGGTAGCATTCACATTCTCAGCAGTGGCGACAGGACGCTCTTCCCTTAGGGACAAGTCTAAGTCCATACATCCGAGGACGATCTCCACAGATTCTTTCCATGACTTGAAGTTCATCCCATTCAGCATAGGGATAGAGTTAATTTGAGCATAAAAGTTAGGAGCAGTAACGGCAGCAACTGGAAAAGAAAAGAGAACAATAGACATACAATAACATTAGTAGGCATGTCATCAAATAACCATATGGACATGCACAATGTTCTTTATATGCAAATTAAATAAGACCCAAACAAGATACCAAGCACACCATTAATTCCCAATCTTTGATTGCAAGAATTAACTGTAAACGGTACTCTCACGCAACGATCAAATATTGGTAATAAGTCCTGTCAGATAATGTGCGTCTTTGACACCAACCATTACCCACATGGAAAAAAAACTTAATAATTACCACATATTTATCATCACAGGTATGCAATTGTTCGGCCAAACTGTGTCTTCCTTTTGGCCGACTAAAACAGCTCGCATGAACAATTACACACTACATCTTTTATAATTTCAATTGAATCAAATTTACACAACAGAGATTACTTTTGCAACATGTTGTTTCAACCAACTCAACTAAAATTATTAGACATTTTAATTTAATAAATTAAATGGGAAGGTCTTAAAATTCACATAAACATTACCTACAAATGTAATGTCAAAATTGTATGTTATCTGATCGCTTAATAATCAAATGACTATTAAACTAAGAACCTAAACACAAAGTTGTGTTTATATCAAGTACATGCCAGCATGCTGGTTGTACTCATGGGGTATGAAACAAGTATATACTATAAAAAGTAGGAATTACTGCTTGTTAAGATTAGAATGAGCCAAGTACACTAATTACAGTCAAGTGCACATAAGTATACGTGGTGGAAAAGAACAGTAACATACACGTCCAATTGATTTTAGTTTATAAGAAACTGAATAAGTCCAAAATTAACTACCGATATAATTTTCCAAAAAATAAAATAAAATGAATACTGTATCTAATTAAACTAAATTAGAGAATCATAATCGGTTTCATAGTGAAATATGCTGAATCCAAACAATAGTAATTTGATCCGACAGTTATGGAATTAAAATAAATAGTCATTCATATTTCAAAAGTCAAATAAGGATTATCCGATTTGATACCGTAATTAAAGACCATAATTGAAAATAATTCACAATAATATTGACAAAATTAATTTGTATCTTTATGGAAAGAAATTGATAACAAAATAGTAACTGATCCTCATATTTGGAAACCAAATCAAATATGTTAATTTGTTTTTAAAAAAAAATTATAACCAAGTGAAACAAATTAGACTTATATCAATTTATCATTTATTTTCTGAAAATAAATCAACTGCGGAAGACCACCGGTTGGAAAAAAATAAAAGAAACTTTGGCACCGATTCACCAAAATATTCAAAATTGTCACTTTTCCACAGTATCAATTGAAAAACAAGTTAAAGCAGTAACACACATAACACAGTATTTAACAACAATACTGGATCAACTTGATTTGTAAAACAATAAAATAATTTAAATTTAAACAAGATACGTGTACCGTAGCTAGAAAGGCTTTATCCAGAGAACCAAACAAGAATATGTAAATGTATATATGCACATAGATAAGTATCATATCATATATATACCAAAATTTAAAGACTGTCAAGACCACAAGGAAAATTGCAACCGAAAAAGGACATATATACACACTTTCAAAACATTGAATCATAGCATGCATATACGACAGCCAAATCAGAAACGGCAAAATAAAATATAATATGAACAAATAAAACCTCAATCATATTCTATTCTGTAGATTCAAAGAAACTATACACGAAGGCAATCATATCGTATACACAAAACAATATCAGCCAAAATTGACAGGAAACCAAACATGATCGAAAAAGTAGATATTCATAAGATCAAACATGTCCTGCTCTGATACCAATTGTAAGCATTAAATCACTAAATTAATATTAAACACATATACATGCTTAACAATATTATGACATATACTTTAGTGCGGAAACAAAATAGTCATGGAAGCATGTATAAAATCATAGGATCGACAAGTTGATCTTTAGGAATACCTGGATCCATGGAGATGAGTCTTTTCAGCAGTGATCCTGAAATACAAAGAAATGGCGGCTAGATTGGCTCTTCCTCAACCGGTACCCTGATGCCTTGATTCTCTTCAGATGGGGAGAAGAGAGTGTTTGCTTTCGTACGGTGTATTGGGGACCATAGCCTTATATAGGGTGATGGCCCATTAGGGTTCCCATTATCCCGAAATGGGCCATCCTGACATCCACCCATTTGAGTCCATATCTAACTAATTAAATAATTAATTAATTAATTCTAAATAGAAATCTAATAGCCTTTTAACTTTATTTGATCACTTAATCAATTTAGGCTCTTAATTGATAAATAGCTAATATAATTAATATAAATATATATGCCCACATAATAATTATTGGAATATAATAATTGAATAATATAAAATATTCCAACAAAAACCACCATTAATGAACCCCATGAACACATATTTGTGAAACCAAACCCACTACTCATAATACCACTGTAAACCCACTATGAAACAAAAACCATGACCCACAGATCCGTCCAAACCTAAAAACCGTGACAATCACCACAACAGAGACCCAACAGTCCAACAGAGAACTGAACTAGGACATGGTGGCAGACTGACTCCGGCGGTGCTTAACACCATGATGAAACAAAACCCACAAACACAATAATTGTGAAACAAAACCATGACCCATACAACCACCATGAATCAAAACCCATAGATCTTTCCAAACACATATCTGTCCAAACACTAGGGCACAACAACCCGACGGGAACACCAAAATGGAGAGCCAAGAGAAACACCAAAAAAGAGAAGAGAAGACCAACATGAAAACCCAAGAAAACAAACAAAAACTGCAGCGCCGAACAAGACCAAGGTGGTGTGGAGGGCCGCGCCGCTCGTCGCACCACTAGAGGAAGAAGCTACATCTTGAAGGCAAGGTTTTGATATGGGGGAAGGGACGGCATGATTTTTTAGTGAGTTATAATCAAAATTGAATTACAAGGAGTGTTGGAACAAAGTTCACATTGATGTGTGAATTGAAAATAAAATTTTGTCCCTTATCGGGTACTAGAGCATATTAGTATGTTGTAGCATACTAGTGTGTATTTTTGAGGAAATAAATAAATTAAGTCTCATATTTATTTATTTATTTAATCTATGGTGATTTTATTTTTCATCAATTTGTAACTGTCAAGTTTATGGGACAATAAACTCTAGTTAAATATCAATTAGCTGTAGCCAAAAAAAAAAAAAAAACATTATTACATATATCACCACAACACATCATAGTTGCAGCGAACAAAAAAAATATACCAAAAGAAAACCTAGAATTACAAAGCAGATATATATGCTCGGTGAGAATGAAATGGTCACGAGGAAGGCATTACCTCATGATATTGGATTGAAGTCCATCATCCCTCTTATAAGGTCTGTAATTCTGGTAATTTTTAGAAGTCAAATTGTTCTTCTAACTCACAAGATATTGAATCAGCTACTTTTATATACTTATTCCTGTCCTATCTCAAAACAACATGATCCAAATTCTAGAGTTTGATATTGGATTAGTAAGCTTATGAATTTATTGTGAATAAATATGTTAAGAAGCATGTAGGCATATGATAATTCCTCGTTTTGTCTTTTCTGTTCAAGTAACTTCAAATTGGTATCACATTCCTTTAATTTTGATTTGAAGCTATATTTACTCGTTTGCTTTGGAATTGTGCTATGTTATATAAATAAGTATGATCCTATTAGATATGTCAATTGGTTTCTTTAAATGGATATACAAATTATGAAGATTTGCATTAATTTTTATACTGAATGAATTGTTTAGACAAGAACAAATTTTTATCTTGTTAATCATAAGCATGCGACCTTTTTATACTAATATTTGTATTAGTATTAATTTGGTTAAGAGTGATCAAAGTATCACTAGTTCCTCCAAATAAAGAATGGTCTTAGTATCATTATCCCTTTGATTTGAGAATGGTCTTAGTACCATATTTGAATGACCTCAGTGTCATTATATTGATTGATATTGTAGTATCATCAATACATGTGGTATTGTAGTACCACATGTGGTATCGTAGTACCGTTGATTCATAGATTGATGTCGTAGCATCAATTTGAGTGGTATTGTAGTACCACTGAATCACCGATGAATCATAGATTGATGTTGTAGCATCAATTCGAGTGGTATTGTAGTACCATTCAAGAAGGTGTATTCTTTGACCGATTTCTACCGTGCAGTAGCATATCGGTATACAGTTGAAACTGAGCTGTTTTATCCTGGGGACGGCGTGGTTGATAGTCTGCTTGCACAATTTTGGGCAGTGCCACGAAACGTCTTAAAGAGAGCGACCTAGTCCGCGACTCAACCCAGTAATCTCTTCGGTGGCTGTAAAAATTATTTTTAACTGTTTTTAAATCCCGAAAACAACAAGGAGTATAAAGTTGGAAGCACTTGATACGATACAGATACGGCGATAAGAAAAATTTTAAAATTTGATAAGGTTAGAAGCTATTAATTACTTAAGGCTACTACCGGAAGTGAAAAATAGGTATTATTAGATCGTTTGAATATTATGCCGCATTATAAAGCACCCCATTATTACCATTTGGCTGGAAGGCGCCGACCTTGGGCTAGTATAAAGCGAATTTCGATTGTTCTTTGATGAATTTAACATTGGCTTGTGGTGCAATTTATTGTGACAGCTCTGGTACTTTTATGGGTGACTTTTCCTGCAAGCTCCACTTTAGAACGGTGTTGCATGCATGTTGAGTTATTGGGGCTTATTCTCGGTATTGAAATTGAAAAGATTTTTGATAGAGGTTGGCTAAAAGCTTTAGTGGAAAAAAAAAATTCTACCCCAACAATTATAACTTCATCCCTACAATTTTTTTTTTCAATTTTACCCTTTTTATCATTTGACTTCATCCCTACAAATTTTTCTGGTACATACAAGTTTTTTGGTAGTCAAAATTTCAAACTGGAATACTTAAAAAAGAGATCCAGCGTACAAAATCCATATTTCATAACCAAGGAGAGATAGCTACCGGAAAATCTAGAGGAAGAGTTCCGAAAGGTTAAACTAATTACACATTTTTCAAGTGCAGAGTGAAGATAAAAGCGTAGCGTATGAGAATTCAGTCTTGGCTTATGGGTATGTGAAATTTTCTGCAGATTTTTATCAGATAAGTAACAAAGTTAGAAGCTTTGAGCATTTGGGTTGTTCCAACTTTTAGTTTGTGATATTGTTGTGTGAAATTGGAGAAGAAAAAAATTGGGTTTTGGAGAAAGGTTTGAATTTGGTTTTGTGATTGTTTTCATTTGAAGATCTAAATAGGTGGAATGGAAAAAGGTGTTGAAAGATTGAATTGAGATGAGTTTTGTATTATTTTAATTTTACTGGAAATCATATAAAAATGTGTGTAAAATTGGATTGGGGGATAATGTAAAATTGTGAACGGACAATGTCCATGAATGAGTTTGGTGATGATGCTTCTCTTCACTATGTAAATCCAGATTTTGTGAATTAATCATCCGGAACACTTTTCCCTAAAGTTTTTCGGTAACTATCTCCACCTAGTTATGAATTGTACATTCCGGATATCTTTTTTAAATATTCCGGTTTGAAATTTTGACTACCAAAAAAATTTCATGTACCAGAAAAAATTTTAGGGGTGAATTCAAATGATAAAAAGCATAAAATTGGGAAAAAAAAAATATTTGTAGGGATGAAGGTATAATTTTGTTGGGGTAGAAAAAATTTTCCAGCTTGAGTGGAGAGTGACTCCCGAGTTGCCATTCAAGCTTGGAAGAATCATACATATAGTCCCCTGGGACCTTCGTAATAGGTGGAAAATTTGCTTTTCTCGCAACATTCAATTGGTATTTTCTCATGTCTTCTGCGAGGTAAATAGATGGCCGATAAGTTAGCAGCTCACAAGCATCAGATCATGGGTTTCTTTTGGGGGATACTATGCCCCTTTTTCTTAAGGCGGGTTTTTTTCGTGATAGATTTGGATTACAAAATATTATCTTAGTTCTTTCTTCGTTTATTTTTCCTTCTTTTATTGGTTTTGGTCTAACCCCCCAATTTGTATAAATTTTTTCCTTTTTTAATATATATTATGAGCACTTGATAAATAATCTGACATACGAGAGGTACCAACATATTTAGAATGTCTTATAGGTTCTTTAACGTCATTATGTTCTGAGTTTACCAAAAAAAAAAAGTACATTTGTTTAAAAGTAAATTCAATAATTTAATTATGTGATTTAGAAACATACATTATTGAAATTAATAAAAATCATCAAATGGGTCCATAGCTCAGTGGTAGAGCATTTGACTGCAGATCAAGAGGTCACCGGTTCGAACCTGGTTGGGCCCTTTTTTTAATTTCAATTTTTGCTTAAAATAAATTATAACATACATAATAGCTGTAGGGCTGTGCATCGGTCGGTTACGGCCGGGTTCGGGCCGAAAACTTCAAAACCGACAATAACCATTGAAGGAAAAATCCCACCCATCACCGATCGATTACTAGCACGGTTTTGTCGGGTGGCGGACAGATCGGGTGTCGGTTAAATCGAACGGATCTATTCGGGTAACACAAGACCATTTTAAGCTTCAGCATCAGAGAGATGAATGACAAAACAAGAAGAAGAAAAAGGTTAAAAAGAAGAGTGAGTTTGGAGATGTAAAGATGAAAACATCTAAAGAGGATTGTAACTCAGCTTCATTTTGCAAGAGATTTCACTGTTAAAACAAATAGCAATGGTAGGTCTCTTTAATCTTGAAATCTGCTAGTAGTTTTGTTGAATTTTGGAGAAGAAAGAAACATTCAACATGCAAACAAGAAACGCAATAAAGAATGGAGAAAATTACAAATGGGTTATTATAAACACTCAATAAAGAATGGAGTAATTTGAACAATCAGATTTTGTTTTCTGGACAAAAGAAAAGGGTTGGAGGAGGAGTTATTGGTACTCTTCAATCTTGAAACCATTTTGTCAAGAAATAGTAGATGACAGCTCACAGTCACACATACCATTAGTAGTAGCTACTAGTTTTATTGGTATCTGAAAAATGATAGATTAATAATTAATACTTATCTTCTGCAACTTTTATTATTACTATTGTAATAATTATCTTCTGCAACTTTTTACTTTTCAGTAGTCTTCTGTCACTTCACTATACTAGTATAGTAAAATACTTCAAAGGCTACTCATAGAAAAATATTAGTCATAGTACTGCAAAAGTTATGATTTGACTGAATAAAGCATTACTAGTAGTTTACGGTATAATCCAGTCGGTCGGGCTTGGGTATTGACGGATCCAACATTGCAAAACCGCACCCAACCATAGAAACCCATACAAGACTGAAAATGTTAACCTGCCAACCCGTGAACCGTTCAAATCCGACCCGTTTATTATTTTACCAATCGGGTTTTACGGGTTTCAGTCGGGTCGATTATTTTTGCACAACCCTAGCTTATAGATAGAATTTTTATTTAGATTGAGAAGCTCTATCTTCTATCTAACTTTACCTTTCTTCTTGTTCTTCTTTATTGGCATAGAATCATCCATTTGCATCATATTTCTCTCATTTAATATAAATAAGTGATTTTCACATAAATTTGATTTTCCTTTGTGTTTTTTATTTTATTTTATTTTTCATTGATTGAGTGTGACATTGTTTTGTTTCTCGTCTTGTTGCAACATTGTTTGATTTATTTTCTTGTTGTGATCAAGGTTGTTATAATCTTGTATTAAATCGTAAACTCTATGGATTTTAAGTTTTTAGGTATGCATTTCATGTTAAATCGGAGCTAAAACCATTTTGAGTAAAGTTAATAGTCAAAACGAGTTTACACTATTCTTTTTTATAAGCAAAAATTAATAGTTGAATAATTGATTATTTGGTCTATATTCTAGACCAAGTACATCAATTATTCAAAGACCATAATAAGAGAATTTGTGCTGATAAAAAGGGAAGGAGGAACAGAGGGAGTACATCAAGCGTTAGATAGATAATAATTTTTGGTACTCGTGTGTTCCCAACCATGCCTCCTAATTTTATACATGCGCACGAAAAAATAAAAAAATTAAAACAATACAAAAAAAAATATGAAAACAAGTGAGAAACAAAACAAATAAGTAATTATATTTTGTTAAAATAATATCATATTACAAAATTTTAGATTATTTAAATATAATAAGTAATAAGTTTTTTGGTAGATAGATGAAATAGCGTCTGACCTAGCAATTTCGATATTTCTACTAGTTGAGCTAAGATTTGCTGACATTTAAATATAATAAGTTAGTTGATAAATAATAGATAAATAAATATTGTAAAAAAAAGTATACATAATATAAAAGGGGTTTCATAAAATAAAACAAAACAATAGTTCTTATATAATATTCAATCTCACATGACATCCATGATTCAAAAAGTCATATTTAATAGGTGAAAAAAATGAGAGAACTATTATTTCTTTACAAGATATATCGATGTACATATAGTTCTTGCGTTATTTTTCATTGAATCGAATGACTATAGTTATATTTAACTAATGGGAATGAGAGCAAATCAATTAAGTGTGAATTATATAATATTTAAAATATATTTTTAATTTAAAATTAGTAATATATTAATTTTGTTATATTTTCTTTAATTGATATTCATAACACTTAAATTTCTAAATTAAAAATGAAAAACCAAAAATAAAAATAGAAAACAACACCAAAATTAGAAGTGTCAATTCCCCAAAATCTCCAAAAGTTCTTCATAAGGAATGAGGAGGCGGTGTACCCTTAGAGCGGGTGTGATATAAGTCCCAACGCTTTTTGCTAGCCATTGTCGATGTTTCTTAGCTTTTTTGAGATATATCGCATGAAACTTCTCTCACATCCTTCACTTGTCCCGTTAGCCCAAGCTTGTGTTATTTTCTCAATATCATCAATTACCATCCGTGGCAATTGTATTTCAGAAACAATGTATGAGTCAACATCTGAATGAACTTGGTGCAACTCGTCCTCGACATAAATCCCATGGTCTGCCTCGTGATTTGGTGCAAGTTGGGCAGTATCTCGCGCTCTCTCCAGCTGCATTTCAGGAACCAACAATATCTCATTGTCTTGCTCTTGTTCCTCATGATCCTTATTCATTGCAGATTCCATAAATGACATGTGTGTCAATGTTACAAATTTTAAGGCACGAGTATTTCGATTACTTGTACTTTCCTACATTTGTAGGCATTTTACAATGAGTTTAATTGTTGTGCACCGTCAGTGTAAATTAATTTTACACATGCATCCAATGACGCGTTGCCACGTCATTTAATGAATGTGACACATCATGTGTTTTTAATGACCATACATGATGTGTCGGTTTTTTATTGGCCGCATGTGCAAAATAACTTTACACCGACGGTGCATATAAATTAAATTCTTTTACAATTTTATATTACTTCATCCGTTCCTTTTTATTTGCCGTTTTAGAAGAGAAAAAATTGTTTTAAATTATTTGTCGTTTTGATAATTTAAGGTTATATTTTGTCTATTATAGCCTCCTTTCAATAAGACTAATTAGGGTCCATTTGGATTAGCTTATGCAAACAGCTTATGCAATTTTTATGTATTATTATAAGTTTGTAGTTTACGATAAAACAACTTATAAAAATACAATTTTCACTAGTGTGAACTTATAAAATAGCATAAAGAACTCTGACTCTCCCTGTTCGTACCCAGTAATATTAGCCCTCCTTTCCAAAAACTGATAAGTAGGAAAGAAAAAAAAAACAGAAATATTATATATATATATATATATATATATATATATATATATATATATATATATATATATATATATATATATATAAAATTACACATGAGTGAAAGGCAAACGTGCAACAAGTTGCGCCGCTCAGGGGCGGATCCAATCAGGTGCGAGAAGCCGCACCTGCACACCCTGAATTTTAGAAATTTAGACCAAATATTTAAGTTATTTCAATTTTGCACCCCATGGGATATTAAATTTTGCACCACTGGACCAGCAAACAGTCTCGCAGGCGTGTGTGTAGTCTGCCAAACTTTGTGTTAGTAAATTTAAGGACCACCAACATAATGAATTTTAAAATTTGGGGATCAAAATTATAATCAAGGTAAAAATAAAAGGGTTTAATGTTTAGATTATTGAGAGTGGAAAAAATTAAATGTGAAAAAACGAAAGTGGAAAAAAAAAAACAATAAATTATAATAAAAGGTATTTTTGTATTTTGTTAAATAGTTAGTAGCGTCTATCCCAATGGTTGTCAAAATAAATCTATTATATGAAGTACTTGAGTCTAAAAACACGAACGCTAAGTTGATATTTTTTTGGTTGTCTACGGAGTGTCTCTGCAGTGTTCTCAATAGTGGACACAAACTTTATGCTGATTTACTTAAAATCAAGGTTTGAAACATAAAATGGCTGGTGTCTATTGATTGGACGCAAAGGACACTAGTATAACATCTGTTTCATGGTCGATGCTAGTTTGCTTGCCGTTATAACACTCTTTTCGTGGATCTATATATATATATATATATATATATATATATATATATATATATATATATATATATATATAAATCCTAGATAATTGTGAAATTGTCTATCTAAACCCTAACCTACAAACCAATGAAAACCTTTCATTTAGCCACATCATCCACTTACATCCATTTAACGTGGGTTACTAATTGTAATTGTAATTATTATTATTATTATTATTATTATTATTATTATTATTATTATTGTTGTTGTTTTGGGTTATTATTCATTTTTAATTTTTTTTGTTCATTTTATTATTTTATGTATTTTATTGTTTTTTTTTTCAAAAAAATTAATGTTTTTGCTAATAATCTTTTGTCCAAACTGTACCGGGCCATGGACCAGGGTGTGATTTGTTAAGGCCCAATACGAAAAAGCCCAATGGGAGCATCTAAAGGAGAAGTGTGAAAACAATCATGAAAAACACATGATAAGCGTGATCCACCATGACTTGGAAAGGAAGGAAGAAACTTGGAGAAGAAGGAAGAAGCTTGGAGAAGAAGGAAGAAGCTTGGAGAAGAAGGAAAGTAACCGCCCACTACCCATGAATTCCTCTCCAAGCAAGGCGGTTATCAAGCAACAAGAGGGAGATGTTTTGCCTATAAATAGGATCTTCTTCAAGAGAACAAGAGAATTTTTCACTGATTCTACATAGACTCACTCTCATTATGAGAAACCACCATATTTTCATTCTTGTAAAGAGATTCAATTTCTTCTCCGACATACTTGTATCAGTTATCAATCTTGAATAATACAAACCCCTATGTTCTGATCGAATTCTGACTTATTAAACTCCCAGGGTTGTTGGGATTGAACTGAGGGTAATCACACCATTTAATCAATAATACAAACCCCCTTGTTTTTTACCAGAACATTTTGGCGCCCACCGTAGGGCTGCGGTAAAATCATTTGATCCCAGCCTATCACAGCAACTAGACGAAAAATCAAACATCTTCACATGGCTGGAGAGCATGGAAACAACGATAATTCTAGCGTTAACACCTTGCAAGCCGCCGTCGTAGAAATTCGGCGTTTGCAGACTCACATTGCGGCCATCAAGGCTTAAAGGGCAGATGAGAAAGAAGCAGAAGTTACAACTTGACATCTCTTTTGGATATATCTCTATGTTATTATTATTATTATTATTATTATTATTATTATTATTATTATTATTATTATTATTATTATTATTATTATTATTATTATTATTATTGTTATAGTTTTGATCCGGAGGATTTTGTTTGGCTCCACTCATCAATAAAGAAAGAAGCGTGTATACGGAGAATCGCATCGCGTCCTCGTCTTTGCATCGCCATGCATCTGTTATCACACCATCCAAGAACCGCCACGCCGCCACTAACACATTGTTTTCTTTACGGCAACTCTGCTCTCAATCCAGGCGGAAACAATGAAGTCGCCATCGCCGCCGTTATATTCGTTAAGAAATCGCCTCCGACGTCAGTTGTGGAGAAATTGTCATCGCCGCGGTCGGTTATGGAGGAATCGCCATCTCACCGTCGGTCGTTCTGTTCATCTCGATCAGGTGTTAACGTTCTTTTCTTGCAACTTACCATTTAATCATATAGTTCTCACTCCTTCTGTTTTGATAATATGTTATTTGTACTTATAATTAACACAAAATGCTTCTTAGTTATTCAAGGAAATTGTTAGAGCACCACAAAAAAAAACTGCATAGCAACATGAGATCATGTTGCATTCTATTAGTAGGGTACTGGATAAGTTGAAACAATGAAACTATTAAGCGTTGAACTCATATCATCCCTTCCTGCATTGTCCCATTTATTTGCCATGCAACTTGATCAATGTGATGAACAAATTGATGTAATTAGTGATAGTAATGTACCAATAGAAAATGAAACTAAGGACAATATTTGGAGTGGGACATTATACTGTATTGATATAGCGATTATATGCTTCTGATGCTAGAACCTCAAACTACCAAAAGTTCTATGATGTTTGGTGTTTAATCTTTTAATTTCTCGATAGTATTATAGCTGTTGATTATTATAGAGAACATCTGATGCATGATACTGTGATAGTTTTATTTCCTTTGTACCTAACAAAGTTATCAAGTTGATCATAGCACAGGGTAACGAACAAATGTGGAAAATTGAGATGAAAATTCAGTAATTATCACTCGGCGAGATAGAAGCCGCCAACTAATATTTCAGGTTGAAGCATATTCCGCGATGACTACCGCAATGGAACTCAGTCTCACCACGCCAAAACATAATTGTTTTTCTTGCTAGGCGAGGAGCGCCGCAACAAACCACCCATGGCGGTATCATTTTCGTTTGTTTTATTTTTCATATATTATTATTGTTGAACCTAATGTATCAAAGCTTATTTGCAGCGATCATGATTAAGTTGTGGGCTCTGAACCAAGAATAAATGAAGCCAGCCGGCTCTAGACCAATAAAGGTTAACCGGTGATGGAATAAAGGTCAACCTGATTAAGTTACGGGCTCTGAACCAAAAAAAAATAAAAAATAAAAAAAAATAAAAAATGGTTATCTCAAACTTGAGCTCTGAATCTTTATTAAAGATCAACTCAGATGTGAGCGCTGAACCAAATGTAAGGTTGAAAGGCCTTGGCGTTACCTGTAAATCTTACGAGTTGGGGGCGTCAGAAAAAGAAAATAAAACAAGGTTGAAAGGCCTTGGCGTTACCTGTAAGTCTTACGAGTTGGGTACGTCAGAAAAAGCAAAATTAAACAAGGTTGAAAGGCCTTGGCGTTACCTGTAAGTCTTACGAGTTGGGTACGTCAGAAAAAGAAAATAAAACAAGGTTGAAAGGCCTTGGCGTTACCTGTAAGTCTTACGAGTTGGGTACGTCAGAAAAAGCATGGTTGAAAGGCCTTGGCGTTACCTGTAAGTCTTACGAGTTGGGTACGTCAGAAAAAGCAAAATTAAACAAGGTTGCAAGGCCTTGGCGTTACCTGTAAGTCTTACGAGTTGGGTACGTCAGAAAAAGCAAAATTAAACAAGGTTGCAAGGCCTTGGCGTTACCTGTAAGTCTTACGAGTTGGGTACGTCAGAAAAAGCAAAATTAAACAAGGTTGCAAGGCCTTGGCGTTACCTGTAAGTCTTACGAGTTGGGTACGTCAGAAAAAGCAAAATTAAACAAGGTTGCAAGGCCTTGGCGTTACCTGTAAGTCTTACGAGTTGGGTACGTCAGAAAAAGCAAAATTAAACAAGGTTGAAAGGCCTTGGCGTTACCTGTAAGTCTTACGAGTTGGGTACGTCAGAAAAAGAAAAATTAAACAAGGTTGAAAGGCCTTGGCGTTACCTGTAAGTCTTACGAGTTGGGTGCGTCAGAAAAAGCAAAATTAAACAAGGTTGCAAGGCCTTGGCGTTACCTGTAAGTCTTACGAGTTGGGTACGTCAGAAAAAGCAAAATTAAACAAGGTTGCAAGGCCTTGGCGTTACCTGTAAGTCTTACGAGTTGGGTACGTCAGAAAAAGCAAAATTAAACAAGGTTGAAAGGCCTTGGCGTTACCTGTAAGTCTTACGAGTTGGGTACGTCAGAAAAAGAAAAATTAAACAAGGTTGAAAGGCCTTGGCGTTACCTGTAAGTCTTACGAGTTGGGTGCGTCACAAAAAGAAAAATTATACGAGGTTGCAAGGCCTTGGCGTTACCTGTAAGTCTTACGAGTTGGGTACGTCAGAAAAAGATACAGCAAAGAAAGGCGAGATTATCAATACCGCCAGAAGAAGCTTATACACAACCAAAGCAAGGCGATTCATTATAACGCCAAAAGACAACAGGTATAAAGTTATTTTTATTGATTTACAATTATTATAGAAAGTCGAAGATGTCGCAGGTGCAAGGACAAAGTTTCCTAGGCGAGAACGACAAAAGGCGTTACCTCACAGCGTAATGCAAAAATTCATCCGCAAAATTATGAAGAAAGAAGATCATTGCAAATAAAGGAATTAATAGAAACCCAAATAAGGGTAAATTGTTCAAGCCACGAAGGGGCATACAAATAGTTACAAAAGTCATAGAAGGGCGTACAAATTAGCTAAGAAATATCAACAACAAAAGGAAGGAAAAGGCGACAAGCAAACAAAGAATATGAGTCAGCAACAAATGGGCGACATAGAACAACATCGAGGCATAATAATTGCCAAGTGACTTCATTCAAAAGCACTTCGCCTTCTTGAAGCCTCGTGCTTGGGGGGCTGTGTACCGGGCCATGGACCAGGGTGTGATTTGTTAAGGCCCAATACGAAAAAGCCCAATGGGAGCATCTAAAGGAGAAGTGTGAAAACAACCATGAAAAACACATGATAAGCGTGATCCACCATGACTTGGAAAGGAAGGAAGAAACTTGGAGAAGAAGGAAGAAGCTTGGAGAAGAAGGAAGAAGCTTGGAGAAGAAGGAAAGTAACCGCCCACTACCCATGAATTCCTCTCCAAGCAAGGCGGTTATCAAGCAACAAGAGGGAGATGTTTTGCCTATAAATAGGATCTTCTTCAAGAGAACAAGAGAATTTTTCACTGATTCTACATAGACTCACTCTCATCATGAGAAACCACCATATTTTCATTCTTGTAAAGAGATTCAATTTCTTCTCCGACATACTTGTATCAGTTATCAATCTTGAATAATACAAACCCCTATGTTCTGATCGAATTCTGACTTATTAAACTCCCAGGGTTGTTGGGATTGAACTGAGGGTAATCACACCATTTAATCAATAATACAAACCCCCTTGTTTTTTACCAGAACACAAACTTTGTAAATAAAAGGAGTTGGTCGATTGTCATGACTACTTTCTAATGTTAATAAAAAATAGATAAAATAAAATTTACTAATGGTTGATATGCCCTGTATGATTTTTATCATATTCGATATTTGAGTATGAGTTAAGTTGGTTTATCTTTGCTCCAATAAGTTTCAAATTAATATAAATGTCAAATTCGATAATACTGTTTTTTTGTAAGAGATATGAAGTAATTTATCCAACTCAGAATCCTCCAATGAGATTTATAATATAAATAAAAACTTATGTTTCAACATCGATTGTTTTCCATGGTCAATTATATGTTATCATTTTCATAGTTATTTTGAAAAATGAGATAAAGATATTGCTAATCAATGTTAATGAAGAAGATACCAAAGTAACTTCAAATGTGATGTATAAATAAGTTTTTTAAATGTATAAACATCTATATATTCCTAGATAGTTGTGCAACCACTAATCTAACTCTAATCCACGTCAGCCACTTATATCCAATTAAACCACCCAGTAATGTCACATTACTTCTACTTACATCATTGTCACCTCTATACACTTTTTCATATGCCTACATTTGTATACCTATGACTTTTCATTATACACTCACTCAACTAATAATAATAGTTTTTATTAAATTATACCCACTAATTAATCTTTTATACTATATATTTAATTATAGTGTCCAATTAAGAATCAAATGCACAGTGTATGAGTATGACCACAAACAATTTTCATAGTGACATGACAATTTATGGATTACCAACTTATTTTGGTAGATGCAATAGAATTCATTGTAATCTTTTCGAAATGTATAAACACATCTTTAATATATATCTTATATTTACATCACTTTTTTTTTATTATTATTATTATTTTGTTGTTGTTGATGTTATTATTATAATTTTCATAATACTTATTGTTTCAATTTATACGAATGATTTTTCAACATTATAATATAAAATACCGCATAGATGCACGGGTGTGAGACTAATAATCAATGTAAAGCATCAACTTAGCTATTTGTGGGTTATACAAGAAATAAAACAATTGCCAACAATTTAATTGTCATCCTGAAAAATAAGTATTATAAAAAATACTTTAATTAAAAACATGTTGATTTCAATCTCATCACCTGACACACAAAATGTTCAATGAAAAACACAAAGAGATCAAGAAAATGTAATATTTTATCCAATGTTATTGATGTAACTATTACATATGAGATGTAATTTTATTTAATATAAAATGATTGGTGTAAAAGTAATATAGGAGTTGCCAATTTTTTAGGGTTTCATATCACTGGATGGAGGATCGTGGCAACATGGGGCTCCGCGGCAACATGGTGCTCTGGGACAGTGAGGTGGGTCACATGGTGATTCAGGTTCGCAACAAGGTGGTAAATCTTGTAAATTAATAGCTGTAGAACCTGCAATAAAAGCGAGTAACAACACAAACGTTAAGAATATCTTCAACATAGAATTCATTATCAACAAATTTCGTTTGCAATTAAAAAAATAGCAAATAGATATCTAATAGTGAATCATATATGTAAAGGCAATGCATACCTATTTATAGACAAAGTTAGAATCCTCTAAAATACGGTAATTAGAAATATTAGGTAATTTTATTAATTTTTTTGACTAAAAGTATGATGTTTTATTTTATCTTTTGACTGACTTTTAATATCTTATTATTTTATACGGATAGAATTTTAAATAATATTTATTAAGTATAAGTTTTAATTCTTCATAAATTCCACCAGCTGAGCGTGCAATGCGTAGCCGCCACCCCTAATTCCTCTTGCCAAGAGGCTCTTGGTAACTCTAATTCATCTTTTTCTTTTATTCTCGATTCATCTATTAGAGAGAGATGATTTATGATCAGTTTTGATCAGAAATCACCCATTTTGATGGTTTTTTATTTCTTTTTTTTCAATTAAATAAGTGATTATAAACACATAGTTCATTTGAGTTTTTTGCTTTGTGGTTTCTTCGTTTGATGTTGTTTTATTCCCGTCTTGGTGCGCAGTTGTTTGTTGTCCCGTCTTCGTACGGTGTTTGTTTTACTGCCCGGTCTTTGTACGGTGTTTATTTTGTTCAGATTCGCAGATTTGCATCGGTCCAAATTCAGTGAAAATTCAATGATTTCAGAGTCGTCAATGTTCCAAATCCGGAGACATGACTATTTCGGATACATGAATCTTGTTATATCAACTATAGGCTTTGTCATATTTGTAGACATTAGGCCGTTTTATGCTATTAACTCGGGTGTTGTGAGCATGTTCACAGATTCATCTTCTTTAGTTTTTAGCGAATTTGAATATGTAATAATTTTGATTGATATATTTTACCAATTTGAATGAATATTGTTGGTTTTAGTAAAAAAAAAATAATAATAATTCCACCGGCTGCAAATTTATTTATGCTTATGAATATAATATAACTATTATTTTTTTTATTTGGCATAAAGGAAAGAAGAAAAATACAAAAAAAGGGGGCAATAAAAAAAAAAAAAAAAGACGAAAAATATCAACTCTTCAAATGAATACCTTTGGAAATAATCTTACCCTGAATCGGGCAGAGTAACTCCCTTTGTTAGGATCAACATGTTGCTTTGGCTAGATATCTTTAATCTTTTTCTTTGGGACCTGATAGGCCGATTTTATACTTATTTCTTTTGCTTATTTTTATTTGTAATGTTATGAAACATATGATCTATGGCAGTTACACGAACCTTTGAGTTGATACAATTAACAACGTCAGAATCAGAGACAATACTCACAGTCTGCCAATTTAAATCCTTTGCAGTTTGCAGTTTGCAGTTTGCAGTTTGCAGTTTGCAGTTTGCAGTTTGCAGTCCCCATCGAATACCAAGCACTTCAGCAAGAAGATGAACAGTTTCAATGCTTTCTTTTCACCAGCAAGAGATATATGTAAATTGAGTCAGGTTGATCGTAAGCAACCAATCCCCAACCTGTTGTACCATTTGAAACTTGGAGAAGTAGGAAATTGCAGCCTATAAATAGCTCTGTATTTTCATTGTAAAAGGGATCGACATATTTTTTATCAGTCCATTTATTGATAACTTATGTAATATCATTCTCACATATTTAATAATATAACCTCCTTTGAGTGTTCGCCAGAATAGTGACTATCTTAATGGTGTTTTTTTTTTTTTTTTTGACAAAACAAATTTTGTATTTAATCACTAATATAAATTCTTTTTGTAGAGTTTGATTAATTTTTGAAAAAATACGAATTTCATAAATAAAAAAAACAAAGTAGAGATTTGATTAAACAAACCATCTGGACATTTTTTTTAAGTAACCAAACCATATATGATAAACAAATTGGGGTTGAAATCAGACGCATTGTGGAGTTTACCTTAAGTAACCAAACCAAAGATTTACCTTTAGGATTTCAGTTGATTTGATTGTGCTAGGAAGGTTTAAAGCCAAAGAAATGAAACTATATATAGGTTGTACAAAAACAAAGAAGTGGAAATCAATGTATATAATTGGTTCTTCTACTAATTATCGTTTTTAATTGATGTGAGAATGTAATGAAGGGAAATCAGAAAATGTATTGATTATAATAAGAAGAAGAATGAAATGTATGGTTGGTTATATAATGTGTGTGAAATTGGACATTCATTGTATCTATCTAGTGCATTTGGAAAGTAAGAAATTTAACAAAAGAAAAAAGTAAAACACTCACTAGTGGAGAAAATTACTCTAATAAATAAAATTACTTACTATAATTGATTCAACACACAATCACTAAGAAACTCTTTTCTTCCCCAAATTCATACTTTATGTACCTAACCAACATGTAAGTAAGTAACATATAGAGAAGCTTTACTAAAGAGAAGCTTTTTTAGTGCTTGTACCATTTACCACTAATTAATGTTTTGTTCAAGATTTAAGTGATTTAATTGAAGGTTCTATGTATGTATGCTAGGAAGGAAGAATCAAAATTGGTCCTACTGATCATTACTAATTTACTACAAGAAAATTTAGAAGGTGAAAATAAAGGGAAAGAGTTATATAGCACTTCAAATGCGAACAAGGAATTAATGGATCCAATAAAGTATACTTTTATTTACTCGTACATATAGACTTTTTCTACTATTAAAATAAACTCACATTTTTTAAGATAAAGTTAAACTACTAATTCCACAGTTCAAAATATTTCAAGTGATCAGTTTTGAATTTTCTTAGAAAAAATTATTTTATTCAATTTGAATTTTTGAGTGATTTTCAATTTTCTTTTAATTCACGTTTTTTTATGTTAGTTTCAGCTAATTAAAATCAAACTGGATATTTGCAATTAAAATCCGAAATGAGAATTTTCAAAGATGTATAGTTATCAAATTTAAAATTTTTAAATGATTAGTTACAAATTTTAAATTGACAGTTCTTTATAAGAAAATTTGAGGTTAGCTAGAACACCAGTTGTTGAGTTTAATTATTCTAATTTTAATAGATTTAATTATATTTAGTCCCTTATATTATTATCATGCTCACAAAAATAGTCTATTTTTTAAAATCAAACTTTTAGGTCCTTCAATTATTATTTTTATTGCAATTATAGTCTTAAATTGGTTTTAAGTTTAACTTTTCAAATGGTGATTTTTGTTTAAAAAGGGTGAATTTTGGCCTAAACAATTTTTTTTTTTTATATTTAAAATTGAAGAACGAATCACCATTTTAGAAGTGAATCTTCTCCATTCTCTACTTGCCTTCTTAAATTTTTAGACTTCTCTAGCTTCTTTATCTTGACACACCTTATTCCATCAATCCTGATAAATTTTTCTTCTTATCATTTGCTTTATGACTCAATGTTGTATTTTGTATAGCCATTTATTTATTTGGTTTTTGTTTTACTTTTAAAATAAATCATAATGGGATAAACTTTCTTGATTTAAAAAGCGAAACAGCCTTTGAATTTGTAACCAATTGTAATTTAATTTCTAACAAGGAAATTTTCTCAACCACATCCTAGTCTTTTCAAAGGACATAATATAAATAAAATACAAGTTAAAATGGACATATAGTGTATATCAACAATAAAGCATATTAAACAACTCGTTTTTTTTTTCTTTCTCATTATGGGTTTCACATACATATGTGAACGAGTCATAGGACACTACAGTAAGTTACTACCAACACATACAAAGTTACCCATAATTGTCTGAGGAGCAATATAGGTCCCTCACCAGTGAGAGACCATGTTTTTAGCCATTAAATCAAATAAGTGGTTAAGATCTATTTTAGTTTTTTTTTTTTTTTTCATTTATCCACATATAATTACACTTCTCACCAAACATTCCCACCAAAAAGACAATTAACTCCTCACCATCACACCACCAGTACACTATTCCGACCACCCATTTCACCGACGACGGCGACCACACACGTCTCCGATGCCAACCACCAACTATTACTTCGTCTGCCACAAATCCAACGACGGGCACAAATCCAACGACGGCAAGCACCAAATTTTACTTCATCATCCACAAATCCGACTTCGCCCTCCACAATACGATGATGGCGACCACCTAAACATCTGTCAATCACCATACGACGGCAAAAAAAAACCCAAAATTCATAACCATTAACATTATTCATTTCTATTTGGTTAAATGACATCTTGCATCAACTAGTACAATTCTGTTTCATTGGGTTCTTTAACACAACGACATGAAGGGGCAACTGGGAACATTAACACAAATTGGTCATATCACCACAATGCATTGAAACATCACCCCAAAATTGAATCGATGCGAAGTCTTAGTGTATGGATGCATAGTTTAAGAGTGCCGAAACATAACTAATATATTGAATGGATGCAAAGTTTAAGTGTTTGGATGCATAATTTCAGCGAATTGAATCATAATAGTAACGTATGCATACGTCATTTAAAGGTGTCGAAACATAATAGTAATCTCCACCTAGTTATGAATTTTACATTCCGGATATCTTTTTTAAGTATTCTGGTTTAAAATTTTAACTACCAAAAAACTTTCATGTACCAGAAAAAATTTTAGGGGTGAATTCAAATGATAAAAAGGATAAAATTGGAAAAAAAAATATTTGTAGGGATGAAGGTATAATTTTGTTGGGGTAGAAAGAAAATTTTCCAGCTTGAGTGGAGAGTGACTCCCAAGTTGTCATTCAAGCTTGGAAGAATCATACATATAGTCCCCTAGGACCTTCGTAATAGGTGGAAAATTTGCTTTTCTCGCAACATCCAATTGGTATTTTCTCATTTCTTCTGCGAGGTAAATAGATGGCTGATAAGTCAGCAGCTCACAAGCATCAGATCATGGGTTTCTTTTGGGGATACTATGCACCCTTTTCTTAAGGAGGTTTTTTTTCGTGATAGATTTGGATTACAAAATATTATCTTAGTTCTTTCTTCGTTTATTTTTCCTTCTTTTAATGGTTTTGGTCTAACCCCCCAATTTGTATAAATTTTTTCCTTTTTTTAATATATATTATGAGCACTTGATAAATGATCTGACATACGAGAGGTGCCAACATATTTAGAATGTCTTGTAGGTTCTTTGATGTCATTGTATTATGAGTTTACCAAAAAAAAAAAGTACATTTGTTTAAAAGTAAATTCAATAATTTAATTATGTGTTTTAGAAACATATATTATTGAAATTAATAGTAATTCTCAAATGGGTCCATAGCTCAGTGGTAGAGCATTTGACTGCAGATCAAGAGGTCACCGGTTCGAACCCGGTTGGGCCCTTTTTTTAATTTCAATTTTTGCTTAAAATAAATTATAACATTCATAATAGCTTATAGATAGAATTTTTTAGATTGAGAAGCTCTATCTTCTCTCTAACTTTACCTTTCTTCTTGTTCTTCTTTATTGGCATAGAATCATCCATTTGCATCATATTTCTCTCATTTAATCTAAATAAGTGATTTTCAAATAAATTTGATTTTTCCTTTGTGTTTTTTGATTTTTCCTTTGTGTTTTTTTTTATTTCATTGATTGAGTGTGACATTGTTTTGTTTCTCGTCTTGTTGCAACATTGTTTGATTTATTTTCTTGTTTCGATCAAGGTTGTTATAATCTTGTATTAAATCGTAAACTCTATGGATTTTAAGTTTTTAGGTATGCATTTCGTGTTAAATCGGAGCTAAAACTATTTTGAGTAAAATTGATAGTCAAAACGAGTTTACACTATTCTTTTTTATAAGCAAAAATTAATGGTTGAATAATTGATTATTTGGTCTATATTATAGACTAAGTACATCAATTATTCAAAGACCATAATAAGAGAATTGTGCTGATAAAAAGGGAAGGAGGAACGGAGGGAGTACATCAAGCGTTAGACATATAATAATTTTTTGTACTCGTGTGTTCCCAACCATGTCTCCTATTTTTATACATGCGCGCGAAAAAATAAAAAAAATTAAAACAATACAAAAAAATATATGAAAACAAGTGAGAAACAAAACAAATAAGTAATTATATTTTGTTAAAATAATATCATATTACAAAATTTTAGATTATTTAAATATAATAAGTAATAAGTTTTTTGGTAGATAGATGAAATAGCGTCTGACCTAGCAATTTCGATATTTCTGTCAGTTGAGTTAAGATTTACGGACATTTAAATATAATAAGTTATTTGATAAATAATAGATAAATAAATATTGTAAAAAAAAGTATACATAATATAAAAGGGGTTTCATAAAATAAAACAATAGGGGTTTAAATATACAATCACTTTATATTTCAATCTTATATAATATTCAATCTCACATGACATCCATGATTCAAAAAGTCACATTTAATAGGTGAAAAAAATGAGAGAACTATTATTTCTTTACAAGATATATCGATGTACATATAGTTCTTGCGTTATTTTTCATTGAAATGAATGACTATAGTTATATTTAACTAATGGGATTGAGAGCAAATCAATTAAGTGTGAATTATATAATATTTAAAATATATTTTTAATTTAAAATTAATAATATATTAATTTTGTTATATTTTCTTTAATTAATATTCATAACACTATTTGTAACCAAAAAAAATAAAATATTCATAACACTTAAATTTCTAAATTAAAAATGAA
Source organism: Trifolium pratense (assembly GCF_020283565.1). Lineage (NCBI taxonomy): Eukaryota > Viridiplantae > Streptophyta > Magnoliopsida > Fabales > Fabaceae > Trifolium > Trifolium pratense. Next base: position 35,283,152 of record NC_060062.1, on the reverse strand, counting down.
AAACCAAAAATAAAAATAGAAAACAACACCAAAATTAGAAGTGTCAATTCCCCAAAATCTCCAAAAGTTCTTCATAAGGAATGAGGAGGCGGTGAACCCTTAGAGCGGGTGTGATATAAGTCCCAACGCTTTTTGCTAGCCATTGTAGATGTTTCATAGCTTTTTTTGAGATATATCGCATGAAACTCCTCTCACATCCTTCACTTGTCCTGTTAGCCCAAGCTTGTGTTATTTTCTCAATATCATCAATTATCATCCGTGGCAATTGTATTTCAGAAACAATGTAAGAGTCAACATCAGAATGAACTTGGTGCAACTCGTCCTCGACATAAATCCCATGGTCTGCCTCGAGATTTGGTGCAAGTTGGGCAGTATCTAGCGCTCTCTCCAGCTGCGTTTCAGAAACCAACAATATCCCATTGTCTTGGTCTTGTTCCTCATGATCCTTATTCATTGCAGATTCCATAAATGACATGTGTGTCAATGTTACAAATTTTAAGGCATGAGTATTTGGATCACTTGTACTTTGCTACATTTGTAGGTATTTTACAATTTTATATTACTTCAACCGTTCCTTTTTATTTGTCGTTTTAGAAGAGAAAAAATTATTTCAAATTATTTGTCGTTTTGATAATTTAAGGTTATATTTTGTCTATTATAGCCTCCTTTCAATAAGACTGATTAGGGCCCGTTTGGATTAGCTTATTTTTTAGCTTATGCAAATTAACAGCTTATGCAATTGTTATGTATTATTATAGGTTTGTCAATGTTGTTTATGATAAAATAGCTTATAAAAATACAATTTTCACTAGTGTGAACTTATAAAATAGCATAAAATCTAATTTATATTGCATAAGTGATGACAGTCAATTACATGATGTTTTTAGTAGCAATTTAGGGTAGTTTTATAGCAATTGAAGTCCAAAAGCAAGCAAATACCTAGAAAAGTGAAGTTACTTGGCCCAGAAGCAAGAAAAGTGGAAAAAACAGCAAAAAAGGGCAAAAACATAATAAACAGCGCGCACCATCGTACCTATGATGAGGTCCAGCGTGGCGCGATGAGAAGGCGGTTTAGATTGAAGAAAATCTGCAACAAATTTTTTCCATCGCACCACGATGACTTGTCATCGTGGCACGATGATGACGGCAAAAGAACGCAGAAAATCCTGAGAAGATCTTCCATCGTACCACGATATGATCCATCGTGGCCACAATGAGGCGAAAATACACGCTATCATGGCCACGATGGGTGCGATGGATGCGCAGAAAAGCCCAAAACTCAGCTGAAAAACTATAAATAGAGTCTTTCTCCTCCACTATTATTCATTCCAAAATATTCAGAAATATTCATACATTGAATATTCACTCTAGAGTTAGGAGAACTCTAAGGAGGAGACAGAGAGGCCAAGGAACTTCAAGGCCAATAAGGTTATTTTCTGTCTGTCTTTGTAATTTATTTTTCCTAGGTTAGGTGGAATCGAGGAACTCTCTTACGAATGCTTAGTTTTGTATAATTTGGGTATAAATTCAATTGTTTCTACTTTCAAACTCTTTTATCGTCTAGTTTTATATTTATTTTAATACTGATCACATTAGAATAAAATCTAAGGACCTAGTGGATATCGCATAGGAAACGAAGCTAGTAATCCCGGACGAAGGATGGTGTGCTATGGCCAAGATGAGACCATTAAATTCAGTATTTGAGGTCTTAGTATAGAATTAGTAATAACGATAATTTCTACCTGAGGCGGAGTTAGGACTAGTTAGAGGCACACGTGACAGCTTATGACACATGGAGCCACTGAGGTAATGATACCAATGTTTGTAACAAAAAAGTGGAACATGGGGCGATGATACTTAAACAGAGTAAGGGTAACCACTAACTAGGCTCTGAACAGTTTGTAATAGAAATAAGGAACGAGTGCTTCTGAACCTAATTTTAATAGTCTAATTCCTGATAGAGGGAAACAAGGGAATAACCACCACGCAGGAGTAAGGGATGGATCCGACCACACTTAGCCACCCTGTGTGGTCACACACACAATATTTATTTTTCTGCTCTTTAATTTCTTGTCATTTACTATTACCCGCAAAGAAACCTTTCAAACAAACAAAGCGAAGGCAACTATTTATCTTCCTAAGCGAAACTAGTAATTTTATTTTTAGCACAATCCATGTGGAGAACGATAAACTTATCACTTTATTACTTGGTAGCGATTATGTGCACTTGCAGAACCACCGTCAATAAGTTCAAAAATAAGCTAATCCAAACGGGCCCTTAATTTTTTTTTGGTACATTAATTTTTTTTTTTTTGTACATAATATTTTAATTTTATCGGAAAGAGAAAATGTGTGCAAGAAAAAAATGAATTTATTGGTGGATTAAAATTAGGGTATAATAGGAAGATACGGTGCAAAAATACTTTTTTAATTTGGTCTTTTTTTTTCTAAAGTGACAAATAAAACGGAAGGAGTATTAATTTGAGCAATGTGAGTCTGTCCGCCAATTTATTCTTTTTGTTTTTAGAGATATTGAATTTGTGTTGTTTTCAATAATGTATTTTACTAATTCAATAATGTATTTTACTGATTGAATTTATGTTGTTTCCAATTTGTATATATTTTTTCCTTTTTTTAATATATATTATGAGCACTAGAAAAAAGCACTTCGCCTATGAGAGGTGCCAACATATTAAGCATGTCTTTTAGGTTCGTTGATGTCATTATGCTCTTAGTTCAAAAAAAATTACATTTATTTATAAGTAAATTCAATAATTTAAGTAGTTTATCATTAAATATATGTGCTTAATTTAATTTATAAAAAAGGTAGTATTTATGTTTTTTAGAAAATGCAATTATTGAAATTAATAAAATTTATCAATTGGGTCCATAGCTCAGTGGTAGAGCATTTGACTGCAGATCAAGAGGTCACCGGTTCGAACCCGGTTGGGCCCTTTTTTTAATTTCAGTTTTTGCTTAAAATAAATTATAACATACATAATAGCTTATGGATAGAATTTTTAGGTTGAGAAGCTCTATCTTCTCTCTAACTTTTCCTTTCGTCCTGTTCTTCTTTAATGGCCTAGAATGATCCATTCGCATCATATTTCCCCTTTTTAATCTAAATAAGTAATTTCCACTTCAATTTAATATATTTTTTTTTTGTGACTTCATTGATTGAGTGTGACGTTATTTTGTTTCTCGTCTTGGTGCAACATTGTTTGATTTATTTTCTTGTTGCAATATTCATTTTGGCTCAGATTAACAAATTAGTATTGATGAATTCGAAAAATAACATGTGAGTGTGTCAATGTTTCGATAATGTATATTACTAGTTGAATAAATGATATAATTCTTTTATTAAAAAAAATTTATTACCAGATTTTAGTCAAAAATATACATTTAGTAATTATGAAAGAATTTAATTTGTTGTGAAGTCGAAACTTTTTCAAACCTACAATAACAACAAAAAATGGAGCAAATAACGATGATAATAAATAATAAAGAGTTCAAGTAATAATAACTTCCACGAAGAACAAATCAATGTATAAAGCAAAACCCAATTATCAATTCAAAGCACAATTGATAAGCGACTAATCCTTAGGATGGTATTGAAAAACATGTATAAGATTTTGACCCTAATCACGACCTGTCGATAGGACAAAGTTTTTTTTTTTTTTCACCACTAATTTAATCTGGTTCGAGGGTCAGTTCTGACAGAACCAAAATTATTAAGTAAAAGAGAAACTTGACCTAATCACGATCTGTCGATAGAACCAAATTATCAAACAAAGTGCAACCCTAACCGCGACCTGTCGGTAGAACCAACACTTATCTCAAGAACAAAGAAAAAATTCTCACAATAGAAAACACTCAATTATATTAAACTTCGAGTTGTTATTTGAGAAGTACATGATAGTCTTATTTATAGCTTATCCTTATATAGTACGATTTATTGTCAACTACCATAAATTCATCATAGACCTTAGAAAATTAGCACTAACCTGCTTATAAATTCTCATTAGCCACTATAATGACTTAGTTCACCACTAGGAAGCATCTAGAGAGGCTCGAAGGAAGCTAAAGATCATCTAAAATTTCCCCCAATAACAAAAACGAAAATGGCAATAAAAATAAATAAAATTGGACTTAATTGATTTCTATTTAGTCCAATATTATTATACCACAAATCAGTTCATCGATGCTTCTTATTAGAGCTGTCAAAATGGGCGGCCCGGCCAAATTCGGGCCGGCCCGGTCGGGCTTCGGGCTTCGTCGGACCGGGCTAAAAAGCCCGGATAAAAAACGGGCTACCAAAATTAGTGCCCGAGCCCGGTCCGATACGGGTAGTCGGGCTTTCGGGCCGGCCCGGTTTATTTTAATTTTTTTTTACTTCTAGTGCTCAAACTCAACCATATAAATAGCATTAATAATTCTCGCGCGTCCTATTTTTTACTCATCCGCTATATAATAATTCTCGCGCGCCGTATTTTTACTCATTCCCTATCTACGAATTTCTCGCGCGCCCTATTTTTACTCATCCACTACTTACGAGTTTCTCGCATGTCATATTTATACTCATCCGCTACCTACGACTTTCTCGCGCGCCCTATTTTTACTCATCCGCTACGTATGAGTTTCTCGCGCGCCCTAATTTTATTCATCAACTACGTACGAGTTTCTCGCGTGCCCTATTTTTACTCATCCACTACCTATGAGTTTATCGCACCCTATTTTTACGCATCCGCTACTTACGAGTTTCTCGTGCGTCATATTTTTACTCATCCGCTACCTACGAGTTTCTCGCGCGCCCTATTTTTACTCATCCGCTACGCACGAGTTTCTCGCGCGCCCTATTTTTATTCATCCACTACGTACGAGTTTCTCGCGCGTCGTATTTTTATTCATCCGCTACCTACGAGTTTCTTGGGTGCCATATTTTTACTCATCTGTTACTTAAGTAGCGGACGGTGTTTTATAATTTATATTACAAACTAATTTCAAACCATCCAAAACAAATTATTTATATTGATATTTTTTTATTTTTTTAAAAAAATTTTAATTTTTTCGGGCTTGCGGGCCGCCCGCGGCCCATTCGGGCTAGCCCATATTTTAATTGGGCTTTTGTCGGGCCGGGCTAAAAAGCCCGGAATTAATTCGGGCTAGGATTTTCAAGGCCCGAGCCCGGAAAAAAAATCGGGTTTGGCGGGCCGGCCCATTCGGGCTAGCCTATTTTGACAGCTCTACTTCTTATCATATAAATTGGGCTTCATCCAATCTATGTCTTCAAGTCGAATAATTCTCTTGACTAGTAGGAATAAGAATCGTAAGATGCCAAAATATTCTAGTACATTTTTTTATAAGTTTCTTTCCACATGCTTAGAGAACTCATGATCTCATCAACAAGAAAGAAAGAAAGAAAGAAAGAAAGAAAGAAAGAAAGAAAGAAAGAAAGAAGAAGAAAAAAAACACAAAAATTGTTTATCCAATTTGGCTCAAATTGACCCGTGTCTGAGAGAAAAAGTAACTCTTTGATCCACTATCAATGAGTGTTTACAAGATATACAAAAGAGTTACGAGAACAAATCTACGAGACTTTTACAACAAGAAATCCAATATTTCTACCATTTCCTCCCAATCTCTTAACAAGAAGAGAGTTACAACTTACAAAAGTGACCAAGAAATTGTTCCCGATTGTTCACCAAGTACAATCCGCAATTTCTCTCGCTTTCTCTCAACCCCTCACATGATAGATTTCACTCAAGGTGTTTCTCAACCCTAGAATCTCGGCCAAAAATGCATTGTCTTGTACGCACTACGTCCAAGTATGTACGCCTTGCGTATGGGGCAGTAGCAAAACCAATTTTCTGACATTTATGATTCTAAGGCACACAAAACATAACTTTATTTTTGTTCTAATAATTTAACATTATTTCACTAAAAATAATAATGCTATTAATTTTTTTTTGAACTTTCACTTGAGTTAATTCTATTTGAAACGTGTCATGCACTAAATATGTGTATATTTTTCAACTGATATTTAAACATTGATTCATCACGATATGAGACTATAGCCCCTTCAACTAAATACTAGTGGTTTCTATTAGAATGTTTCTTAGTAGAGAAAACCTAATTTTATAAACCTATAGGTGGAAGACAGGGACGGATAGGAGTGTCAACTAAGTTGGGATGTCTATCCCTATCTTGATATCTAAATGCTTTTAATTTATTAAAAAAAACTATTTTTATAAACTAATAATAAAATATTAAAATCTACAAAGAAACAGAAACTATGATCAAAATGTTTCCCATCAGATGAATTATACTACATAGACCAATCAATTTATTTCACGAAACCTATTTTTTGGTCTAATGATTTAACATTATTTCACTAAAAATAAGAATGGTATTAATTGTTTTTTGGATTTTCACTTGAGTTAATTCTATTTAAAACGTGTCGGACACTAAATATGTGTATAATTTTCAACTGATATTTAAACATTGATTCATCATGTTATGAAAATGCATCCCCTTCGACTATATACTAGTGGTTTCTATTAGAATCTTAGTAGACAAAGCCTATTTTTGTAAACTAATAATAAAATATTAAAATCTACAAAGAAACAGACACTATGATCGACCAAACAAAATTATTTGTTTATATACTTCTTTTTTTTCTTTTGGGTTACTATATTATTGGTACGAAACAATGACTAATCAGAAATAGAAATTATATGAATATACAAGATGAGTATTATGAGTGGGAAAATGAGAGTAAAATCATGTTATTTCCTTAATGAATTGTGAGTACCAAACCTCTTTATATAGGAGAGGTGAGTTCTATACACTATCAATTACATAAGCATGTAGGATAGTAACTTGCAATCTAAGAAACAGTTGAAAACAAACATCTAACTAACTTCTATTTTCTTCAATTCTTTCCCTTTATCTCTTTAAGCCTCTTGGTGTAATAATGAGTTTTTTCCTTCAACTAAATTTTTTCGGTATGCAAGAGTTAAGAATCAAATCCATAATCACTAGCTTAAAAGACTCAAAACTCTTATCACTTAGACCAATTTATTACTGATTAAAATATACTGTTTTTAATCTCAGATAATTTTTTAACTTCTGTACTGTAACATTTGAATGGACTCTGTGGTCTCATATTGGGGGGCTTTTTCCAACATACACAGTATGTACAAACATAAAACAACTTAAACTTCAGTTCAATTTGCAGGACAAAACACACGCAAGCAATAAATGTTGGAGGGAGATAATTAAACTTTACCAGTGTACATTTAACAAACAAGGCATAAATTAAACATACATATAATCTTAACATTCAACATGTAGTTTGTCCAACCAAACTCTAATCTTCTTTGTTAATGACAGCTTCCTTCTCAGGTTCATCCCTGCCAAGTGAAGCTACAAGGGTTTCCAGCTTCTCAGGTTCATCTGTGTCAAGGGAAGCTACAAGGGTTTCCAGCTTCTCAGGTTCATCTATGTCAGGTGATGATATAAGCCTTTCAACCGGAACTTTGGAAACATCACGGCGAACACCGATATCAGAAACCAATCGGCTCACACAGTAAATGCCATATCCAACAGCAGCCAAACCACTGAAACTGGTCATCATAAAACGAAGTGGTGCAGAAACCACGGCACTAGCAGCAGCCACACATGACGCAGCTTGTCCGCTCCGACCAACACTGATGCTTGTGAATATCAGCAGACCAGTTTTGCAGTAAACTGCAAAGTCTTCACAGTTATTGTTGAAAACGTTGTAACCGCCAAATCCATTTTTACGAAGAAATGAAGCGCGACGAAGGACGTCTTCATTTGGATCAGAAACTGCAAGGGTACAAGTGCCGCCACGAGGTTTGGCTAGAAAATATGTAGGTGAGACACCATACTCGAAGAGGTAGAGACTATCACCAGAGAGAAAGCAATCCAAACAAGAAGATATGACACCATCATCCTTACTCTGGTCGCCGCATTTTGGGCAGGGAGTGCCGGTAGCATTGGATGCTGATGAACTGCAAAGGAAACGGTCCAACACGGTTCCTGTTCCAATTTCTTGCCCTCCTCCCCTCGTAAAGTGGATCACCATTTCATCACCAACATATATTCCTGCAGTTTTGCACAAAAACAGTTGGAAAAACCAATATGACAAATTCAGCATCACACACATTAAAGAAACAAATATCATAGATTCTAAGTCCATCTCAAGTTGAAGTTTCAAAATGACTAACGCATTTCTCAACCTTACAATCATTTTTGTCCCCATTAATGTTCAATACAATCCTTAATATCAATAGGTTACATAATGAACAAGTAACAGTGTTAGTTTCAGCTTAATCAAATATCAAATACGACAACATTGGCTCGCAATAATATCAAAACAAAGTTTGTGTTTACTTTGTGTATGTTAATCCACGTGAAACTTGAAAATCATATTACAAAATAGTTCCATAGTTCATAATTTAATTTAAGGAACAAAAGTACAATATAAATTTACAAAGACTGAAAGATTTTCCCACAAGGCCAAAACTACTGATACCAAGGACTCGTTCATCAAAAACACATCAAGAAAATGTAACAGATTATAATAGAACTCATAACTTACATATCTAAAATGCACAAAATACAATTAGATCATAAGCATGAAATTCATCGGTGTAAGATTTTCCTTCAGATCCAAATACTTATTTTTCATAGATACTTTTATAAACCACACCCATGTGGTCCATAAGGGTTTGTTCTGACCAAGATAATATTAGTATAAGTCTACCCCTCACCTCCCCCGTCCAAAAACTTTTGTTAGGGAGAAGCTATCCTCATACCACATTCCCTTCCCCCTCAAACCCCTTACCCTCTCCATTTCTCTCTCAACTCTCAAACAAAACCTAAGGGTCTGTTTGAAGTTGTGGTATAGGGTGGAATGGAACGAAATAAGCTAGTTAGATTTTAAAAAGATGGATGTTATCTCATTTCATTCAATTGTATTCCACTATATCCCACCAATCCAAACACACCGAAAGGGGAAAAATTAAGACAGTCAACAATTTATTTCAACAGGGTTAAACTTGCAAAACCTCGAGAAATAAATGGACTAAAAGACATTCGTTCTAGATATAATGACCAAACTTATAGAAAAGTTAACAAAATCAACACCGGCACTAGGGCCTCTAGGGGAAATCAAGAGATAGCTTCTAAGGATAAAACAGACATTTTCTTCCAATTGCGTTGGTGCTATGATCACTTGTAAACAATGATCAGTGCAATCAATGACTTGCAATTCCATGTAAAAAAACTTATCTGTGAGTTTTCTAAGTATAATTTGAACTTTGAATCTCAAGCTGATACGAATTGCCTCGAAGGCTTCACAAACCTACTCATTATGAAAAACAGTTATCTGTCATTAATATGGGCAGTGAGGCTTGAGTAAATATCAACACCACTAGGTTTAACGCAATGTTTTAAAAACCTAACTAGAAATCAAACCGGAAAGACATAAAGGTCAGGATCGGCCCAATAATTTTTAATAGTAAGTGAAGTCTAAAGCAAGTTTTAATATTCGAGGCCATTTTGTTTCTAAATTCTAATGAAGTTTTTTTTGTTGGTCTGTCTAAATTGAGGGCTTCAGTAGCCTTAGCCTTGGGTCGGCCATGCTGATGGTTCAACTGTTTTAAACCAATTGAACCAACCATGATGGAACCGCTCAAATAACCAAACCGTACACAGTACCTGTTCACAGTTCAACCGATCGAACTGTCCAGTTCAGTTTTAATACATTGGTTTAATATGTCCATACAAGACACCAGCCTAGAGTTATAAGTTATAACACAGCACAATGAGATCAACCTAATAACCATCAGAAAGCAAAATCCTACTCCCCCTCTAAAATTTTGTGAGATCCAAAATTTCCAACATATAAGCATTATTGTAATCCTTATATATATGACCAATTTCGCTTAATTCAACACCAACTATGTTGCTTCAACATACTAAATTTCAAGTTGGCTACAAACTATTGTTGTTAAAACTAAACTACTAAACCAAGATATTGGGCTCAACCCCTAGGACGAATTGTTTGGAATAACCCTAGTTCGATTCGTGGTGAGAATATTTTTTGTCAGTCTTTAAGTTTTTTTTTTTTTAAGAAAATAGATACCAACATCATTCAACAAATCATAAACTTTTAACACAAAAACCAAACAAAATCCAAATTGTCATGATCATTTAACCATACAAAGTCGGTATAGAAAACATGCCTAATGTGCTCCAAATCAAAATCATCTAATCTCCACGCCAAAATATAACAGCTTAACGCTTCTTTGAGACACCAACAGTCTTTCCCCTGCGGTCGGTAGTCTTGGTATGCTGAACACGAACACAAAGGCCCCAGTAGTGCCTCAAACCACGGTGGTTTCTGATTTTCTTGAGTCTCTCCAAATCATCCCCCAACTTCATGTCAAGAGCATTAGACACAACATGAAAAAACTTCCCATCCTTGTAATTGTAATCCTTCTTCCTATTCAAAAACAATCAGGAACCTTGAATTGATGAGGGTTCGCAACCACGGTCATCAAATTATCCAACTGCAGCACTCAATTCACCAGCCCTCTTGTTCATGTCAACATCAGCCTTTTCACAGCAGATGTTAGAAAGTCGCCTTCCAATACCCTTGATAGAGGTCATTGCGAACATGACCTTCTGCTTTCCATCAACGTTAGTGTTCAACACACGCAGAATGTGCTGAAATTCTTCGTTCATCACCAAAGACATTTTAGCCTCTCCGATGAAGGTTCCCGGTGAACGGTGATGACTTTCGCCAAGGGTGTGTGTCACTGCGGCTAATTGAGGATGTGAACGATGGTCAGGCGTCAGACTTTACTTACCTAGAGGCCGAACCAAACGATTAACACCAAAAATAAAAAAATAAAAAAAACTAAACTACTAAACCCAACACACCCGCAAGCAATTTTCCAACACAACAACAAAAATGATAATTAAATTACTGGGCCACAATTCCACAAACTTGAGAAAAACAAAAACAAAAAAAAAAAAAACCCAGAATCTATTAACTTGAGAAAAACAAAAACACAAAAAAATACTGGGCCTCTAGGGGCAAATGAAGAGTATTTGGGTTTAACTTTATGCGTTAGCGTCTAAGGATAAAACAGACACTTTCTTCCAGTTTCATTGGTGCTCTGTTCACTTGTAAACAACGATAAGTGCTATCAACGAATTGCAATTCCATGTAAAACAGACTTATTATTGGTGAGTTTTTCTTAAGTATAATTTGGACTTTAAATCCCAGCCCGATACAACTTGCCTCATAGGCTTCCGAAACCTACTCATTATAAAATACAGTTATCCGTCAGTAATATGGGCAGTGAGGCTTGAGTAAATATCAACACCACAAGGTTTAGGTAATTTTTCAAAACCAAACTAGAAATCAAATCAGCAAGACATACAGGTCATGGACATGGTTCAACTGTTTTAATCCGATTGAACCAACTAACCGCTCAAATAATCAAACCATAGACAATATCAACTGTTTTAATCCGATTGAACCAACTAACCGCTCAAATAATCAAACCATAGACAATATCAATTCACAGTTCAACCGATTGAACTGTCCAGTTCAGTTTTAAAACATCGGTTTAAGATGTCCATACAAGACACCAGCCTAGAGTTACAAGTTATAACACGGTACAATGAGATCGCCCTAATAACCATCAGAAAGCCAAATCCAACTCTCCCTCTAAAATTTTGTGAGATTCAAAATTTCCAACATATAAGCATTACTGTAATCCTTATATTTACCCCTTACCCTTAAAAATATGACCAATTTCGCTTAATTCAACACCAACTATGTTGCTTCAAAATACTAAATTTCAAGTTGGCTACTAACTATTGCTATTAAAATTTAAAACTACACTACAAAACCAAAATCTTTGGATCAAGTGGTTAATTAGTTTCCCGTAGGATTTTACTTACTTTGCGGCCGAACTCTGAATTACCGGCCCTTCCCCTAGAACCAGAGAGTTACACCAATAAAAAGCTACACTACTAAACCCAACAAACTCACAATAAATTTTCCAACACAGCAACAAAAATGATGAAATTACTGGGCCACAAATTTAACAAAAATAAAAACAAAAAAAAAAACCCAGAATTTATGACGTGAAATTAAAGCAATAAACAAATACCCAGAAAGAGAAAAAAAATGATAAAAAAGAAGAACGGACCGTGATGAGCATAGATGTAAGCTTGTCTCCATGAGTAAATGTGATCACCAGGCTTGAGTTGTTCACGATCGATCTTATTGGAAAACACTCCCATTTCAGTATTTCAGTTTCTCTCTTTGGATCTCTCTTCTTTTTCCTTTTATCCCTCCAAATGAAAATGGAAGAAATGGATTCCTTTGAATTGAAGGAATGAACAGAATCTAGATAAAAATTCTGATTATATTCCCACTTTTGATTTTGGGTAGAGAAAGGTGACACTGTTAAGTTTTCTTTTGTTTTTTGTTTTTTTTTTTTTAATTAAGTGGTTGATTTTGGCTTTCACCAGTTTTAATTTGGTTGGGGTCAGTTTATTAATTACTATTGATGGATTGATTTGATAATAACTTCCTTTTTTTTCAGTCAAAAAAGAAAACTTTCCTTTTTCAGTCAACAATAAATAACACAGCATTCCTTTTTATTATTAAATACTCACTTCGTTACAAAATATAATTAATGTTGTATGAAAAAGAGAAATTATGAGTTATTCTCTCTGGTCCAATATATAAAAAGCATTTTACTTTTTTAATTCATTGTAAAATTTATGTATTTAGACTATATTATTGTCTAGGTTTACATCAATTCTACTATAAATCTAAAAAGTGAAATATTTCTTATATATATATATATATATATGACTGGAGGGAGTAGTTTGCAAAATTATCCTTCATCAATGATATAGAAAAGATGAATTAAATAATTAAAAGAAAAAAGAGGAATAAATAATTAAGAATATAATAAAAAAAATATTATTAAATGTTTTATCAGTAATATAAAATGATTTATAATTTAGTATAAATTTGTTTATGAAAGTTACTTACATTACGGATTGAGTAAAAAGAAGATAATAACTTGCCTTGAAAATTTAATGGGTAACTTGTTTTTGATGTGGTACGTTACTAGAAAATACTAATATACTATTAGAATCTATGGTTTGGATTTTTGTCTAATTTTTTTTCTTTATATCTTTTATTTTAATAAATTGGTATTCTTTATAGTATAATTATTTGTACCATGCACCCGCTTATTTTTAAGAAGGTGTGTGTTAGCAAGTTATAACTAAAAAGCAAGGTTGTCAGAACCGGACCGGTCATCGAACCGGTGAGCTTAGCGGTTCAAGGTTCAATTGGTCGGACCGAGGTTCAACCGGGTTGGACCGTTTTTAATTAAATATATATTTTAATTAATATATAAATAATTTTGTCAAAAAAAATTAATATAGTGTAAAAAAAAACATGTTGAAGATTTATTTTTTTAAAAGCTTTGGGCTTCTCTTATAAGATATAACTAGCAGCCTTGCTAAAAAAGCCCAATCCATAATAAACCCTAATTATAGTATTTATAACTCTGAAATCTTGATGAGGCATAACCAGCAGCCTCCACAAAATTCTTCTTGTCTCATTGTCTGATTTCACTCTTCTTCTCCCACCTTTTTAACTCTTCTTTTTTTACAAATTTCTATTGTTAAAGGAACAATAGATCTTGTTATTTTATCAATCTTCTCTTAGCACTCATATTCCACTCCCACAACATCATTACACAACCTATTTTCAATTTCAACAAAGTTGAAATTTTTATTTTACATATGCTGTTTTTTTTAAACGTTATTTTATATATGTTGTTGTTGGCTTCCTGTGTTGGTATTGAAAATAAATGAAGAAGCTAAAACTTTAAGTATTTATTAAAATAAGTTGCAAAAGAAAAAATCAAGAAAAGTTTTGCAGTGATTATGAGTTTAAAAAATGGCCACTAGAGGAGGAGGAGGAAGAGGAAGGGTGTCAGTTTTTGTTTCTTGTGTTTGTTCCTTTTCCTTGATTTTTTTCATTTAAATTTTTTTTTAAAAAAAATACTGAAACGTTATAAAAAAAACTAAAATGAAAAAAAAAAAAAAAAAAAAGACCGCCAAACCGCCCAGACCGACCGGTCCGGTTCACCGGTTCGGCACCGGTTCATACGTTTTTTTTCCGGTTTGTTTCCTCAGCGGTTTTAAGTGTTAACCGGACCAGATTTAGGTCCGGTTCCCGGTTCGACCGGCCGGTCCGGTCCGGTTTTGACAACCTTGCTAAAAAGTAGTTAAATACATCATAAAGTGCATATTATAAATGCACACCTTTTAAAAAATAAGTGGGTGTATGTTAGCAACTCCTATAGGCATTTGCTATAATACACCTACTTAATTTTTAGAATGTGTGTGTTAGCAAATGATAACTAAAAAGTAGTTAAATACACCCTAAGATGTGTGTTGCTAATGCACACCTTCATAAAAAAACAGTGGGTGTGCATTAGCAAATCTCATATAGCCTTATATTTAGCATATCTAAGTCAATAGGTAGCGACATATAACATTTTTTAGTAAGGACATGTTTGAATTTGACTTGTTTTTAAAATTATGAAAATAGCTTATGCAAATAAATAAATTTTTATGTTAATGCATAAGTTTTCACTAATAAAAATTGTATCTTTATAAGTCGTTTTATCATAAACTACTTTGAAAAACTTATAATAATACATAAAAATTCATTTATTTGTATAAGTTATTTCGCATAAGCTCAAAATTAAATCAATTTAAACTGGCTCTAAGAAGAAAAAATTGACTAAGCTTATTGATGAAGAGGAAGTAAAATAATAGAATTATGTTCCCTGATATTTTATTACATAGTAATGAGTATTTATACAATGATATTGAGTTAGGCCTAATTATTTTCTAACAAACTATAGAAGATACTAATAATTTATACAATTGATATAGTGAATATTTTATATTTTAATATTCCCCCGTAGTCGAAACGGGAGGTTGACGAATGTTGAGACTATCTCTGAAATCATCAAATAATTGCAACGGAAGTCCCTTGATGAAAATATCAGTTATTTGATAGCGAGACGGGACATGTAGAACACGTACTTGACCTTTAGCAACATTTCCACGCACAAAATGAATATCCATTTCAATGTGTTTTGTGCGTTGATGTTGGATAAGATTATCTGACAAGTAAACAGCATTAACGTTGTCACAGTAGACAAGAGTGGCTTTCATGATCGGACACTGGAGTTCTAACAGTAAGTTTCGAAGTCAACAAGATTCAATAACAACATTAGCAACACCACGATATTCTACTTCAGCACTAGAGCGAGATAATGTTGACTGTCGTTTTGCAGACCAAGAGATCAAATTATCCCCAAAGTAGACACAATAACCGAATGTAGACCTTCTAGTATCTGGGCATCCTCCCTAATCAACATCGGTATATGAGGTAAGGGTATCAACTAGGGATGGAGAAAGATGTAGACCATGGTCAATGGTACCCTTAATGTACCTAATAATTCGCTCCAAGCAGTCATATGTTGTGTGCGGGGATCATGCATAAAGAGACACACTTGTTGGACGACATAGGCGATATCAAGTCGTGTGAAAGTTAAATATTTCGATGCACCTACAAGACTCCGATATTCAGATGGATTATGATATGGATTACCTAAGAGTCCAATGAGTTTTGCTTTAGTGTCCACAAGAGTAGATACGGGTTGATGACAATTTTAGCAAGTGTACTAAATTCGTCGTTAAGTAATAAAATTTATAAGATTTGTATCCACATGGATTGTTCTTATTTCAACGAAACAATTCAATGAATTTAGGATTAATAAATAAATTGCAAAGGGGGGTTTTCAGATTGATTTGTAGTAACAATGACAATAATTAAAATTGCAAGAAAGTTGAAACGTGAACTTTTATGAGAGAAAGACGATTAGAAATTATTTTGAATCATCTCTATGTCCCTATCTGGTACTCTAGGTTCTAGCCCTCAACAATAAAATTCTTATAATTACGATAATTTAACAAAATAGACCGAGTCCAATTCCTTGACTCATCAATCTCGTTTATCTAATATAGCACCCTAATTCCTTAGGTGAAACTAATATTATCAAAAGCATGAATGGACGTTAAATTCTTAATCATACCAACTAATTCTTTATTCCTAAAGCAATTACTGAAGTAGCAATAAATGTCACAAGAAAGGGGGGGTTTGAATTGTGACCCTTTTTAAAATTATTTTATGTGAGTTTAAAATAACTCAAGACAATATTTCTTTTAATTGGTTAGTTAACAATTAACAAAGAAATATAGTTAGCAACAATAAAATAAACAATATATAAATGAACAAAATAAATACTGAGTTAGTTGCTGAATAAGTAAATGTTTAAGGCCCAGAGCACTCTGGTATTACTCAGTTAGTTAGTTTAGTATGTTTTAAGGATTTTAGAGTCCAAGAGAAAAACACACAAAAGTTATCCTGGTTCACCCAACTTGGGCTAGTCCAGTCCTCACAGTCCTTGTGAGATTGTCCACTATAAATGCTCAGATCAGAACCTTCTGCTTCGCATCAAAAACTTGATCACAACTGGATCAATACAAACTGCTTTTCTTCACTCGAAAAGACTTTCACACAAATGCTTTTCTTCACTCGAAAAGACTTTCACTCAAAATGCTTTTCTTCACTCGAAAAGACTTTCTCACAAACACTCAATCTAACATGAAAGAAAGACTTGAGAGGGTTACAATATTTGTGGGGAATATGGGTTAAATCAACTCAAGTGAGAGATTGATAATAGCAAGCTTTGTCTATTTGTTTTTCACAAATTTATGATATATCTTTGATGCTTTGCTTTGCTTTTGAAGAGTTTATTACTTGTTGATTTTTGCTTCAACTAAGTATATGATTTGATTCTTTTTGCAAACTCTTAATCTTCTCTTCATGTAGCTCCATTGTATTTATAGGCAAATATAACCTTGGAGGAGCGTATGAGAGAGGGATTTGAATTTCAAATCCAACTTGACATGTCACAATGTTGTGCTGTCAATTTGCTGTGAATAGTGCGTTATCGTTGCTTCAGGAACATTACCGTTATGGCAATCTGCACTACACTTTTAATCCAATGACAACCACTACATTTACGTGGCCCATATATGTCCATAAGAAGGAATCTTTCCTAATTTAGGGTTGGACAACTTGTATGCAAGTGGGAAAAAATATCATGTAATAATTGTACTTGTTTTGGTGACTCATGTCCTTTGTTGTTTTCTTGTCCCCTCTATGTTCCCTTGAAGAGAAAGAGGCTTGCTACAACTTGGCTTATGGTGTGACTTCACCTTGTTGGCCAATTTTCGTCCAAACCATCATTGTGTGATGTGGCTTTCATTTGAATTTCAAATCTTCTTCAATCATTGATGGAAGCTTCCTTTGTTTGTCCAAAGGGGCTTTTATTCACTTTAGTCCAAAAATGCTTTATGGCCCATGATTCAATTTATGCCATGTTTGGCATATTCCTTACATAAGTGTTTCCTTAAAATATACCACTTTTGATGAGGCAAAGGAATAATATCTTTGTGAAGCACTTCATCATTTATGCCAAGACTTTAAGATGCTTCTTTTGTTTCTACTCATTGCACATATGTTTTGCTTGTCCATTGGTTGCTCATCCATAACGTTGCCGTTGACAGATGATATCATTATCGTTGAAACATTTCTCACAAAACACATTAGTAGATAACAAGATAATCATAATTAAAATTAATTAACATGTTTGTTATCTTTAAAACATCAAATAAGGATTTTGTCCTCAACAATCTCCCCCTTTTTGATGATGACAAACATTTAACTTAATTTTGATTTTGAGTTTTTGATAAAAGATTTTGATAATCTTTTGCATTTGATTTGTCAATAACTCCCCCTCAATTTAAGCATTCTATTTTCAATAGCAAATTGAGTTTAAACTTTGATTAAAAATAATATGACAAATTTTAATAAGTCATTCTTTTACCAAAGTGAATGTTTATGGTTATGATGGTTTTGCTCAAAAATTTGAATGTGTTTCATATCAGAGTTTTTAAGGATATTTTCAAAAACATTTGTATGTTTTGATTAGAGCATTACTTATCCTTTTGGTTGAATATTTTTAACCTGCCTTCAATGCAGAAAGTGAGGATGGATTCAAAACATATCATAGTTTAAAAACTTAGCATGTTTCAGAGAATCAAACAATATAAGATTTATCACATATTTCAACATGAATCCTGAAACTGTCTTGTGACAGAAAAAAAAGAGGTCATGATAAAATTTTGAGATATTTCTGAACTGCATATTTTCACAAAGCATAGCTTTATTTTCTTGTGATCAAATTGATGATTCACAAACCTGCTAATAACATAACATATAAACCATTCATTTCATAGCAGTAGCAAGAGTTTTTTCATATATGGATTCAAAATAAACTTGCAGATGCATGCTATCATAGCATAACATATTGGCGCACTAGTTCAAAATACAAATGCATCACAAAACATAGTTTTTAACATCATAATGCAAAATAAGTAAAACAGAACAATAATCAAAAGAAATCAAAAGAGGTGCGCTCCTTTTGTTGTGCTAGCATCTGCAGCTTTCTTCTTTGTTCTTTTCTCCCCCTTTGTCATATCAAAAAGTGGGCTAAGGCGCAGGCCTGGATGGTGATGAGCCATCTGATGATGATGATGTGGAAGGTTGAGACATAACATGAACAGGAATGGGGTATGGATTAACTGTAGGTTTTGGAAGATTAAATCTTTCACAGAAAACATTAGAAATCCAATCCCTCATGATTGAGTTCTCAAGAGTGATATAGGTTAGATGAGAATCAAGAAGTTGAGTAGCTTGGAACAATTTTTTCACATCACTCCTAGTTTTGGAGGTGGTTCTCTCAACTTTGGATCTTGGTAATTGTGGTGAAGGTCTAGGTGCAGCATTTGATGGTCCGGCATTGAAGTTTGAGATGTTTGGGAGATTCAAAGTGGGTGAAAGGATGGAAATGTTTTGAGTGAAGAAGGGTTGAGAAAAAGGGTTCTGAGGTGGTGAAAAGTTAAAGAGATTATTGCTAAAACTCTCATTGAACATAGGTGAAATGTTGAAGCTTGGTGGAGAAGAAAACAATGGAGCACTACTAGTGGATGATGAGGTGAGATGGTTTAACACAGAATTAGGGTCAGGTGGGTTTACAAATTGATTGACTGCTAAATTTGGAACAATTTGTGGCTCAGGTTGAGGTGTCGGTTCAACTGGTGATTCATTTTGTGGATAGGCTAGAGGGATGTTCAAGTTAATCTCAGCTCTAGGGCCTAGCATTTGAGATGAGGATGGAGAAATAAAAGCCTCATTTTGAGGAATTTCTGTTTCAACAGAATGTGGCACAAAAGGTGGATTTGGAATAATTTCATCTTCAACAAAAGGTTCAGGAATTTGTTGAGATTGTGCAGTGTCATCATACTGCTCATTTCTCTTTCTCTTGACTCTAGTGTAAACTTTTACAGGAGCTTGGGAGATAGGTTCACTCTTGAAGTGTTTGAGATTTTTCAGTGAAATTTTTTTGCAAAAGGTTGCAGAGGTTTCTCCTTCAAAAGGAATTTTGAAATGTTCAAATATTTTGGTTAAGGCCATGCCATAAGAAACACAGAATTTCTTGTTGTTTTTGCTAGCTACATCTATCATGAAATTGATTATGATGAAAGGTAGATTTAGCTTTTTCATTTCAAAAAGATGATGAATGACCATAATTTCATTATCATCCAGATTTTCATACTTGCCTTGTCTAGGCATAACATTCCCTTGACTCATGATGCGAAAGACTTTAGGCAAAAAGTTTAGGTAAGAGGTTTTTCGAGAGTCTTTTGGAGATTCTAAAGTGAAAATAGGGATCCTTACTTCCTCAAAAGTGGTTTTAGCTAAGCTATACCAGTTTTTACCATAAGCTCTAAAACCATTGTTTGGAATTTTGAAAATGTCAGCAATTATGTCAGGGTTTAGTTCAAACTCTACTCCCTTAACATTGGCTCTAATTGTGCAATTTTCTCGATCACACTTGGCCTTAAAATAAAAGGCTTGAATTAACCTAGGGTAATAGGTTTCTCTAAGAGATAGAAAAGAGGACCAACCTTGAAAGTCAGTGTAGGCTTTTATCTCAAGAGGATGTGATTGAAGAGCTTCAAAATTGAAAAACCATCCTGGTGCTATTGGCTTGGTTCTCCATTTGTCTTGAAAAATCTTTTCTTCAGCTTCTGATGAGTACATTGGTGTTTCATCTTTGGACAAGGCATTAACAGATTTTTCTTTTTGTGTTCTGTTCTTTGACTTGTTTGAAGTAGTTTCATGGACTTTTTCTTTTCCTTTCTCAGATTGTGGTTGAATAGGAATGGAAGAGTCAGACTTGGTTTCCTCACTTGAGGAGTCAGAAGAAGGGTTTGAATACGATTTTGAAGATGGAGAGATGTCAGTTTCTTCCTCATCAGTTTCATCCTCTTCTGTGGAATCACAGTTAATGTAAACTTTCTCAGCATTGCTTTGAGTTTTTTGGTTTGCAAAGTTTTCTTTCAACCTTTGGGAACGGCGAGGAGGAGCAGAAAAAGAAGGTTTTTTCTTTGATTTTGGCTTGAGATGTGGTGGAGTTTGATTTTGATTTAGTGATGTTTGAACTGGATTTGGTGGTGGTTGATCATAGTAAGGAGGAAACAAGGTTCTTAAGGGTTTTAAGTTTAAGGGTAACGATGAAGATGGTGGTGGTGAAGGGTTGCGGAATCGTGGTGGTGAACGGTTGAATGGTGGTGCTCGTCTGGCTGTTTGTTTGGTTCTCATGATTGTGATGGAGAGGAAGATGAAGGAAGAAGAAGGGTTTGGAGAAGATGATGAACTCAGTTGAAGTGAGAAGAGGAAGAGTTGATGAATGAGGATTAATGGTGGGAGTTGGTTTAAGTAACCGAGGGAGGGAGTGATTAGATGTGATATCTTGAAAAGATATCCCTTTTCAGATAGTAATGATCACACTTAGTAAAGTAGGTTAGATGAAAAGTTTTAAATAAGAAAGGAAATCATTAATGGGTTGTCATTTTATTAAAGGATAATTTTTTAATTCACCTTAGATATTTCTGGATTACTAGCTTTTAATGGGATTTTGAATTATTTTTAATTTAACTTTTAACTCATTAAAACGATCTTCTACTAAGGGTTTAGTGAAGATATTAGCTAGTTGATTATCTGTGTCAACAAAAATTAGTTCAATTTCCTTTTTATTAACATGATCCCTAATAAAATGATGTTTTATCTCAATATGCTTGGATCTTGAATGTTGAATGGGATTTTTTGACAAATTAATTGCACTAGTATTATCACAATAAATAGGTACATTTTCGTACCTTATTGAGAAATCTTCAAGCTGATTTTTGATCCATAAAACTTGAGAACAGCAGCTTGCAGCTGATACATATTCAGCTTCAGTGGTAGATAATGCTATCGTGTTTTGTTTTCTGCATGACCAGCTTATGAGTGCTTTTCCAAGAAATTGGCATGCACCACTTGTACTTTTTCTTTCAATTTTGTCTCCAGCGTAGTCAGCGTCACAATAAGCTATTAAATCAAAAATAGAATCTTTGCTATACCAAAGACCAAGATTAGTAGTACCGACAAGATATCTGAAAATTCTTTTAACAGCAGTTAGGTGCGATTCTCTAGGAGAAGTTTGAAAACGTGGACATAAACCTACTGCAAAAACTATGTCTGGTCTACTTGCAGTTAAGTACAATAGAGATCCAATCATACCTCTATATTCCTTTTCAGGAACAATTTTTCCTTCCTCATCTTTATCCAAATTTGTAGATGGATGCATGGGAGTTGCCATAATTTTGGCTTCATTCATTTTATATTTTTTGAGAAGATCTTTAATATATTTTTCTTGACAATAAAAATTCCATTCATTTCTTGTTTAATTTGTAAACCAAGAAAATATCTCAGTTCTCCCATCATGCTCATCTCAAATTCATTTTGCATGAGATGGGAAAAATCTTCACATAATTTTTCATTTGTTGATCCAAAAATAATATCATCAACATAGACTTGAACAATTAATAAATCCAATTTATCAATTTTTGTAAAAAGAGTTGTGTCAATTTTTCCTCTAGAAAAATTGTTCTTGATTAAGAATGCACTTAATCTGTCATACCAAGCTCTTGGAGCTTGTTTTAGACCATACAAAGCTTTTGAAAGTTTGAACACATGATCTTTTTTCTTTTCATTTTCAAAACCAGGAGGTTGATGAACATACACCTCTTCATTTAGAAAACCATTCAAAAAAGCACTTTTAACATCCATTTGAAATAATTTAATATTTTTATGTGATGCATATGCTAAAAGAATTCTTATTGCTTCTAACCTGACAACTGGAGCAAAAGTTTCATCGTAATCAATACCTTCTTGCTGGTTATATCCTTGAGCAACAAGTCTTGCCTTGTTTCTGATAACCTTACCTTCTTCATCTAGCTTGTTTCGAAAAACCCATCTTGTTCCTATGATTGAATGATCTGTAGGAGATGGAACAAGTAACCAAACTTGATTTTTCTCAAACTGAAGAAGTTCTTCTCTCATTGCTTCTACCCATGAATTATCAATAATGGCTTCGCCAATGGATTTTGGCTCTATCTGAGAGATCATTGCCATGTTGTTATCATTGTCTTTGAATGATAGTCTTGTTCTTATTCCATCAGTGGAACTTCCAATGATTTGATCTTGAGGATGATTCCCAACAATTCTTAAGGTTTTTGGAGGAAGAAGAGGATCATCTTCTTTCTTTTGATTTGGAATATCCTGAGAAGTTAGTCTTTCTTGCTCATCATCAATTGATGGCATTATAAGATCATCAAATTCATCAAAGATAATATTCATGCTTATTTCCATGGTTTGAGTTTTTAAGTTATAAATTCTATATCCTTTAGAATTAGTAGCATAACCTAAGAAAATAGCTTTATCTGATTTTGAATCAAATTTACCAAGATTATCTTTTGTGTTTAAGATATAACAAAAACATCCAAAAATATGAAAATATGATATGTTTGGTTTTCTATTTTTCCAAAGTTCATATGGAGTTTTGTCTAGAATTTTTCTTATTGAAACTCTATTTAAAATATAGCAAGAGGTACTTATGGCTTCAGCCCAAAAATATTTTTCAACATTTGATTCATTTAACATTGTTCTTGCCATTTCTTGTAAAGTTCTATTTTTCCTTTCAACAACTCCATTTTGCTGAGGAGTTCTTGCACAAGAAAAATTATGAGAAATACCATTTTCATCAAAGAATGATTTGAAAGATAAATTTTCAAATTCTCCTCCATGATCACTTCTGACAGAGATGATATTTGAGCTTTGTTCATTTTGAACAAGTTTACAAAAGTTTTGGAAAGCATCACAAGATTCATCTTTATTTTTCAAAAACAAAACCCATGTGTATCTGGAGAAATTATCAACTATAACAAAACCATATTGTTTTCCACCAAGACTAGTGGTGTTGACAGGACCAAATAAATCAATGTGAAGTAGTTCTAGAGGTTTTTTAGTTGAAATAAAATCTTTTGGATAAAAACTACTTTTGACTTGTTTTCCTCTTACACAAGCTTCACAGATTTTATCTTTGTCAAACTTAATTTTTGGAAGACCTCTTACTAGATCAAGTTGAGATAATTTTGAAATTGTTTTCATGCTTATATGACCAGCTCTTTTGTGCGAAATCCATTTATCTTTTTCGATAGACATAAAACATGATTCAGCTGGAATGTCATCTAAGTATAAAACATACAAATTTTTCTTTCTTGATCCGGAAAAGAAAACTTTTCCTTATGAAGTTTGTTTGACTTCACAAATATTTGGTTTAAAAATAACTTCAAAACCACTATCACATAATTGACTAATACTAAGTAAATTATGTTTTAGACCTTCTACATATTGAACATCTTCAATTTTTGCAGAATCATTATTACCTATAATACCTTTTCCTTTTATTTGTGCAGTATTATTATTACCAAACGTAACTGACCCTCCTTCTTTTTTGATGAAGGAGAGAAAACACCTTTTATCTCCTGTCATGTGTTTTGAACAGCCACTGTCCAAAAACCATGGCTTTTTCTTTGCACCTTGAGAGTATCCCTGCATTTTGAGATTTTCGTTTAGGTGCCCATAATGACTTGGGTCCTTGAGGGTTAGTTTTCACAGTTTGTTTATTCTTAAAATAGCATTCTTTTTCAAGATGCCCAAAGTTTTTGCAAAATGAACAATGTTTATTTTTTCTCTCCAAGTGACGATAACGTTTTGGTTCATAGTAAAAACTTTCACAACTTTCTTTTTTATAGCAAATTGATTCATGATGACCATTTTTGTTACAAAATGAACATCTCAACTTAAAATCTCTTTTTGCTGGCAAAAGAACATTTTCAAAAATTTTGTTTTTAACTTCATTAAAACCTAAGCCATTTTTGTTAAGAGCTTGAGATTGTGATCCCATAATGTTTTGAAAAGTTTCAGTTGATTTTATAAACCCAGTGAGATCATTTCTCAGTTCTTTTATTTCATTTTTCAACACAACATTTTCATCTATTTTCTTAGATAAAACACTAGAGCAAACATGTTTTTCTTTTGACTCAATTAAGTCTTTGTTAATTTTTTCAAAATTAAGAATATCAATTTGAAGTTTTTTCTTTTCTTCTTTTAGTTCAGAAACTTCTTTTTGTAATAAAAAACATTGTTTGGATAAGAATTCAGAATCATGTAATAAACTATCAAAATTAGTTTCTAATTCTTCATAAGGATGAGATTTATCAAAGAGAAATACCTCATCATTTTCTGAATCTGCCATTAGACAGATGTTGGCTTCTTCTTCTTATTTATTTGTTTCAAATTCATCATCATCATCCCAGGTAGCTAACATGGATTTTTTCTTGAAGGGAAAATTTCTGGGTGATTTGTTTAAGGGACATTCTGATTTGTAATGTCCAAGTTTGTTGCAACCAAAGCAGGTCACTTGACTTTTGTCAAAGTCATTTTTCTGCATATCTTTTCCTGAAGAAAAGTTTCTTCTAATTTGATCTCTTCTTCTTAACATACGTTGGATTTTGCCAGAAATGAGAGCTAGTTCTCCTTCTGCCTCTTCTTGGGTAGATTCTAATTCCTTAGAGTCATCTTCTAAAAAACTTATATCTTTTTGAGAAGCTTTTAAAGCAATGGTTTTTTCCTTTTTTAAAGGTTTATCTCCTTGAAGAATAACTTCATGAGCTTTTAAAGTACCAATAAGATCTTCTATGGGAAGTGTTTTCAAATCTTTAGTTTGAGTAATGGCAGTAACCATTGGTCTCCAAGTGATTGGAAGACATCTCAAAAGTTTTCTAATTCTATCATTAGTTGAAAAAGTTTTTCCAAGAGATCTTAATTCATTTATGATAGTAGTAAATCTTGAAAACATTTCATCAATAGTTTCGTTTTCAATCATTTCAAAAGTTTCAAATTTATTAGTTCCTATGTCTATTCTTGTTTCTTTTACATGACTAGTTCCTTCATGGTGAACTTGTAAAGTGTCCCAAACCTTTTTAGCAGTATCACATTCATCTACTCTTTCACTTTCTTCCATGCTTAGAGCACAGGATAGAAATAAATGAGCTTTAGAGTTTAGGAGTACCTTTTGTTGTTCGGAAGTTGTCCATGCATCTTCAGGTTTGTCTGAAATGACTCCCTCAGCAGAAGTTATAGTAGGAACATAATCTCCTTCTGTGACTATGCGCCACATTCCTACTTCTTGAGATTTTAAAAACAATTATATTTTGTTTTTCCAAAAATAGTAATTCTTTCCAGTGAACAAAGGTGGTCTTGAAGCAGATCCTCCTTCTGGAATGTATCTTTCTTTTGACATTTTTCTTCCTGAATCTTTTTCCTCTAACACTTGTTAAGTGTATAAACCTGTAGAGACAGGCTCTAATACCAATTGAAGTAGCAATAAATGTCACAAGAAAGGGGGGGTTTGAATTGTGACCCTTTTTAAAATTATTTTATGTGAGTTTAAAATAACTCAAGACAATATTTCTTTTAATTGGTTAGTTAACAATTAACAAAGAAATATAGTTAGCAACAATAAAATAAACAATATATAAATGAACAAAATAAATACTGAGTTAGTTGCTGAATAAGTAAATGTTTAAGGCCCAGAGCACTCTGGTATTACTCAGTTAGTTAGTTTAGTATGTTTTAAGGATTTTAGAGTCCAAGAGAAAAACACACAAAAGTTATCCTGGTTCACCCAACTTGGGCTAGTCCAGTCCTCACAGTCCTTGTGAGATTGTCCACTATAAATGCTCAGATCAGAACCTTCTGCTTCGCATCAAAAACTTGATCACAACTGGATCAATACAAACTGCTTTTCTTCACTCGAAAAGACTTTCACACAAATGCTTTTCTTCACTCGAAAAGACTTTCACTCAAAATGCTTTTCTTCACTCGAAAAGACTTTCTCACAAACACTCAATCTAACATGAAAGAAAGACTTGAGAGGGTTACAATATTTGTGGGGAATATGGGTTAAATCAACTCAAGTGAGAGATTGATAATAGCAAGCTTTGTCTATTTGTTTTTCACAAATTTATGATATATCTTTGATGCTTTGCTTTGCTTTTGAAGAGTTTATTACTTGTTGATTTTTGCTTCAACTAAGTATATGATTTGATTCTTTTTGCAAACTCTTAATCTTCTCTTCATGTAGCTCCATTGTATTTATAGGCAAATATAACCTTGGAGGAGCGTATGAGAGAGGGATTTGAATTTCAAATCCAACTTGACATGTCACAATGTTGTGCTGTCAATTTGCTGTGAATAGTGCGTTATCGTTGCTTCAGTAACATTACCGTTATGGCAATCTGCACTACACTTTTAATCCAATGACAACCACTGCATTTACGTGGCCCATATATGTCCATAAGAAGGAATCTTTCCTAATTTAGGGTTGGACAACTTGTATGCAAGTGGGAAAAAATATCATGTAATAATTGTACTTGTTTTGGTGACTCATGTCCTTTGTTGTTTTCTTGTCCCCTCTATGTTCCCTTGAAGAGAAAGAGGCTTGCTACAACTTGGCTTATGGTGTGACTTCACCTTGTTGGCCAATTTTCGTCCAAGCCATCATTGTGTGATGTGGCTTTCATTTGAATTTCAAATCTTCTTCAATCATTGATGGAAGCTTCCTTTGTTTGTCCAAAGGGGCTTTTATTCACTTTAGTCCAAAAAGGCTTTATGGCCCATGATTCAATTTATGCCATGTTTGGCATATTCCTTACATAAGTGTTTCCTTAAAATACTACCACTTTTGATGAGACAAAGGAATAATATCTTTGTGAAGCACTTCATCATTTATGCCAAGACTTTAAGATGCTTCTTTTGTTTCTACTCATTGCTCATATGTTTTGCTTGTCCATTGGTTGCTCATCCATAACGTTACCGTTGATAGATGATATCATTATCGTTGAAACATTTCTCACAAAACACATTAGTAGATAACAAGATAATCATAATTAAAATTAATTAACATGTTTGTTATCTTTAAAACATCAAATAAGGATTTTGTCCTCAACAATTACGATTGGCAAACAATTAATCTAGTTCCAATATAAACCCTAGGGTCAATAGTGATTTATAACTTAAAATCAATTCGAAAGTGATCAATTAACAAAAAGCAATAAACACAAGATTAACTGAATAATTATGAGTTTTCATTGAATAAACTAGAACACGTAGTTACATGGCTCAAATAGTTTTAAAGAGAATCATCTATAATTCCTAATCTGATAAGATTAGTTACTCATAATAATAATAATTAACATAACAAAAGAGTTAAGAAAATTATACATAAATAACCGATGAAAAGTACGACGGCGAAACCCTAGAATTGTCTTCTTCTCTTTTGTTGCGATGTGATTTTTTTCTCTCTGCCCAATGATCCCCTTTTTTTCTCATCAAAAGACTTATTTGTAGGAGCTGCAGCATAAAGTAAAATCGTCTCACTATGATGAGGTGTCGCGTCCCTATATGCATTGCAAATCAATCTGTCCTTTTCTTATGATGACGTGTCAGCGTATGAGAGGTAGGTAGGTTGCGTGGAAGTCATATCTATGTGCAGCAGTAAATCGCGTCCTTATGAGACTTGTGTAGTGGCGCAATAAAAACAGGAGTTTTAGCTTGAATTAGCTCAAAATCTTAATTTTTTCCAAGTCTTCTTTCCTTTAGTCTTTATTCTTGAAACCAATGTTTTAAAAACCGAACCGGACCGGCCGGTCCGACCGGTTCGACCGCGAACCGGTGCCCTCGGCGGTCCGGACGACTAGCAAGAACCGCTAGTCAGTGGAACCGGTCAAGAACCGGTGTGAACCGGTGTGAACCGGTGTGAACCGGTGTGAACCGGTGAACCGGAAAAACCGGCCGGTTTTTCTCTCACTTAAAAAAAAAAAAAAAAAACTGATTTTTTAATAAAAAAAAACGATGGATTGAAAGGTTTTTTATTTTGACAACACGATGGATTGAAATTGAAAGGTTAAAAAATCAAAAATCTTTCCTTTCCAACCATAGACTCAAACACGTGAAAAATTATATGAACGGTTCAATATAAACGGTTCAATAACGGTTGAACCGATCCGACCGGTTGACCCTTGAACCAGTTGTCACAACGGTTCGACCTCCGGTCCGGTTCTTAAAACATTGACTTGAAACGGTTAATTTCTTCATAAATTTTTCTCTTTGACCATGTAATACTCCTAATAACTAACTAAAATATTATAAAATAATAATTAAAAATATTCAAATGATTGAATGTCATCACGGGTTTCCAAGATGACATGGCTGCTCTCTCAATAATCTCTTCAACATATTTATGTTGGGATAGAAAAATACAACCTGAATGTCTAGTAACAAAGATACCTAGGAAGTAACTGAGAGGGCCTAAATCTTTCATAGCAAATTCACAACTGATCAGTTTAGACATGATGGACCGACGAAGAGTATCAGATAAATTGTAGTAAGAATGATGTCATCGACATATAAAAGAATGTATGTCGTATCTTTACCATTGTGATAGATGAACAACGAATGATCGCATGTACTATGTGAGAAGCCCAATGTAGCAACATATTTAGTGAAGCGTTGGTACCAGGTACGAGGAGCTTGTTTAAGGCCATATAATAATTTTAGTAGTAGACAAACATAATCACGAAAGTCGGGAGGTTGATGCATATAGACAGTTTCATTAATATTGCCATGTAAGAAAGCATTCTTGACATCTCATTGATGTAGACACCATGATTTTGAAATAGCAATACTAAGAATTATTCGTATAGTTGCTGGTTTTACTACCGGACTAAACGTTTCTCCATAATCTACACATGTTCTTAATCTTATTTTGAGGAAAATGAGAAAAGAGGATAACATTCTTCTTACAGCACCCGCTACTAACGTGGAGATTCCGTAAGCGTTGTTTTAGATGCATCCGGACAAATCACCAAGTACTGATGGTTTTAATATGACTATCTATCAGCGGCTTTGGGAACATTGTAGTGGAGACATTTTCATTGTAGCAATTTCGTGGTTGGACCGGGGTTACTTCCTTCTAGTCACAATGAGAAGAACATTGGCTTGATTCCAAAGTGTGACAATCCTATATCGATGAAAGAGTTGAAGCTGATTTCTCTTTGTAATGTTCTTTATAAGATTATTTTGAAGGTTCTTGCGAATAGGTTGAAAGTAGGGTTGTGCAACAGTCGATTTTGGGCGATTCGAGCCCAAAACCATTGATCTGCAGGAAACTAAAGTGCCTAGAGATGGAACCAATTTCGATCGTGTGAGAAAACGGGTAACGCGGGTGCGGGTAAGATGGGTGACGGGTATTTCAGATGGTTTGTATTGGGTTAGAAAATCCTCTTTTCTCTTCTCCTCAAGCTTGAGATTGCTTCAATGGTTGTTAGCCAACAATTTCCAACACAAGGACGTCGTCGTCACTATACTAATAGGATGAAGGTTACATGAGATGAGTGTGATCCAGAAAGAACAAGTAAATCTCTGGTTGAAATCTTGAAATAATTTAGATTTATGTGTATATAAACTTGAATGAAAACTTGAAATTACAGTAGAAGAGAAATAGAGAAGACAAGAAATCCTACAAATATTTTAACTTTAATTAATGATAAAAAAGAAGAGAAAAAATTTGAGTAAAAGAAGAGAAAGAGAAAAATAAACTTTTTTGTTTGTGTTTGTTAGTATTTTATTTTTACGGTTTTTGTTTGTATGTTGTAATTGTAAAGAAGAAAATTAATGTTAGAGTGTAGTCTAATCTCAAGGCACGTAATTATGATAGTCTTGGAAAGATAAATCACTTTTATGTGTCTTTAGGAACTTGGGAGTAGCAATTACTAACATTGAAATAAGACATGCAGTATAAAAAAAGTCTATTGTATTACTCTTTCTCGATCGGGCCAGAACATCGATGGGTGAACTTTTTTGCAATCGAGCTCGGCCAAAAACACCCATATGTAGTCAATTGTTTTAGAATTTTAGACCAGATTGTTTTTCAAACCCGGCTGTTTCACTCAAGCAGGTGTCGGTTTGAACGGGTATCGGGTGGGTCATGGGTTTATGCACACCCCTAGTTGAAAGGTTTTCTTAAGAAATGGGTCTCTCGTGAACAATTAGACCTTGTGGAGGGGAGATCAGTTTTTCATAATGCTCTTTTTGCTATTGAAGTTAACTAGTTGATGCAAAGGAGAGTTAGCATTGAAGATTAATATTAGCAAGACTTATGATAAGGTGGACTGCGTTTTCTTCGAGGTTCTTGTTAGATTGGGATTTGGTGAGCAGTGGATTCAATGAATGATGATGTGTGAGACTTCAGCCAATTATTCAGTGCTCGTGAATTACAATAAATTTGGACCTATAGTTCCATGTTGTGATCTTCTCCAAGGAGAACCCCTACATCTATACTTATTTGATTATTTTGGTGGCAGAGCGTTTGACTTCTCTTATCCATTGTGTTGTTGATAGGGAAGATATTCATGGCATGCACATTTGTCGAGGAGCCCTTAAGGTGGCTCACCTCCTTTTTGCAAATAAGCGTTTTATTTTTTGTGGGGCCAATGTGTCTAAGATGAATGATTTGTTAAGTATTTTACACACTTATGAGCAAGCATCATTCAGGTCAAGAAATTAATTTATTATGTCCGAAGTATTTCTCAATTGCAATTTAGCAGTTTTCATCATTTTTCACACTCGCGATATAAGTAGCGAGATGGGTAATCTGGGAAATTTGGGAATATCATGGGGTGCGCATGTCTCTCGAAGGGTGTGCAAAGTAAAATTCTTTTAAATTTATTGAAAATCTAATGTATTTGGTCTATATTGTTGAGCAAATACATTAGATTTTTAATAAATAAGTCAATTTTTTTCCTTTCACCGCCAATTTAATCTGGTCTGAGAGTCGGTTCAGACATCAAGTGGTTTCAGTCTCCTCCCAATCGCAGTTGCGGATGATCAGACAGTTTTCTTTCCTATCAAGTTCAGTGTCAATTATCATTGAATCAACTAACGATTTGTGTATTGGACTGGGCAATGGGCTTAAGGACATAACCAGCAAGCCCAATGAATATCAGAAGGAGAATAGGCCCAAATCAAGTAAATCCTAAATACCCATTAGGCGACACGAAGCCCAGGGCGTGATTAACGATAGCGAGGCAACGCCCAGAAGTTGAATCCCGTATTATTATAAATATCTTTTCCTTCCCTGTGTTAGCAACTGACTTGGGAAGGAAGAAACCAACTTCCCGCAACCGCCATAGCTTGGAGACCAAGGTTTTCATCCCTATTTTCACGCTATACCACCGAAGAAGATGCTAAGGACCGGATTTTTAGGAACCCTAGCTTGGAGAAGAAGACTGAGCGGTCTATAAATAGCTTCACACTTTCATTTTGGGGAGGATCGTTTTCTGACTTATAAAATTCCCAGGGTTGTTGGGATTGAACCAAGTGTAACCACATCATTTAATCAATAATACAAACCCCTTTGAGTTTTTACCAGAACATTTTGGCGCCCACCGCGGGGCCCGGTAAAACGATTCCCAGGCCTCAAAGTTTCATCTTGTTCATCGACACAACAACAATGTCTTGTCATACAAAGCAGCAGTGATTATCTCCCAACGTCGCGAGAAAAAATTGATTCGGAAAAGTTTGAAAGGGAGACACGTACGGGGCAATTAGGAAGGGAACAATTTTGGATATATGGCGAGAACAGGTAGCCTTGGTTTGTTTCGCAGTATCCATTACCATCGAAATCACCAATGGAGAAGAACTCCTGGAGAATCTCAATCCATCGTGTCGTCGCCGAACGAGTTCGTTCTAGTTGCCAACCACGCCATATCGCCGCGGTTTGATTTATGAAGGATTTGTCGCCACCATCGGATTCATAAAAGAACTGTCCTCGCCGCTGATAGATTCGTGTAGGAACCACTGTGTCGTCACCAGGTCTATGAGGAAACCGGTCTAGTGACCAGGCTTGGAAAGAACGATGAAGAACAACAATCTACTTAGAATCTACTCTGTTCATAATCCTCAGGGAAGTATTCTAAAAACATGTTTTAACTGTGAAACTTTCCTACAACTTATTATCTTGATTTATTTAGCGGTGACATTCATGCCGTATTACATCAAAACGTAACACCACAAGACTAATGAAAAACCCATGGTTAATAACATGTGGATTGATCAAGTCGGTGTTAATGGCCGCATAATAATGATATGAAGTGGGATTTTCATTGTCACAAATACATTAAAACATATGAAATATAGTAGTGCTAGTGTATATGCCTGTTTGGTGTTTGCTAAAATGTAGACAGGCCACATAGCAAGAATTATACATTGTTGATAGTTGAAGTTAAGGAAAATGACACAGTTCGAGGACGTTTGATCCAATGAAGCCATCAAACTCTAATTTGGATTGGATTATCAATTACAAATTCACACATGGAAGGAAAATCAACAGTTCTATCATTCAGAGGGAGACTAATTAATAAAATTATAGCACCAAGTTAGAAATATGGCCAGGCTTTGGAAATAACAGGGAGAGTATGCAGCGTTTTGATATCTCAAAGTCTGATGTTGTCGCAAGCTCTATCTCGTTCATTGTCACACGCTCACAGCATATCAACCGGTCTCGGTCATCATCCAATGGCGTAGATCCGATGAGCTAATCAGCTCGTACACTGCTTCAAGCGACAGTCGTTCGTAAAACCGCTGTTTTGGTCCTTCACGATGGAAATGATTCATCGCCCCAACAGAGGTGATAATAAAACACGAGTAATTGGTCATTGGTACCACTCGGCGAGATACAAGTCACCAATTAACATTCCAATTGAAGCATGCTCCGTGATGACCACCGCAATGGAACTCAGTCACGCCGCGCCAAAACAGGCGACTCCCGATCCAGGTGTTAACGTTCTTTTCCTCTAACTTACCATTTAATCATATAGTTCTCGCTCTCTCTATTGTGATAATATATTATTTGTGCATATATACGTTATCGGTTTTATTAACATGGTTAATTTATAGTTTATGAATCACATTCTATCGCCATCTATAATAATAATAATAATAATAATAATAATAATAATCTCATCAATGAGTAAAAGAAAAGAACAGCGGTACTTATGTATTTCAAGGTTAATAATCACTAGAATGAGACTTGTTTTTCTTTTGGTGTGCCACTTTACAAAGATCTAAATTCAAGAATCGCTGTTCTGTTTGGTTCAAAACTGTTTGTGCTTATTTGATATGTGATATCTTTAATCCTGCTATAAATTATTCTAGCACACGATAAAATATTTTGTGTGATTGTATGAACTAACTTTCTTAAGACCTCATGTAAACATTTCAAACATGAAAGAACTTTTGCATGAAAGAACTTCAACTCTGATAAGTAAGTCAACACTTTAAATTAAAATGACCAAGACAAATATAACCAACAGAGAAAGTATAAAAATTTTCATATGTTTCTACATTTTTTCGGTTAAGAACTAAATCAGTATTCTTCTTACAAAGTATTTGGCTTTTTAAAATTTAGTTTATTCATCTATGATTTCTATTTTGATTCATCGATGTTAATCATAGTGCAGGACAACGAACAAATGTGGAAAATTAACATGAAAATTCAATAATTATCACTCGGCGAGATAGAAGCCGCCAACTAATATTTCAGGTTGAAGCATATTCCGCGATGACTACCGCAATGGAACTCAGTCTCGCCACGCCAAAACATAATTGTTTTTATTGCTAGGTGAGGAGCGCCGCGACAAACCACCCATGGCGGTATCATTTTCGTTTGTTTTATTTTTCATATATTATTATCGTTGAGCCTCTAATGTATCAAAGCTTATTTGCAGTAATCATGATTAAGCTGCGGGCTCTGAACAAAAAATTATTCAAGATCAACTCATATGAAAGCTCTGAAGAAAATAAACCAAGGTTGAAAGGCCCTGGCGCTACCTGTCAACCTTACGAGTAGGGTACGTCAAAAACAGAAAAATCAGGGTTGAGAGGCCTTGGCGTCACCCGTAGGGGGCGTCAGAAACAGAAATTAAATCAGGGTTGAGAGGCCTTGGCGTCACCCGTAGGGGGCGTCAGAAACAGAAATAAAATCAGGGTTGAGAGGCCTTGGCGTCACCCGTAGGGGGCGTCAGAAACAGAAATTAAATCAGGGTTGAGAGGCCTTGGCGTCACCCGTAGGGGGCGTCAGAAACAGAAATTAAATCAGGGTTGAGAGGCCTTGGCGTCACCCGTAGGGGGCGTCAGAAACAGAAATTAAATCAGGGTTGAGAGGCCTTGGCGTCACCCGTAGGGGGCGTCAGAAACAGAAATTAAATCAGGGTTGAGAGGCCTTGGCGTCACCCGTAGGGGGCGTCAGAAACAGAAATTAAATCAGGGTTGAGAGGCCTTGGCGTCACCCGTAGGGGGCGTCAGAAACAGAAATTAAATCAGGGTTGAGAGGCCTTGGCGTCACCCGTAGGGGGCGTCAGAAACAGAAATTAAATCAGGGTTGAGAGGCCTTGGCGTCACCCGTAGGGGGCGTCAGAAACAGAAATTAAATCAGGGTTGAGAGGCCTTGGCGTCACCCGTAGGGGGCGTCAGAAACAGAAATTAAATCAGGGTTGAGAGGCCTTGGCGTCACCCGTAGGGGGCGTCAGAAACAGAAATTAAATCAGGGTTGAGAGGCCTTGGCGTCACCCGTAGGGGGCGTCAGAAACAGAAATTAAATCAAGGTTGAAAGGCTCTGGCGTCACCCGTAGGGGACGTCGAACAGAAATTAAAACAAGGTTGAAAGGCCTTGGCGTCACCCGTAGGGGGCGTCAGAAACAGAAATTAAATCAAGGTTGAAAGGCCCTGGCGTCACCCGTAGGGGACGTCAAGAACAGAAATTAAAACAAGGTTGAAAGGCCCTGGCGTCACCCGTAGGGGACGTCAAGAACAGAAATTAAAACAAGGTTGAAAGGCCCTGGCATCACCCGTAGGGGACGTCAAAAACAGAAAATAAAACAAGGTTGAAAGGCCCTGGCGTCACCCGTAGGGGGCGTCAAAAACAGGAAGTACACAGCGAGGAAAGGCAAGATTATCAACATCACCATAAGGAAAAGCTTGCACGCACTCAAAGCAAGGCGACATACCGCCATATCAGCCACAATCAACAGGTATAAATTTAATCTCAAACAGCTCACAATTATGTTAAAATGTCAAAGACATCACAGGTGTAAGGGAAAAAGTTTCCGAAGCAAGAACGGTAGGAGGCGTTATCTAATAGCGTAATATCAAAATAATCCACAAAGTTATGAAGAAAAAACTTGATGGCGAATAAAGAAATTAATAAAGGACCCAACAAAGGGCAAATTGTTCAAAGCCACAAAAGGGCATACAAAATAGTTACAAAAAGCCACAGAAGGGCAAGAACAAAGTCATTACAATAAAGGGAAAAGAAGTCATTCACTGAGGAGGAACATAAGGGACGAGCTTTCCATCAACTATCTGCTTCATTGCATTGGCCTCGCCCAGGCGCTCAGCATCCAAATCAGGAAAGAGCAACTTAACCTGCTCGATCGCAAAGGCGAAGCCTTCATCATATTGGTTGGCTGCACAGAGTTGAAGCTCATTGATGTCGTTCTCCAACCTAGCCTTCTCATCAGCTAAGGTCCCAACAGACAGTACCGCCTCATCCTTCTCCTTGGAAAGCTTAGAAAGTTTCTCATCCTGGGCAGCAGCATTCTCCTTAAGCTTGGTCTCAGAAGCGGCATAGCTTTCTTTAATCTTGGCCAGCTTCTCCTCATACTCTTTCCTCAACCTCTCTGCCTCGCCTTCCTGTTCTTCCTTCAGCTTCTTAATGTCTGCCTCCAGCTTGGTCTTGGTCTCAGTATACCTCTTCTCAATATCAGCAAGGTTATCATCAACGGTCTTCACCTTCTGCTTCGCCTCTTGGACCTCTTGTTCTTGGCGATTTGTCAGCAAGTAGTTGAGAAGAGTGCCTTTAACCTCGTACTCCAAAGCCTTCTTCCTCAAGTCCTCAGTAGAAGTGTTGGTAAAGCGAGTCATATCGCCAACCATAGTCACCCCCCTTTCAATGAATTCGAAAGGATCAAAAGAGCTCCAAGTAAGGGAAGCACCAGCGTCGGGGTCTTGAGAAGAACTGGAAGCCACGCCTTTGCCTTTGGAGGCGTCCTTGGCAGTTTGAGTGGTACTCTCAACCCTCTGCTTTTTGGGAGGAGGAGGAGCAACACCCTCGGTTTCCTTTGCTCCAGAAGCTGTTTTCCCCGGGATCTCGACACGGATCCGCCCCTCGTGCTTCTTCTTACTTCGCCCTTCTTTTGCAGCAGCTTCCTCCACTTGTAGCTGCTTCAACGGGTCGACCACAGTAACGGCAGGATTGGCCTTCTGCTGGCGAGCTTTTGCCAAAAACGCCAATCTCTCCTCATTAGAAATAGTCCTCATTCTCTCTGCAAAAATAAAAGAGACAAAGAAACACAAGTTAGCAATAAGGCGAGATCAACATTAAACAAAAGTAGAAAAATACCAAAATCAGTACTTACGTAAATACTCTGTCAGGGCTTTACTATTACCCTCACACCTAAGAATGTCAGCGGTATCCATGAGAGCGTAAGAATCAAGAAAGTTGACAGTATCTTGTTCAAAATCACTCAAGGCCTCAAAGACGGCTCCCTTGATAAGCCTAGGGTTATCGGTCCAGTAGAAGGGAAATAGAGGATCTTCTACTTCATCATACATCAGATCCGGGAGCTGATCGCCACCGCGAACCCGAAAGAAAGAATTCTTAAAGTTCTTGAAGTTGGAGGCATAAAGACTCAGGAGGCGACGGTTAGGTTGACTGCTTAGGGAAACCAAATTCTGAGGTTTTAAGTTTTTTATGTGGTAGAATGAGAAAAAGACGCCAATTGAGGGTGCCAGTTCAAAACCTAAGCACATCACCTCAAAGGCTTTTACAAAGGCCCAACTATTAGGATGGAGTTGGGTAGGGGCGACATTAAGAACCCTCAACACTTCCGCCTCAAAGGAAGTGAAAGGCAACCAGATGTTGAGAGGTTGAATCACGCCAGTGTAAAGATAAAAATAATCGGGCGGGGTGTCATTCTTGGAAAACACGAACTCATCTTCTCTGACAGGTTCGGTTATAATCAAATCTTCACGAGAAGGGGAGTCAGAGAGTTTGACAGCTTTCCTAAAGCTCCTCACCATTTCCACACTAGTATACTTTGAAGAAACTTCCAAGGTGACGGGAGTATAACCAGCAACAACCAGATCTCGACAAGGATTCTTCCGCTTTCCTGTGAAAGAGGAAGGGGAGATTATGACGCAATCACTGTCATTACCGCTATCACTACTACTACTATCACTATCACTATCACTATCACTACTACTACTCCCAACATCAAAACCCCATAATTCCGAGTAAAACCCTCGGCTATTAAGAACGCTGTTAGCCCTAGTATAGTGGGCGCGAACTTGTTGCGCCCATTCGAGATAACTAGGAGAAGAAATAGGAACCCTCCCCTCATTGTCATCTAACTCCCTCAAAATAACCATCTTTTTAAACCTAATCAGAAAATTAGGGTTCCTACTCAAGACAGACCAAATCGGCGAAAAGGAGTAAGGTATAAAAGTAGAATACCTTAAGAAATTGACAAAGCTTGGAGCAATAAACTGGAAGCGTCCTGACACGAAGCGTTGAACAAAGGCTTGCTGGAGGATCGAAGAAGGGTATGTGAAAGAGAATACTGAGTTGCAAGAAGAAATAAGTAAAGGGAAAAAGAAACGGAAATACTACTTATAAAGAGGGAAACCTTTTCGGCTGGTTGAAGTCCAGAAGTTGAAGCAGGAAGTATCGCACGCGTCGTCGGATTAAATACGTGTCAAAAGCGTGTATCCCGAGAGTAAACTTTGGAAGATTTATCGTCAAATAGTTATTATCCTAAAAGGCGGAGTTGAAGTCGCCAAATTACTACCTCGAAGCACAACGCGCCTCAAGAATGACCACGCCAAGAGTACAAACCTCGCCCTTTTAAGGCGTAACAGAAGTTAAAAGGGAAAACGCCTAAAAGGAAAAGATTCAAGATTAAGGAGAAAGCAAAACACAGGAACAACAAATTCAGTCCTAGACCAAAAAAAAAAGAAATCTTTATTAATTTTGAAAAATAAAGGTACAATGATAGAAAGCAAAATTACAAAGAAAAACTAGTCCTAAAATCCTATCACTCGGATTCCGAATCCTTCTGCACAGGCTCAGGAAGCGTCATCTTGGATTCCACGGTAATCCGGGATCCATCTTCTTCACCCGACGAAGAAGCACGAGAAGAAAGCTCGGGAGGAACATACGTCTCCAGAAACGAAACGTAATCCCCATCAGCGCTACCAGAATCAGAGGTATCTGAGGAAAGAAGGATAACCTCCACCTTTTTGACCTCTTTAGCCCTTCGGGAACGAGTGGAGTTCGAAGTGGTTATCTCCACCTTTTTCTTCCTTCGCTGAGATTGAGGCTTCTCAGCAATGGGTGTTTTAGCATTTTTCCTTTCCATCGTGAGGATTCAGAACAAGTTGATGAAAATGTGAGTTTAGTGTTTGATATTTATAGCCGATTATGCTTAACCCTAGCATCGTTATTAACGGTCATAATTAATGCTTGGACGTTCATAACCACTTTGGTTTGACCGTCTCGAAAAGCGTAATCTTTATATTTCCAAGAGGTCAAGATTTGACCCACTTAAGTTATCGAAAACTGCAAAAAGGAGGCGATACTAGCAGAAACAAAAGAACAACACATAATGGAAGGGGAATTGCTTAAAATTCAAATTACCACAAGGGAAATACAACGAAAACAAAGATACGAAAAGAAAACAACAATAGTCTCAAAATACAGAAGCAAAATTACAAACACTAGAAAGAAAAGCACAAATGGAAAGATGAGCAAACGAAGACTTCATGGCACGGTAGAGCTCCCCAATTCACCAGCATCGGCAACGGCGATACGGTGCATTTCCTCCAATGCCCGTTTCACCCTCTTCGCCTTCACCATGTTTTCTTCAATAGGCTTCAGATCCTCTCTCAGCTCGCTCTGCTTGTCCAAAAGGTCCACCAAAGAATGGCGCCTGGAAATCAACTTAGCAACATCATCCCTAATCTCGCCTTGAAGAGCCCTCTTCCTCTTCACAAGCGGCTTCATCTCCTTGTTCAGCATCGCCAAACGATCGTCCACTCTCCGCTCCTCGTTAAAGCATATTCCTAAGATTTCCTCCTGCACACTCATGGTCTCTTTCGTGATCTCTATCTGGCTATCAACAGCTTCAGTAACTTCGAAATGGCATTCCTTGACATTCTCCACAGCAATCACAAAGGAGGCACTATCTTTTAACTCCTTTTCCAGGCGCAAGACACTATCGAGAAAGCGCTTCTCCTCCTTGGTCAATCTCCAGCAGTAGTCGTTAAGCTCCTTGACGAATTCCGAAAATTCACCAAAATCCTCCATCAGGTCTTCGGTACTTATGGTCAGCATACGACGGAGTCGCTTGATAACGGGAGAAGCGGGAGATTGACCGCATTCAAAGGGAGGATTTTTAGGAGACATAACTTTGAAAAGAAGTCTCAAAATTCAGCAGGCAAGAAAGGATGAGTTGATCAGGGCACCGGATGCTTCATTTATAGATAAAAAATCTCATCGTGGCAGCAGTAAGTGGGGAGACGGTTGATGAATATTGCACACAAACAGAGGAACGTGCGCCAGAAAGTGGGAGAGGACGTGATAAAAATTATTTCGCACCATAATATTGAGAGGGAAAATTCGAATCACATTTAAGCACTTCACTCCTTTGGACTTCGTACTTGGGGGGCTGTGGACTGGGCAATGGGCTTAAGGACATAACCAGCAAGCCCAATGAATATCAGAAGGAGAATAGGCCCAAATCAAGTAAATCCTAAATACCCATTAGGCGACACGAAGCCCAGGGCGTGATTAACGATAGCGAGGCAACGCCCAGAAGTTGAATCCCGTATTATTATAAATATCTTTTCCTTCCCTGTGTTAGCAACTGACTTGGGAAGGAAGAAACCAACTTCCTGCAACCGCCATAGCTTGGAGACCAAGGTTTTCATCCCTATTTTCACGCTATACCACCGAAGAAGATGCTAAGGACCGGATTTTTAGGAACCCTAGCTTGGAGAAGAAGACTGAGCGGTCTATAAATAGCTTCACACTTTCATTTTGGGGAGGTTCGATTTCTGACTTATAAAATTTCCAGGGTTGTTGGGATTGAACCAAGTGTAACCACATCATTTAATCAATAATACAAACCCCTTTGAGTTTTTACCAGAACATGTATTATTTATTAAGCAGAGAATAAAG
This sequence comes from Trifolium pratense, assembly GCF_020283565.1. Classification (NCBI taxonomy): domain Eukaryota; kingdom Viridiplantae; phylum Streptophyta; class Magnoliopsida; order Fabales; family Fabaceae; genus Trifolium; species Trifolium pratense. The sequence goes on along the minus strand of NC_060062.1, from coordinate 35,242,062 downwards.
TAGTATTTATTTATAATTAATAGTACTAAAGATATGTCATACTTTTCTATTTTCTTAATTCAAGAGATTAACTAATCGTTAGTTGATCCAATTATGACTGACACCGTATTTGGTCGAGAGGACTATGGATCGATCTCCTGCAACTACAATTAGAAAAGAGTCGGAATCACTTAATGTTAGAACTGAACCCAAACAAATTAGATATTTTAGTGGATCGATAATGGAAAAAAAAATGGTTGGATTCAGTCATTCAAAAGAGACACATCATCATGTTGCATATATTACTCGTACCGGTGTCACTGTCTTCTCCCACTCACCAACCCATCTCTTGTCATCTACCTTATCTCCAACCCTTCTCATAATCTATTTTATTCTAACACTTGCTAGATTTCTTCCCTCACTCACAATCACACCCTCTATATTCATTCACTTCACTACTTCACTATCCAATCCTCCAAAAACCCAAAAAAAAAAAAAAACAAAGTCAATGGAACAACTCAAACCAAGTCCACCCAACAACCCTCCTCTCACACCCCTCACCTTCTTAGAAAGAGCCGCCACAATTTACTCCGACATACCCTCCATCATCTACAACGACACTGTTTTCACATGGTCTCAAACTCACCACCGATGTCTCCAACTCGCTTCATCAATCACCTCCCTCGGAATCCGCCGTGGAAACGTCGTCTCCACGGTCGCTCCCAACATCCCTGCCATGTATGAACTCCACTTCGCCGTTCCCTTCACCGGCGCAATCCTCAACAACATCAACACGCGCCTTGACGCGCGTATCATATCCAATATCCTTATTCACTCCGAATCTAAACTTGTTTTCGTAGATTGCTCCGCACGTGATCTTGTTCTCCAAGCTTTATCATTATTCCCATCAAAACAACGAAAACCTCTCCTTATCCTCATCAAAGACGAATCATTCGAAACAATCGAAACAATTCAAACAAATGAAAATGGTTCTTCATCTTCCACCGTTGATTTCATCTCAACTTACGAAGATCTAATTCAAAAAGGTGAACCGAATTTTCAATGGATATATCCAGATTCCGAGTGGGACCCGATGTTACTTAACTATACTTCTGGAACGACGTCGTCTCCAAAAGGTGTAGTTCATTCACACAGAGGAACATTCATCGTGACCATCGATTCATTAATCGAATGGACGGTTCCAAAACAACCGATTTTACTCTGGACGCTTCCTATGTTCCACGCTAACGGCTGGAGCTTCCCGTGGGGAATCGCAGCCGTTGGTGGAACAAACATTTGCGTAAGAAAATTCGACGCTGAAATTGTTTACTCTTTAATCAAAAAGCATCACGTGACACACATGTGCGGTGCTCCGGTAGTTCTTAATATGCTAACAAATTCTCCAGACAACAAACCGTTAGAAAAAACGGTTAAGATTTTAACCGCCGGAGCACCGCCACCTGCCGCGGTTCTGTTCCGTACAGAGTCGTTAGGTTTTACAGTGAGTCACGGTTATGGATTAACCGAAACCGGTGGATTGGTTGTTTGTTGTACATGGAAGGAGAAATGGAATATGTTACCGGCGACGGAGAGAGCGAGGTTGAAGTCACGGCAAGGAGTGAGAACTATTGGTATGACTGTTGTTGATGTGGTGGATCCCAGTACCGGAGAAAGCGTGAAGCGCGACGGAAACACCATAGGTGAAGTTGTTATGAGAGGTGGTTGTGTTATGTTAGGGTATTTGAAAGATCCTGAAGGAACTGCAAATTGTTTGAAGAATGGTTGGTTTTACACAGGTGATGTTGGTGTGATGCATGAAGATGGGTATTTGGAGATTAAGGATAGATCAAAGGATGTGATTATTAGTGGTGGTGAGAATTTGAGTAGTGTGGAGGTTGAATCGGTTTTATATGGACATTCGGCGGTGAATGAGGCGGCGGTGGTGGCGAGAGAGGATGAGTTTTGGGGGGAGACACCGTGTGCATTTGTGAGTTTGAAAAATGGTTTGAAAGAAAAGGATATACCGACGGAGAAAGATATTGTTGAATACTGTAGGAAGAATTTACCGCATTATATGGTTCCAAAAACGGTAGTTTTTAAAGATGAACTTCCTAAGACATCTACCGGAAAAATCCAGAAGTTTGTTCTTAGACAGATTGCTAAGGATATGGGACCAATTAGAAAAAGTCGAATGTGACAAAACGGGTATAGGAAAATTTTGTATTGCCAAGGTGGGTCCAAAATAAAACATAGTATTATACCTTACTACATGCATGTCATGTGAATAATGAAATTGATGATAAAATGAGATATATGTTGTCAAGTTATGCACGATTCTTCTTCTTGTTTATGGATATGTGATAGGTATTATTTTGTCATTTTGTAGATGGCTTTGGAATTGGATTGGAGGGAGAGATTGTACAAAATGATAACATATATTAGTTATATTATCTTTTCATAAGGAAGGGTTTTATTATCTTTTTTATGAGAAAATCAGTTATGTTTATCTTTCTTTTTATGTCTTAATTAATTAAAGAGTTTGTATTATCTAGCATCTCCAATTATATTTCTTTTCAGAAACTAAGATTATCTTATTTAGGCAAATTCTTAACTACACATTGCAATCTATTGGGTAGAGTGACCCAATTTACTTGTCAAAATATTAATGGTCAAACTTTTTAGTACCATTTTACATTAATGCTCAATTTTTATTTTTATTTTTGGGATTAAAGCTCATCTTTTCGTAATGCTGATTTTGGTTTGTAATACATTAATGCTCAATTTTCCAAAGTATTTATTCTCCCTAACATTATTTTTGCATTATCAATTTTTATTTTATTTTTATAATAAGCTTTGCATAGCACATTATTGTTGCCGCGTAGCACTAAGCAAGTTGCAATAATCCTTTTAAAACTACTTAAAACAATCGTATTGTTATGAACTATTCCTAGAGAATAACAAGAATAAAGAAGAAGAGATGAAGGAGAGAAAGAGAAGAGAGAATAGACTCTTGTATTGTTCTATTCAAGATATGTCATTTACATTGTGAGATAGTCATATATATAGGAGATTACATGGGCCAAGAATATGGGCCTAGACTAATGGACATCCACATCTATATTATTCATAACACTCCCCCTTGAATGTCCATCGATGATATGCCTCATTAAAACCTTACTATTAAAAACCCAGTGGAAAAAATCATAGTGAAGGAAAAAGAGTACAACATCCTTTGTGTGTGAACTGCCTCGTTAAAAACCTTACCAGAAAAACCCAGTGGGACAAAACCACGGTGAAGGGAAAAAGAGTGCAGAACATATTTATATCTCCCCTCATAAAGATAATTATTATACATGAGATGAAAAATCAAATAATCTTCTGTACTAGCTGCTCCAAAGTTTTACTAAAAGTTAACTCTGTAGAAAAATCTGTCATATCTTCTTTATTATACTCTTCTCTAAATTAGCACTGCGTCTGATATTATCTTCATGTTGAGTTGTTGCAGGAACCATCATTTTGTAATAAAACAACGAATTTCTTGTATGTGTTGAATTACAATCCTCAACAAAAACATCTTCCCAACTTGCTTGATGTAGTGCTAAAATCTTCACATGATTGGATGATATTGTTGTTTCTTTAAAGTATAAATAATTGTATGCTTTGCTTTACTTCAATATTTGGGTTGGATGAATAGGCAAAAATAAAATACTACGAAATTATAGCAAATATATTAGTGAGCTTAATTGAATTAAGATATGGTACTTCATGACCAATTCAAATTGTTCATCATTTTCTTGAGGCATGACACATCAAATGACATTGCAACCATTTTTAGTATACAACAAATTAGATTTGTCAATGCAAACTGTTTCAACACTTTTGCTATATAATCTTATTTAAATTATAAATTTAAATGAGAATATCTCATAAGCTCTTCGGGAGTCTAGATGATATTTTATCATTAATATAAGCCTCAGATATAAATAATTCATTGTCAAATATAACTAAATCCTTCAGGGATCATCATTATTAAGTGAGCCAGTCAAATACGTTAAAACACATATTTCACATGAATTGAGTATTTCAGATGCTACTCAACTTAATTAATTTTTGAATTCACTTCAGGTGAATATGCTTCTTGAAAATCAATGATTGACATTTATCAATATACTTGAATAACAATTCAAACTCTAAACATTTTGTTTTTATTATTTTTCTCTTGAAAACTTATTCATATCGATTTATCTCCATCTGCAGATGAAATGGACTACTGGTCCAAAAACATTTCGCTTTGCAAAGCTAGTTTAATTTTGTATCAATTGTGTCTATCTATTTAGTCAATCATTTCATTCTCTATAATCCTTAATAGACTTTGATTTATGATCCTCATTGTCATTTATCACATATATAGCGCTTTATTATGTGCAAAAATATTGTCAACGTTGACTTCATCTCGGTTTCATCGTATTCCATTCATGACATAATTTATTGAGATCTCTTTATTTTCATAAATTTTAGGTACCTAATAAGTTCTTCTGGAACTGAAAAATCAATTATGTCAAATGCTCTTTTGAGATTTTCATATCCTCACTTGGGTCATCTTTCTTTTTTTAGCTCCGTATCTTATTTGAGGAATTTATCCTTGAAACCGATTTTCTTACCATGCTTCAAGCGTGGTTAAGAATCATTTGCAATATTAGATTGTCCAATAGAGACATTCATTTTTATTGGAGCATTAGCAGCTGTTGATTGATTTCATAAATTTTGCAAATGAGTTATCTTTTGAACTTCTGGTTCATATTGATTTCTAAGAGGATCAAAATAACAATTATTAATTTATTTCAAAACATTTCAATTGAACTTCTAGTTCATATTTTTAGCTGCTTATTATCTCCCCCTAATATTGGGAAAACTAATTCACCAATTGATAATCAACCCATAAAGTTGTAAAAAAATCTCCAATTATTGGCTCACTTTGGAGATTCATATAAAAATTATTTTCCCAATATTCTTTTACTACCCATTTAAATGCATTATATTGGAGCAATTGAGACGTACCCAACACATCCAAAAATGTTTATATGGGAAAATAGGTTTATAAACTAAAATTCAAATAAATTAGGGGAGAGCTTATGTATATAATAATTTGTTGGCATGATGCTATTCAATATCTCAACATACATGTTTGAGTGTTCCTAATTATAACTTAGAATGGATCTTCAGGTCCATTATTTTTTGTTTGTATGAACATATTTCACAAGATGTTTGGTATAAATTTCAATTAACATATGATATTTATCAAATATTTTCTAGAATAATATATATAAAATGATCTCTTAAAAATAATCTCACAAACTTCTGGTTGTGAGTTTATAACAAACATACATGTGACCATTTGGTTGATGCATCAATTCAAATTTTATAAATCTAATCGGTCCACATGATCGGTGTATTGATTTACAAATATCACCTTATATATATTCTAAAAAATAAGAGACGCTCGTTTTCTTAATTTATCAATTTTCTTTGCGAGCTAGTAATACACAAAAAAATATTAGATTGAATGAACTTCTGGTCATTCAATACATATCCATAGAAATTTTTTTGCATCATAATAGATCAGAGATGACCCAATTGATCTTGTCAATTACAAACTTATTATGATTTGTAAACTTCCGGTTTACAAGAACGTGTGCTTCAATTGCACAAATATATATAAGTATACCCCAAACTAGAGGCAAATGTTGACGTAAAATAAAGATACAAGATGTCCTTCATTTGTTTCAATATGATATTTATTTATGTGAATTTCCTACAAGCATAATAAATTTCTTTAAGACTTAAAAATATATAATACATTAGTAAAATGTAACTTTATTTCTTTACAACACTTACTCTTCCGGAGCATTCAATAATTTTGTACTATTTCAAAATTATATGTGCAATTGCACTATGGGTAAAAAAAACACTTATAAACACTCATCAATCACACATGAGCTTCTGAAGGTTTAATTGAAAAGAAAAGAAAATATGCAAATTAATTGAATCTCAACCGTTGCTCTTTTTGAAGAGAAGAATAGTAGCCAACTTTAAAACAAATATATATATTGGTCCGATCTTTAGTAAAAGAAACTGACAGATGAAATAAATTTCAATAAAACCAAAACAAATTAATGTGAGATTTATTTTCTAAAACATAGAAGACATTGAGAATAATGGTGTCAACTATAAAACAATTATCACAAGAGATAATGACCATTAAGGTGAATGATAATCGATGGTTTCAATTTATTTAATAGATATAAAAATAGAAGACTAACAATTAAAAGATTGAATAAAAATCATAAAGGTCATGTCATGAGTAAGATTTAAACTGTAACTGAGATATATAAATCTTACATTATTATGTAACCGATCTTACACTAATTACACTAACATTACAAAAAATATATGATTATTATGTAACAAATTAATTTGTGATTATGATGACAATTAAATGTTATAATTCATATTCTTTATTTTAAAAGATAATGTAAATAAAACCACTAATTTAACAATTAAAAATAATATTAATCGTAGCTATAAAATAATTAAGTGAATTTAAAAGCAATATACACCTTTCATAATACTATTATTTCAAATCAATTGTATAATATGCATAATATATCGAAAAAAATAATATAGAATATGCATTGAAGGTTGTATATAGAATATGCAAGCCAAACTTTTATGCGATTAATCTTTTTGCATACTCTTAAAATCATTTCTCAAATTTGCTACTTCAGGAGCATAATCGAGAACTATATAAATAATGTTCAAGAAATATTGAGAAATATTTATATATAATGAATAATCTAAACATGATCTTTAATTATATTGTAAGAGCAATTCATTCTTCACGCAATCCTTCAGGGATGCGTGGTATTAACCTTCTATAGTTCTCAAAGAACTATGTCCTAAATTTCAAAACATTGATATAAAATTTCATTCTTTGCACAATCCATCGGGGATGCTTCAATATTAAGTTTTTTTTTTCTTTAGTTCTTCAGGAACTATATCAAAATTAATCTTCATTAACAATCAAAATTGTATTATTTGAGCAATCCTTCGAGGATGCTTTAGTGTTAAATTCTTCAGGAATTCAACAAGATTAGGTATGATTAAACTGTAAAAATATAAATAAATAAAAAAATGTAATCATGAATTATAGTAATAACAACAAAATAAATAAGATAAGAGTAAATAAGTTGCTAAAACTCTAATAAAAATTATAAATTGTTAGAACTCTACAAAAATTGATGAGATTATCCTTCGGGGATGTATGTATATTGAATTCTTCAGGAATTCATATGAAGTTCTTCATGAACTATATACACTACAAGAAAACTGCTTTGGAGCGTCCGCCAAAAACAGACGCTAAATACCAAAAAACGGACGCTACAAGGGTTTAGCGTCTACCTAGAGTCTGTGTCGTGGCGGACGCTTAATTGCCTGAAGCTAGCAGTTGCGTCCAGCAGACGCTACTTTAGCGTCTGTCTTTTTAAACGCAAAGCTGAAGCTAGTGACTTGAATATATGGCGGACGCTATTGGCTAATATTAGCGTCTGCTTTTGTTAGATGCAATGAATTAGTTTTTGAATAATAGTGTCAACTAAAAGCAGACGCTAAGCTTAGCGTCTGCTTTTTTTAGATGCTATAAACTAGTTTTTGAATAATATAGTGTCAACTAAAAGCAGACGCAAACTTTTTTTTTTTTTTTCAAATATAGCTTTGTAGCTGATGGAAAATCAACAAACAATTAGTATTAGTACATCTAAAATACAAATTAAGTAGTTCTTTACTAGACCTTCTATTTCTAATATATAACCATATATAATTTCAACAAAAAATGTCTACATCCACCAAAATATCCCGCAAAATATATAATCCATTAAAATAGTCCTAACTTACCATCAATCAAAATATAACTCACTAATATATAACCCACCAAAATATCCCACAAAATACATAACCCACAAAATATATAACCCATCAAAATAGACCTAACTTATACCATCAAATTTAAGAATTTTGATAGAAAAATCACACATGAACAAAGCAAGACTAAAAGTCTAGAAGGTGAGTGTCACATCGCCAAATTCAAGCAATTGAAAAAAACTAATCAACTCGGAAGAAGAAAAAAAAAAGTCATAGAGGATAGAGCAACCTTATAAAATATTGCTACTTATCTATAAGCCAACTATGTTCTAAACACTAGCATACATTTTGATAGGAAAACTCAATAATGAAAAGCAGAGTTAAACTACTTACGCGCACACACACATTAAAAAGTTGTAAGAACCTTTCGCTTCAATTTTCTATTACCTTAAAAGTTAAATTTAATCAATATAAAATACCTCTATCACAAGTATTGACTGCTACAGAATGAGCTACATCCACCTCTCAGAGAAATAAAGCGCACTGCAAGATACAAAAGATAGAAAATCAAACATTATGCTTAATTGAAGAAAACTATCAATTTATTGTAGTTGTGAAATATGAGAAAGAAGGATGTTAGGGTAGGAAGGAGAAAGTAGCATTGGGTCCAAGTTTATAGTAAATTTGAAGAACTTATCAAAGAATGACCCCTCAACTAATGAAAACAAAAGCAAAACAAATTGGTAACATTATCATTGAATCGTTACCTCAAGAATTGAAATTTTTGTCACCGGCGAAGGAAATTGAAAGTTCTTTATCTCCATGATGCCTAGAGGATAAAAATTAAACATAAACAAATCAATCAAATCTGCCAACACAGGGACTTAAAATAAATCAAAACTGAAGCAAAAAATGATGCACTCTGACCCTCCTAAAAACAGAACTAGAAACCACTAAACACTTCAAAAAAAAAAAAGATGACAGCAACATCACTGAAGCACTGCTTCGGCCTGCAAACAAGAAGACCAACACAACATATTAAAAGGGAAACAGCCAAACTGATAGAAGAAGAAAAGCATAGCAGCAAGGGACAACCTATTCAGGGCATCAGAGTACCTCCAGAGTTGAACCAACAAAGGCCCAACAACACCATAAAAAAGTAATTTTTATAATCAGCATTGTATTGAAATCAATATAAATAATAAAAATATATCACAATTAATAACACTCAACATATATTAAGGACATTTGGAACAATAATAAAAACAGGTCATAAACAATTATCCTTTTATTTTACAACAAAGGGAAACAATTTGGCTAAAGAAAGACAATATGTGAAAAGTCTCTTATCATATTATCAAAAAGGGAAAACGAATAGCATGTTTCATTGGACTGCACAATTAAATACAACATGATTGAGGGATTAAGGAATGGAAATAAATCCACTTCACTCTAACTCATACATCAACATACCTAAACAAGGTAAGAGCATCAAAATTCCATAAACTAAATAAAATCAATGGAGGCAATACTATTATATTGAAGAGTAGCAGAATACATGAATGCACTAAGTCTACTTATAAATTTCGGAGTATCACCTGAAGCAATAAGATAAGCAAACCAACTAAAGCCAAATTTGCAATTCACTTAGTGTGATTCATTTTCTTAAACTCTTCCTAATGCATTGAAGTTAAACATTGTGAGAATGGCTTCCACTGTGGTAAAGGGAGAAAGATAATTTCGTTTGAAGATAATAATGATTAGAAAGTTATCAATCTTAATATTGATAGTCTAAACCAAATAAATAAGAACCAAAACCAACTATCATTAAGGCAGACCTGAAGAAACTTTATCGTTTGTTGTCAATTCGACAATGCAAAGGACTAGAGAATCCAAACTGAGTCCGAAATTGAGACGTATCATCCTGTTTTACTTGCTTCTTGTTCTGTCAAAATAAATGAAGATCACAAATGAGTATATAAACAACAATCATCATTCTTATAAGCTAAATTCTCCTACACCTCCTCATTATTATCAATGAAAACTTCTATGTTATTTTTGGCTAGTTACACATAGTTTTCTTCCAAACCACATGAAAAGAAAAACCCTAGGCTTTTGAATTCTAAATTTTATACAATGTATTCTTTGATTGCTGTCATCACCTTGAGACAAGACATACAAGATATCAATCACTATTAAATTTAGCTAGTTACCTTGTTATATCAAACATCAACAATGTGAAAGTAAGTGGCTTGCTACGATTGTAACTGCTATAAAAAATTTATCATTCTCTAACTACCCAATAATGTGCCTAAAATCAACATATCAGTCAAGTCAAACACAAGACAAAGGGAACAATGACAAAAAATGGTAAAACCCATTAAGAAGCAGAATAAATTATGAAACAATCCCTTGAAGTTTATTGGTAAAAATTTAGAGTATTATGCATTTCAATTTTTTATAAGATAAATCTATTGTAAATTGAGAATGAAATTTGAACAATAAACAATGAAAAATTGAAATTTGTAACAAGAGAGAACTGATTCATATTTAGGGTTCATATGAATATTAGGGTTTGGATGAAAAATTGAAATTGGAATCAGAATCCATTAAAGAATGAGGAGAAGACTATAATCAAAAGAGAAATTGAACCAAATTTGTAAACTTACAGAATCGATAGAATGAGAAGATGATGGCTCTGAAACGTACACTTAGCTCAACAACGTAACGATTGGGGAAGTGGTGAAAGAATGGCGCAGCGCTGAGGTGAGGGTGAGGGTTTCGCTCGCAGAAGAAGGGAGGGTTTTAGTGAAAAGAGGGATAAGGATTAGGGTTGTTTTCTTCTTTTTCTGTATTTTTTTGTCACTTCTTTTTGTGTATTTGAGAAAGAAAAGCAAAAATATATCAAATGATATATTATTGCTCATTGCTGACATAGGGAAGGAAAAGAAAAAAGTGGGAAAATGAAAAATTGGGAAAAAAAATTGGCTCTTAACAAAAAGTTTTTTTTTAATTTAATTTATTGTTTATTAGAGTCCGCTCCAGTAGACTCTAAGATGAATTTTATTTTATTTTTTATTAGTGTCTCAATCGTGTCTATCAAAGCGGACGCTATCTATAATTATTTAATTAAAATAAAGATTTACAATAAAAAGACAGTAGCGTCAGTCATACAGACTCTAAATAGACGCTAATAGCGTCCGCGTCGGGGCAGACGCTAATATTTTTGAAGCTAAAATGCAATTTTGTTGTAGTGATAACATTGTTATAATCTAAAAATAATCATTTATGCAATTCTTCGGGATGCATATAACATTGAATTCATCAAGATTTCATGGAGGACAAAATTTGAATTTTTAAGTTCTTTGAGAACTATATAATAGATCTAATTGTACGATCCTTCATAGATGTATCCGTAAGAATTCGTCGAGAATAAAAATTGATTCTTAAATTGTTCAAGAACTGTATAACAGATCAAATCAGTTATTTATGCAATCCTTCAGGGATTGATGTTTTTGAATTCTTCTAAAAGATTAACATGATATTGATTTTACTTATATCTATGAATCTTCGGGATTCATATTTTAAAAGATATTTTACGGTACTTTTATAAGCGTATGCTTATGAATCTTCAGGATTCATATTTTAAAATTTGATTATACTATGAATCTTCAGGATTCATATTTTAAAATTTCATCACACTATGAATCTTCAGGATTCATATCAACACGATACTTCTGGATCGTAGGTTTGTGAATCAATATAAAAAAAACGAGAAGAAAAAAAATCTGAAAAAATAGAATAAAAAAATCATAGATAAAATAAAATTGTCACTTCTCATTGTTGCTATACCTTTCTTGAAAGGGAGAGACTATCGTGCTGATAACGTGTTATGAACTATTCCTAGAGAATAACAAGAATAAAGAAGAAGAGATGAAGGAGAGAAAGAGAAGAGAGAATAGACTCTTGTATTGTTCTATTCAAGATATGTCATTTACATTGTGAGATAGTCATATATATATAGGAGATTACATGGGCCAAGAATATGGGCATAGACTAATGGACATCCACATCTATATTATTCATAACACGTATTAAATAAAGGAAAATTTTTGTACCAAAAAAGTAAAGAAAATCCATATGTTTATTTTAATTAGGAGTTGAATTATTGTACACTGTCAGTGTAAAATTATTTTACACATGCATCTAATAATATGTTGGCACGTCATTCATGAATATGACACGCCAGATGTTTTAAAAATATTACATGATGTGTCAATATCTTATTAGATGCATTGTAAAATAATTTTACACCGACAATGTATATAAATTAAATTATTATTTTATTTAGAAATAATCAAATATTATTTATTTAATTATAAAAAATAATATTATCTTTAAATTCGTTAAATTCATGTCCAACTTCCAATTACTATTATAAAGAAAAAAAATATTTTTAGATTTTAATTCATTGAATAACTTAGAATTGTCAATATGAGTTATTCTATCCTAAACAAATGGGCCCTAATGAACCACGAGGCTTTCTCGGACCGGGCTAAAATGTGATATAAGTATACTACCCGAGCTCAGTCTAGTACGGGTCGCGGGCTCCCGATTCTAAATTGGCCAAATCTTTTTTTTTTAAAAAAATTAAGAGCATCTAGATATCAAGTTATGGATAAATATCCCAATTATATTGGCACACATATCCTTCCCCTTCCTCCACCTATAGCTCATATTATTATTAAAAAAAGAAAACTAAGATACTTACCCCAAAGAGATAATGTAGAACAATAAAGCATACAAACTTCTTGAACTGGTTGTTCAGAAATGGTTTGGGCTGGCAACGTCGACTTCTGAATGGTGATGTCTCAGCTAGTGGTAGAGAGTTGATGATGGTTGATGATGGAGGCGAGCTCGACGATTCCGGCCATTGTGTCGGGGGGAAGGGTACATGCAGTCATGTTAGCACTCCGAGCTCAAGTCAGTATATGAAAGAGGTTTGAAAAAGTGTAAATGGAGGCGCGACATGTCATACCTAGGGATTGATGCATGAGCGTATTTATATGGGAGAATATTGGGTTTACAGTACCGTGGGGTCCCTCATTGGAGTGGATCTGCCACTGATAACACATATATTGTCCTTTCGTACGAGCACTTGAGAACGGTTTTAGGCTCTTCACCTCTAGTCCGTATGTTGGGCCTTCTCGTATGCTGGCCTTTTAGCCGACCCAGAACACTTCTAATTGATCATAAAAGACCAAATATAAGTCCCTAATAGGTGAATGAAACGATCGTAAGCACTACCAATTGAAAGCCAGATCGAGGGATGGTGACCAAGCCCCACGAGCACTGAAATTACCAAAAACACCAGCGACTACCGCTAATACAGAGTATCTTCGTACTTAGCCCTTTCAAGCAAAGTAGGTCGAATTGGATGTTGATGAGTCTAGCTCACGGTAGCTTCTAACAAAACCGGGCACAGAGATATGTAAATTCACAACGAACATTTCCTGGTTGGGGTTTGAGACCTTAATAGTGGCTTCATTAAATTTGGTGAGATGTGGATGGAGCGATCCGTGATGGTTTTGGCGAATGCTAAACAAACTAGTTGCAGTTACATTGACATGCTTGCAACCGGTGAATTGGTAAATGAACTTTCGAGCGAAATCAGCGTAACTTACTATTTAGTTGGTAGGCAAGTTCATGTACCATCTTAGGGCGGTGTCTTTTAGGGTTCCTGAAAGTAGCTTCCACTTTAGGTGATCCGCCGCTCCAGTTATTGCTAGCTGAGTTCCAACTGCCATTAAATGTTCTAAGGATATGTTTTTCCCTCGAAGGTTTGCAAATTTGGAAATTTGATGTTTTCTGGAACGGGAGCGTCCCACAACGCCTAAGCCAACGTCTGAGTACTTATGACTTCATCCTTTGATTCATCATTAGTGAAGCTCTTTTTCTCGATTTAGTCCTTGACATTTTCATTCTAACGACAATTTAGTTCTTGATTTGTTATAACAGAGGGACTAATATGTTCCGAGTATAAAAATGTCAGAAATTAATTCGAGTTTTATTTTTGTTAGATACTTAATTGTCTTGTCAGAAATATGTAAGAGACCAAAATTGAGTCATCTCTTTAATTAATTAGGAGTAATATATTCTCCTTGACCCAAAAAAGGTTCATAATTCACCAAAAATAAATTATATGTCTCTATGTTTTGTCTATCTATTATGTTAAATCTAAGCAAGTCCATATTATGTAAAACAAGAAAGAAAAAAGTTGACTAATTTTTTTTTTTTGGGAATGAAACATCTAATTTTGATAAAAAAACTTATTTAAATTTTTTTACAAAAATAAAAGTCATTATATTTAGTTATTTTGGGTTCTGTAAAAAAAAAGTTATTTTGGAGATTTTTATTTTTTAAAGAATTTGGAGGAGATAGCCAATGTTAATTGGTTCAGTTGTGATTGGCACTAGACTTAATAGGGAGAATTACGGTTCGATCCCCGCAACTGCATTTGGGAGGGAATACAAAGTGATATCACCATTGTAGATGCTCTTGCTTATAAAAAAAAACCATTGTAGATGCTCTTATTGAAAAGAGTTTTCCATTTATATTTCTTTTCAGAAACTAAGATGATCTAAATTCTGATTATGTGGGGCTTCTCAAGAAAAATAAAACGACTGTTTCTCGAATACTATTTGGTGACAGGTACCTAAAGTTTGGTTTGCATGGATATTCTTTAGACAATTGTCGTTACTCATTTACTCATATGATAAGGTGTTAGAACATAGAGCACAATAGTGGGTAAATTGAAAATAAAACTTTTGAGTCTATATTATCGATTAATAGAACATATTAGGATGTATATTTTTAAAATAAAAATTATGGAAGGTAGAATCATATTATTTGCACATATTATGAGAACTCACTTGGTTTTCTTAGTAGAAAAAGTTCCGATTTACACCGTAAACCTCACCCACATTTGACTCTATTATATTTAGAGGTGTGTTATCTAAACACATTTTGGCCGAAAAAAATACGACATCTTATCATAATATGAAAGAAAAAGGTTATGTACTCCATTATATTTAGAGGTGTGTTATCTAAACACATTTTGGCCGAAAAAAATACGACATCTTATCATAATATGAAAGGAAAAGATTATGCACGCAAATCGATAAGCATAATATATTATTAAAAAATAAAAATCAGTATATTTGTCCAACTTATGTCAAATTATGTAACATTTCTGATACTATCTCTGTTCCTAATTATAAGACTCTGTTTGACCACTGCACGTACTCCAATGCATAATTTTGATCACTAATATCTTTAATAGTGAGAAGATTGTAAATCGGGGTGTTTGCTGTGTGGTCTTCGAATTGAAACTATTTACGCACTGTTTGATAAGTCCAATAAGCTAGCTTATAGCTTATTGAACTAGCTTATAAGCTTGTTTGAAAAAAATGTGAAGTGTTTGGTAACGAGCTTCTCTAACTAGCTTATAGCGTTTTTTGAGATGCTATTTCAAGTAGCGTATGAGCTTATAGCTTATAGCTTTTTCATTTTATTCCATATTTACCCTCATTAATTTTATTTATTTATTTTTTAAAAATTATAATAACTACCCACTAACACTTACCAAAAAAAAAAACTACCCACTAACCATGTATTTTTATGTCATTTTGTACTTACAACAGCTAAATTTGCCAAACACTTTAATTTTATTCTACTAGTTTTTCAGCTATATGCTACCAGCCATCAGCTATCAGCTATAAGCTAGCTTTTCAGCTATAAGCTAGCTTATCAGCTATAAGCTAGCTTATCAGCTATCAGCTATCAGCTAGCTTATAGCTTATTTTTACCAAACAGAGCCTTAGTGGACTTTATCCCTGGCTTGATATGCCCCCAAAGTAGGCTGTTATGCTGAACTGGGTTAACAATTCTGATGTGCTGTTTATGCTTTTCAGTATATGTTTTTAATGCCCTACTTTATTGTTCTTACTGCTAAGACAAGTGTTACGACAAGTGTCTGAACATCATGGACAACACTTGTCTACTGTGCCCGGAATTTCAACTTTAATTTCAATTAGCTAGCTTTTTAGCTATTAACTAGCTTATCAGCTATCAGCTAGCTTATAGCTTAATTTTACCAAACAAGTCCTTAAATGAAAAGATTACGAGCCGAGTCAGTGGTTAAAACGTTGAGCCGGTATAAACGGCAGCGGACCAGACGAGTTTGGAGCATCAATTAATATTTTCAAAATTTGTTAATTTTGCGGGGAGAATCAAACCCGCCTCGCTCTTATATGGGTGTTAGACTTTGTCACTCGTTCAGATCATCTTATTTGATATATAATTATATATTGCATCCAATTATACTTATTAAGAAATTTGAAGAACTTGTTGGCAGAGATCAACCCCTTAAATGAATCTCAGTTATCTCGAAGGAATTAGTCTTTGCAGTTGCACGCGGAAGATACCATTGATTTACCAAAAAAATAGTAACCTCATTATATTTATCTTTGGGTGAAGTATTCCTGAATGGATATATCATTTTTATTTTTCTCATCACATGTATGGATATATCAATTAATACATTAAAGTAGTAACCTCTTTATATTTATCTTTGGGTGAACTATTCTTGTATGAATATATCAATAATGTATTATCAATTACATTGTTAATTTTATTTTTATTTGTTATTATGAATTTTTTTTTATCAGTATTGTTATTATGAATTTGATTTTGATATATAAATTTAAAAATATAATCTATTAATATTTTTAAATTAATATTTATCAATTAATTTTTAGAACTTTTATTAAATTTTTATTGTCGAGAATTTTAAGTTGAAAAATTTAAGTCATGGGATATTTTAGATTTTTATATAATTCGGGTCAACAGTCATGCGATGGCCAACCAGTAATCCAATCAGGGGCGGATCTTCATTAGGGCTGGCAGGAGCTGCAGCACCCCTCATATATATATTTTTTACGGCCACCCCTCATATATCTTATATAACTATATTAAGTGTATATCGACATGATATTTGCACCCTCCGGTATCTTATATATAATATATTAGACAACCGTGTATTCTGTCAAATTATCCCACTATACCCCACTATAATTGTATAATATGGAGAAATGTTTGATTCCTATTGGATGTTAGTGTAAAATTAATTTACACTAACAGAAACATTACCGACTAATGAAATATATTATACAATTTATTTTATTTTTAAGAGAAAAAAGAATATGCACTGACAGTGTAAAATGTCAACCAATATTAACCATGTTTTCCGCCACATCACTCCACTAAACCCCACTTTCTTAATATGATGTGGAAGAATGGTTCATTCTTATTGGTTGTCAGTGTAAAATTAATTTAAACTGACAATGTGTAGTTTTTAAAGATATTTTAAAGGGTAAATAGTGTTATACCCCCTGCAAAATAGGCGAGTTTTGCGTTACCCCCCCTGCAAAATATTTTTTTGAGATTACCCCCCTGCAATGTCAAGATTCTTTGCGTTACCCCCCTGGCTCAACAAGTGGGCATATGACATGGAAGAATCTTGACGTGGCATGACACATGGAAATTAATTTATTTTTTATTTATTTTTAATTGCCAACTCATTAATTAATGTGGGTTTTTAATTAAAAAAATGAAAAAAAAAAACTTAAAAGTTGTTATATTTTTATGAACTTACTTAAAAGAAAGTTTTTTTTTTTTTTTACTAAAAGTTGTTATTATATATATATAAAAAAAAATTCTTATATATATATATAATAACTAATAATAGAGTAACCAAAAAAAAAAAATGAAGATGAAAAAAAAACTAATAATAATAATAGTAACCAAAAAACTAATAATAATAATAATAATAACTAATAATAATAGAGTAACCCAAAAAAAAAACTGCAATCACATAGTAACGCAAGAACAATCGCTTTGCCCTAACCCCCAAATTGAAATTGAAAACGAAGAACAATCGCTGCATATGAACGGAACGAAAAAAAAAGTTTCTTTAAATAAAAAAATTTCTTTAAAAAAAAAAGTTTCTTTAAAAAAAAGTTTCTTTAAAAAAAAGTTTTTTTTAAAAAAAAAAGTTTCTTTAAAAAAAAAAGAATTCTTTAAAAAAAAAGTTACCGTAAAAATAAAAGTTTTTTTCATTTTTTTTTAATTAAAAAATAAATAATTACTGAGTTGGCAATTAAAAATAAATAAAAAATAAATTAATTTCCACGTGTCATGCCACGTCAAGATTCGTCCATGTCATATGCCCACTTGTTGAGCCAGGGGGGTAACGCAAGGAATCTTGACATTGCAGGGGGTAATCTCAAAAAAATATTTTGCAGGGGGTAACGCAAAACTCGCCTATTTTGCAGGGGGTATGACACTATTTACCCTATTTTAAATTATCTTATCTCACTTTTTCTTGATAAGTGCGATTTTTATTTTTTTTCCTTTATAATTTGGAACGAATAGAGTAAGCAAAAGTTGAATACATTATACTTCCTTCCTATTTATTGCGGTTATACCAAATATGCGCTTCATTTAAAGCTTGAGAACATGAAAGCTTGGAAATTGAAATGATACACCAGCCGTGTGAACATTAAAACGTTTGTGATAGGCAATGAGGCATGAGGTAGTAATTTGCTTTGAAACAAGTAAAGGCCTAAGAGTAAGACTTTTGTCATTTTTTCTCCTTTTTCAATGTAAGCAACTACTCCTCACCGACTCAGTTGATTGTTTTACGTATGCCGGTACATGATTTTGACGATTAATATTTTTAATTGTATAATAATAAAAATTATAAATATTTGATATTTTGAAAATACTTCATCGAGACGAATTCAACAACATCTTATATGCTAATATTTATTTTTATTTATTAGTAGAAAAATATGGTCAAACCAAAATATATGAATAGTATACATTTTCAAAATGGGTCACTCATTATGGGATAGAGGGAGTACTAGTATGCTCACTAGTGTACTAGTCATCAGTATCTTCATACATAGATTGCATTTGATCTACTAAAAAATAAGAAATTGGACCGAATAATTATTAATGAACCCTGTTTGATTTAGAAATTGATTATGGGACTTTACAAAATAGACGGTAAGAGACATGACAAAAACAAGAATTGGTGTCTGACGGTGGTTCTGCAAGTGCACAGAATCGCTACCAAGTAATAAAGTAGTAAGTTTATCGTTCTCCACATGGATTGTGCCAAGGTTACTAGTTTCGCTTAGAAATATAGATAGTTGTCTTCACTTTGTGTATTTAAGAAGGTATCTTTACGGGTACTTTAGTAAATGCGGAAAGTAAATGTGGAATTTAAATGACTGAAAAGTAAAAGGTGTGTGTGTGTGTGTGTGTGTGTGTGTGTGTGTGTGTGTGACCACACGAGGTGGTTAGTGTGATCGGATCCCTCCCTTACTCTTGTTTGGTGGCTTAATTATTTCCCTCTTTAAGGATTTAGACTCTTGAAAATAGGTTTGAAGCAATATCTATTTCTATTTCTATTACAAGCTTTTACAGAGCCTAGTTAAAGGTTACCCTTGCTTTATTTAGACACCATGATTCAGAACTCCACTTTCTCGTTTAAACTTAGGTCTCATCGCCCTGGGGACCCCTAAATTATAAGTTGTCACGTGTTCCTAAAACTAGTGACCTACTTACAGGCAAACTCTGCAAGGTAGAAATTAACGCTCTTTCCAATCCTATACTAAGACGGCAGATACTTAATTTAATGGTCTCATGTAGGCCTTAATATGTCATCCTTCGGTCGGGATTACTAGTTTCGTTTCCTATGCGATATCCATTAGGCCCTTAGATTTTATTCTAATATGATCAATATTAAAATAACTAAAACCAGACAACAAAAGAGTTTGAATAGAAATAACTAAAATTCATAAATATTAATATTACAACCAAGCATTCGTAAGGGAGTTTCTCAACTCCACCTAACCTAGGAAAAATAAATTACAAAGACACAAAGAAAAAGAACCTTAATGGCCTTGGAGTTCATTGGCCTCCTTGCCTCCTTCTTAGAGTTCTCCTAACTCTTAAATATGTTAGAATATTTTGGAATGAATAATTGTGAAGGAGGAAGGATCTATTTATAGTTTTACAGCTGGGTTTGGGCTTTTTATGCGCCTCCATCGCACCCATCGTGGCCATGATGGCGTGTATTTTTGCCTCATTGTGGCCACGATGGATCCTATCGTGGTACGATGGAAGATTTACTCGGGATTTTCTGCTTATTTTTCAAGTCATCATCGTGCCACGATGACAAGCCATCGTGCCACGATGGTAAAGATTTTCAGCAGATTTTCTTCAATTTTATCATTATTCTCATCGCGCCACGTCCAGGTTCATCGTGGATACGATGGTGCGCTTTCTTTATTTCATTTTTGCCCTTTTTGCTGCTTTTTCCATTTTTCTTGCTTCTGGTCCTTGTGTCTTCACTTTTCCTGATATTTTCTTGCTTTTGGTCTTTATTTACTATAAAAACTATACTAATCTACTACTAAAAACATCATATAATTGGTTGTCATCACTGTCCTGAACTAAATATAAATTTTTATTTATAGTAAAATTATAAAAAATACAAAAATACTCATTTTATTTTCGAATATAAAAAATATTATCTCTATATCTCTCTCTATAACAATTGTGTCTTGTCATGTACTATCTTTTTCTGTCTGGTGCATATTGTTTTGCAAATCAAACACACCCGTAGTGTAAAATTTTGACTTTTGCGATGGTTACGAAGAGAGTAGATCGTGTACTAGTAGTAGTACATTACAAGAATTGGATTTGACATAGTAACTGCGTCACGTAATTACTCATATAGACGGTCTGATCTAAAATTGATCGATGGTTGAAATTGTTTATAGTTAATTTTATCTTTGTGTAATTTAAACCTTCTAATCGGATAGGTTAGCCGCTGTATCATTCTTCTTCTTCTTCCTCCCAAATCGACGACCAACCTCCGCCCACTCTCACGCGGCTGCGGCCTCCCTCTCTCACGGAGTGGTGGTGCGATGAGAAGGTTCCCTATTTCTCTGTATCACCGTCTCCGGCGTTCTTAGGCCAGAAGTCGGCGGCTCCGATTGGACCGTACGTGGTCACTGTTAGAAATCTGTGGATTGTGCAGATTGCAGAACTGTTGGTGCAAAGATCGGTACAAAAACTGTTGATCGTTGCAGCACTGTCGTTTTGAGAGAACAATCAGATTGCTGGTTAGTTTTCCTAAACCGACAGAAGTGAGAAACCTTGTTTGAAGGCTTTGCTCCATTACCTTCTCAATCAGGTTGTTCATATCTTTGGGTATTGTTTTGTGGAAAATCACTCATGATCCGGATTCATCAAGACTAGCTTTGGCCCGATAATGTTCGAAAGGGCTTAGTGCGTTGATATGTCGTGTTGGTGGTAGTGTCGTTTGTCGTGCTGCTAATGGGTTCGATGGTTATTTTGGTGACTCGTGTTCATGATGCTCAGTTCCGTTGATTGACCATCCCTCGATCTGGCTTTCGAATGGTTCTGGTTTGCTTTGGATTTTCAAAAATGTTGGTGTTTTGAGATTGGCTACATTTTGCAAAAGCCAACCAGCCAGATGCTGGACAGAGATGTTGTAGCATCATCGTACAGCATCCTGATGCTCTGTTTTGCGCAGAATTTCTTTTTCAAATCAAAGGAAGATTTAAGTCGTTTTTATATCCAAGCACGTGCGACTATTCAAGACGTGGCTTGTTACACAAGTTTTCCTGAAGGCAGTTTGAGAATTATTATTTAAAACAAAAATATAACTTGTTATATTTTTGAAAATAATAATTTATATTTTGAGTTTAATTGTTGTGCACCGTCGGTGTAATTTTTTTTTACACATACATCCAATGACGCGTTGCCACATCATTTCATGAATGTGACACATCGTATGTTTTTAATTACCATACATGATGTGTCGATATATTATTGGACGCATGTGCAAAATAACTTTAGACTGACGGTGCATATAAATTAAATTCTTATATTTTTGTGTGACAAACAAATTATATTTCTGAAAATAATATAGGGTTGACCGCAATTTTTACAGCTGTGTTTGTCTGAAGACCTAGCTTGTACATCAAGACAATTGAAGACTATAAATATGTGAAGCCTCAAGCCATTCTACTCATGTATTCTAAACCGTGTTCTTTATAAAGTGTGAGTTTTTAGGGTTTAGAGTTTGTGTCTTTTGTCAGCCTTTCTTGTGTCAATTTGATGCAAGTTTAAGACTGTGTTTTGGTTGTTAATTGTAAGCTACTCCTAAGCTTTGAAGCACAGAGTTAGTGTGTGTGATTCACTCATAAGCTTTTAAGCAAGAGCGTGGTCTAGTTTCTAGGAGAGTGTCTCCATCTTGATTATTATTATTGACAGCAACATGGTACGTGTTGTTAGAGGGAATTTGGGACGGGGTCTCATTATCTAAGAGGTTCTTAGATAGGATTGCACGGGTAATTTCTAGGTGATAAGTCAAGTACCGGGTGTTGGTCGAGGGCTTTGAACTAGAGCTATTATAGTGGATTCATTCCTGAATTGGTATCCCTCAGAGTAGGTGACGTTGCACTGAACTGGGTTAACAACTACCTGTGTTATTTATTATTCTGTTATTTATTTATTTATTTATTTACTTTATTCTGCACCTGTCTTGCTGCAACATACGCTATAGCATCTTGTGCAGCATTGTGTTCACTGCGTGCCAGATTTCAAAAAAGACTAGTTTTGTCAGAGGTTGATATTTTAATATTCGTATATCATTCATAAGTTTCAGACAGTTTCGCTTGAAAAAGCTTCATCGCTTGCTGCTTATGACAGGGAGTAGCGGGCACGTGGATCGATTCCGTGTTGATGGTCAGTTCATTCGCCTTGATTTTAAAGATCTTTTAATATTCATCATTCATGATTTCGGACTGTTTCGCTTGAAAAAGCATTATTGCTTGCTGCTTGTGGCAAGGAGTTGTGAGTACGTGAGTCATATCCGTGCTGACGGTCGATTCATTCGACTCAATTTATTTTACACTTTTATTTCTTTTTTTGGGTAAGGCATAGTCCCCTCATGTAATTAATTATTTAATTTATAAAAAAAAAACCTTCTAATCTCAAAATTGAAATCAGTGTGCAACTATATGAAACTCCTACGGCCGGCAAAATCATCCGTACATTATACCGTAGTCATTTTACACAAGTGCTTCAATTATTGCTCACAAAGACATGGATTAATTAACCAAATCATGAGTAATAAAGCATTGAAAGCAAATCTAAGAGTACATTGCATAATCAAATGCGACTAGGAAGTAACAGTGGTGGTGGTATGGGCAAGGACCCCATAGCTCTAGCAACCTTTCTAAGTACATGCTTCTGTACCTTCCCCGTTGAAGTCTTTGGCAGCTCCTCCTTAAAAACAACCGTCTTCGGGACCATAAAATGCGGCAACCTCTCCCTACAAAATTCATTAACCTCTTTCTCAGTCGGAATTTCATTCTCCTTCAACTCATCCTTCAAACTCACAAACGCACACGGCGTCTCACCCCAAAATTCATCCGGTCTTGCCACCACGGCCGCCTCCTTAACTGCCGGATGCATATACAAAACCGCCTCAACCTCCACACTACTCATATTCTCTCCACCACTTATAATCACATCCTTTGTCCTATCCTTAATCTCCAAATACCCATTCTCATGCATAACACCAACATCGCCAGTGTAAAACCAACCATTATTTCTCATGCACTGCCACGTGGCAGCCTCATCTTTCAAATAACCAAGCATTACACATGCACCTTTTACAACTATCTCACCAACAGTTACACCATCACGCTTAACACTTTCTCCGGTGGGTCCCACAACATCAACCTCCGCCACTCCCACCTTCCTCACACCTTGCCTCACCTTCATCCTCGCCCGTTCCGTCGCCGGAAACTTATTCCATTCCGTTTTCCACGCACACGACACGACTACACCGCACGTCTCCGTCATACCATATCCATGGCAAATATCAAAACCTAACGACTCGGCACGACAGAGAATCGTCGCCGGAGGCGACGAACCTCCGGTGAGAACATGAACCGGTTTTTTCAACGGTTCAGTTCTGTTGAAACATGAAAGCATGTTAAGCACAACCGGAGCAGCACACATGTGTGTTACACCGTGAGATTCAATTAAACGGTAGATCGTCGGCGCGTCGACTCTACGCGCACAAATATTTGTTCCTCCGACGGCAGCAATCCCCCACGGGTAACTCCACCCGTTAGAATGGAACATCGGTAACGTCCAGAGATAAACCGGTTGAACCGGAACGGACCAATCAATGAGTGAATCGAGCGAAACGATAAACGTTGCTCTGTGACAATGCACTACACCTTTCGGAGACGACGTCGTTCCAGAAGTATAGTTTAACGTAATCGGATCCCATTCGGACTCGGGTCGGATCCATGTGAAATTCGGATCACCTTCTGTTACAAGACCTTCGTAGGTGTTTATAATGTTAACATTTTTCGGAGGTGAAGGAATCTCGTGCGGTGCGAGTGTATCGTCGTTAATAAGGACTAGCTTTGGGATTTGAGTGTTTTTGGGGAATAAAGAAAGAGCGTTGAGTGTTAGAGAAAGAGAAAGAATGTCTACAAAGATGAGTTTTGATTCGCTGTGGGTGAGGAGCACGGAAAGGCTTTTATGGTCGAGACGGAAATTAAGGTTGTTGAGAATGGCACCGGACATTGGAACAGCGAAGTGAAGTTCGTACATTGCGGGTGTGTTGGGAGAGAGAACGGAAACCACGTGGCCTTTTTTGATACCGATGGATGAAAGTGATGAAGCTAGTTGAAGACATCTACGGTGGGTTTGAGACCATGTGAATGAGGTGTTATTGTAGATAATGGAAATCGAATCACCGTAGACAGTGGAAGCTCTTTCTAAGAAAGTGAGTGGAGTAAGTGGTGTTGAGTTTGCTTGGTTTTTTGTTAAATGTTCCATTCTATATGCACAGTTTCAATTTCTTGTGTTCTTGTTACTAGCTAGTACACTGCACTGAGAGTTTCACTTTCTTATAGGTGTTGAGATTGTGAGTTAACCTCGCATATTGGTCTCAGAAGAGTTGAAATTGAACGATTTATAAGTGGCCGGACTCATAAACCTAATAACTTAAAATTTTGTACAATATTCAATGTGTTGATCAGGCCTAACAATAGGGTGAGATATGGTGTTTGTTAGAAAGTAATAAATGGTGATGTCAGAAAATTGGACCATGAACATTAATAGAGTTCGGCAATAGTAGTTTACTAATTAGTTTCATTCAATAATGTTAATGTTGTACTAGTGGTATTGCTAGCATGTAAGAGCAGGGTTTTGCCTGAGCAAAATTTAGTATAAATTCAGAATAGTTATGTTAAGCATATAACATGTATGAAAAGCTACTATCAGTTTTTAATTTTATGACACTTAAAAGCTACTCCTACCTCCCAACTGTACATGACTGTGTTATTTCATATACTCACTAAGATGCTAAATGTTGCTGATGCGGTGCTGATTATTAATTGAGAAAAAGGAATATGCACATTTTATACTATCAGTCAATAACAATCATGTTTTACACTGTGAGTGTATCTTCATTAAACTCTTATAAATAGGCACATTGTAATTGGACATAACATATAGATTCGAGAGATACATCAATTTCACCTCTCGGGCCTTCGTCTTCTTGTCCTAAGATGAAAAATGATAAACACTATATGTGTAGAACTTGTTAGTAATCTCAATCATCAAAAGCATAAAATAAAGAATAAAGGATCAAGAGAGTATGTTATGGAATACATACTCTCCATAACCCTGAGATGGAAGCGAACTACTCACACCTAGCCATGGTGTGCAGCTGCAAGACTAAACTAAAAACACTAATCTAAAACTAAGAACAAAAGATATAAACTAAGAGAATTTTATAATGGATTTTACTATGACAATGAGGTCCTATTTATAGCCTATCCTTAATTTATCCTCGGTTGAGTCTGCCACGAGTGGCCAGAACAACACGGGTTGTGGCAGATCTTTTCTGTGAATTCCTAACTCTCTGACTTGCCTGATACGACCGTACATGGTGAGATTCTCACGGTCGTGGAAGACTTCAGCTACTTGCAACCTCTTGACTTTTCACTTTCTCAACTTTTAATGATGGTTTTCGTGACTTTTGACTGCGATCAAAACTTAACTGCGTTGATTTTCCACCTTATCTTCATTAAGCAAGAGTCTTTCACTACCATAAATTAAATCTTGGTCACTAAGATGCCTTAAAATATACATAAAATGCACCATTTTCTTCATATTTCAAGCATTAAGTCCTAAAAAAACACAAATATAGTTCTAATAAACTTTATTAAAAGCTTAATTTATATATTCCAAACATTAGTCCTAAAAATACAAATGAAAGGAAAACAAGTAAATAGTTATAATAAACTTTATTAAGAGCTTAATCTATTTAATTAAATAAAATACTGCTAAATACTATGAATATTTTAGTGTTATCGGGTAATCAATTTTGTAAAAAAATGCTTTTGTTAATTATATGTCATTTTTAATAGGCACTACAACTTTAACTATTATTTTGTCAATATTACTCTTACTATTTACTATAGAAATAGAAACACAGGAAAAGTCTAGTAATGGTAGGTAAGTTAGACCATCTCCAATGGTGTAGTACCTATTAGGTACTTATGGTACTTATTAGGTACTACCATTGGAGTACCACCCATTTGAGTACCTATTAGGTACTACTTCTAAAATAAGAATCCTCTCTCTCCTCTTGGACCCACCTTATTTTTCATTAAAATATTATTTTCATGAGCCCACTTTATTTTCTATATTCAATTTGAATTAATGGTACAAAAACACAATTTTATTTTTGTACATCACAAAAGCATAATTTTTGAATTGGCATGCCTCTAAAAAAATTTAATGCCAACCATATAGACGTTGGTGCAATATTCGGTAAATAGAACCTAATATAATATGGGGTATTATTTAGCCGATGATATTTATCCATAATGGGCTACACTTGTCAAGAATAGCACAAATTCAAGATAGGCGAACTCATCTTCAACTTCAACATGATCTTGTCGACCATATTTGGCAACGTTTTGGGCATGATGATCAACAAAATTAATTGTTTTTAAAATGATGTAATGTTATTTTAAATTATTTTTTAATTATCTAATTCTTAAAATTTGGCAATATTATTTTAAATTAAACTTTGAATTTTAATTATTTTTCGAATTATAAAAAAAATAGTACATACTAATTTTGTAATTTTATCATTCAATCAATTTATATTATAAAATATATAATTAAATAATAAGTTATTGTAATGATGTGGAATTATTGATGGGACCCATTTTAGAACTTTTTAAGAAGTGCTCCATTGGAGAGGTTGAGTACCTATTAGGTACTATTATTAAAAAATAATAAATTAGTGATGTGTCAATGTGGGACCCATTTAAATACTCAAAGTTGGAGTGCTCCATTGTGGATGGTTAGTACCTAAATTTATTGATTTTTGTTTTGTTCATGCAAA
Organism: Trifolium pratense; assembly: GCF_020283565.1. Lineage (NCBI taxonomy): Eukaryota > Viridiplantae > Streptophyta > Magnoliopsida > Fabales > Fabaceae > Trifolium > Trifolium pratense. The sequence continues at coordinate 35,214,551 of NC_060062.1, read as the reverse complement.
TAAGTTTATAACGGCAAGTTGCAACTAAAAAGACAATGAACCAACATAATACGGCACAAGTGGTAGATTGAGTCCCTTAATCATTTAATCCTGAGTTCGATCATCGGCCGGTGCGTATGGAGAAACATTTGTTGGGAGATGTCAACAACCCCTTAGATGGATCTCAGTTACCTCGAGTAAATTAGTCACTGTAATTACGTACGGAGGATATATTTGGTTTTTTAAAAAAAAACAATGAGAAAATATACAATTGTTTGTTTATGTAGTTGATTTGCTAATAAATAAGTACAGAATCATGGAATTATAGAAAAACACATCAAAGTTCTCTCGTATTACCAAATATATTTTTCCTAAAATATTATGAAAAAACAAAATAAATGGTTTTTCTTGGATATTGATTTTAAGAAAATTAGTTTTGCCATTTAAAAAAGGTTAGCGACTTAGCGGCACCGTTTGTTGTCCGTTTATTATCTTTCATTTATGTGTAATTATCCTATAATTATTAATGAATATATACATTTTTTTGGGTACATTGAATATAATATATACATTTTAATAGGCTAAAAAATTGTTTTCAAATTATTTTGGCACAAATTAAGTTCATTGAATTTTTTATTTTCTAAAAATATAACACACACGTGACACACATTAGCTCAATTGGCAGGACATTGCATTATATATAGAGGGCCGAAATTCGAACTTCGATCATCTCAATTGGCAGGACATTGCATTATAGCCACTAAGCTAGTTGACCAAAAATAAATAAATTTACAATTTTTTTGTTGACACAAACAAATTTACAATACATTTAGCAAACCTGAATAGAGAAAGAAAGTATGAAGCTTCCTCGAGAAGCATGCACTAAATCTCCTTTAAAAAAATAATGATAAGAGAAACAAGAAAAAAGAGAGTTGGGGATATAGGCAATGCGGAAATGGATATTGTGGAAGAAAAGTGAAGAAAGTAGAACCACCAATAAATAGTCACTTTGATGACTGAAGTTAAACATAGCATCACCAATACATAGATGAATTAGATCGAAGCTTATTACTAAAAGGAACTTATCGATGATGAGGATATTTTTTGGCAACATTAAGGATTTGGAGTTTGAGTTTGTCTCTAACTCAAGAGATCATCAGGTAATACATACCCTTAATCTGAAATTCTTATTGTTGGTGTTAATCTTCTTGTGAGTTATTAGTTTAGGGTAGATGTTTTTTCATTTCTTTTATTTCTTCAAATCATCAAGGAATTTGATAATCTTTATTTAAGTGCTATACCATTACTTTTGTTGTGAATTCGAACCGAAAATCACACCAATAATACTTTAGTGTATGAGACAAATGAATTGAAGCAACCAAATCAATAATGGATGAGCAATTAAATACAAAAGCTAAAACTATGAAAGCGATGAAAAACACGAATAATTGTTTACCCAGTTCGGTTAAAACAACCTACTATGGGGGAGAGAGAGCTCTCCGTTCCACTATCAATAGAATACTTGATTACAATGAGATTCACCACAAGACTTACAGGATTTAGAGTTTTTCTAAATCTACCCTTTTCCCGAATCTCTTCCCGTGACCAAGAGATTCAATCAATAAGTGTGTTTCTAAGGTGTTACAATCACTCCCCAATACTAGAGATTACCCAAGAGAAACTCTCTAACACTCTAGCCTTCATGTTGGAAGTAAAACCCTAAAAACCTCACATTTTCTCTCTCTCTATCTCTCTCTCTCTCTCTCTCTCTCTCTCTCTCTCTCTCTCTCTCTCTCTCTCTCTCTCTCTCTCTCTCTCTCGCGGCTGCACAACAACATAGCAGCATATTTATACTGCAACCTGCGCATGGGGCGCAAGAACTGGCGCATCATGCGCAAGTGCCAGCAACCTGCCCCCATTCTGCGCCTCATGCGCCACAGGCAGTGACAAAACCAGTTTCATGCCTTTTCTGCATCAATTGGAAGGCAAATTCTCAACAACTTTCTTTAAAGTTGATATTTTTAGTAAAAGATAGGTATTAGAGATAACAATACATGTTCGAACATCATATGATAAATTTTATTTTTTTCTGGTTTTTCACCACCAGTTGAATCTAGTTCGGGGGTCAGTTATGACATCAAGTGGTTCCAGCTCTCTCCCGATCGCAGTTGCGGGGGATCGAACTGTGGTCTTCCCTACCAAGTTCAGCGTCAATCACCACTAAACCAACTAACAGATAACAACAAAAAACACATAATAAGAATTTTAATCTGTTCATCCGTGTGATCTTAGCTCAGTTGGCAGGGATATCACATTTTATGTGCAGGAGTATTAAAGATAACAATACATGTTTGAACATCATATTGTTGTCCGTTTACCTTTTGTTCACGTGTAATTATTTTATATATATAAAAATAATAATATATTTAAAAAAAATTAAAGATTACAACCAAAAACACATCAATAAGAATTTTAATCTGTTCGTCCCTGTGATTTTAGCTCAGTTGGTAGGGACATCATATTTTATGTGCAGGAGCTGGTGTTTGAACCCCGTCCACCAATTCGCTTTTAAAATGGATTTTCTACCCACTAGACTACTTGACAAAAAAAATTAATCTGCTCAATAATTGTGTCAACAATATTAACCTCTTTATTGATAAAAATAAATTAAAGTTGTCATGAATTTTCCAAATTGCTGCAGCTACTAGCCAAATGATCTAAAAACAATCATTAAATTTCAAAAATCGAATCTATAATCTGCTAAAATTATAAACATGGATAATAGCATTTATAATGTGCTTTAGATATTTAGATAGCATTTGTTTTTACTAAACATGCAAATTCAACACTCCTATGCATATCAATGAGATAAAGTCTCAAGTTGATTATCAAGCATCACTAAATAAGTTGAACAAAATTTACTTGTATAAAACTTTACAAATTTGATCAACTTTTCCTTGTCAAACGGTGGTGGAAGGTGGTTGTGTAGACTATTGAGGAAGAGAGAAAGTATTTTCATGTGTATTAGTAATGTTTTACGGTTTAGATATGGTCACTTACCTACTCAGCTGTTGGGAAGGAATGCGTTGTTGAATGGTGCAAAATATTCGATTTGGTGGAAGGATGTTATAGGTGTGGGGAAGGGATTGGAGGTTGAATCGTTTAAGCGAAATGTTGGATGTTGTGTCGGTAATAGCCATAACATTGGTTTTTGGAAATTTAAATGGTTTGGGAATCAAACTTTCAGTGATCTGTTTCCTTCTCTATTTGCAAAAGAGGTCATGCAAGATGTTATGATAGCAGATAGACTGATCAGTAATGGCGAGTCTCTTTCTTGGTCTTGGCAGTGGACCGAACAATTATCAATGAATGAAGAACATTTGTAGGCTGATCTTAAGGAGTTGCTGGTTGGTTTTGTTCTACATCCGAGTTCTTGTGATACATGGCGATGGGTCCTTGGGAAAACATAACTTTTTTCTGTAAAATCTTGTTACTTTTGGTTACTTGAACACCGTCAGGTAGATGCTTTGAATGCTAATGTGTTGGCAGCTATTAATAAGCTTTGGAGGAATGACGTCTCATCTAAGGTAAACGTCTTTGGATGAAGGTTGTTATTAGAAAAATTACCATCGCGGATTGCGCTTCATCGTAGAGGTATTTTGATTAATTCACATGAGTTGTCTTGTGTTTTTTGTTTTCTTAACAACGAAGATTGCGCCCATCTTTTCTTCTTTTGTCCTTTTAGCAATGGAATATGGGAGGCGGTATATAGGTGGTTAGGTAAGAGTCTTCCATCAAATATAGAAGGTTGGAAGCACTTTGATTTGTTTGGCGAAATGGTAACTTCGAAGAAGGGTGAGGGTGTTAAACATCTGTTTTGGTTGGCTACTATGTAGAATATTTGGAGGCTTCGAAACAATGTGATATTCAATGGCACTATCCTGAATGTCTCTTCTCTTTTGGATGATATTAAATTTAGCTCTTGGGTGTGGTTCAGTAGTCGGTATGGTCGAAATTATAGCTTTTCTTTTTCGGATTGCAGCCATGATCCCATGGGTTGTATTCAAAATTCTTAATATCTTGTTTTTTGTTGTAAGGGATTGAGTATCCCTTGTACTCCCTTATAATATATTCTTTGCTTATAAAAAAATAAAAAATAAAAGAGAGGGGTTGAAAGTAAATAAAGAGAGTAGTGAAAAATGTTTTGGGCTTTTGGGTAAGTGGTGCAGATCAAAAAAATCAGTGGGTTCAAAATGCAAATAACATAAGGATATTGGTGAAAATTTTAAAATTTCAAGAGGTGAGTTTAAAATAAAATAATAAAAAATTCCAGGAGGTGCACTTGCACCCCTCTCATGTAAAGAGCACCACCCTTGGACGCAGTCGACCCCAAAATTGACACAGAGCGGACACTAATAGTAATAAAATATATTATTAATTAAAGACTTAGAAAATACTAAAAAAATATTTAGTATTAACATAAATGATAGATTAAAGATAATTAATTCATTTTTTATTGTAAAAAAAGGATGATTAATTGATTTTAATTATAAATATAAAATTTATTGTATAAATGAAATATATATTGGTCGGTAGCCTAGTGGCTATAATTTTCAGTCATATTTCTCGTTTTTATGATGTCCACTGCTTAAGTAGCGGAATGACAAATTGAAAAGTAGAAAGATGCGCGAAAATTATAGGGATGTCAAAAGAAACTCACAAAGAAGTTAACCCTAATTAAAAAGAAGGGTTAGATCAACTTCTTTATTCCTCTGTCGTTCTTCACATCTTATATCATTTTTTCACCTTCTTCTTTAATCTTATTTAGTTGCTTAACCAAAAAATGACATGAACCACACCGCCCTACTCGTCGCGAATCCAACCACTTTGACCGCTTTACCCATTTGCAACGCTCTGACGCGCCTAAGAACAATGGCCTAAAAAAAGTCGAGTCGCAATTGCATTGTTAATAGAGATAAAAATAGATACATTTGATAAAACCACTTATTCCAAACAATAACATTAATGTCCAAAGAATGACTATAACCAACTTCCTCACTTTAAGTTAGCAAAACATAATTCACTTTCACGGTGTACATGTCAACCTTCAAGTCCACCTGTGAGACACATTAGACTGGAAAAAGAAAATTATTGAACAAAGCACATTCATAAAACAATTCTTCTTTACACCAACCGATCATATAAATAATAAATAATTTTGAGAATGTGTATATAAATAAAATATTATATCAAAATATTAAAAGAAAGAATAAATTAAAAAAAAATTATATCAAAATATTTTTAATTTTACATTTGACCCGTTGGATGGCAATTAAACGGCGTGTCGTTGCATTGCAGTCTTAAATAAACTTTTCGTTGCATTGCAGTCTCATCACTATTTTCAGATTTTCTCTGCTTCAGTGTTCCAACAAGAACAAGAATCATGGTGTGGGGTCTTCTCCCCGTTGATTCTCTTTCCGGTACCGTTTCTTATTTTCAGTAAATCAAACCTTATTGTTACCTTTCAATTTTTCTTTTCTTTTTTTGGATTATAGGTTATTGATTTTTGCCAATAATTTCATATTTATTAATTAATTAATTTGTATGTATATGACAGGTGAAGATAATTACTACATTTTCAAAACTGGAACTTACAAAGTTGGTCGAAAAGGTATTATTATAATCTATGCTTTCTAATTTATTTATTTTTCTTTTCGATTAAGTAGTCTGGTAGTTAGAATTTTAGCTTAAGGTAAATAAGTGAATAAGTCGAGTGTCCGGAGTTTGAACCCTAACCCGCATATATGATGCAATGTACTTACCAGCACGAGCTAAACTGACGGGGACATATTTCTTTAGTGTATAGCTTGTAAGGTTTATGCATAGCATATATTTGTGTAAGCTATTTGGTGATTAAGTAATTGTTTAAATTGTTTTATTGATTTTGTGTTTTTTGTTGCTAATACTTCATACTTATTTCCTTTTCGAAAAAGAAGAGAAGAAAAATATGTTTTTTTTGGTATTGGCTTACCTTTAATAGAGTGAAAATGTAGGGATTTGGTATGAATGATATATGTATAAGAGTGTTTCAGCAGAAATGCTGAATCTGTTACGTTATGCTGAGTAACCGAGTGGGTTTTTAACTCTTAACATGTCCCCTCAGGCAAATGACTTTAGGGTAATGTTTTAAAAACCGAACCGGATGTGGCACTGACTGCAGTTCAGTTATTTGAGTGGTTTGATTGCAGTTTTGTTTCGGTTTGTGCGGTTAAAAGAAGTTGAGCCACGACTCAGGGGTCTCACTGGTTCGATGTCATGTTTCCTTTTAAAACATTGCTTTAGGGATTGATGCTTGTATAATGACGGGGGTATTCAAACCTTGTTCTGAATTTACAATTTGTTAAGAAAAATTAGGGTCATAAAGGTCAAACACTTGACAACTTGATCAAAGAGAGTATTATACAAGATCATAGACCAACTCATGAGCCCAGAAGATTAAATTTCATGTAGAAACCTGGTAGTTCTATTTATCTTCAGAACTTTGTACCATAAATTACAGCCATATCTGTACTTCACGAGATGTGTGAATAATAACAGAATCTCGTTAATGAAATGATTAAGCAGTTCAGGCCAATTTACTGAAATAGAAATTTCTTTCAAATGTCTGTTCTTGAAGTAGGGGGGGGGGGGGGGGGGGGCTGAAAAATAAAGATGCAGCAATTAGATATAAATCTTAAAAACATTTCTGTTCCTATTCTTCTAGGGGATATTAACGGGCACAGGCTATCTGATGTATTCAAGTTTAGTGTTAATTTAGCCTCCTAATCTAGAGATTCCTTTAATCAAATTTCAAAATGTTGAACCATGACATGGATGCAGTTTGTCCCAACAAAAGTAACTGTAATTCAGGCGGGCTTTTCAGAATGGATGGTTATGACAATATTCTGATTTTCTTGTTAAGTTTTTGAAGTATTTTCCTATGGTAATTGTTACTGATTATTGGTTTTATGGATACCCTGATGATATTTAATAAGATATTGTTACTATCTGCGTACAGGTTGCGATGTGATCATCACTAAAGATAAAGGGGTTTCTCGGGTCCATGCAGAAATAGTTGTTAATACAATGAAGATGTTAAATCCTCGTCATTTGTCTGCCAGTGTACAGATAAGAGATTGCTCGAAGTATGGGACATTTGTGAGCAAGAATGTTGGGCTCAAGAAAAAAGTTCATGAGCAACCAAACAAAGAAGCAGCATTACAGGATGGCGACCTAGTTTCTTTTGGCACTGGTAGTGCTACCTACAAGTATGTTTACCATATTTTCAGTTTGATGTTCTATTCCTTTTTTGTGCCACTCTTAATTTTTAGTGTATGTGTTCGTTAACACTTTGAATTTGATCTGACAGGTTTTGCTACGTCCCCCTCATTCTTTTCAACTGTTCCTCAAATCAAGTGGATCGATCTCTTGAACAGAAAATTTCATCAATTGGTTAGTAGAGAAAAACTTATAAATTTTATTCATACTTATAAATCATGAGCACATATTGTTTTATTGCTTACTTGCACATGATATTGCATGTTAGTTTTGCTAGTGGCATAGTGTTGATATTATTGAATGCTTAAATTTTGGCCTTTTCAACATGCATTACTCATCATACCAAGATGCTAATAATGTATTAGTAAACAAGTATTCACTCTTTGTTATGTAAATTGAAATTATAGCATTTTTGGGAAAGTCCTAGCTTCGTAGGCCACTGAGCTTACCTTGCTACAATCACAAGCTGTATTAGATTCATTTTATTTAGAAACATCCTAGGCCTCTCAAATTGTAACACCAGTATATGCTATGATATAGAATTGGGAGAATTAGTTAGGAAATTATAAATATGGAGGTTTATCGGGTTAGAGAGATCATTAAGTATTTTGTAAAGTTTAGTGAATAGAGTAGTGACCATATTGTAAAAGGGGAAACCCTTGGAGTAGAGTTTTCTTTTATTCTTTTCGATTCAATTCTTGAGTTCCTTAACAATCTACCTATATTTATCTTTCCTCTTTAAAAGGAATACTCCTTTTGGTTGGATAATTAAATTGTGATCGTTTGATAAAAAAATACTTTTGTCTTTACGTCACGCGAATAGTAACTGTTGAAATTCGGGGAATTTAGGTAAAAGAATAGGAGAAAATAATAAGGAACAATAAAATATTATTGATAATGATGTCAATAACCCTAATTACAATATTTACATTATTTACATTAATCAAATAGTATGATACTACCTTGGTATTTATAACCAAGTGAATAAATTTAAATCTAAACTAAATCCCTTTATTATAGGGCTAAGAATAAACAAACCAAATCGAGATATTTTCTCAACAAATAATATTATAATATTTTCTATTCTAACACTCCCCCTCAAGCTAAAGCTTGTTACAAAATTAACCCTGAAAATAAATTAAATCCATTGATAGCAAGCCAACGAAGAGCAGCAACCAAAGAAGCAGTAGAGGAGCGGCTGAAGAGATGAATCCATATCAAATTAAGTAAAAATACCCGCGGATTGAAATATCACAAACGGGGCCCGCGGATTAAAGAATCACAAATGGGTAACTGTGGTTAAAGGTAACGGGACCCGCGGATTAAAGAATCACAAACGGGTAACGGGATTAAAGGTAACGGGGACCCGCGGATTAAAGAATCACAAACGGGTAACGGGATTAAAGGTAACGGGGACCCGCGGATTAAAGAATCACAAACGGGTAACAGGATTAAAGGTAACTGGGACCCGCGGATTAAAGAATCACAAACGGGTAACAAAATAAAAAGAAATTTCATTGACGGCTAGGGTTTATATGAAAAAAAGGTTAAGTAAAGCATATATGAACAAAAAGGTAAGTAAAACGAAGAATAATCGAGAGTTAAATCTCGGGGAAAATTGCAGCGGAATTATGTTTCAAGGTGGATACCATGGCTCTGATACCATGTTGAAATTTTAGGTAATTTATGTGAAAAAAAGTTAAAGCACAGTAACTAACATATACTTTCAATTTAGGTGCTAGTATTGCTCATACCTTGAATGAAGAGTGCACACACGTGCTGGTAGATCAACTCATGCCCTTAAAGAAGGATCTTGTTGAAGCAGTTGTGGCGAAAAAATATTGTGTTCTCAAAACTTGGCTTGAGGTATAGAAGCAGTCAATGTCTGTATTGGTTATTTTGGGTTTTCAACTTTTCATTATGCTATCAATTTGTTAGAGTCAAGTGATGATTAATACTTGTATTTGTAGCTTGATCACATGAAAGTTAGTTGCTTGCTTGCATACTTTTTCATATTTCATGTTATGTGGTTGATTTTTTAATTACTTTATGCATCTGAAATAAAATGTGTTCTGAAAGACAGCTTTTTTCTGCAAAAGAATTGATTGTGTGAAAGGAGAGTTGATATATATGGATACAGCTAAATGTCTTTTGTTGTTTACACACGACTATAATATATTCAGATCTTTGTTGCATTCGCAAATTGTGGGGATAATTTGCCAAGCATCCTTTCAGAATTTCAGTGTTTTAAGCATCATAATAATTTTTCATGTAGCTTATGGACCCTGTATGACATAAGAATCACATGATCTCATTGATGTCAAAGAGTAGAGTCATGCATTGAGTCTTGTTACATATTCACTGGTTGTTTCTTGGAGTAAAAAGTTCTAAAATTAATCTATCATAGAATAATAATAACTCATCAAGCATAAACATATTGTCTAATTTTTAGTCTACAAGTATGAGGGTAATTTCAGGAATGTCTAGATTTCTTTTCACTCATTGTAAAGATTTAAGTTGTGACTGTTTGTTCCCTCTATAGTTTTTTGCAGAAAAGAACATTAGCAATGAAATTCCTAGCTGTCATTCGTAAGTACTTCTATAACTTAGTAATTTGGCTAAGCTGGCTTTATATCGTGACCGACCAGTTAGACCGACTAAAGAAGCTTTTATTGTCTTCTTTTGTGGCCCATTCTCCTCAAACAGACATATTCCGACAGTGTCAGTGGAAGGAGCTTCTATCAAAGTTGCTGACCCTAAAGCTCGCGAAAACTGTTTGAAAGGATACACTTTTGTATTGGAATCTGTGCATTTGGTAGGTGCTTTCAAGTCTTCTATACTCACTTATGTAGTGGGAATTTTGTTTGAATATTGAAATGTAAATATGCAGGACAGACATCTGGGGGTTTCTGAAAATATAAAATGAAAATATCTTAATATTTTTGTAGGCTAGAGCATAGCATAGCTTATCTTGACACAAATTAATTATCTTATTCTTTACCCTGTTACAGTATAAGTTTGGGGATCAGCTAAAGTCTTTATTGGAAGTAGCTGGTGCTAAAACTATTTCATTTCAAGAATTCTCTTCAAATAGCCAAGTATGTATTTTATTTCTTACTTGAATTTGTTAGATTACAAGGTAGATAATGATCTTTTGGAAGTGACACAAGTTAGTTCGCGATTTATATGCTTATAACATCATAAACGTTCTGTCAAAAAAATAAAATTAATCATAAACTTATATATACATACTATTCTACGTGCTATTAACATACATTTAAAATAAATTATTCAGCTATATTATGATCTTTTGCTTTTCAGTCCTCTTTCCCTTTATAGCATTAATCCAAGTGAGGCGCATAGCCATCGTTGAATAGTAAGACACAGTTTTTGCTTAAAAAATCTGATTTTTCATTTATTTCATGTAGGGTTCAGATTATGGAGATGATAATCGTATGGTTTGTGTCATCCCAGGAGGAGCCGCATGCAAACCTGATATCTTCAATAAATTACTAAGTTCCTTGCTAAAAGTCAATGAGATGGATATAATAAATGCTGCTCTTAGTGGAGATCTAGATCTGTCAATTTTAAAATCACCATGCGGTAAATACTCTATATTTTTAGTAATTTACTTGCACGGTCCAAAGTCCAAACCCTTTTATTTTCTCTCTTCGCATGAAGAACCTAAATTCTAACTTTTTTTACTTATCTGGTTAACTGCTTAGTATGACATTATGAATTGCAAGAAAGCCTACTTCGACCTTTATTTATGTATGTACGAAAATATATCTGCTTCAGCCTCTTCCATAAAAGAAGAGAAGCAAAAATCATACTATTTAATTAACTAATTGATCAGCTAACAACAAATACTTCAAATAATTTTTACAGTATTATTAAGGAAGATTAAAATTAAGGAAAAGAGTGAAATTGTTGTCCTATCAAAGTTTTACAGTATTATTACTTGTTTGCAAAATTAATGATAACTTCTAATAATTTTTTTGTGTTACTCAAAAAAGATTCAATTAACTTCCATTCTTTTATCATATTTTTGTTACATGTGAAATGTTGGTAGTTATCAAACCAGTTCTAGAATAATATGGTTATTTTTAACGGCTGATTCACTTATTCACGATTTCATGGAAAGTGAGTTGTAACTGTGGTCTCACCGTCTCAATATTATTATATTTGGTTGTGGGGGAGGGGATCTTTTGAACACCTTTACAAAAACAACAGCATTATGGCTTTACAAACTTTTCAAGAAATTGCCTGTAATGTTATTACTAACTTGACAGCTTTGAACCATCAGCTTTGATGTCATTATTGTCATAAGCTTTAATTTGCATCTTCTCATAGCTTCTCCAAATTGAGTTTGCTTAACCAAGGATTTCTTTAACTGAAGTCAAGTGAAAACAATTACATATTTATGGGCATAATAAGATGGGCACTTTTGAACTCAAGAAGAGACAATAGATTTCTGAACTTCTCGAGGAAAATCATCTCGGCACTAATATATACCCACATCTTGATTCAAAATCAGAAAATAATAAACTAATTACGGTAATTAGAGATTCAAGCTGCAAAACCCCCAATTTTTAGGGAACTATGTCACAGCATATTTTCTCAAGGAAATCAGTATGCTACCTCAGCAGCCGTACATATTTTGTTATGGACTGGACAGGGGCTGCTGGCAGAAGACAAATGTTGAAAGATTGGGATATTTTATGTATAACATTGCTTCAATAATTTTAGTACTCTATTTTTTGCAAGAAACAAATTAAAACACCATATTTAGTGATGAACTCTACTCTAATGTGTTACATTAATAACAATCTGTATGTACTGTTGCAGTGGTTATTTCATCGTCATGCTCTACAGACGAGACAATTGTAGCAGATTCGGATACTGAAGTTGAAACAGCCACATCACCCTACGCAAACGAGGCAAACGAGGCAAACGAGGCATTATGTGATGGCACTAATGTAAAGTATGTAAAATCGGAAGAATTGGATGATGATTCTGGAACTTCAGACAAGAGAGAAAATGAGAGAATGGAGGCACCCTTAAATGATGTATCGACCAGTTTGCATAAGAGGAAAAATGATAGAATGGAGGCATCCTTAGATGATGTTTCTACCAGTTTGTATGTAACAAAACGTGCAAAAACAGAAATGTCCCTGGATGTTTCTGTCCGATCTGATACACATGCTACCAGCTTCAAGGATGGTACTGTCAGTGTCAAAGTGAAGAAAGACGAGGTTGATAATTATGCAAGTGGAAATTCAGATATTGTTTACAGCGAAAATTTAATTGTTCGAGATACAAACATACTTGCCAACAGAAGTTCTGCACTAAACAACAGAGTTCCAAATTTCAAACGCTTTCGAAAGGTGTGTTTTTGGAAGGGGCTTATTATGTGCTGTAGTTGAAACTGGAAGCAAACTTGTTTTGGTTAATTAGTTGAAGTTTTTTCTTTACGTGTCTGATTTTTATATTCCATGAAGCCTTATCCCTTCATGCAAGGTTAATCATTAAATATAAACATCTATGACTAATTAGTCCAATTTTCTTTGAAATGGAAATGCAGCCACAAACTCAATCTGGAAATAGTTTCAACAACCTTGTTCCATTTGCAAAATATCCATACAAGTAAGAATAATATTAGTTCTTACTTCTGAATGTTATTTTAAAAGAAATCTGGCTATCTTAACTTCACTCCATTTCTTCTGGTAATAAGTTATTTTTTTATTTATTTTCAACAATAGGGATTCTGACTATGGAAATGAGGAGAGAGCTGAGTACGTGAAGGAGGAGAAAAGACGAAAACAAAGAGAAGCTGTGGCTGATGATCTATTTATTAATAATCAGAAGGTGAGTCCAATACTCTTCATGTACCTTTAGATAGAAAGAGAAGGATGGGGGGGTAATCACATTAACCTTGTCTTGTTGAGCGTATATACCTTAACTTTTTACTTGTTCCGTTGCAGGGAAAAAAGAAAGGCACGGCTGGTTCTCTTCACGGCATTCTTACTAGATGAAAGTAAACCTCTTTCAATTTTTGTGTTTAAAATATCTTTGAAACTGAAAATTTGTTTCAAGTTACCCAAATACTGTTTTAATAAAAAAACATGACAAATTTCTCATGGCATATGTAAGACTCAGAAAGTATGATAACTTGTTTTAAGTGCAGCATTCATATGTTATATTTATAAAGGTTAGCCTCTTTCATTATTTAAATATTTTACAACTTTAAAATATTGATGAAGGTCCTGGGTTCAAACCCAAACAAAAGAGAAAAATATTAACCTAATAACTAATTACTAATATTGGCCATTTCAAAAACAAATTGATGAAACTTTAATTGGCATAAATCCTTTTGTGCTTCCAAAGTTATAAAGTAATGTTCTAATCGGTAATACAGAAAGGTAATAATATTGCAGAACTTTGAGGGCCTGCACCTCCCAATATTGCCAAGGCCCTAACTTTCTCAAATGACAAGATGCTTCTTCAGCTCTAATCCCTTCCTCTTGTTTATACACATGACATTCTATTCTAACCTAACTAGGGAGCCTGTGAACTTACTAACGAGGTTACCTATTATAACATGCCCCCTAAAGCAGGAGCCATCTGGGCTTGAAGCATGAACAATACACAGGCTCGCCGTCCACCCAACCTTATATTGAGATTTAACTAAATATAGAAAAATGAGAGCAATAAGGAACAAATCATCAAACCCTAGACCATTGGGTGACAGGCACTGATACCATGTCATGAACCATCATTGCGAAAAAGCTTAAGTGTGTAAACAAACTGTTGGTTTATATCTGACGGCCAGAAAGTATAACCTATTGTCATTTTATGCATAGGAAAAAGAGTTATTTTACATTGTCAAGTTAGAACATATAAGTAATTTCTGTTGCAATTCTAGTTAGGCCATTTGTTTCTCTTGGTTTAAAAATATACTGTGTTGCGTCTGTTCTATGGCCATTGTTAATAATGGCAGATGACAGATTATGGTACACAGCCAAAATTTCGCTATAAAAATATGGCACTGCAGCCTATAGTGGCAACTGGCAACATGATGCATCTATGGCAATTTGACAACATTTTTTATGCCTTAAACAAGATATAGAATCTGAATTGTAGGCAACAGTATAAAACAGGAAATGATTGAACATACGTGGAATTAGGTCAACTTATGTTTTCTTTCCATAATTCATTTGGTCTTTCAAACTTATCCAAATGTATGATGTTATGGTTATTGATAATACTTTATGCCATATTCAATATTTTGCAGCTTTTTTCCTGTGAAAAAGTGGACATGTTGTAGCAGAGGGCTTTCTCCTTGGATATGAACTTTGAACATACTGCGCATACACGCGTCTCAATTACAGGTCAGCTGAGTCCTCCTGTTTGTGTTTTGATTGAGAACAAAAAGAAGTTGTTGGCCCTATATGGTGACACTGTTCCATTGAGATGAAGATTGAAGGATCTATCTTGTTTCCATTGTTAGAATACGTAGTAAACAAATAGAAATCGTGTTTCAGGTCGGCTGACATGTGAAGGTTTGTGGCACAAATTCAATTTGTATGGTTAAAATCATATTTATTCTCTTCCTTTGTCACAGACAGAACCTGTTGTTGACTTGTTACATATTTCTATTCTTTTTGTACAAAAGGAAATATTAGTTGAACTACATGCTAGTTTTTGTTTCTTTCTATTCTTTTGTTGACTTGATTGCGCGTTGAGCGAAGCAAAATCACGGTGCACCATGAAAAGCCAATCTCTGCTAGCTTCTAATTGCCGCACGATCATACCGCAGAAAGGGCAATTTCCAAACACATCTTTCAATTTTTGTTACAAACCATGAAAGTTACTGCAATTAACATGTGCATTGTTATAGTTTTCAAGTGATGATTCATAAATCCAACTAATAAAGAATTGTAAATGGTTTGCCATTTATAACAGCTGGGCCATTTTTTTTTGTTCAGAAAAGGGTTCTAGTAAGTTTTCATATTTTTTTGAAACAAATTTTCATATTATGTTATATTAATCGAGACTAAACTCCTCTTAATTAAAGTACTAATAGTTGTGCTTAGATGAGATGGTGTGAGTCTCTTTCGTATCAAGGTCTTGGTTTTGATCTTCGGCTTAGGCATACAGCAGCGCTAAAACTCTCGGGGAGAGTTTGCCGCCCATTTGGGCACAATGCTCAAGGGAGTAGTTTTTGCAGTTGCGTATAGATGATATCTGGTTTACAAAAAAAAAAACTAATAGTTGTAAAACTTACATTTATATTTAGATAATGTCTAGTGAAGAGACTACAGATACAATTCTGATTTTTATTTTTTTTTTATCTTGATCAAACAGTTCTCTTAAGGTTGAATTTGAACTATTTATTTACGTGTGAAATGTCCTAATTATATCATTGTAGCAACTACAACATTTTCCTAGGGGTGAGCATGAACCCGAGACCCGACTCGAAACCGATATAACCGACAACATATTGAAGCATTCGGTCGGGTGCGGGTCGGGTCTCGGGTCAACAAATTGCGAAAAACCGGGCATGAACGGTTGCATACGGGCGGGTGCGGGTCTCTAAAATTCAATCTCTCCATAACCGAAACCGACCGAACAACCATTAGATGCAAATTAATTTTTTTTCCTTCTCTCACTCTCAATCTCATATACTATTCTCTTTGTTATTTTTATCCATCTTTGATATAAGATAAAAATGTTATATTTTACAAAGCTTATAATTAATAATATGGTGACGAAGAAGGTGGAAAAAATATTCTAATATATATATTCTAGATCTATTTTAATTTATACGTCTCTTCTACTTGATATTTTATTGTGTTTAGATCTACATATTGAAAGAAAGTAACTGCATCTAACCCTCTTTGTTTTTTAATTTACTTCGTCTATCTTTTGTTGCATTGTGACGAGGTATTAAACTATTCGAAAATTAGGAAATTTTGGAGAATAAATGAGTTTTAGATGTAAACAAAGTTTCGATATAACCCATAATAACCGACTCATTCAATCCGCCACCCGTATGACCCGAACCCGAACAAACCGAATATATAGACGGTCGGAATTGGATCCAAATTAAATGGTTGCGGTTTTTATCGATTTAGTGATTTTCGGCCCGAACCCGACTGATGCTCAGGCCTACATTTTCCTATTGAATGCTATCTTGAATTTTGAATTCTCGTGACTCATTCCTTATTGTCAAAGGTTATCACCATCGCATGGGACCCAAAACTTAATGACAATTTTATCTTTTTCAAACCATAAATGGTATTGACATTTTTTTGTGCTTTGCATACCATAAAGTCTTTTATTCAAGCTAATCAAATTTCTTTGAGAGCTACTTTTATACTCCTCCCTCCCTCAATTGAGTTGTTCATAACGGACATTTTTTCTCCATTCAGATACTCCCTCCGTAATATTATATAAGTAAAAAAAAAAATTCTAGGTTTATTGTATAATTAATGTATTTGATATATATCATAGATCAAATACATTAGTTATGCAACAAACCTAAAAATTAATTTTTTGCTTATATAGTGTTACCGGAGGGAGTAGATAAATTTAGAAGGAAGTGATTTTTAAGAATCATCGCGACGGAAGACGTAGCTCTCAATTTCTTTTGGCTAATCCAAGTATGCAACCATTGTCGTATTTCCTCTTTTCGTGCAATTAAGTTTTGCACAAAATTGATTTTAGAGTAAGAAGATTCAAACATAAATAAATTATCTTCATCAATTTCAAATAAATCAACGTTATTAAAAAAATCAAAAAAAATAAATCATATTTATCAACCCCAATCAAGCATTAGTTTTGGAACAAAACAAGGACAACGAAAAAGCAAAAAGAAAGCAACAATTTCTTGGGCAGTTAATTAGAAAAAATGAAACAAAGTTTTTAATGTCTTTGGCATCCATATTTGATTTTTGAGAAAGAATACTAGTGTTATTTAGTAATACTATATACTATTGAAACTTTTGTTAAAAAAAACTAATTTGGAATCAGAGTAAGTCACTACAATCTTGTAATCCTTATTTAAATTATGGTTTACCTACCCTTCCCAAACAAGATATAAATTAAGTTAACAATTAACTATTTTTTGAAACATTGAAAAAGAAGACATGGTAATTGAAACTTTGAAACCACCTATTATTTTCTTTATCCGCCCAACTAAAATACTATTCAGTATGTTCCGTGAGCTTAACTCAATTGGTAGCGATATTACATTATATATGTAGGGGCCGGAATTCGAACTCCGAACAACTCACTTATTCATCTCAAGAATGAAATTTCTAACCACTTGCCAAAAAAAAAAAAAACTACTACTCCGTATAACATCTCTACAACAATAAATAAAATATCTTTAAAACTAAAATCAACTATATATGTTCTTATGAAGGTATTCAACCATCTACTAGTTTTATACTTAATTGCCATAAAGTTGATTAGGATACAACAAAGTGATAAACAGTCATTACAATATTTTCATATTAGCACACAAGAAATCATCCAAGCAATCACAATTGAGAGTGAAGATTGAGTAAAAAACTCAGCAATATTTTTATTTAATATATATAATATAATAACTATATATGTATATGTTATACATAATATGTAAGTAATCAAAATTACAAAAAATGTAACTCAATCTCAAAATGCTGATGGAAACTAAAATCCATCACCATCACATGAGAAATCTCAAATAAAATACCATAATAAAAGGAATGAAAAAATAGAAAAATAATAATAATAAACATCAATAGGCATAATATGCACTAAAGAATTCAAAGCTTAAACCTAAACTTACAACTACTGCTTCTAATTCTAATAGAATTATTAGTATTAAGACTATCAACCACAATCCTACACCTAACCCTGAAATTAATCTTAAAAATCTTCAATTTTCCAAACTTAATCCTCACAGGTTGTTTAACTTTCAAATTAAGAGGAACACTACCAACTTGTGTAAATTGTTGTGTCAATGAATCTCTCAAACCTGTTGCATTTTGTGTTTGTCCATTCAAAGGTATACTAAGAACAGTAACATTTTTGTGACCTTGATAAAATTTAGGTAATGACCCTTCACATAATTTTGTATCATTATACCAAGCACTTATGTGACTTCCACCTCTATAATCAATTCCAATTTTTTTGTTTGGATTTCTTGCCGTAATTGTTAAGTTGAACGTAACCGATAAGCTATTGTTGTCTGAGACATTGAATTGTGTGACACGTAATTCGTCGACCGAGTATTTTGGAATCTTGGGTCTAAATGCTAGGAAGAGTATTCCAATTGCTATGCCAATAGCTATGATTAGAATTATTAGTATGCTGAAAATCCAACAAAAGAATTTGCAACAACAACTTCTTCTTTTCTTTGGTGGCTTTGAATTTCTAATAGGATGATTAGGCATAGGAAGAGGTTGATGTTGTTGATGATCATCAGATTTTGAAGAGTTTCTTGGTACTAAAGGAGCTGAAGGATGTTGTTGTGGAGCTTCAACATCATGAAGTGGAACATCATGAAGTGGATGAATTTTCTGATTATCTGTCATAGTTTGTGATTTTTTGGTTTGTGAAGAAATCTTGGAATGAAATGAGAGATATTGGATGCAATGTTTGATTTGTTTTTCTTTGTTTTGATGTTTATATATAAGAAATGGTTGTTGAAAGGTTGAAGAGTAGAAGCTTCATATTGTTGACTTCTGAAAGGCTAAAGTGGAACTAATTTAAGTATTCCCTCAATTTTATATTGAGTGCCTTTTAGCAAAAATAAAAATGTTTAAAATACTAACGATAAATTGGTCAAAGTGGTAAGAATCATGGTCTCCTTAAATATATATGGTTTGAGGTTTGATTCCTCACTCATACACATGGAAAAAAAATCGGTTGAAAGGGAAGATTCGTTATGAAAGATCGTACCAAGGAGCTAAGGTATATATGATTCATTATGTTTCACTGTCACCATCAGATTTTACTATTTCACAAAAATTAAGAAAATTTAAATGAAAGAAAGAAAATAAAGATTTTACTAAATTATCATTATTAGTCATTTGTGTATTTTTATAATCATAAATTCAAACTAAAAAAATGATAATTTGCATGTATTATAATTTTTTTTATACAGTACAATTAAATCTTACTCTTTTTTTTTTGGTTCTATTTTTTTGTACAAATGTGACTTTTTTTTATGTAAACAAGATATCTTTTGCGTACAATTATAAAGGTTAATTCATCAAGTCTTGTAGGATTTAAATGAATGACAAATTTTTCATAAGAATTTTAACACCGCTACATGTTCAAGTCAGTATTTAAATCCAAGATTTTGATTAAACTAAAAGAAGTCCGTACCATGTGATGATTGCTATTGAATCGAGAGAATACTAAATAATTTTTTTTAGATAAATATACTTTGAGTAGAAAAAGAAGATAAATTATACTTTACTATATATACATTTATTGACTTTGGTTAACGGCTAATGAGGTTTGAATTTATAAGTTTTTGCTATGAATCACATGTGATATATATACGTATGCAGGCACCAAATATGAAATATTCAATTCAACGTTTGTGTCTTGATTGAAATATTATGTGATTAATAGCCGCCGAAGCTTCTTTCTTTCTTTCTTTCTTTAGTTTCTTGCTTTGCTTCTCCATTCATTCCGTGTATGGTCTTGTGACGTGTACTTTTGTTTTGTTTTCTTCATCCATTCACGTTAACATTCACATACATTATACATATACTCGGATCCAGATTTGCTACAGTAATAAAATCACACAGTTTCAATTTCAGCCATTGCTTCTTGATCGGACGGATCTGATCAAATCAGCTATAAAATCCATCAAAATAATCACAATCATACACAACAGATCGGACGATCCACAATTAAAACTGCGTGAAAACTTTGTGGAATATTACGGCAGGAAATCTGCTTCCCATATACTCAACCACCACATAGAATATTATTTACTTAGTTTCATCTCAAGTCTTAATAGTATCTTGTATTCTTTTAGAAATAGAATATAGAATATACTTTATTATTTTAAAAACAATAAGAAATGTTGTTAATCTACTTTTTTGTGTGGAAGAAAAACAATCAATTGTATATTCATGTATCTATGATTTTTTCTTACACACTTCTTTTTATGTTTTTAAATAGAATTGTTCTTTCTAAGCAAAGGTGTAAGAGAGGTACACGAAATGAGTGTGAATGATAACTTTAAAAATTTATAAATATTTTGTTAAAAATTGATTATGATGTAAGTCTCAATTAAAAAATTACTCTTTGATTTATATGAATATTATAAAAATTATTGTAATAAAAAAGTAAAATTCGAATATCCAACTTGAATATATTGGTATGTATTGGGATGATAATGAACAGGGTACTATATGGTACTCATTTTCGTATTTTCAGTTTGAAAAATACTCGTATCCATATTTATTGGTACTTAAGTACCCATAATCGCACCCATTATTTATAATTCCGGTGTTCGTTTACTTTCTCATCTTTGTGCGGTATTCGTTGATTCGGATTGATCGACAGATCAACTCCGGTCAACTATAAATTCAAACGATAATTAAGTTCATCAACGATACAGACCCAGAAGCATATATGTATCCGGTCACTTTGATTTTATCACATTATTTGTAAGCATGCGTAAGTCGTTTTATATTATTAATTTAGATGTTGTATATTTTAGACGTAGATACCTTTTCTTTTTAGTGGTGTTAATTTATACTTTTTTTTTTTTTTTAATTTGATGTACTCTATCAATTTTTTTATTTTTTTATAATACTACCAATTTAAATTAATAAATATCTTTTTATTTTAGTAAAAAAATCCCATATAGTTTTAGATATGAAACAATTGAGACCACTTATTAATCGAAAAATTAATAAATTTTCAAACCAAACTGTTGAAAATTTTGGCAATTCGAGTTTTACTTTTCTATTACAATGGCATCTATTTTTTATATCAATATACAATAATAACTAGTAAAGACTAATTACAAATAATTAAGATTATTATATAATCTATCAATTTTCTTTTTCCAAAGTCTATATACTTCATCGTTACATTATTTTATAGTTTTATCATACATCTTTATTAAGAAAAGAAAATTAAAAAAATTAACAAGTTTACTAAAAAAATAATGTTCTTTCTTTATTTTTGTTTTTAAAATACTTTTGATATAATTAATCATTGTTTGAAAATTGGAGTGGGGAAGGTGTTCTTATTCACAAGGTACTTTCCTTCATATCAACATTATACACAAGAAAGAAAAAAAAAATAAAGGAAATAGCAAGTAGTTAAAATGGGCAACGCAACCTTGAAGTAATATTATATTTATTTTTACAATAACGTTGCAAAACTTCTATACAATATATAAAATATTATCTCCATCATTTTTATAAGAAATAATTGAGTCAATAAAAATTAATGTATTTGATTCATAATAAGAATTAAATACTTCAACTTCTATTGATCAAGTTGTTTCAGTAAAAAAGATGAGGGAGTATAATTTAGCGAGTTGGTTCAGAAACTCAACAAATCCATGAATACTCTCCTAGAGAGCGGAAGCTGACAAAAAAACAGAGATTTACATCGCGATCGGCAACAAAATTTAAATCCAAAAACTGAATAACATTATAAAACTTTTCTAAAACAGATATAATTCCTTAATTACTATTAGAATCATCAACATTATTTTATCCTAATAGTCAATTATACATAATTTTTTCCCCTTAACTTCAACGAAAAGCTAAAAATTTCTCTCTGAAGTTTCCTTTGCATATTTTTACTTCCATTCACACAACACAAAGCCCCTTAGAACTTTCCTTTGCATATTTTCTTTTTATCCCTCAAGACATGTGCATTGACCAAACCAAAGCCCTCAAAGTTGTAATAAAATCCATTTAAAATTAAAAGGTGCTAATTTAATTAATAGTGTTTTGACTCACCAAATCCTGAAGTTGAAGACTTGAAACTTTAAGTCTCGTGATCTCATGGATGCTATCATCTTTTGTGCACTTGGCACTTTTTGTCTTTGTTACATTTAAAAATGGTACTATAGATTAATCTTAGAGATGATAAAATAAAATATGACTTTATAAATTTAATTAATCATTTGTCTTAATTGTTGAGAATGTTATACGTTCAATAAGATACAAAGGTATAAACCATTCAACCTCACGTTCACATGTTCAGGTGTGATCTCAGTATTAAGAGTTTGAGTTTATATTTAAAGTTCGTGATTTAACGGTTCGATTCCCGCAACTATGATTGGAATGAGGTTAGAACCACTTTATGTCGGAACTGACCCCCAAACTAAATTAAATTAGTGGTGGAAAAAAAAATAAATACGTGATTTAAAGTTTATATTGTGATATATAAATGTAAGTTATTCTCACATAAGGTCAGTTCGTAAGATGTGCAAGGTGTCCTATGAAATTGAGCCTCTATTTGGGGTAAAAAAATTATATAATAGAAAAATCCTTACCACTTGAACCAATTCATCATCGGTGATATTTGTCTTCTTATTACCACAAAATAACATTGTGAAGAATCTTGCTATTAATGAAAACCAGCTTCTTCTCTTTTTTTTCTTCCATATTAACATATATATAAACATAGTTTTTTGTTGGGGATATTAAGAATAAGGTATTTAGCAAGATCTTTCAACAATTAAGTTAAAATTTTCATTAGTTTGTTAGAGTTAGATATTTGGTGGTTTAGTTAGTTAGCCCCAAATTGCTCTATATAAGAGTCATCATTGTACTATTTCCTTATGATAATTAGTTTGGACTAGAAATTTGAGAAAGTTCAAAAATTACCGTTGCGCATGATAACTAGAAATCGTTCAAAAAATAGAAAATTTAATATTTTACTTGTTCAACTTTTTGGATGAAATACCGTTCATAAGATGTGAACATTTCATATATACAGAATTTTTTTTATTATACACATTCATCTTAAGATGTGAATACAGATTTTTTATTGAGTTTATTAGACTGGACATTTTTATCGGATTCAAACACAGAATCTTGTAGTTATATGTGTGAATTTCAACTCAAAATCTTTCAATTATATGTGTGAGTTTCTGAAACTTATCGTCACTTGATCTAAAATAAATTGTTCATCAAATAAACTATAATAAAAAGGGAAACACACTTAGATAAATTGAACCTTTAATTTTATAAAAGAACAAGTTTATAAACTAATATAATATATAGCTTATTTATATTATCAAAGATACATCCATCCATCATCGATAGATAATACATTAATAAATTTGGGTATTATTTAAAAGAGAAACTCTAAAGACTATTGGGCCTCGGCCCAATATTTTGTTAAAATATATAATAATATTGAAAAAATATCAATCAACAATTAACGGAAAAGAAAGAGTGACGCTTTTAGTTTGTTTCATTAGGCGTTCCTAACTTGCTATTCTTTTTTACATTCAAATTCAAATTGAATTTCAAATTCAATCATTCTCTCAAATTCACCATGAACCGTTTCAGATTCGTTCATTCTTGAAAAGAAATAACAAAAGATTCTGACGAATGGGTAAACGTTCAGAATTCAGATACGACGCTTGATCGATAGTGCCGTTTGGGTCGGAAACGATCTCGAAGAGGGATGAATGGAGAACCGAATCATCGGCGGCGTCGTATTCCTTCTCTAAGGTATTGATTGATTTATAATTATTCAGCAATTTTCGCATTCTTGATTATCCAAGAAGAAGCTTATGCAATTTTCGTATTCTTCAAAACCCTAAATCGTAGTATTTGTTTGTTATGGCATCACTGAAATTCTTAAGCCTTTGTATTTGCTGATTTGCGGTGAACCTAATCCAAGGGACAGTCACACTTGCAGTGTTGTTGGTCATAAACTATTTGTGGGTAACAATGGGATGAATACACCGATGGATTTGCATATTGTGACCCTATTCATTGATGCCTTGAATTTACTTGCGATATTGATGGCTCGATGATCCTACTGGTGGTGCCTTGAGCTTACTTTTAATTTTGATGCCACATTGACTGACCCTAATGGAGCTTTGAATTTACTTGTTATGTTGTTGCTTCGATGACCCTAATGATGCCTTGAATTTACTTGCTATATTGTTGCCTCAATGACCCTAATGATGCCTTGAATTTACTTGTGATATTGATGATTCCTCTATGACCCTAATAAAATGAAGTATTATGAATACTCAAATGTAAAAGTTGCCTTATTGCGATATTCAAATGAATTTTTATTCATTCATAATGCCTAGATGACCCTAACGGAAGTATTGTGAATACTTTAGATGTGGTATTGATGCCTCAGTTATCCTAATGACGCCTTTAAGATACTTGCAATATTAATACCTCGATGACCCTAATGATGCCTTGATGATCCTACTGATGCCTTGATGTCCCTACAAATGCCTTGAATTTACTTGTGGTATTGATGCCTCGATGACCCAAATGATGCCTTGAATTTACTTGCGATATTGATGCCTCGTTGACCCTACTGATGCCTTGAATTTACTTGGGATATTGATGGCTCGATGATCTTACTGGTGCCTTGAGCTTACTTTTAATTTTGATGCCTCATTGACCCTAATGATGCCTTGAATTTACTTGTGATATTGATGCATCAATGACCCTAATAAAATGAAGTATTATGAATATGCTTAATATATTATTGCCTAATATATTAATTTATTTTGCTTTTTTCAGTGCGATGAAACAACTTATGAATATGCTTTTTTCATGAAAGCTTTTGGAATGTTACATGAATAAGTTAATATATTTTCAGCAAGATTATTTTTTATTAGTGGAAGACTTTTCATGGAAAAAAGGATGAGTTATTTTGACCCTCCTAGTTAGTGCACAATCAATACTGAGGCTTCAGAGACACAGACAAGTTTCAACACCAATGACCCGAAAGGATATTATTTGTTCCATCAATGGTGTTTTGGATGTCTAAATGAAGTTTTAAGAATACTTTGCTTGTGATATTGATGCCGAGATGACCATACTGATGCCTCGCTCGAATTTACTTCCGATATTGAGCCTTTGTATTTTTTGATTTGCGGTGAACCTAATCCAAGGGACAGTCACACTTGCAGTGTCGTTGGTCATAAACTATTTGTGGGTACTAATGGGATGAATTCACTGATTGATTTGCATATTGTGAGTTATCTATCTCACATCTTACATATATTCATTTAAGAAATTCTAGCTAGCAATACACTTTTTGATGCACTCTTCATTATGTCAATAGAGAGAGTATGCTAAAATGTGTGGATTTTAGCTCAAGTGGGTTGATTTTTGCATGAGCATGTACAGCTCTGGTCTCACATCTGTTTTGGGCGATGTCACTGAAAGCTAAGTCTTAAGCTAAAACATGTATATGTTATGAAGCTATATAGTTACGTGCTCTTTATCTACATACAACTTACTGATGTTATATTGTTTTTAGCTTTGCAAACGTTGGAATGTCCAATTATAAGAGGAAAAGGGCCAGAGGCATGTGAGGGTCATAGCAAAACAGTTATTGACCAACAACTCTTCATCTTTGGTGGTTGTGAACAATCTGCTGATATTAACAATGATCTTTACATAATACACACTGAATACAAGTAATTTTCCCCCATCATACCGCGATAATGCTCATTCATATTTAAATGAGACCTCATGTAGGGGATATAAAGTAGGATAGATTGACCAGGATTTCCTATTCTATTGATTATTGTTCTAGTTAAAACTAGTCATACTGCCTGATTTGCTTTTTGAGGGGCTCATTATAATTTCAATTGTGAATGAAATTATAATTGGTTTAACTTGTTTGGAGATCTTGTTTTGACACATAGGGAGAATTATGTAGCTGTATTATTTGGATATGGATGCCTCATTGACCTTACTGATGCCTTGAATTTACTTGCGATATTGATGGCTCGATGAGATGCAACTTTTTCGGTGATTGCTGACAAAATTTGAACTTATTTAATTTATTTCAAAAAAGTGTTCCTAAAAAAATGATTGCTGACAAAATAATCAATATTCTATATGATTGGTCATATAATCGTGGTTATATAGATGCTTTTTTTGAAGTATCTTTAATTGGGAAGGAAATTCATATATATTTTGTGCTCACTCTTGACAACAGACTTAGTATTCATTGATGTGCTAACTTACAAAGAAGTGCGGGGGGAGTCTATATCAGCTGACCGGGCGAAACCTACAGCTCAAGCCTGACGAATGCCTTTTATGTTCCTGGTGAAAAAGAAAAGAATCGCTTTCCTTCCCCATCTCTATTTGATACAGCTAGAGTTTCTACTGGTGCCTTGAGTTTACTTTTAATATTGAAGCCTCATTGACCGAAATGATGCCTTGAAAATGTATTTGCAATAGTGATGCCTCGTTGTCCCTATAGATGCCTTGAATTTACTTGTGGTATTGATGCTTCGATGACCCTAATGATGCCTTGAATTTACTTGCGATATTGATGCCTCGTTGACCCTATTGATGCCTTGAATTTACTTGCGATATTGATGCCTTGATGATCCTAATGACGTCAGCCTTGAATTTACTTGCAATATTAATGCCTCGATGAC
Source organism: Trifolium pratense (assembly GCF_020283565.1). NCBI lineage: Eukaryota > Viridiplantae > Streptophyta > Magnoliopsida > Fabales > Fabaceae > Trifolium > Trifolium pratense. Next base: position 35,187,610 of record NC_060062.1, on the reverse strand, counting down.
CTTATTGGTGCCTTGTAAATTCTTGAGATATTGATGCCTCGATGACCCTAATGATGCCTCGATATAATGAATACTTTACTCAAATGTAAATGTTGCCTTATTGCGGGTATTGATATGAATTTTATTCATTCATAATGCCTGAATGGCCCTGGAAGAACTATTATGAATACTTTAGGTGCGATATGGATGTCTCGACGCCCCTAACAATGCCTTGAATTTACTTGCAATATTTGATGCTTCGATGCCCCCTTAAATTTGCTTTTGATATTGATGACTCAATAACCCTAAATGAAGCATTACATATAATGATGACTATAATTTACTTGTGATATTTGATTCCTCGATGCCTAATGATGCCTTCAGTTTGCTTGTGATATTGTTGCCTCCATGACTCTAAATGAAGTAATATGAATACTCTAGTCATGATGTGAAAGTTGCCTTGTTTTGTGATATTGATGCCTCAATGACCCTTTTGATCCCTTGAATTTATATGTGATATACCTCAATGACCCTAATAAAAAATGAAGTAAGGATACTTTCTTTATGGGATGAATCGACTGAAGGATTTGCATATTTTAGACCCTTGAGTTATCTTTCTCATATCTTTCTTATATATATCCATTTAAGAAATTCTAGCCAGCAGAACACTATTTGATGCACTCTTTATTATGGCAAATTTGATTTGGGATCTACTAAACTAAAAACTTGGGTCAACACTTTATCAGTGTGCCCTCATATATAATTTATCTTTTTTTTTTTTTTTACTCACTCATATATAATTTATCTAATAATGAAAAAGTGTGTCAATAGAGAGTATGTTATGTGTGGGTTTTAGCTCAAGTTGGTTGGTCTTTGCATGAGAATGTACGACTCTGGTTTCACACCTTTTTTGGACGATGCCACTTAAAGCCAAGTCCCAAGCTAAAACCTGAAAATGTTATGCAGCTACATAGTTACATGCATTTTATCTATTTACAACTTACTGATGTTACATTGTTTTTAGCTTTGCAAATGTTGTGGGAATATCAAATTATAAGAGAACAGCCAGAGGCACGTGAGGGTCATAGCGCATCAGTTGTTGGCCAACGGCTCTTCATCTTTGGTGGTTGTGGAAAATCTGCTGATAATTACAATGAGGTTTAGTACAATGAGTTTTACATACTGAATACAATAATTTTCCCCCATCATACACGATAAGGTCGGTTATTAATTAAGTTCGTTCTGCACACAATAGGTTCCCTTTAACATTTAAATGAGACCTACTGTAGGTGACATAAAGTATGATAAATTGACCACGATTTCCTATTATGTTGATTATTTTTGCAAACAGTTAAAAGTAATCATACGGCCTGATTTGCTTTTTGAGGCTCATTATAATTTCAATAGTTAATGAAATTATAATTGGTTTAACTTATTTGGAGCTCTTGTTTGGATACATAGGGAGAACTATGTAGCTGCATTTTTTGGATATTGATGCCTTGAATTTACTTGAATTATTGATGCCTCGATGACCCTAATGATGCCTTGGATTTACGTGTGATATTGATGCTTCGATGACCCTACCGATGCCTTGAATTTACTTGCGATATTGATGGCTCGATGATCCTACTGATGCCATGAATTTATGTTTGGTTCTGATGCCTCGATGACCCTAATGATGCCATGAATTTCTTGTTGTATTGTTTCCTCGATGACCCTAATGATGCCGTGAATTTATGTTTGGTTCTGATGCCTCGATGACCCTAATGATGCCATGAATTTCTTGTTGTATTGTTTCCTCGATGACCCTAATGATGCCGTGAATTTACTTGCGATATTGATGCCTAGATGACCCTAAAAAAAATGAAGTATTATGAATACTTTACTCATAATGTAAAGTTTGCCTTATTGCGATATTGATATGAATTTTTATTCATTCATAATGCCCTGATGGCCCTAAATGAATATTTTAGATGCAACATTGCTGCCTCGATGACCCTAATCATGCCTCGAATTTACTTGCAATATTAATGCCTCGATGACCCTACTGATGCCTTGAATATTCTTGTGATACTGATGCCTTGATGACCCTAATGATGCTTTGAGTATTATGAATACTTTACTGAAATGTAAAAGTTTCCTTATTGCGATGTTGAAATGAATTATTATTCATTCATAATGCCTCGATGGCCCCAAATGATGTATTACGAATAATTGCCTTGATGACCCTATTGATGGCTTGGATTTACTTGTGATATTGTTGCCTCGATGACCCTACCGATGCCTTGAATTTACTTACTATATTAATTACTTACTATATTAATGCCTCAATGACCTTACTGGTGATTTTATTTTACTTGCAATATTGATGCCTCGATGACCCTAATGATGCCTTTTATTGGACCCCATATCCAATAGACCACCAGAACTTATATTGGACCCCTAGAACCAAATTCACAAGTTTTTAAGGCTTAATCGGGTGGACAAAATGGTTAAATCTCAAATCATGTGTAGAAATGGAATAGAAATTTACTATACAGTCCCAATAGATAAATTAAATCAGAATGAAAATAGAGGAACCAATATAAGTATTATAACTCAGAAATTCCCAATAGGTTGCAATGTAAAGCTAAAAAAGGGTTTAATAGTACAACTCCTAAACCAGTAAGGACTTTTTAATGAAAATGAAACCTTTTCCCCATAGTTTCCTTTAACCAAATAAAGAATACAAATCATAAAAGAACTCAAATGGTTCAGTATAACTCAAATTACCCTCAAAAGACCAAAATACACAAGTATAGTAGCTTAAAACCAAAGTGTCGGTAAAAAGTTTAGTTTGAAGTTGAATCTGACTTTGGAATTTAGACTTGTGTTGGGGACCTGGGGTATAGTGATTTCAAGAAGGATGTAGTATTGTAAATTATAACTATTTCTTATGCTCTCTAGTTGGACTGCAAATATATATATTTGGTTTGGCTGACTTGTAGGTTAAGATATTGTGAACCTTATTGTTCCGACAGTTTTGCTGTTATAAGTGGGGAAAAGCTCTTGAATGCTTGTCTTTTTGCTATGTCATGTGCTCATTAGTTCTTTTGTAGTGCTGCTAAGGTAATATTTCTATTGTGTTACTTTTTGCTATATGCATAATTTGAGGAAAATTGGTCATGTTCTTCAAACGGCAGGGGTAGACTGAGCATATTAGCATTGTTATTGCTCTATAGTATTTAGGGTTGTTCCTTAGAAGCATCGATGTACAATTTTGTTTTGGGGCAACCAAACACTTACTTACAAATGTTTTAGCAAGAGACTATGAAACTGAATACTGTTAAGTTAATGTGCTAAAAAATAAGGTATGGAGTTGGAAATTCTACACAATAGTAAACTTCAAAGTTTGCTCAATAAATTGCAGATATTATGTTTTTAACTTGTTTAAGCATCATAATTAATTGCTTAAACGGAATACCTACATTTTGTGTAGGAGTTGGATCAAGTAGAAAGTATCTGGCTTTGATCTATTTGATGCAAGAGATTTTTGTTGAAATTCGGGGAATTTAGGTGAAAGGATAGGAGAAAATAATAAGGAACAATAAATATTATTGATAATGGAGTCAATAACCCTAATTACAATATTTACATTACTATTTACATTACTATTTACATTAATAAAATAGTATGACTACCTTGGTATTTATAACCAAGTGAATAAACTTAAATCTAAACTAAATCCCTTTATTATAGGGCTAAGAATAAACAAACCAAATCATAGAGATATTTTCTCAACAAATAATATAATATTTTCTATATTCTAACACTCCCCCTCAAGCTAAAGCTTACTAAGCTTTAAGCTTGTTATAAAATTAACCCTAAAAATAAATTAAATCCATTGATAGCAAGCCATAAAGAGCAGCAATCAAAGAAGTAGTAAAGCAGCGACCGAAGAGATGAATCCATATCAAATTAAGTAAAAATGTCCGCAGATTAAAGTATCACAAACGGGGTATGCCCGCGGATTAACGTATCACAAACGGGGTATGCCCGCGGATTAACGTATCACAAACGGGGTATGCCCGCGGATTAAGGTATCACAAACGGGGTATGCCCGCGGATTAAGGGATCACAAACGGGGTATGCCCGCATATTAAGGTATCACAAAACAGGTAATTAGGCCACCAAAACAAGATCAAGAGAGACTTATGATCAATCTTGGGAAAAAACGGTGGTTAAAGGTAAAGGATTCATGGAAAATTGGCATGTGACTGCATGTGTTAAGTAACATATCAATAAGGGTTAGAAAAGAAAGCAAAGGGGTAAACAAGAACCACAAAGGTGTGGAACAAAATAAAAATAAATTCTAATGACGGCTAGGGTTTATATGAAAAAAAGATAAAAAAGGTAAAGTGAAGAATAACCAAGAATTAATTATTCTCGGGAGAAATTGCAGCGGAATTATGTTTCAAGGTGGATACCATGGCTCTGATACCATGTTGAAATTCGGGGAATTTAGGTGAAAGGATAGGAGAAAATAATAAGGAACAATAAATATTATTGATAATGGAGTCAATAACCCTAATTACAATATTTACATTACTATTTACATTACTATTTACATTAATAAAATAGTATGACTACCTTGGTATTTATAACCAAGTGAATAAACTTAAATCTAAACTAAATCCCTTTATTATAGGGCTAAGAATAAACAAACCAAATCATAGAGATATTTTCTCAACAAATAATATAATATTTTCTATATTCTAACAATTTTTATACTCAATTCTTGTAAAACAATTAAGTGAAAAAGAAAACGAACATTACTGTATAATTTAGCAACCAGACTCACTATAAGGAAGTTGCATGTTCCCTGAGCCAGGCTCTTTTTTTGTTGTTGGAGTAAGCCAAGCCATTGAAACCGTCCTTAAAAACAAAAACTATTTGTTTAAATGCTATATATTTGACACTACCTGCTTAAGGAGTCTGGAATATCAATTTAGGCTCTACTCTAAATTTTTGCTGCATATGCATGGACAATTTACAAGTTACCAAGGTGTAGTTGCTTTTGATTAAAACTTATTTTTATCAAAGAGAAATGAAACGCAGACTCTTTACTTAATATGCAAATTTTTCTAGTTTTCTTTCTGTATTGTCCACGGAGGGTGAGTCAGGGCCTAAGATCAGGCCGAAAGGCGTAGTCGATGGACAACAGATGAATATTCCTGTACTACCTCTTGTTGGTCCCGAGGAACGGAGGAGGCTAGGTTAGCCGATAAAATGGAATATTCATCTTAATTGATATGAATACAAGATGCCGCCTCGTACTCGAACATTGGCTCGGGGCATTTTGTGGTATCTCGAATTATTCATTCCCGGGGGCTTTGAACAGGCACATGAAGAAAATCGACAAATGAGAGAAAACTAACTTTTCTTGGTCATATATTGAATAAGTTGATGCAAATGTAGTAGTAGTTTAAAGATAATGTAATCATTTGAAGAAAGTAAGAACATAACATAATGCAACAATATAATTGCAAGAAGAAACAAGTATTCATGAAACACAATAGTGAAAATGGCAAAGACAAGAAAATCTTAAATTTTGCCTTAATGAACAGTTAGTTGCAAGCATGCAACTCCACCTAACACAAGAAATATCAAACTTAATAACAATCATTCAAATTATTACAAAATTAAAATGAAAATCCAAATATCTGCATCACATCTATTAGTATGTCCGAAACAACGATGAGTTTGACAAAATCACGATAGCACTGTGATTTTGTTGAAGCTTCAAAATGTAGCAATTGCCTACATTGCGGCGGTGGCTTGCCGTGATTCTGACAGTCCTAACTTCAATCCAAACATGCACTATGTTGATGCAGTAGTAGCAAGCCTTCCGCGTCCAATGCCGCCACTATGGTGATGATCACACTCTCTTCTTTTCAAACTATCTTCTTTTGAATTCAATCTTGAACTCCAACACTCAGATGAATCACCAGAAGAACAAATGTTCCATTGTTGTTGACCACTACTCACAGTAAAGCTATTACTTCCTGAAGATTCTTGATCCTCCATATCAATTACTCCACAAATTGAGCCACCTCTCTTAACAGTAACATACTTATGCAAACTTGGTTCCATCACATCAATTTCAGATTCTACAAATGATGATTCTTGAACAACATTGTTATACTCATTCCTAATTTTCTTGTCATTTGAGAAAGTTGAGCTTGTTGTAGAGTTAAGATCAGCAACAGCTTCAAGGATAGAACAAGCTTTGTTTAGACAAGCTGGAAGAGAAACTTGTGTTGTGTTTATGTTCTTTTGATGAAAGTTTTGAATGTCTTCAAGGAGTAATGATGTGTAGGATGTTTGTGGAGGATTGGTTGGAGGAGCATCGGCCGAACTTATGATGTCGAAGTCTCTTGATCTTCTAGATGATCTGCTTCTTGTAATCCCTGATGGCATTACTACATTCTTCACAATAGCATTATCAGACATTATCTTAATCTCTTCCTCTTGTTGCTGTTGTTGTTCCTTTGGGTGGCAATTCACAACCTTTTCCATTGCAACTTTGTTGCTTGTCCTGTTTCTCTTGCTGTCCTTCATATCAACATTTGGTTTCTGCAGTTGGAATGGAAAAATATCATATCAGTATGTAAAAAAATGGAAAATAGGTTTTAGTTTACCAATTTCTAACAACCATATAATTTATGGCAAATGCTAACAAGTGTCCTATAACGGTACATGTTAAGGAGTATTGTCTTAAGAATTGTGTATTCAATTCATTCAAAGCTAAAAAAATTGCTTTGAATTAAGGAGACACACACCCCTAATAATGTAGTAAGAGCTACCAACTTCAATGAAGATTTAGGACAAAATTTACATATAATATACCACTGGCAGAATTTCAGACTTGAACACAAATCACAACTAATACACGCAAAATTATAGTCTACTTTCGGTCTTAACCCTCTTGTCCTTGAGGGAATGAGACCCTAATAGTCCTCCTGAGTTCGACGAAAAATAAGTAAAGTCTGACTAAATATTGTTCCAAACAAGGTTTCAAACACGGTTTCTACGAGCATTGGTTATCTTCTAATATACTACTAGTATCAATCAATATAATATCAATTACTCTCTCTGCTCTCATATATAAGCAAAGATTCATTTTTCAGGTTCATTCAATTCGTGATGTATCTATTCCAGGCTTATATATGACCAAAGGGAGTATTATACAAAACTCACTTAAACCAATATCATTATATCCCTATTGTTTCACTATCTCATCACATCAATGATCAATAATAACAGTAACACGGAAAAATTATAAGAAAAATTTATTCCAGCTGAGACAAAAAAAAACAAAAGCCTAAAAGTAATTTACCTGAACAGTCTCAGCTTCAATCTCTTTTTTGCCTTTATTCTGAACTTTGCTTCCACCATTATTAGCATTTGATTGTGGATAAGAAAGTGAATTAGGATCAACATCACTAAGAGGGTTTCTTCTATAAGGTGAAACTTCAGTTTTCCTTGCAGAATTATTCCTACTAAGAGAAGGTTGCTGCTGCTGCTGATTCACACCATTCCCAATTCCTCTAGCAGGTGACATAGAACGCGGCGATGCAACATTTCTCTTCACATTAACCCTCTTAACAGATTCACCATTGTTACTTTTATCCATAACCAATGATGTAACAGTTGCAGGAACAGTCACCATTTTCCCTGGCCTAGAACAACCCGAAACCGAACCAGAACCATTGTTGTTGTTGCTTCCATTTGCATTAGTATCAGAAGATCTTCTTCCAGGAGATCTACTCACTCTTCTTTCTCTACTACTTGACCTTTGATCTCTTTCTCTACTTGGTGTTCTTCTCCTTCCATTAGAAGATTTTGCATTCGGAGAATTGCGGTGGCGTGGACGGTTGTTATGGCGAGCAACACCGCCATCATATTCCTCACTGTTATCACTAGCATTAACTCTTTTTTGTTCATCTTCAGCTGAAATTGCATCATTGTTATCACAGTGATCAAAATCAAAACTTCTTTTTGAACCAGAATATTTTCTGGTAGATGAAGAAGCAGCTTTTCCAGAAGAGCTTCTAGAAAGTCTTCCACATTGGATTAGTATTGCATCAACTTCTTCTTTTGTACAGCTTGAAGTTCTCACACCACCAACACCAACTTTGTTACTGTTATTATTGTTGTTGTTGTTCAATGATTCTGTTTCACTAGATGAAACAAACCCATCAATGTTTTGTGATGTGAGATTGTGTTGAACATTGAAAGGTGTGATTTTGATGTTGTTTTTCTCTCTTTCATCATGGCTTTTTCTGTGTTTGATGATAAAAATCTCTTTTTTTGGTTCTTCTTCATGTTCTTTTGCAACTTTTTCTTCTAGGTTTTGTTGTTTCTCTTGAACAACAATGTTGTTGTTTTTGTTGTTCAAGGTTGTTTCTGGTTTGAAAAGGGTTAATTTGACATTGTTATCAGAAGGGGGTGTCGAAAGTGATTTGGTGGAAGAAAGGGGGTGTGAGGAAGTAGAAGATGCTTTCTTCTTGCTTAAACATGCACCCATTTTTGTGACCAAAGAATGGAAATTGTGAAGATTGTAGAGACTGTTTCAATCAGAGAGAAACAAAAGGGGTTTAAGGAAATTTGAATTTGAATATGGAACTGTGTTCAAGAAACATTTTTTATACATAAAAATTGTAACTTTCAGTTTGATTAATGAAAGAGAGAGAGAGTTAAGAAATTCAAATTTTGGAAAAGATTCAATTTTTGAGTTTGAGATCCGTTAGAGGGTCAGGTCATGTATGTCTGACCAAGTTGGGCCCACTAAGTCACTACCTACCTTTTATTCCATTAACTTTCTTTAAATATACTCATCCGGTTTTTTTATAAGGAACACTCTGAAGAAAAAAAATTGGTTATTTTTATAAGAAAATTTGACCAATTTTCAAATGTTTTAAATTTCATTTCACTTATACTCTTATTTATTATGAGAGAGAATATTAAAAGTAAGCAAGTTAGTTAAATTAATTAAGAGTAATTAAATAAGAGTATACATAGAATATATTTAAATTTTTAAGAATATTAAATGAAAATAATCATGTAAAATGTGTTTTTCTGATATGTGTAATTTTTTCAAAATATTTCTTATAAAAAGAGCGGAGAGTATTTTCAAATAGTACTACTATATAATAATAAATTATACCGTAATTAGTATTATTGTATGTGGAAAACAATTTGGATCTTTAGATTTTGTGTTTGTCCTTTTTATTTTGGCTAGATTCAAATTTGTACAACGGCTAAATTGGATTGATTGGGTCAACAAAAAGTTAATTGAAAAGTTAGAAGCATTTTTTTGAGGTTAGAAAGATAAGCAACGGCTATATGCGTTTAAAAGATTGGATTGTTGTTAGTTTTTCAAGAGAATTTGTCATTCAACAAGAATATTGACTTACTTGTATGGAAAGAATTTACCGGCGTGTTACATGGATTTTTAGTTAGGCAATAATAAAATTGTGGTAGAAACTCCCATTGAGTGTTTTTTTTTTGTACAGAGTTTTGTTTTAGAGATAGTCTTTTTTTAATGAATTTCAGAGATGCAAACATTTAGGCATATCCCTTGTAAAAAAAAAATTTAGGCACATCCATTAATCCTACTTTAATCCTTTTTTCTTTAATTTTTTTTAAGTTCATGTGTGTCTAACCATTCTTTTCTTTTTTTTATTAACAAGAGGGCTTATGCCCATGTGTGTCTAAACCATTCTCTTTGTCAATAATATAGGTTTTACTAAACTCTCAATTGATCTTATTGAGTATGTATTCAAAGTCTAGGTGTGTAAAGTTTAGATTTTACAATGGCGTAATTGATATATATATATATATATAGAGGTGCGTTTGATTTGCTAAAAAATAGGGGACTGGACAGTACAACTTTTGTTGTACCCTGTTTGATTTGAAATTGATTATGGAACCGGATAAATTAGGTAGCAAAGGACAAGACAAAAACAAGATTTTTTGTCCTTCACTGAACCACGGGACAATTTTTTGTCCACAGTACAACTATAAAAAATACGAAAATACCCATTTTATTTTCGAATATAAAAATATTATTGTCCTATATCTCTCCGGTACAGTTTTGTCCTGTATTATCTTGTTCTGTACTGTACTATATACTAACTCTTATTACTATTATAAGTAAGAAAACTAGTTATTCTGGTCTTTTTTTTTTACTAGGTGCTTTCTTTAGTCTTAAATCTTAGAGAAAATTTATTTTTTAGATTTATTAAGAATCTAATGTATCTAGTCCATATTATAGATTAAATATATTAAAGGTTTAATTAGTTAAATGGTCCCTTAAAGACATTTTAGGTTTCACAATGGTCCCTTAAAGAAAAAAAGGTTCGAATTGGTCCCTTAAAGACATCTCCGTTAATAAAATTGGTCCCTTCCGTTAACTTTTTTAACACCAAAAGTTATTTGACTTAATGAGAACCATTGGATATTTTTGCCTAAATGAGAACCATTGGATTTTGTAGATCTATGTATCTAATGATAAATCATCAACACCTATTTTTTTCCCTTTTCTTCATCATCTTCACTTATTTGTTCTTGATGTTCTTCATGAACATCTCATCAAAAAAATTCAGATCTCCAAACAAATCCAAGAAACACACCTCAATCCAAAAAAAAATAAATTAAAAAACATACAAATTATGAGTAATCTGCATCATATGCCCTTTGTATTATTTTCGAACTCTTTAATTTAATTTGGTATATTAAGAGTAATTTGAGTTAGGTTCCATTTTTGGTTTTCAAGCTGGGTTTTATTTTGATTACATATGAAGCTCATGGGATTCATTAAAAGAAAGAAGGGTTAGAAAACAGAGAACCCAAGGGCTGAGGTTCTTGTTGCCGGCGTCGTTTACGGTCAAAATATCTGTGGCTAAAACAATGGTGTTTGCTCTAGATCTGGACCCAAAAAACAAAGAAAGAAAAATCTTGTTTATCTGGTTCATAGGTAAGAAGAGTTTAATAAAATTAGATCTTGAAAGCTAAAGGAATGAGTTTGAGAGGATGAACTTTTTTCTGGGTTTTTTTTTTTTTGGGATTTGTATCATGAAGATAATGAAGAACGTCAAGAACAAATGAATGAAAAAGATGAAGAAAATGAAAACAAAATTAGGTGTTGATGTTTCATAATTGAGTACAATAGACCTATAAGATTCAATGGTTTTTATTTAGACAAAAATATCAGACGGTTAAAATTAAAAACTTAATGAGGTCTATGGTGGACCATTACAATGTTGGTCCACCTTATAATTTTGGGGTTAAAAATTAACGGAAGGGATCAATTTGATTAACAGAGATGTCTTTAAGGGATCAATCCGAACCTTTTTTTCTTTAAGGGACCATTATGAAACCTAAAATGTCTTTAAGGGACCATTTAACTAATTAAGCCTATATTAAATTTTCAATGAATCTAAAAATTAATATATCTGATCTATAATATAAGTTAGATATATCAGTTTTTCAAACCTAAAAAGTATTTTTTTTTTTTTTTATAATAATAACGGGAGAAAGTAATTATGTGAGTCTCTAGAATGAGCTCTAAGTTTAACCACCTTAACTACTATTTATTGCGATCAAATTAAGGGATGCTATACTCGAGTATTTGGCCAATAGGACTCTAGTGACATGCGTTGAGCTATTGGTCAAATTTTATGACAGTCACAACTTCAAATTTTTCCGGAAAAATTATCAAATATTAAATTGATGTGAAAATTCATATTTCAATTTTTATGACAACTAAAATTAAATAAATAATTAAACTAAAATATACTCCCTCCGGTCCTATATATAAGAAACACTTTGAAAATTTTTTTTTGTCCTTTTTATAAGAAACACTCTTTAAATTTATTATTTATTAGATAGATAATTTCTTATATACCCTTATTAAATTGTGAAAAATGCAACATATTCCAACGTTATGCATTAATTACACAAACACATTCTCAAGGTTAATTTTGGAATAACACATAACATTTTAGAAATTTTAATAAAAAAATAAGCCTCCTTGGTATGTGTGTTTTTCTCAATGTGTTCCTTATATATAGGACCGGAGGGAGTACTATGTAATTATATATAATATAAGTCTAGCTTAATGCATGGAGAGGCCACAAGCCCACAACTCATACTCTCCCTCCTTAGATATTTGATTTAAGTAGTTATTATTATTTTAATGGTGATTGTTTATAAAGAATCAGACCCTAAATATCTATATTTTTTCAAAAATTTTAATACATTGAATAAAATGAAAGTTACTTTTTGCATGAGGTTCATTCGTTAAAATATTATTTGTAGTGAAGATGGAATTGTTAGCTAAGGTCTGTTGTACAAAGCACGTTATTTAACTTGAGGAATTATTCTTATACACGTGCCCAAATATAATTTTTTTGTCACACTTACAAAATTTGAATTTTTATTTTATTATTTTAATTATTTCATAAATAACAAAAAATTATGTGAGTGTGACTATATGGTCACGTGATCTTTCACTAACTTTAGTTCATCTACTATGTCACATGTCTTTTGTGCAATAGAAACTCTTACTTAGATACGTATCCAACACTTGGCATTTAGGCGCAATGGTGATAAACTACAAGAACCAAACCAACTTGTTATTGAACTAACAATAATGATGCTCATGAACACACATTGTTTGTAAAGAAAGAATCAGATGGGAGAATCATTATTGTGAGCTTGTATGTAGATGATCTCATCTTTACAGGCAATGATCAAACCCTATTTGATAAATTCAAAGCATCAATGGAAAGAAACTTTGCTATGACTGACTTGGGAAAGATGAGGTACTTCCTTGGGATTGAAGTAAAACAGACAAAAGAAGGTATCTTCATGTTTCAGCAGAAATATGCTTGTGAAATTCTGAAAAGGTTCAATATGGAAAATTGCAATAGTGTATGCAACCCTATTGTGCCTGGAAACAAATTGAAGAAGGATGAAGATGGAATAGCTTGTGATTCAACCAGCTATAAACAAATGGTAGGTTGTCTGATGTATCTGCTTGCCACTAGACCTGATTTAGCATTTTCAGTATGTTTGGTAGCTAGATTTATGGAGAGGCCTACATAAATACATGTTGCTGCAGTGAAAAGAATACTTAGGTATGTGAAAGGGACTGTGAGCTATGGACTGTGGTTTGAAAAGGGAAAGGATGATGAGCTGGTTGGGTGGTCAGATTCAGATTATGTTGGAGACCTTGATGATAGAAAGAGTACATCAGGGTATGTGTTCATGATTGGTTCAAAAGCTGTGTCCTGGTCCTCCAAAAAATAGCCAATTGTGATCCTATCAACAACTGAAGTTGAATTCATAGCAGCAGCCAACTGTGCTTGTCAGGCCATTTGGTTGAGTAGAATACTTGATCACATCAGCAGCAGGAAAAAGGATTGCATTACCTTGTATTGTGACAATAGCTCCACAATCAAATTGTCAAAGAATCCAGTGATGCATGGAAGGAGTAAACATATTGATGTTAGGTTTCATTTTCTCAGAGATTTGACCAAAGATGGAAAGATACAGCTGCTACATTGCTCATCCTTTGAGCAAACTGCAGATATTATGACCAAAGCCTTATCCCTTGAGAGTTTTTGCAAGTTCAGAGATATGCTTGGATTGTGTAAGTTTGAAGACATAAACTGAAGCCTTAACATGGTTCAGTTTAGGAGAGGCAATGTTAGATATGTGTTGATCATATGTAAAGTAGTTAGTTGCAAGGCTCATGAGCAAGCTTGCCAAGCCTGTGAGCAGGCCTGCTAAGACACGCGCGCACCAGCGGTAGCTTAAGGCCCAAGTTAACCGTTTAGTGTTTGTTAAGTTTGTTGTAACTAACTTGTATCTTGTACATTGGCTATATAAGGCCTTGCTATGATCAATGAAAGACTAGAGGTTCCATTTGCCTTATCATTAGATATGTCTCTGGAATGGTGAAGTCTTTCTCTATTATTTTTTATTATTAAAAATGTTATATGAACACCGAATGGAGACACCTAAATTCAATTAGTTTTTACATTGTTAACACGGTTAATGCTACAAGTGGTCCACCGTGGACAAGTGATCTATCGAATATTTATTTTACGAAATTCACTGTTGAATTGAAAGTTTATATCGTATAGATCATCTATAAAGTTTTTAAAATTTTTTGAAAACCATTTGATATGTTATTGAGACTCATCAAGATTCACGTTATTTAATAAACTGTTAATCTTGATGTGTCTCAATAACATATCAAATAATTTTCAATTTTTCTAAATTTTTCTATAGATAATCTATATGATATAAACATTCAATCCAACGGTGGATTTTGTAAAATTCGTATTCGTTATAATGTTATTCATGACTGGTCCATCATAGACCACGTCGTCCATATTAGAATTTACCTTGTTAATGCACTTCATAAACATGGTTAATACCGGCAAAAAAAAATAAAATAAATAAACTGTGGTTAATGAAGTGTTAGATTTTTCTTTTTGACAAATGAAGTGTTAGATTTAATAAATATAAATATAACATGTTTCACAATTTATATATTAATCATCTATTAAACTTCATTAACTAACCAAGATTTTGAGGTATTAAAATCTACATGTAGTTGAAACATATGCAAATGTGATTAATAATGACGTATCAATTCATGGATAATAAAGTTTGCCAAAATTACATTTATGGTTGAAAAAAAAACTTAATTACATGTACCTAATAAAGATGCATAAAAAAAAAGGTAACTAATAAAGAGGATTGAGTCTATCCTCGATATAACAATAAGTATACCGATTTTATAAAAAAAATAAAATATTGAATCCACAAAGACTTGACAATAGTTTATCCGTTCAGAACTTTATAATTATCTTTAAGCTTATAAGAAGAAAATTATTTGTTTTGCATAAACAAGTGACGATTATGAAAATATCAGATTAAAGATTTGTGATGGGATTAAATATCATTATCTAATCACTTAATATATATATATCTATGTGATATATTTACTCCTATCACTCATCATACGTTTCCGTATCTGACAAACGACAAGAATTACAGTATACCAATTAACCTCTGATGCCTCGCTCGATTCATTAATATAATGGCTTTAGAATCTGATAGTGTTGTGACTATGAAGTTAACCCTATGTATAACAATTAATTTTTATAGATAAATTTATTTCATTCAATTTAATAGAAAGTCATTTCTCAAGCACGGGAGTACTTCATAAACATATAAAAACATACTTTATATTTATATATAACCAGCTAGATCACATATTTACATTAAAATCATAGATAACTGATCTAATCCCAACACAAAAGAGGGTTTAACTACTCATAGCTATGAGATTAACTAACAAATGATACGAAAAGATAAGAGATTGCATCAATAACTTGAAAGCAAGCTCCAAAGCTCTCCAATGGTGGAAAAGAACTCCTTTTGGCCTTACCCACTTTTATATGTTGCTCTCTAATGATATCATACTCTATACTCCGAGTTTGAACTCTATTAATAGTAGGATTGAAAACATTTCCTTGATGGTTAGCATTTGGTCGTCGGGCAACTAAGCTTTCTTCAGTGGAAGGAAAAGCCAGCTCATCGATATTTTCCCTTTTACTGCCCTTGGTCATTGGGCGGCAACTACTAATTTCCAAATTTTGACTTTCTGACATTGGTCACTTGATGGTCGCTGGAGTGAAGCCTGAGCGAACAAAACTGAGACTTTCTAGTTGCGGTCGCTCCATGGTCACTTCAGCGAAGATTGAGCAAGCATAGCTGGGACTTTTTGGTTGCTGTCGCTCAATGGTCGCTTGAGAAAGGAATTGGCAAGCAAGAACTGGGACATTCTGATTTTTGGTTGCTCTTGCTCTCTAGGCGACTGAACATGATCAGATTTTCATTTTGTTTTTTATCCAAATCCATAAAACTCTTATTTTCTTACAAAAAATTGTTGGAATTAGGTAGAAATGCTTAAAAATGTTCGTTTTACTATTTATAACAAATATTTATAAATAATTGCATTATTGAATTACTTGCAAAGTAAGTTAATAAATGCTTGAATTATGCATGTAAAATTACAACTTTCTAGCACTTATCAATTCTCCCCAAACTAAAACTTTGTTTGTCCTCAAACAAAAGTCCTCAAATATTAAAATTTGTAATCAAGCCTCGATGATAAAGTTAATCACAAATAGATTGTTAAACATAAGCATGATTTTCAACATTTCAAATGAACAATTATAAATCAAGATTTGAATCATATTCTTCTCACATGTGTTTCACTCAAGGGTAAGTGTTTATCTCAATCTAAACAATATGATCGCATCAAATCAATTCAAACATACATCTAAACAATATCACTCAACATGTTATCAATCATGGATCACTAAGATCTTTGTTAAGCTTTAATGGGACTTGATTACAAGAAATCATTATTTTTCTTTGGATTCAAAATGTCTTAAAAGATAAGAGAGCATTTGAGTGTATTTAATGATATTCACTCTCTTTTTGTTTCCCCATTTTCCACTTCTAGTGATTCTTTTTGTATGGTACTAGTATACTGTTTTTCTTTTTCTTTTGCAATTTCATTGATTGCTTTTGATAGTGCCATTTTACAAAAAAAAAAAAAATCTCTTTTTCAATCACCATTTTCAACTACTTCCTTTTAATAATTTATTTTTATCCAAATAATTTGTTTCTTCCCAACTTATTTTCAACCTTATTTAAAATCTAATGCTCAATATGCTAACATCAAGACATTGTTTTTCATTATAAAGGTCAAGGTTCTAAAGAAAGAGAAAAAAAATTCAAATTTTTGGCTTAAGGGGTGGCAAAGAATCACACAACCTAACAAGGTAGGTTATATTTTGCTTAGTAGTTGCACTCAATGATGAAAAGCATATTTCTATGATATCCAACACATCAAACAATAGGAATATTCAATTAAAATCAATTGAGCAAAACACAATTGCCGAAATGAATTTTTGGGACATTCTGATTTTTTATCACTCTTTGCTCGCTGAAAGACTGAATTTGATTAGATTTTCATGTTCTCTTTTATCCAAATCCATAGAACTTCTATTTTCCTACAAAAATATGGTTGGGATTATGTAGAAATGATTAAAAATGGTTGTTTTACTATTTTAAATCAATATTTACAAATAGTTGGATTTTTTCATCGAATTACTTACACATATTTACAAGTTACTTGCAAAACATTTAAAATTAAAATTACTACTTTATAGCACTTATCGGTAACGATTTAGTCATTTTTTCCCATTTGGTTTTAGTTATTTTTTCATGTTTGAATATGAACTCCAAACTTCAAATTTATGATTTTCTTTCTTTTGTGCATTCTCAATTATAAATACATGTTATGCCTTCAAAAAAATAATAGATTTGAAGCTTAAAAAATCATATGTGAAGGGATAAAAATGAGGTGAAAATAAAGATAAAAAACTAAATCGTTACTTAAAATTAAGCTAAAAGACTATAAGAGTAATTTTATCATAAAATTTAGGAGATAATTAACTAGTTATCCATTTTTGTTTTTGGTAAACCAAAGGTATCATCCGCGCGCAACTACAGAGACTAATCTCCTTGAGGTAACCGAGATTCATTTAAGGGGTTGACTTCTCCCAACAAATGCTTCTCCATACGCACCGAACAGAGATCGAACCCAGGACCAAATGGTTACTAGTTATCCAATTTTGTTATACTCGTCAATTAACCACTCATTGAAATGTATTTATCTTGTGTGGACCTATGTTAACCATATAAAAAATTGTCTTATGTTTCTCGGGTTATATTTTTTACTAAAAAAAATCTATTCATTTAATTTGGTAGAATACATAAAAAATAACACAAAGTCGATCGTATTAAAACTGAAAAAGATGAATACATGAACAAACCACATCATTAAAGTTAATAACATAAATTGAAAAAGTCTTATGTTTTAGGATATGTAATGACGCAAATTCATCATTGGTTGAATATGTAATGAATCAAAGTTGACATGTCATTTTGAACTAAACGAACGCAACAACAAGATGGAAAAACCAAACAACGTTGCACCAAAATAACTAAGAAAACAACGCCGAGTAAACCACTTATTTAGATAAAAGGAGAGAGAGAGAGAGAGAGAGAGAGAGAGAGAGAGAGAGAGAGAGAGAGAGAGAGAGAGTAGATAGGTTATTCCGAACCAAAAGTTGGCCCAAAACTATCCATCTCCAACGGATGATGAAGAAAATAAATAGGAAGTGAGATTAGGTAAAAAAAATTCTCTTTATAACAAGAATCGACTATGTGTCTTAGACTATTGTTTAAATGACATTGTTGTTTTTTATTTGTTTGAATTGAACTTCGTAAAAAAATAATTAAAATTGAAAGACTAAAATACACATATTACAAAAATTTATAACAAGTCGTGTATTATCTTTTCATTTTAGTTTTTAAACGACATAAACATACTAAAAAAAACATATGAAAATTCATAGAATTAATCTTTAACATCTTAATAATAGAGAGTAAGTTGACAATTTTTATATACTCCTATGTTAGAGACTAAATTAAAAATCGATTGATACTTTATAAAGTAAATTGATAGTTAAACTTAATTTTTTTTTCCCGCAATTTTCCCTCTTGTTATTTTTTTCTCAATTGCTAATAAAATGAGAGTTGCAAAGATGATTTGATCGCCGGAGTGGATGAGTTAGAAAATGAAATGGTAAAGAAGTCAAATCAAATGTTCAATTTTCATTCATACTAAGAATGGCGTGGAGTAATGTCTGGGCAACAACTTGCTACTATCTATGGATTTGGAGGAATAAATTAAAATATGACCCCTTGTTTGTTTGTGAGACCTATCAATCTTTCTAAGTGTATCAAGCAGCACTTGGCAGACTATGTGGTAGCAAAATATGGAAATATGATAGCAAAAAGTGGAACACATTTGACAATTGAGGTTAAGTGGTACCCACCGGATGCTAGTTGGAGTATTGAGAGATCAAGCATGTACATGGATCGTGGGATTTGCGAAACATGTAGGAAAGCTTTGGGGTGTCTATGAAGGTTTGAAATTAGCTCCAAGTAGAGGTTTTCAAAGGTTGGAACTACGTATAGACTCTATGGTGGTGGTGCAAAGTATTCAGGGTGAAAAGGTAGGTAGTGTTGTAGGTATGCGTCTCCTTCACCGCATTCAATGACTGATGAATGATGATTGACAGGTTAAAGTCAATCATGTTTACCCGGAAGCTAATAAAGGTGCATATGTTTTGGCCACTATGGGGTGTTCATTGAAAGAGACTAGAATTTTAGAAGAACCGTCGTTTGATCTTGAGCAATTGTGCTTAGCTGATGTATTGGAAGTATTTACTTCTTGTGTTATTTCCTTGTAATTTGATTTTGGCTTAGGCCCTTTCTATTGAAAAAAAAAAAAAAACTAACATTACTTATTAGTAACACTAACATTGACTATTTAAAAAAATTGTAAATAGTGTCATGCTAACAACATACAAGATATAAGATAAGGCCATAAAGAAAGATGAAGATTCCCTAGTATTTTATAAAAGTTAACCATAATATATATAGAGATAGGACCAACAAATAATAAATAACATAACCAACAATAAATTTGTCCAAATGATAAAGATTATGGTCTTCTTCAACATATGGTCAGATGTTCAATTTCTGACTCATACATATGAAGAAAATTCGATCGGAATGAGAGAATCCATCTTATGTGCCCCACAAGTTTTTCGGTGAAAATTAATCATCACTAATGATGGTAAAAACTTCGTACTAATATCGTGATAAAAAAATAAATTAAAATAATGAAACTTTCATTATCAATCACTTACCTACTTACAAGTTGCAATAATAAACCAAAAATATATAATAGTTTTGGATAATGTCATGATCCAAAATCACTCAAGAAAAGGCCCACTTTCACATATTTTTGTAAGATTTTAGGAACAAGTCAAGTGCTATGTCATGATCTAAACAAAAGGCCTCACTCACCACCTCAACCATTCTATTCTACCTTCAAGCCACTCTCTCTTTCTCTCTCCCATTCATCACACTCTCTCTCTCTCTCTGGTACTCATTCTCTCTTTATCTCTTCATTTTCTAAAACTATGATCTTGGTTTTGCATTCACCATTTATGTTTTCATATGATCTGTGCATACCTTTTCTTGAATTTCAATGGTGTTTGTTATTTTGAGGTCATCTTGAAATTGAATGGTTGATAAATGAAAGATCAAAGATCTGAATAATTTTTTAGCTCTGACCCAGAAAAATCTGAGAGCTGAATCAGTTGATATGTACTTTGAGGTGATAATAATAAAAAGAAATTATATGGGTCTATTTCATACTAGTTTAGATTTAGTTTATAGATGTAAAAATCAGGTCTTGAAATTAAAAGAAGGTTTTTTTATTTTTATTTTCCATTCTTTCATGGATTTAATTTTGAGTTTATTGGTATTGTTTTGATGCTGATGTATGTGTGATTGTGATGTGTGTGGTGAAAGACTAATATGATGGATTTGGTTTCTGGGGACCAGTTTTTTTTAATTTAGGCTAAAATTAATGAAAATAATTAAATAAAAAGGGATATAATTTTGTTCTAATAATTTGGGGATTGATTGGATTCTGGAAATGTTTAGGGTTATTTTGATCTATGTTTTTCTAAATTTGATCTGTTTTTCTTTCTAAATATGAAATCTATGTTTAGGGTTATTTTGATCTTCTTTTGCACTTGGAAATGTTGTCATGGTATTCTTTAATTTATGATGTTATGGTGTTTTTGAGTCATTTCTTGCACAATCTTGTGAATGTTAGTATTTATTTATTTGTTTTGTTTTATCTTTTCTTGTTGATAGTTACACACTGCATGAATTTATTTGTGAAGCACGAAACTCGTCACCTTTTCATTCATGAATATGTGCATAATAGACTTAAGTTAATTAAATTAATGAATTAAAATTCTAAGAGGTACTATTGGATTATTAGACAGCAAAAATGCAAGGAGCATTGCGATCATTTTTGTCAAACGGGAGTGTCATAAAAAATGCTGTTTTGCAACGAGTCCGCGTGGTGAATCCCCTATTGCAGCCAGCTGCCTTTTCACGGTTTGAGTCTGTTACACCTGCTCGTATTGAGGAGCATGGTTTTGAGAGCACCACAATTTCAGACATCTTGCAAGGAAAAGGTAAAGGAGCAGATGGTTCCTGGCTTTGGTGCACCACAGATGACACTGTTTATGATGCTGTGAAATCGGTAATGCATTTTGTTGGAATTGGTTTCTTACAATTAATTTGCAAATGTTATTATGAAATTGATGTAGCTCACGAAAAATGGCATCCTTTGCAGATGACACAAAACAATGTTGGAGCTTTGGTGGTCGTCAAACCTGGGGAGGAGAAGTCGATTGCAGGAATTATAACAGAAAGAGGTAACCAATGTTCATGCACTTATTTTTTGGTCATTTGTTGTCTGATGCGAAGTTTAGTTATATTTCCGAGATATTGACTTACATCAAACTGGATAAATTTGAATGTTTTGTGTGCTGTAAAGAAAAACCGGATAAACAACCTGAGATCCATTAACTGACCAGGCATAATGTGGCGGAGGGAAATTGCATGTTTTTGTCGAATATATTCTTGGATGCAGTCAAATAATATTTGAAAACTGATTAACATTACAAATAATGAAGGCAAGAATGAATCATGTCAAGCTTTGATTGGCTATTCCACCCATGATTTCCGCTTCACACATACCGAACGGTTTCTAGGCTTTATGGAAAACTGACACGTAACTATTCTTGCATTTCGTAGGAAAAGTCAATTGTAACATTTAGCATAGCTCATAATATTATGTTATGCCATTTCTAATTATATTTGTCATTAAGTCATTCATGTGCTTCTTTTTTGTTATCTAGATTACCTGAGGAAGATCATCGTGCAGGGAAGATCATCCAAGTCCACCAAGGTTGGCGATATTATGACTGAAGAGGTACGATGATTGTACTTATTATTGACGGTTGTATAGGGAAATGTCGTTTCCTTTTGGTACCTACATCTTGTGCTCTACTAATTTTAGAGAATTAAACTGTTGCTCTAGTTTGTAGTAGCCCTGCATAATTGGCAGTATTATTCGTGTGTTGGAAAATTTTGTATGCAAAATTCAGCGGTGGCTGATATTGTCATTTTCACCATTCATGATATCTAACCTTGTTACGCGTTGTCTGCAGAACAAACTTATCACAGTGACCCCTGATACCAAAGTTCTAAGAGCAATGCAGCTGATGACTGGTATTTATATGCTCTTTGGTCCTTTGGATATAAATATTAAACACTACCATATAAAGTTTTTTAATTCAAATACACTTTCAATGTAAAGATGTTTTACACTTTCAGTTAATCATTATCGTCAAATCATTAAAAATATATGACTTTAATCATAACTATTCTAAAGTCACTCGTATGATTGGTTTTGATTTGTTGACATTGTAAAACTTTGTACATTCTTAATGCAATTAAATGATATATCATACAAGAAATGTTAAATTGTAGCATGTTTTTCTTATTCTATTCTCCTTTCTACTCCTTTTCTTTCCCAGACAACAGGATCAGACACATTCCTGTCATAAATGACAAGGGAATGCTTGGAATGGTGTCCATTGGAGATGTCGTCCGTGCTGTTGTGGGTGAGCACCGTCAAGAGCTTGATCGCTTGAATGCTTACATACAAGGGGGTTATTAGTCTATTAGATGATGATGATGATGAAAATCCCTTGACGGCACTCAAGCTGACTTGAATTATGTAATAAGCTTGAGTGTTTGTAAATATGTGTTGGTCAGAGAGCCATCTTACCTGTTTTTTTTTCCTGTAATTTCGGATTTCGGTTCTATGGTCATTATTCCATGGAGTAGCATGTTAATAATAACTGCTGGATGCATCTTGTTTCTGTTGCTTAACTAGTAAAGATGCATCAATCTTTAACTTCAACTCTTTGCAGTTGGTCTATTTCATGCTGCAAGTTATATAATTATATATCAAGTAGTTGAAAATTTAGCTTTTGAAAATATTACTATATTGTTATGGAGATTTGGAGATTAATGAGAAACTTGAAAAATTATATGCAGAGAAAAACTATAAGATAAACTATTAAGAAAGATTTGGAGATTAGTGAGTTGGGTAGGGATATGATATATGATGAAATACTATGGCGCTGTTTGATCCAAGTAGCCGACTCCATTTAATGGACAAAATGATGTAAGAAATATCTACAGGTGAACATTGTGAGAAAATCATGACAGGTAAATTTTGATTGTTTTGGAACATAAGTTCACCACAATTGTCATATTGTTAGGTTAGATGCTTTCAGCCGGGATTCAATCTGAAACCTCGCAGTTTGTCTGCGTTTTAGTTGTGTTTTACACTTTGTCTATAAAAGAGAAAATATTTTTAATTTGAGGAATGTGGTTTGAGTTAGCTTGAGGATTATAGTTATACAGTTGCACTTGCATAGACATCATGATATGTTAGGACAGGGATGTGTAGGAGAAAAAATGTGGCATGACAATCTATGAAAAAATGTCAGCAGTTGAAATGGAGCTCTTCTGTTTTTCAGCGGTTGAAACGGAGCTCCACATCTTTAGAGATTGTACGAAAATCAAACCAATTTGGAACCATTTCAAGAAGTCATCAACAAATGGTTTTTTTCTTGTCAATAATTTAAAAGATTGGATGATCTGTGTTAAAACAGTTAATGCAGTAAATCTTTTTCCATGATCCAAAACCTGCAAAACTAGGTTGCTGATGCAAATCAGTGCCGCTGGCTCGGCAGTGTTATATGATGTCATATTAGACTGTGTTTGGTTGTCTCGCGATGAGTTAGTCTTCTCAAATACAATTCATTCATCTCAGCAAATAATCCAACAATCGTGCAGGTCAGTAAATAGAGAGTTTGCAGCTGCCACAGGTACTGCAACTAACAGCATGTTGCATCAAAATATTGTGTGGCAGCTCCCTGTGCTGGTCGAAGGCAATTGTGAGAAGTTTACAAATAGCTAAGGAGAAACTTTGATGCTTGAGTCTGATTCAATATCAGTAGTCAACTTCATCAATAGGGGTACAACTTCAAAGTTAGTCATCAATAGCTATATTCAAGTTAGTCATGTGTTGAGAGAAGATAGCTTAGCTAAGTTTGTACTTTATCTGGATGTTCCTTGTAAAAAATTTATTTCAGTTCCTAATTTTATTTCAAACTGTAGTTATAATTTTTATCCTGAATGCTGAGTTAGAAAATTTCAGGATAGAATAAGAAACTAAGTTACTAATATATCTCTAAAAATTATATTTTAAAATGATATATGTAATTGTTCCATAATGGTAATCTTGTTATTTAAATATGATATATTTAAGTCACTAGGTTTGGTCTAATGATGAAGAGTTTGGATAGTATGCAAGAAGTCATGTGTTCGACTTTATGCCCCATTATAAACAAAAAGAAATTATGACATATTTTATCATGTCATCATGTCATTGTTAAAAATAAAACATGTTACATAATTAAACTTGTTCTGGACTAGACTAATGCTAGTCCACCTAGACCCTCACGAAGTCCACATGGCTTGCCCAACCACCTCCATGTCAGCATGGCACAACCTCTCCACCAAGATAGGGTAAAATTACTACTCTACCCACCATCTAAGGGTGATATCTTGGCAGTCCCTCTTAATGGGCCTTGGCTAGTCCAGCCCACTAAGAGGACCTTTGGCCCAGAGCTGGGGGCTATAAATACTCTCCCTCATGGGAGAGCAAGGTAGAACACTATTCATTATTGCAATTACTCTCTCTCTCTAACTTCTCTCTAGTATCTCTTTGCTCTCTACCCTTACTGACTTAGGCATCGGAGCACCTGCAGGTACAACCCCCCCCTCCGTGGATCATCTGCTCGGATTACTGCCTACCACCTGCTCAACGGACTTCCAGCTGGCCTTCTACCTGTTCTGATCAACAGTTAAGATCAGTGGCGCCGACTGTGGGGACCTGAGTTCTCCCCTTCTTTGTTTCGAGCAAGTAAACCAAAGAACAAAACCAATCAATCACTCTTTCATCATGGCCAGTGCATCTCATTTCAACAATGACGTTGAGGACGCTGCTCCTCCTTCTTCTCCCCGTCTGTCTCCTGTTCTCATCACTGACCTCCAGGCCCTCCCCGAGTCTGACCCTAGAGACGGGCAGGAAACTTCCTGGACTTCTGAGGACGGCGACCTGGTCGTCTTGACTGAGAAGCAGGCAGGGAAGCGCCCTCAGTCCGAGCAGGGCAGATCAGCAGAAACCGACTTGTCCACTGCTTCAGTTACCAATGCTGAACTAGCAGCACTCATAGCTGCCCTAAAACAAACCACCGAAGCTCTCCAGGGCCAGAATCGCCGAATGGACGAGCAGAATATGAGGCTTGATCGCTTGGAAAGGAACCAGCGATTCTCAAGGAATAACTCTCCCCCGAGGAGAGCTCCTACTTCTCCATCCCCTCCTCGTCAGGAAACTGTCAGACAACGACGACCTGCCCTTGAGAGGATCGAGCAACCTGGCAGGAAAAGAGACCATGTCTCCCCTCCCCGCGAGGGTATATCTTCTCCGAATGTGAAGAAAGGAAAAATTGTGGACCGAACACCTCCTCGTCGTCATTCTCCCCAGGGACTCAACTTGATGACCAAACAAAGGCAGCCAGTAAGCCGCAGCCATCACACTGACCAATTCTCCAGGAGCCCAACTCCTGATCGTGAGGCCTCACCTCCCCTAAACTCACATGAGAGTGACGAGGATGATCCCCGCTGCCCTTTATCTCACGACATACTTCAAGCACCCGTTCCAAAGGGATGTGAGCGACCACCTCCTCTCCCAGCTTATGATGGACTTTCTGACCCAGATGAACACATTGCATCAGTCAATGCTACCCTGAACTTCTTGAGGGTCAGTGGAGCAATTAGATGCAGAATATTTCCAACTACTCTTAGAAAGGGAGCTATGGCTTGGTACCACAGCCTAGCTCCTCGCTCCATAACCTCATGGATGGATCTATCCGACCAATTCCGCAGACACTTCACTGCTTCCCGCAAGCAACCAAAGACTGAAGCAGTCCTAGACGCCATCTTCCAGGCTGATAATGAATCTCTCCGCAGTTTCATAGAGAGGTTCAACAAGGAAGCCGTCCAGGTAGAAACAACTGATGACATGAAGAAATACCTGCTCCAAAGGGGCCTTAGGCCAAACTCTGACTTTGCAAAAGCCGTTGGCATCGAAAAACCGCGCACCTTTGGCGACCTCCTTCTCAAATCTCAACCCTATATCCAATATGAAGAGCAACAAGCTGCAGACGCTGCCCGTTATGGGCGAGCAGGAAACAGTCAACCTGCTCCTCGTTCGAATGCTGAACAGTCCAGCCGAGGAGGAGGAAGACGAAGAGGCGAAAGGCCTAGGGAACCCCGTGGACCTCCTAGCACGTTCAGCAACTATACTCCCCTTAGCAAATCCCAGGAAGAAATTTGGAAAGAGTGCAACTCAGCTGAGTTCACTAAAGCAGGAATTAAATTTCCAAGACAACAACCCACAAAGCCTGGCCAAGACAAGAGCAGGTACTGCAAGTATCACAAAGGTTACGGCCATCTGACTGACGATTGCATACAACTTAAAGACGCCATTGAAATTCTGATTAGAAATGGGCAAATGAAACAATACGTGAAGAGGAGCAATGCTCCCCGGGCAGAAGCTGCTGAGACCAGCAACACTGAAGAAGCTGCACCAGAACGATCCGGGCACAAGCCAGTTGCCCTTGCCATCTCCAGAGCTGAAGACTTCTTTGTCCCTGACTACTTGGACGACACCTATGTTGCTCCCACGCTGAGCAAATGGGACGCACTTGCCCACGCTATGGTTATCTCTGGTGGAGGTTTTGACAAACAGACTGTGGGATCCATCAAGAGAAAATTTGAAGAATTGATAGATGGCTCCTCCAACCTGAGCGCAACTCTAGATAAACCGAAAGGGCAATCAAAGCCCTTAGCCTTCTACATGGAAGAGCTGCCCGGTGGAACTGCAAACTCCCAGATACCCCTGCTCATCAGAGTGGACATGGCAAATATGGACGTCCGCAGGGTACTGGTCGACCAAGGAAGCTCCTGTGATATCATGTATTCCCAACTTTTCAAGACTCTGCAACTAGATGAAACCTACCTCACACCTTATTTTGGATCTGATCTCTCCGGATTTAATGGAGCAACAACTAAGCCATGGGGCTATGTAGACCTGCTAGTCACCGTTGGCTCTGAAGAAACTGCAAAAACTATCAAAGTGAAATTCCTGGTAGTAGACTGCCCTTCTCTCTACCAGTGCATCCTGGGCCGAACAGCTATTGCTGATTTAATGGTTGTCCCTTCAACCGCCCACCTCAAGATGAAGTATTATACTCATAAAGGCCAAGTTGCGACACTGCATGGAGACATTGAAGCTGCAAGGAGAGTCTTCAATGCATCCTCCAAAGGAAATGAGTATATCGGGCAGCTCCCCGAGTCCAAGAAGTCCAAGGCAACAACTTCCCTGCCCTTGCCAGAAATCAGCTCCATTGACCTCGACAGCCGCTTTTCCAAACAGGAAAACAAAGATGAGAAGAAGCTCCGCAAGGAGAAGAAGGAAGACGACGAGGCAAGCCAAGAGCACCGTCGTCCAGTTCCAGACGGCGAGTTCGAGCTGATGCCCTTCGGAGAAGACCCGAACAGGGCAGTGAAGATTGGGACTGGGCTCCCCGAACTTGCTAGGAAGCAACTTAAAGCCTGCTTGAAGGAAAATGCTGATCTGTTCGCCTGGCACGCTTCTGAGATGCCCGGCTTGGACCCCAACATAGCATGTCACCAGCTGACTATTGATCCCACTGCACTTCCCATTGTACAACGTAGGCGTAGGCAGTCTCCTGAGAAATCGGAGGCTGCAGAAAAATGTGTAAAAGACCTCCTAGAGGCAAATTTTATTTCGGAGGCCAGGTATACAACCTGGCTGTCCAACGTTGTACTCGTCAAAAAATCTAATGGAAAGTGGAGGATGTGTTGCGACTATACCGATCTTAACAGGGCTTGCCCTAAAGACTCTTATCCCTTACCTTGCATTGATAGACTTGTTGATAATTCTTCTGGCTTTAAATTATTGTCTTTTATGGATGCTTATTCAGGTTATAACCAAATTCCAATGGCAGTAGCAGATAGAGAAAAAACAGCTTTCATGACCGAGTCGGGCAACTATTACTACAACGTAATGCCCTTCGGTCTCAAAAATGCAGGAGCTACATACCAGCGAATGATGAACAAAGTCTTCCGAGGACAAATAGGAGACATGCTCGAGGTATACATGGACGACATGATCGTAAAATCCCCCGAGGAACTCGACCACGTCGTGCACCTTCGAAAGGTGTTCGAGCAGGCCAGGAAATACAACATGAGATTCAACCCAGAGAAGTGCACCTTCGGGGTCCGAGCAGGTAAATTCCTGGGATTTTACCTAACCGAGCGAGGAATTGAAGCCAACCCTGACAAGTGCAGAGCTTTTGCCGAGCTCCCCACTCCGAGCGATAAGAAGTCCATACAAACTCTTAATGGAATGCTAACATCGCTTTCCAGATTTGTATCCAAATCAGCACAACATGCACTCCCCTTTTTCAAACTACTAAAGAAAGAAGCAGTCTTCGAATGGACAGATGAATGCGAGCAAGCTCTCCAACATCTGAAAAAGGCCTTATCAGAGCCACCTGTCCTCTCACGACCAAGTGACGAGGAAGTATTATACCTGTACCTTTCCGTCGCCTCAGAGGCTGTAAGTGCAGCTCTTATTCGTGAGACAAATGAAGGGCAGAAACCAGTATACTTTACGAGTAAAGCCTTGCAGGGTCCTGAACTAAGATACCAACAAATTGAAAAAATAGCACTTGCACTAGTTTATGCTGCAAGGAGACTAAGACATTATTTCTTGGCCCATACAATTGTGGTCCGAACAGACCAACCAATCAAGTCTTTGCTTGGCCGACCAGATATGGCGGGCAGGATGCTCAAATGGTCCCTCGAACTCTCAGAATTCGACATTCGTTACGAGAGCAGAAAAGCCCTAAAAGCCCAAGTCCTAGCTGACTTCGTCGCAGAGATGACGAGCTCCTCCCCTACAGTGGACGGAGCAGATAAATGGACAATCTTTGTGGATGGAGCATCAAGCGCCACAGGAGCAGGTGCAGGTATCATTCTTGAAAATGAGAATGGCTTACTAATCGAGGTCTCCCTAGCACTATCCTTCCCAACTTCAAACAACCAAGCAGAGTATGAAGCATTCCTCGCTGGACTACGTTTGGCCGAGGACTTGCAAGCCAAGGAGATAAAAATCTACACAGATTCGCAACTGGTCGCCTCACAGGTGCTAGGAGAGTATCAGACCAAGAATGATAACCTCTCTGAATACCTAGTGCTAGTAAAGGAAAAGATCACCAAGTTCAACTCTGTTGAAATATTACATGTTCCCCGCGAGCATAACAAAAGGGCAGATATCCTGTCCAAACTGGCAAGCACAAAAAGGAAGGGCGGAAACAAATCTGTCATCCAAGAAATACTCCCTCGTCCAAGCATAGAAAAACCAAGCAAGGTTGTGGACATAAACGTCATTGGCGACAAAGACTGCTGGATGACTCCAGTATACAACTTCCTCAAGCACGGAACTCTCCCTGACGACCAGAAACAAGCAACTATAGTCAGACGAAGAGCCTGCTCCTATGTCATCCTTGATGGAAAATTATACAGGAGAGGATTTTCTATTCCTCTCCTAAAATGCGTGGACGAGAACACAGCAGATTACATCCTGCGCGAAGTCCATGAGGGCATTAACGCCCAACACCTGGGAGGAAGGTCACTTGCCAGGAAAGCTCTACGAGCAGGGTACTATTGGCCTACTATGCAACAGGACGCCAAAGACCACGTAAAAAAATGTGACAAATGCCAAAGGCATGGGGATATGCACTTAGCTCCCCCTCGAGAACTAAAATCTTTGTCTTCCCCCTGGCCCTTCGTCTGGTGGGGCATGGACTTACTTGGTCCTTTTACCAAAGGACTTTATCAAAATCGCTACCTGATAGTAGCAGTGGACTACTTCACAAAGTGGGTGGAAGCCGAACCCCTCTCCGACATCACATCACTCAGAGTCTTGCGCTTCTTCAAAAGAAATGTGCTAGCTAGATTCGGAATACCGCAGGTGGTAGTCACAGACAACGGAACACAGTTTACAGACAAAGATTTTCAAGCATTCCTTGTTGCCCTGGGCACCAAGCAGCACTTCACATCGGTCGAGCACCCCCAAACCAACGGGCAAGCTGAAGCAGCCAACAGAGTAATCCTAAGAGGGTTACGAAGAAGACTTGACCAAAACAAAAAGAAATGGGTCGAAGAGCTTGACAATGTACTCTGGGCCTATCGAACAACCCCACACTCCACAACGGGAGAAACCCCCTTCCGAATGGTATATGGAACGGAGGCAGTTATCCCCGTAGAGATTGGGGAACCATCTCGTCGGACTGAGCAGCCCCTTGACGAGGAGCAAAATGACGAAGCACTTCGAGAGGAGCTTGACCTCGTCGAAGAAATTCGAACAGGAGCTTCTTTAAAGGAGGCCACCCTGAAGCAGAAAATAGCTGCCCGTCATGACACCAAAGTCATCAAAAGAGAATTCGAGGTGGGCAGCCTCGTCCTAAGACGCAATGCAGACTCCCAGGATGGCAAACTTGCACCCAATTGGGAAGGACCATATCGCGTCATTGACAAAACAGAGAATGGTGCATACTATCTCGAGGACCTTCGAGGAAAGAAACTTCCTCGACCTTGGAATGCCCAGAAGTTGAAACAATATTACAGCTAAGTTATTGCCACACTAAAAGGCTGCTCGCACTTCAGAACACAACGAATCGAGCACCTTAAACAACGGAGGGCACCATGGCACACGTGCTCATCTAAAACCATAGCAGGGGAACTAATTCGCCATAAGGGAAATGGAACTCCTGCTAGACGAGGATAACTCTTGAAACGAGCCCATCGTCCCCGTGCCACGACCTAACACCCAGCTCGCGATGGGAGGTTCAGGTTGCGAAGAAGGGTACACTAGCGTGCTTGTATTCGCGTAACTTAGAAACAACTCTAAGTGCTTATACAGTTCCCTAAACTGTTTAAGTCAAAACGGAGGAGACTACCCTCAATAAAACATGCTCAGTATCAAGCAGGGGAAACCTCCCCGGCAAAATAACAACGAGCGCAGCATTCATACATGCAAAAATACGATAAGTATACAAAACAGGCATAAAAATAAACAGGCAAAACTTAGCACACCAACTTGCTCGAATAAGCATACCAGCATGCCCAAACGAGCACCTCAATAACGGGGAGGTAAAGCTCCCCGGCACGAAAGTTTTAACAGCAAAATTTCGTTAAGTTAAAAATAGGGACAAGCTCCCCGGCTCAGATTTTGAGCAATAGATTAGCATAAAATTTGGTTAACTTAAAAGTAGGGACCAGACCTCCCCGGTTGAAATTTTTAACAACAAATTCCATGAAAAATTTTCTAAGTTATGAGACGGGGAGGCTCCCCGGTTGAAATTTTTAACAACAAATTTCATGAAAAATTTTCTAAGTTATGAGACGGGGAGGCTCCCCGGTTGAAATTTTTAACAACAAATTTCATGAAAAATTTTCTAAGTTAAAAAAGGAGGAAACATACATGCGAGCAGATATAGACGAGCAGTTATAAACAAGCATAGATAAATAAAACGGGCACCTGCCCAGAATTGTCATAAAAATCATACGGGGACAAAAGCCCACTTGTTTCAATATTACAAACCATGGCTCAAAGGCCCCAAAATTCAGAAAGACAAAATAAAATTACAATAGAAGGGCCGGGGATATCTACTCCTCACACCTATCCTCCTGCTCATGCCCGTCACCCTGCTCATCTTCACGACCCTCCTCGAACACCACCTCAGCATCTTCTTCCTCCTCATCAGAGTCGGCCAGGCCGGCCGGGATAACAATCTGCCCATCCTTGACCTGCCCGTTCACATGCAGTCCCCGGGTCGCCAGCTCCACGTCAGGGTTAAGGCACTTGATTTGCTGCACGGCATTCTCAAAGGCGTACTCAGTGCCCTCTACAAAGTCATGGGACAGCTGAGCAATCACCTTGACCAAGTCTGCTCGGGTGGTCAACCCCTCGGCAGCCTTGTGTTCGTTCTCGCCCGGCGCCATGGCAGCATTAAGCTTTTCAATTTCAGCCCGAGCAGCATTCAACTCTTCTCCCCTTATGCGGTGCTCCTCCACCTGGTCGGCCCAATGCTTCTGCTTCTCCTTAAGATCGTCCACAACAATCTTGAGCTGGTTAATCCGACTCTTTGCCCGCTCATGCCTAGTATGAGCATCGTTCAGCTGCTCGAGCAGAGACTCCCGGTCGTCACCGAGGACTAGGGAGCTCGAGATCATTCGAACCACATCAGCCATGTCACGAGCATGCTGCTGCTTACGGGCCTCAGGCTCTTGGTTGAGAATAGCAGACCTTTCAGCTTCAAAGACCTCCGGAGGATACTTCTCAAAAAATTTGTCCACGGTAAAGCACCGAGGAACAGGAAACTTGCTGCATGCACCCATGCCCGCATCCTCAACCAGGGGATCTTCTTCTCTTGTCCTCTTCGCTGGAGGAGGCCGGGGAGCTGAGGTAGGGCTGCCCAAACCACCAGTCGAGCTCCCAATAACTTGCACGGAAGGGGTCCCCGGCCTCACTTCCTGGGAAGCTCTGGCAACTATCTTCTTCTTTCCTCGGCCAGACCTGCTCGCCTTCTCATCCTGCTTGGCCTTCAACATGCGCTCGGCAATAGATTCCATTTCGTCTGCAAATGAATGACAAACACGTTAGTAAAGGACGAGGAATACACACAACAATAACATAAATTTTTCTAAGTTAAAAAGAAAAGAAGCAATACCCAAACACAGTTTAACCTCCCCGGCATTTTTGCACTTGAGGAGGGTCCTAGTATTAATGAAACGGGGAGAGGCCTTAGGCACCCCATGTTCATCTCTGATCGTAACTCCCTTACGAGTCGTCCAGACCCCGGGAGTAAAACCGGCCACAAAGGCCTTCAAATCCTCGAAAGCAGCCATGTCCTCGGGAGACAAATCTGCGTCCCCGATTGTATATTCCTTAGGCTCCTTCTGGAAGTGGGTATACGACCAGCTTAATGGGAACTTAGGAACTGCCCGAAATATAACTTGCCCGCTGGCATCCTTACGAGCAACACCTTGCTCGTCCCTATCTTCCTCCAGCTCCAATAAACTCTCCCGGGCAGATGAAGACTCTGGCCGGACGACGAAGTACCTCTCTTTGAAATCCTTAACCGAATCCACAAACATTTTGAATAATTTAACATCCTCGTGATGCTTTAATGAAACCCAATTCTGACGAGGTGCTCGCCCAACCTCCCTCGTCGGCTTACGTTGAATTTTGAAGATTCTAAAGAAAAGGGGAAGAGTGGGAAGAACGCCTTTATACGTACAGAGGTGCTCGAACCCCATAATGAAAGACCACGAGTTTGGATGCAGCTGCGACGGAGCCACCTGCAAGGCTTTAAGCACGCTGGCCGCAAAGGGGCTGAACGGCAACCTGAGCCCCATCTCCTTAAATACAAATTCGTACATAGCGAAATCATGCCCGTCAAAAGACGAGCACACCCGTTCACCCTCCCCGGGTATACGGGTCGACCAATTTTGAAACCCGTCTGCTCTCTGCTGCTCGACGGTCATATATAATCTTGGATCCTGGAAACTAAGCGCCGAGGCTATTCCCCGGGGTTCTGGAGCAACCCAATCCAGCGCAGGATCGGTTATGCAGTCGACCAATGTATACTTCTCCGCACCCTGACTTTCCACAACCTCCTCGGACTCTGACATTTTACAACCTGAAATGCAGCAAAAACAAAGTGAATTCGATGATCAAATCCACCCTTTCACCGCAATTCAAGTGAAAGGGCGCAGGATAGGACGAGGACGCTGTCCCCGACCAAAGCCCTTTTCAAATGGCAATCAAAATCGTTTCCGAGGAGGATAAGGCAAATAAAGACGGGGAGATAAGCTCCCCGGCATGAAATTTAAACAGCAAATTTCGTGAAATTTTCTCTAAGATAAAGACGGGGAGGTAAGCTCCCCGGCATGAAGTTTAAACAGCAAATTTCATGCAAAATTTTCTAAGTTAAAAAACGGGGAGATAGGCTCCCCATCACATAAACAAACTATCCAAAGTTTCAAACGGGGAGATAGGCTCCCCGGCTCTTAATAAACTATCCAACGTTTGAAACGGGGAGATAGGCTCCCCGTCACTAGTCATCTAACCAAAAGTTTTAAAGGGGAGGAAAGCTCCCCGGCACTAAGTTCATATGGTGCCCGGCACATTCATCTTAATGTTCATAAGTTCATACAATCTTCAAGTAAAAACACCCAAAACTGGGCAGGAACAACAAAAAATGGATCTAAAGAGCAAAATTTAGAAGAATTACCTTGAATATGAAGAAGATCTGAAGAACGATTTGACTAGTAGGTTGAAACTTCAGAGAAATTCACAATTGAAGAGAGAGAGTGAAAAGTAAAAATGAAGTTCACTCTCCTCTATTATATAGATCAAGCCAGGAAAGTGAGGAGACGCTTTGATCCAATGGTCCTTACACTCCCTCGTAAAAATCAAAGCAGTAAATGCGCCCTTTCGCATTCCCAGTAACAAAACCTCCTCGTTACTAACCTCCCCGTCACAGTAACGAGCAATAAAACCCCCTCGTTGCTAACTTC
The DNA here is from genome assembly GCF_020283565.1 of Trifolium pratense. Classification (NCBI taxonomy): domain Eukaryota; kingdom Viridiplantae; phylum Streptophyta; class Magnoliopsida; order Fabales; family Fabaceae; genus Trifolium; species Trifolium pratense. Next base: position 35,152,672 of record NC_060062.1, on the reverse strand, counting down.
CTCGTCATAGCAACGAGCAACAATTCTTTCTTAAAAAATCATCTCCTCGTCATCATTGCGAGCAACAAAACTTCTCGTTGTTATCTCTTCGCTATAACAACGAGCAACTGTTCCATCTTGGGCAATATCTCCTCGCAGGAGATACGAGCAACACATACTTCCTCGTAACCATAATTACGAGCAGGATATTAAACACCCTCGAAAAATCAATTCGAGCAAAACATTGCAGATACTTGCTACGAGCAAGGCTTTGACGAGCAACTTCCTCGTCCACTTTTGTTCAAGAGAGGTTGCAAGGAGATTTCCTTCTGCACTTGGGCACACATCTAAAGTCATCACTCCTATGCCTAGGAGCAACGACTTGGGGGGCTCCTGTTCTGGACTAGACTAATGCTAGTCCACCTAGACCCTCACGAAGTCCACATGGCTTGCCCAACCACCTCCATGTCAGCATGGCACAACCTCTCCACCAAGATAGGGTAAAATTACTACTCTACCCACCATCTAAGGGTGATATCTTGGCAGTCCCTCTTAATGGGCCTTGGCTAGTCCAGCCCACTAAGAGGACCTTTGGCCCAGAGCTGGGGGCTATAAATACTCTCCCTCATGGGAGAGCAAGGTAGAACACTATTCATTATTGCAATTACTCTCTCTCTCTAACTTCTCTCTAGTATCTCTTTGCTCTCTACCCTTACTGACTTAGGCATCGGAGCACCTGCAGGTACAACCCCCCCCTCCGTGGATCATCTGCTCGGATTACTGCCTACCACCTGCTCAACGGACTTCCAGCTGGCCTTCTACCTGTTCTGATCAACAGTTAAGATCAAAACTTAAAAAGTAGTAAATGATGTTATTATCATGTTTCTTAGCATGTGTGAACCAAACACATAATAAAATAAATATTTATCTATCACTAACATATCTTATTTTTATCAAGCTTCTTAATCTATCATTTCTCTATCATATTCTGGGAATCAAATAAATCCTTACATTTTCTCCTGATTTTAAAAAAAATACTCACTGTTTTGTGTTACTCTCACTCTCCCCGACACCTAATTTCTACCCTCTCTTGATCATGGTACACATTTCTCAATAGGAAAAAATGTTAATATTTTTCAACACCTAACTGCTGGATACATCTTTTCCATGGAGTAGCATGTTAAAAATTATATGTAAGATATTAATATTCTATAAAACCACAAAAGTTCTTTAACTATAAAGATGAACCATATGGAATAAGTTCTTTAAAAGATTTGTTCTATAAAGATGATCTTGTTCTATAAACATAATCTACGATGCCCTTTTTTTTTTTTTGAGATCTACACTGCCCTTTTATTTTTGTTTACAGTAAGAATAATATTTTACATAATAACTACTTTTAAGAAATTTATTCTATAAAAATTACATCTTTTCGTGATGAAGAAAGTATGGGTGTGTGTAGCTTTAAGAAAAAGTAAACGATATTTTAATCTATTCATATATCAGTAGGGGTAAGGATAGAAATCGCAAGACAATGTTCCCTGTGAATATATTATATCTTGGTAGCTATGTAGCATTGATACTCCTAAAATGGTGAAGTACTTGTACCGGGTACGTATCAGTATCGGATACTCCATGGTACTCGTATGGTACGCACCGATTTCGTATCCATTTTTATTTGGTTGATTTATGATGATGAATACGGAAAAAACATATTGGCTATTGAAAAATCTCTTAAAATATTATAATTTTTTATTATATTTCAATTATCTCTCATTTTTTTGAAAATAGTTGAGACGGTAGACAAAACAAATTAAATCTTCAAAGCATGATCACTTAAAAAAATAATTTTTCTAATATTTTATACTAACGTACCCATACCTTAAATTTTCTAAAAATATCGTACCGCGTACCAGTACCGGTACCGGATACCGGTACCGTACCCGTACCTAGGCAACATAGCTTGCTAGAGACATTTTAATATGTAGGCATCGAGGTTTGATCGTGAATATATTATACTAAGAATAGACGTGAATATATTATATTAGTAATAGACTCGTGCTATCACATGGGTCATGACGTAACGCTACGGACAATTCACATTTGTGACTTACATAAATAATTTTTTTATCAGATATATAAATCAGTAACATATTTTGTCTCATGTAAGATTTATTTAGTATATATGATAATTATTTTGAAATGTTTATCAAACATATGAATCAGTAACATATTTTGTCACATGTAAGATTTATTTAGTATATATGAATCAATAACATATATTTTTTCCATGTATGATATATTTATGAAAAAATTATGCTAAAGGTCCTTTATGTTATTTATTTGTAATAGGTTAGTCCTCTATCTTCTTTTTTTTCCCATACAAGTCATTTATCTTTATAAATGGTAACAAACTTGGCATTGTTTTTCATTTTTTATTAAAAATACGATGAAGTGGCAAGCCAAATAGGATAATTTGGTCACTAATTAGACTGTATTTAAGATAATATGACTTAATAACCGGGATGTGAATTTTAGTCACTTCAATGGATTCAATAATTAATTTGTATAAATAAAAGATCCAGTTTTCACAAAACTATATTGATTTAAAAAAACAAGTCTCACACTGTCGCACTATTGACTTGTACTATACTAAATAAAACTAATGCTTTGTTGTCGCTCACTCATTGTTTATAAAATACTTTTTGAAAATCAGTATAATTTAATTAACTTTAAAGAGTTGTCGCGGTGTTTAAAATTAATGTTCAGTTTTTACTATCTGGTATAAATTTAACACTGTCGCGCTATTAATTTATACCTTAGTTAGTTTTCACTCTCGTGCAAAATCTTTAATTTAATTATTAAAAACTGATACAGAAAACTAGTTTAAAAATTGAGTATACAAATTAACTACCGAGTCCAAATTAGCTTTCAACTTCACATCCCAGTTTTAATAAATTAGTTAGGCATAGTTACCGGTAACGACATAATAGTTAAAATTGTTTAAAATTAATTAATTAATTAAACAGTGACGAACAGTTACTGAATTGAAGAAAAACAAATAAATTGCAGTAACTAAATAAATAGACAAATAGAATAAAGCTGCGAAGAGGAGATATTTGTTCCTAATCGTGCCTTTGTTGGCGTGAGATTCGGCCGGAAGAGATAAAGCTGCGTGATATTTGGAAGATATAAAGCTATTGTGTGATATTTGGGAGGAGTGGCGAGGGCCACGTATGAGTGTGGCGTACGCCACTCATCATAACTCTTCCTAGAATATAGCATCACGTGATACATACAAAACACACACATGGCGAACGCCACAAGAAGACTTATGTTGGTTGCTTGAATGGATGTGGCGACCGCCACATAGCTCATGGCGAGGGCGATGGCTTGGGCTGGCCTGCTGCATTGTTTTTTTTTAAGCCCAATTGCTTCTCCTCCTGCGCCTGCACCTCCTTTTTTACTTCCATGCTTCCCATTTCTTAATCTGGTAACTTCCGGATATTCCTGAAATACGTAAAAATAATAGTAATAATAATACGAAAAATGCAAAGAAATAGTAAAATACTAAGCTAATTTTATTAAATAAATAATGCATTTTTTGGTGTTATCAATAACCCTACAACAAAAAACACTTAAATACACCTCAAAATGGTATAAGCTTATGTGTCCTCTAAAATTGAAATCCTCAATTTTCATAAACCCTAAATTTACCAAAAAAAATTATGAAGATGATAAAGATGAGTATTCATGAGCCATTCTCATCTTCATATTTTTTGGGTTTCTTCTTGTTGCTTTTGCTGATTCTAGAGAGGAAGACCTTTATCTTCTGGTGCGTGGCTTTCCATTTCTCTTTTTGACTTCATTGTCTTCCTAGTACTAACAACAAAACATGTTTTTAAGCATCATTGTTAAACAACCTAAAAGAGATAATATCTTTTGTTACTATAAGATAAGATTAAAACCAACTAAAAATAGAATAAACAATCAAAACAAAACTCTATTGAGATTAAAAGTGAGTTGTGCAAATCAGGAGTACCTGAATATCTAATGTTGTAACATTCACAAGACTTAAGTGTTCACATGTCGTACAATTCTATTTTATGTTTAACTTCATTCTTTTTTTTTGAACACTTGGTATCCGGTCTTAGGACCGACTAAGGGGACCAATCCCACCGCTCACTTGCGGAGGCCCATTTAAAGCCATCGATTTTTTGCTCTATATGGACTTAGCCCACCGAAATTGACACCAGGGGGAACCGAAATTGGAAACAAACAACATCTCTTGGGTTGTTTATGTATTTTTTATGCAATTATCAACTTTATAACTTATGTTTAATATTTTTTTTTTGTTTTAGATTGGATTTCAAGTGTTAAGAGGTTTGGAAAATGGACTCGGAGGGATGTATCCCTGCAGCGCAAATCTGATAGCTTGCAGACTTCTTTAGCAAAGTTTTTTTGTAATTGTGACGGAGGTAGTAAACACAAAAATAGTCACTTGATGCTTTGGTTGTTGTGATGCTTTGATTTTATTGTGACGGAGGTAATTGTGACGGAGGTAGTAAACACAAAAATAGCCAAAAAAATAATTGTTGTGATGCTTTGATTTTATTGTTGCAGTCCCTATATACAATAAGCTAATTTTATTCTTTCTAATAATAATTGTTATCGGTGTCTAATAATATCTTGTTAGTTCTGTCACCTCGGACATGATTCATATCCGGGAAGGACCTGTTGAATCCTGGGGGATTTGCGCTTATGAGGCGGATAAATCCTTAAGGACAGTGCGATCAGCACGCCTCAGGTATTGTATCACGGTTTGATATTTTGCAGGTCGTTCATCATTTGTGATATCGTGGTTGCATACTTCACGGTTGCCGACATCAATTACCGCAATTAGAAGATATGTTCTTATGAACTCTATTTTAATTTATTCTCTATAATATTTGTTGAGTTATTCAAATTTATATGTTGTTTATTATTGTGAATAGGTCCAATTTTTACAACACATATAGGGTTAACATTTTCAAGGAAGCCAACATCCTTACATGCGGAGGCAAGCTTGATAATGAATTACACCAATTCATAGATAGATGTTGTAGAAATTTCAAGTGTACCAAACTATTGGGCAACTTTTGGAGGCTTAGACAATAGTAACTTTAAAATATATAAATTCCACAACTTACATAAGGATTTTGGAAGAGTTTTGAAATTGCCACAGGAAAGATTCAAGCACCATAGATATATTTTAAACGACCAATTAAAGATGACAACTTTTCTTCTTCAACGAAATCAAGCACCCGTAAAGAAAAACATTTCAATACATGGGGTGAAAGTCATGAAAGGGCCGCTTGCTTAATCTTAATTTTATTATATATATACAAACAAAGAAAAAAAAAATCATTTAACATTATTTATACATGTCTTTAATGATTCAACATTATGTTATGTGATTGAATCAACTTCCCCAAATGGCCTACAAATTGAGATATGGCGGATTTTGTTGGACATACTAGGTACGCCACTATCATTTGTAATGTGAAAAATCTATTATGTGATATATTAAGCAAGATCATGCATCTTGAAATATGCAATTTGTCCAAATTCATTTGTCTCAATACCTTGAAAAAATCATCTGTAATATAATTCATTCCACATTTTTTTACTATTTCGTTCCCTATGATCACAAGATCTTCTCGTTCATCCTCATTTGGTCCAAATGCTCATTGTTTAAACAACTTCCAACAATCAGTATCAGAGACCACTGATAAATCATGAGAGGGCATCGATCCCATGATAGCTTCAACCTTTGAAAGACGGGTGGTTACCAAAATCGAAGCACGTTTACCTCCACAAGCCAATATAGATCTCAATCTCCGCCAATTCTCTTGTTCATCGTCCCATACATCATCGAACACAAGCAAATATCTTTTTCTTTGTAACAAATCTAAAAGTTTTCTTTGCAACAGCTCTAGGTCCAAATTCAAAATATTACTTTTTAGTTTATGAACATATCAAACATTTGTTTTTAATTTGTGTCATAACCAAGCTATATAAACGTGTAACAAAACATGCTCTAAATACATAAATCTCGTATAAAAAATTGTAATATGAACTATACTCCCTTCGGCCACTTTTATAAGCAAATATTCAAATTTTGACACTTATTAAAAAGTTGTTTTTTGTCTTGATTTTATGTAAAAGTTCTATTACAATTACTAAGATAACCTTATAATATATTATTTATGTATTGGGACTCTACAATATAATCTTATAAAGTAGAACAACTAATGAAGGTAAAGGTAATTTTGGAAAAATAGCATTAAATAAAATTGATTTTGGTGACTTTTGCTTATATGACTTTTGCTTAAAAAAATTTTGTTGACTAATGAAGGTCAAATTTTTTTGTTGACTTTTGCTTAAAATAAGGCTGGAAGGAGTATATTTTAATGTAAAAAGTTATCTTACCTACATTAATTTAATCTTTTATTTAATTTTTTTTTAATATCTTAAGAGTCCATGTAGGATGTCATGTGTCAATTGAATTCAACGTGGCAACGCCACATAGACTTCCATTAATCAACTGTTAGTTGACTTAACATTTGAGACTAAAACCAAAATGAAAATTAAATGAGGACTAAAAAGAGTGATTTTAAAGTACAGAGACAAAAACCAAAACTTAATATAAAAGTAGGGACTGAAAACATATTTTACCCTTAATAATATTATAACAAATACTTGCGTAAAAAAAATAAATATATTATAACAAATACGAATTTTACGAAATCTACAGTTGGATTGAAAGTTTATATAATATAGATCATCAATAGAAAAATTTAGAAAAATTAAAAATCATTTGATATGTTATTGAGATCTATCAACATTAACAGTTTATTAAATATAGCGCGGAAAAAAAATGTTTATTAAATATCGTACATTTTGATTGGTCTCAATAACATATAAAATGATTTTCAATTTTTCTAATTTTTTTTATGGATGATCTATATAATATAAACTTTCAACCTAATAATAAATTTTATAAAATTTGTATTCGATAAACCACTTATCCACGATGGACCACTTGTGAATGTGATCTCGTAACATTATCCATAATTTTATTTTTTTTTTGTAATAAAAGGGGCATAAGCCCAACTAAAAAAAATTACAGGGTGATTAAACGGGGGAGAGATACACCTCGACAATCATCGGCAAAAACTTGAATCAACTCTGGAGGAAGATGATCATAAACTATAGAGTCCACGAAGGACATACGACCTATATTCGCTAAAATATCTGCACACCCATAATCCATAAATTTAATTGATGTACAAATGTATAATTGACCACTTTGAATGTTAGGCCAAATGGATTTGTGGTAAAAAAAAGTAAAAAATTCAACTCACGTGTGACTCGGATCTGTCCCGACAACTATATCCAAAACCGAGTCATCCATGTCATGTCGTGTCGTGTCAATTCCTACTTCCTACGCAAACACAAAATTCACTACCTCCGTCAATAACCGTTAACTACCAACTACAACAAAGAATGTTAGCTATTCAAACGGGACCGAACATCATATATTGAATTGAATTGTGGTTCTAACTCTATCAACCTTGTCAAACATGTTCCTTCCCTCATGCCATTGCTCACGCTTTTTCTTTCCCTTTTCTTTCGCAATTTAGTTTTCTCTTTCCTCTTTTCTTTTCACTTCCATTAAATGCACAAGTTTCATTTTTTTTCAATAAAAAATAATGGGTTGTTGTTACATTACTTTTTTATGTTAATAAAATTAATGGGTAGTGTTTGATTTGTGTTTTTTTAAGATAAAGTTTTGATTTTTATACTGGGTTTTCAAAATGTGGAGTAGATGGAATAATGGGTTATTGAGAAAAAGGGTGTGTTCTATTTTCAATGGAAATCAAAATCATGTTTTTGGTGGAAAGATTCAATCTTTTGATCCATTTTTGTTGAATTTAAGGGATTTTACAATGGAATGTGGTGAAAAGAGAAAAGGGGTTACATATTTTTCAGTTGTTGTGATGAACCAAATGAAAAGAAATGTATCGTCTTCATCATTTGTTTCTTCACCTAACAAGGATTCATCTGAGAATGTTAATGGGAAACAAGAAGCTATATCTTTTTCTGAAGCTAAGAAACTTATGAGATTGGTGAATGTTGAATCTCTTAAGTTGAAACTTGGTACGGATGGGAAAGAAGTTATTGCTTATAGTGAACTTGTTGAAGCTTGTGAGAGTATGGGTGTGGCTAGGAATTCTGATGAAGCTTCCGCATTTGCTAAGGTTTTGGATGAAGCTGGTGTTATTCTTCTCTTTAGGGATAAGGTTTATCTTCATCCTGATAAGGTCTGTCTTTAACTTTTGTTGCATCACCTTTCCTTTTTGGTTTGTGTTTAGTTGTTTGGTGAATTGAGTTTGAAGTTAAGTATATGTTAGAAATTTTTTAGTCTACAATCAGGTTTGAGATTAGGTAAAAAAAATCAAAACAACCAACTCTTATAGTGCGTGTTTGGTTTTGCAGTGACAAAATTGATTCGACTATAAAGTAAGTTGAATGTCCAGTGATTTATATTTGGATACATTAATGTAAAAGTGAATTGAACATTATATTTGAGAGTAAAAAAATCAATTGTAGAAGCAAAATTTTCAAGTTTTAGCTTCAAGTTAGAACCAATTTTGGAGGTATAACCAAACACACCCTTATTTTGCCCTCTTGTTTCTGTTTGATAGGTTTAAATGCTGAAATTGATTTTGTGGGGCTTACCTATTTCCTCTTTTCATGGTCCCCTAGCCTTTGGTTAGATTTGTGTGGAAGCTATTGAAAATAAAGAGCTTAGATCCTTTGTGGTGGTGAAGAGGGTTATCCTATTGTTAAGTTAGAATCAAGTGTATAATTGTTTTAATATCCGAGTGTTTCTTTGGAAATCTGCTGCCAAAATCAAAATTCTTAATGGAAATTGTTAGGTCAGGTAAAAAGAACATTAGAGGGTCTCCGTGAGCTTAACTCAGTTGGTAGGGACATCACATTTTATATGCAGTAGCCGGGGTTCGAACCCCAAACACTTCACTTATTCACCTTAAAAAGGTGAAATTTTAGTCACTGAGCTAGTTGACAAAAAAAAAACATTAGTAGTCCAAATACATGCATTGAAATCCGTGTTTTTCTCTCTTCCCATTTTCTTTCTCTCAAACCAAACATACCCGAGGAAGTGTACACTATGATATATGATAATGAGTGTTAAATGTTAACATCCTCACTGGTTTAAAGCTGCAACATAAACTAATAAGAGATACTAGAAATTTGGTAACAGTCTTGACGAGTACTTTCAATGTTGTTATTCATTTCTATCCTTCGAGAGCATGGTTTATATTTATTTGAACTAGCCATATTGTCTCAAACTAAAGCCTCAGTTATGCTTCGTTCAGTTCGTTGTTTGGAAGCTGAAAATTGTCGCAATGCTTCAAATTTTAGAACAATGTTTCTTAGATAACGTTATATGCTTATTTGTTGTTATAGAGTCATCCAATATTGTTATAGAATTCTTTGTTATAGAGTTGCTAAATATTATTATAGAGTTGTACTACGAAGGGTAATTTAGTCTTTTAAGTGCCTAGTACTATATATATTTTCTACTTCTCTCATTGTAGCATAAGCATAACAATGCATCAAATGTTTGCATTTTTCAGTAAATACTTTTCATTCCTTGATTGTTCTAAGTTATGCATTTTAGAGTTTGAACTTTGAATATGTAACATTGAATTCAGTTTATAACATGAATGTTTGTTGATTCAAACTTACTAATTCCGCTTGTGTTGCTTGGTCATCGCCTCACATGTTTACAGGTGGTTGATCTGGTTAGAAGAGCAGTTCCACTAGCACTGACCGAAGAAAACGATCCATTAAGAGAAGAGTTAAGCAAGCTACTCATAAAGAAAGAGGAAATCGATGTTTTAGCACATAAGCAGATGCGTCGAGTCCTTTGGTCCGGACTTGGTTTCGGCATCGTTACTGTTAGTCTCTTTTTCAGGCTAACATTTTGGGAATTCTCATGGGATGTAATGGAGCCTATTACATTTTTCACAACAGCAACCGGCTTAGTAATCGGCTATGCCTACTTTTTATTCACTTCAAGAGACCCTACATACCAAGATTTCATGAAGAGACTCTTTCTTTCGAGGCAAAGGAAGCTTTACAAGAGGTATAACTTCGATGTTGGCAGATGCAAGGAGCTTCAACACAAGTGTAAAACACCTTTAGATGCGAAAACCATTTTGAAAAATCGAATAGGAGTTGATGTCGATCTCGATGATGCTTTAAACAAGGATTAACAATTTTCAGGCGGTTTTATAATTTGTATTCAAAAAGATCGATCTTTTTGTCCTTACCGAGTTAATTTTGTTCCCCCTCTATTTTCACATTGGTGGGGAGAAGCTTATTCCAACTTTTGTTCTGGCTTGTAACTTGTGAGCCACCATCTTTTTTCCTTCTTTAACGGCTATATGTACTTTTAAATACAAAAGAATATTACATATACTTCCATTTATTGATAGCACATGAGCAATGGTGAATCACACCTTGTAAGATTTGATCCATGATTTTGGTTACTTTTAGGCTATGTACTGTTTAGAGTTCTGTTTTAAATGAGATATGACATGAACATGTGTTTATAAAGTGTGGTCGTTTCTCACCTTATAAACTTGTTTTGTAGAGGTTGAGTTAGATTACAACTCAATTTTGTTTTGTATAGTTAATTCAAATAGACTTTAGAAAGAGTTTCATAAAATGAAATGCAATTTTAAGAACAATGTCTCAGAAACTATTTGAAGCATCTTGTAGATATCATTATCACATCAAACTTTGTGGTTTATACTCTTGAGTTAATAATAGACGTCAAAGAAGTTCTAAGAAGAGATTCATGATTCAAACTCTAAATTTAATAAAACCCCACTAATTTGCCAACATTTGTTTATTAAAAATATAGATTATGTTGACATTTTTTTCATTAATTAGATACTAGAGAAAGAGTAATTAAAAAAGTTGGAGCATGAGAAAGAAAAAACAAAAACCAAAGCAAACCCATTGGAGCATGAAAAAATGAACATAAGTTTTTTTATTGTAACATTTTTTAGGCCAAAGTAGATTTTATTGATTTCATCAAAGAGTTGTAATACATAGAGAAATAGTGTAAAAGGTATGGAGGCTAGATTATAATATTGATTCTCTAACTTATAAGCAACTCTATTAATTTATCTTTTAATAAAACGGAGCTGATAATCAGCATGGAAATATAAGACAAAATGACAGTTAACCACAATGATGTCTAACTCATTGAAATAATTATTCAAACTATATTGATAGCATCAACAATACATTTACCATGTAATTTGAAATAGACATCAGTTGGTCTCATACTATGAGCCAGCTGCAAAGTATGAAAAATGTCATACACCTCGCCTTCTTATACCAAACTATATTTTATTTTAGTTTTTGAAACGGCTAAAGTTAACAATTAATTGTTAGGGTTAATAATTTTTTTCTTTACTGGGATCATTTTACTATTTAACTCTTACTTCAAACCAATTGAATTATTCAACCTCCTTATATCGGATCATATTGACCTGCACAAACTGTGTGTTCCAACATAAATTCATCAACTGATCCTCTGAAATAACGGCCATAGCCCATCTTGTTCTCAACGGTAAAGGTAGCACAATCCACATCATTACATTTGATAGTTCCTTCCCCTCCCAAACATAAGATGAAGGGGAATAATACATGGAGATATCAACTTGCTAAGGTGCACTTGTTTTCTTCTCACCCATTCATGTTCAGTTAGTGTTATTTAACATAATTCAGCCAGCTTAGCGATGAATAAGTAATATAACATATCAAAATCTAACGAGTTGCGGGGATAGCTCAGTTGGGAGAGCGTCAGACTGAAGATCTGAAGGTCGCGTGTTCGATCCACGCTCACCGCATCACATTTTTTTTATTTCTCATTTTTTCGCTCTTCATTTTTCGCTCGTTATCAACGCTAGGGGTGCGAATAGTATCTCGAAAGCCCAGCCCAACATAAAAAGGCCCATCAAGCCCAACAAAATCCGCGGACACATTTCTTTTCCTTTCTTATTTTTTCACTGCAGTGGACCTGTTGACTAAATCGTCTAAACCAATTTTAATCAAAATCAAAACCAAATTAAACATGTCTAAAAAAATTAAGATTATGAGTTAAAATTGGAAAAGGGTTCGAAAACAACAACAGAAAAAAAAAAAAAAAAAACAAAGAATCAACAATGGAAGCAATAGCAGAAGGACTATGGGGATTAGCAGATTATCACGAAACCAAAGGCGAAATCGCAAAAGCAGTAAAATGCTTAGAAGCAATCTGTCAAAGTTCAGTTTCTTTCTTCCCAATCGTCGAAGTCAAAACTCGTCTTCGAATCGCAACAATCCTTCTTCATTATTCTCACAACTCTAATCACGCTAAATCACATCTTGAACGTTCCGTTAGTATCTTCTTAATCCTTAATTTTTCTGTTTAGTATTCAATTTTACTTAATTAATTAACGTGTTCATGATTTATTTATTTTTTTGATTTTTGTAGCAATTGCTTTTGAAGTCTATACCTTCATGTTTTGAATTGAAGTGTAGAGCTTATAGTTTGTTGAGTCAGTGTTATCATCTTATTGGAGCTATTCAACCTCAGAAACAAGTGTTGTTTAAGGGTCTTCATCTTGCTGCTTCTGTTGGAAATGAGTATGATATTTATTATACCTATGTTTTCTTTGCTTTTAATTTGTATTTTTTTTTGGATTTAGCGATAGAGGTTTTAAATTGCGGTTTTTTTGTGATTTTAGATTTTGTGGAGTGGAGAATTGTTGTTAGAAAGTTGTTATAGGGTTTTGTTTTAGTAGAGTTGCGGCGCGTGGACCATTTTTTATAACTAGGAATGGAATGTGTTTTTGAGTTGGTCAACAATATGGTTTTAAGAAAAGATTCGTAATTGCGGTGGAGTGGAGAATTGTTGTTAAATAGTGGTTAATACTTAGTAGGGTTTTGTTTTGGTTGAGTTGTGGCGCGTGGGCGGTTTTTTAAAATTATGAATGAAACGTGTTCTTTTGTCAACAATATGGTTTTAAGAAAAGATTCGGAATTGCGATTTTCATGGAGTGGAGAATTGTTTGTTGTTAAATAGTGGTTAATAGGGTTTTGTTTTGGTCGAGTTGTGACCCACAGACGGTTTTTTAAAACTATGAATGAAATGTGTTCTTTGGTCAACAATATGGTTTTATGAAAAGTTTTGTAACTGCGATCTTGGTGGAGTGGAGAATTGTTAAGTAGTGGGTAGTAGGGTTTTGTTTTGGTCAAGTTGCGACCTGTGGATGGTTTTTAAAAATTATGAATGAAATGTGTTCTTTGGTCAACAATAGGGTTTTAAGAAAAGATTCGTAACTCTGATTTTGGCTTTGGAATCAAGGTTTTTGATATTTTTGCGGTTGCAATTAATATCAAGGAATGCAACAAGTTCACAATTTATAACCTTGGTCAAAGATGCTTTTTTTTCTCGCTCTATTTCATTACAATGTTACCTAGTTCTTGCAACATAAAAACTGTTATGTTGCAGCCTAGATTGTGATTTGGTCCTTTATTTAAAACCTCAGTATCCATCTTGTCGTGATCCTAGATACTGCGGAGAGTTGGAGTCAAATGTGGTTGGTACAATTTCAATCGTAGTCAAATTGCAGTCGTAGAGACAAAATTTAATGATGTCACTATTGGCAACCCGACAACCGCAATTTGGGTTGTGATATCCCAACTTTTTTACGTCTTTGCGATCACAATTAATAGTAAGGATTGCGGCTGCAACCACAAGTTAAAACCTTGGTCAACAATTGCTCTTGATTTATTGTTTGTTTGTTAGATCTTGCTTTCTTACCCTGGTTTAGATGAATATATAAAATTGTGATTTGTTGGCTACTTTGGACAATGTTATTAGCATGTCTGGTTTAGCTTTTGCTTTTCGAACAAAGCTAACATATTGTTGCTTTGGTGAAAAATGCATTGGGAGGTTTCTCTTTCTTTTCTTGTATGTAAATCAAACAGAGTAGTTAGTACAACAGGTAAGTGTTTGGGGGGGGGGGGGGGGGGGGCATGTATAGCTAGATGTCAAGAAATACATAGTTGTATGCTTCGTTTGTAAATTATAAAATGCTCGGTGCGTATACTTATTTCTTAACTTGAGGGAGAGAGTGTAAAAAACAGTAGCTATAGCCTGTATATAGTGAATAGTAATGGTGATTAGTATGAAAGGAAATTCATAATTGTACCTTTTACATTTGCTTTTTTTTTCTTTCCATATCCCCTATCATTTCTGCTTTTCCTTTTCACACATTTGTACCATTTGTTTCTTGCTAAATAGAAAAACTCAATAGTAATTGTATACCTATACGGCTATGCCTACAGTTTCAGCCTGAAAAATTACCTTTTGCTTTTTCACATGGGTATTAATGTCTAATAATATATGTCAAAGGTGTTCAATATTATGTATTGATGAACATCTGGAAACCTTAATTTTATTTAATAAATTCCGGGCTTGGAAGATAGCAAATTATTTATCACATATATTTACAATTGCATGCCAATCTTACTAACTAATGCTGCTTCCACTACATGTTCATAGTTTTTTATTTATTTTGTTGAAGGATTTCAACAAAGTTGTGGTCTTGCAACTTCAATTCACAGCTTGCAAATGCTTTGACAGTTGAAGGAGACTACCGGGGTGCATTCTCCGCATTAGAATGTGGATATATCTGTGCTACTGAAGTACGCTATCCAGAGTTGCAGGTTAGTTGTCAAAGGTTACAAGAAAAGACATCTCGTTTGCTTCCTTGTCAGCTATTTGCATGAGATTCTAGTTAACTGAATTCTTACCACTAATAGGTAGTAGAATCTTCTGGCAGCTTTACCTTTTCAACTTTTGTACCAAAAACCCTAAAATCACTTTTGTAATAACTCTTAATAAAGTTATAATGTAAATCTAATTTTTTTAATGAATAAACCCCCCTTCTGTTTTTCCTTCCCTTGTTCTTAACTCCTCACCTTCATCTTTTTTACCTGCTTACATTATGACAATTTTACTTCTTTTCACACATGTTGCATGTGTGTCAACACTCTAGTTTTCTAAAATAATGGGTACTCCAACTATTATGAGTTTGCTATAATATTGCCATCTGTCTGTCTGTAATTCCTTGTTTTTATCATAATGGACCAGATGTTCTTTGCCACTTCAATATTGCATGTCCACCTCATGCAATGGGATGATAATAATTTGGTTGAGCAAGCTGTTAATAAATGCAATGAGATTTGGGAGTCAATTCAGCCAGATAAAGTGAGTACAAATGTTCCTTAGCTTCATGCTCTTCTATGTAGACAATGTACACTTATAGACATGTGCATGTTTTCAACTGAACTGTATCATGTTTCCTGTTTAATTTAATCTAATGTTTTATTCATTTGCTTCCACACAATCCTCAGAGACGACAATGCCCTGGCTTGCTCTTTTATAATGAGTTACTGCACGTATTCTATCGAACGCGACTATGTGATTACAAGGATGCTGCACCCCATGTAGACAATCTGGATGCTGCTGTGAAAGCTGATAGGAAGCAAACACAACATATGCAAGAGCTAGTGAAGGAGCTCAGTGCTTTAGATCAAAGTCTTTCCAGGAATGATCTTCACTACAGGGAAAGGGCAGCACTGTCTGAAAAGCAAGCAATGATTCAAGAACAGCTGAGAAACATGAATGGGTTCAGTTCAATTGGGCAGGAATCTCTTGAACCAGTATATTTTGGGAATAGCAGAAGGACACTGGGAGATAAGCTTCAGTTAGCACCACCTCCTATTGATGGGGAATGGCTTCCTAAAAGTGCTGTCTATGCACTAGTTGATCTGATAGTTGTTGTATTTGGGCGCCCAAAAGGACTGTTTAAGGAGTGTGGAAAGCGCATACAGTCTGGGATGCGTATAGTTCAAGGTTATTCAACAACTGTTTTTGCCTTGTTTATTTGCATCTTTTACTTCTTTTGGCTTTGGATCGATTTATTGCTGGTGGCATATATCATTAGAGACTGCAAATACAAAATAGAAATTGCTTGTTATGGTATATGAATGCAATTTGTATTAATATGCCGTCCAACTTAGTCTCTGATGATCTTTTGTTTTGTCTGAGTTATACCTCTCTACTTGCACTTCCGCCACCTATCATCGTTACTACTTGCCAAATATTCTATATGTCCAATCACAGATTCACAGCCGTAAAATGTCTTTTATGTTGGTTTCTAGGATTTAATTAATGTCAAATGCATTTTTGAAACATGGCTCCTTTGGATTATTCTTTCTGAAAGTGTGATCAATGAGTTGATTTGTTTCTGTTATTCGTGCAAATGGATTTCCATATTGTTCATCATTGCTGTGGAGACTGAGTAATCCTTGCCACTTTCAACTCATATTTCTTATGGAAATAATTTTTCTTCTTTGCAGATGAGTTAGCGAAGCTTGGAATTACTGATTGTGTCAGAGGTGAGATTCATTTTACTTATTTTACCTACAAGATTTTATGCTTTCATGCAACAAGGATTCCATATTCAACCTTGTTGAGCTTTCTTGTTAAGCAGAAGTGGACTTGCCACCATCTTCTATCTATATGGCTGGAGTATACTTGATGCTACTGATTCAGTTTCTTGAAAACAAAGTGGCCATAGAGCTCACACGAGCAGAATTCATCGAAGCACAAGAGGTTGGTTATGTTTCTGTTGTGCTTATATATTTGGGTTCTTGTTGTATATTATGTGATCCCTAAGGACGAGTAAAGATGTTAATGGCTTATCGTGGCTCACGTGAAAGGAGAAAGAGCTCACAGTATACTAAACATGTTGTAGAACACAATTAAAAACACAAGGAGAAAAATTAAAGCCCTGTTAAACAAAGAAAACTAAATCATTTGATAGAAACTCAACAACAAAAAAAAAAAAACAGTAGGACAAGAATAATATTTTTTTGCAGAACAGAGTCTGAGAAACTCATAATTTACAAAACAGTGTGAAAGAAATAGAGAGAGATGTACAGTAAAAATGGGATATATGCTGAGCAGAATAAAGAGGGCATGAAAGGAATGGAAATACATAATACAAAAGGAGGAAAACAAAACATGGCTTGCTTGCATCAATGATATACTTTAGAAAACTGAAGTCATTGATGATAGGCTATTCACTGGAGATGTGCTGTTCACCAAAGATGGGCAAGTGAGATATGATAGAGATGTGTGGGTGATAATAGGCAACAGAGAAGTGCAAATGATAGATGGCTAAAACGTTCAGTGAGTTGAGTGTAAAATGGGTTTTTAGCGTTTAAAACAATTTGGGTTTGTTTTGCCCATCTTTCTTTTCCTTTTATGCTGATTAGTGATTTGGATGTTTTTCTGCCATGCTGTCAAGGAAATAGTGACTTCCATGTAAAAGCCGCCCCACATGGCCTCATTTAAGAACAACGATGATGGGATTGAGAAGATGTGATAGCTTTTGCATTGTATTCTGTTAAACTTCAAATCTCAATAAATACCCACCTTATTAGCTGGCTTGCTTCTGCAGATGTTTTTCTTGTACTAGTGTAGTGGATTTGAAAAGTTGGCAGTAAATTTGCATCCTGTTATACTTCAAATTTGAAATAATTAATGCATTCTGTACGAATTTTCAGGCTTTGTTAGAGATGAAAAATTGGTTCATGCGGTTTCCAACTATATTACAGTCATGTGAATGCATAATTGAGATGCTTAGAGGCCAATATGCTCATTCTGTTGGCTGTTATAACGAAGCCATCTTTCATTATATTGAAGCAGTAAAGGTATATATAGGTTATGTCTATAACATACATGTGATAATTTTGCAGCGATCAAGATTCAGTCTTTTCAGTTTTTTTAATGGTGATATACATTCATATGCTGGTTTAGCTTGCTTGAGATCACACTTAAGGTTTTTTTGTTTAGATAATGATATGAATTGTTGATGTGGATTACTTAATGGTCATCCAGAAATAACTTCATATTTTTGTGTAGCTTACAGACAGCAAATCAATGCAAGCTATGTGCCAAACTTATGCAGCTGTTTCTAATATCTGCATTGGGGATGCTGAATCTACTTCGCAGGTGTAGTAGCACCTCTAATTGAATCAATGCTACTTACTTTTTATTATGCAGGTTGATTCCGTGAGCATTTTTTTTTAACCAAAACAGAGTTTTCCTGCAGGCACTTGATTTGATTTCGCCAGTTTATGGAGTAATGGATTCTTTTGTAGGCGTTAGAGAGAAAACAGGTGTTCTTTTTGCTTATGGTCTTTTATTGATGAAGCAACAGGATCTACAAGAAGCAAGGTAATTTTTCGTGTAATTTTTGTTCAAATTCGATCAGGGTTATTTGACTGGATGTGAAACTCCAATTAATAGTCTTGTTTGTATGGCAAAAAAGATTTCCCCAAGAATTTGGTTCACTTCATTTGTAAATACAAACTATAACATTGCCACCGTCTGCTTTGTCTGCATCACAACTATCATTCTTCAATTTGTTTAAAATAACTTATTCTAGATTAGATTATTTTCAAAATAGCTTATCATTTAAAGCTTTCGGACACAAAAGACAATCAAGCTTTCTGACAGCTAGTTATTTTCATTTTTCAAAATAGAAGTCATTTTTTTTCATGGAAATAATAAGCAAAGATCAATAATTAGTTTATGTGCAAATGCAATTTAAATGAGAGAACATTTGTCTTAAAGAAAATATTTACCACACATATCTCAGTATCTCATGATTATTTGAATTTGTACATGTCTAAGTGAAGAAGACTTGAATCACAAAATTCATGAGCTTGAAGAGAGTTACAAATCAGTTTAGAAAATCAGACCGGACTGTCCAGTTCCACCGGAAAACTGTTGAACGGGCATTATATCTGGTCCGGTGAATACACATATCAAAATTGTTTCAGTTGAAATATCTGGTCAAATACTTGGCTCTGGACCAGTCAAATCATTTAAATCGGCTGGATTTGTTTTTCCATTCCATTTCGTCAAACAATCCAAACAACATGGACACCAATTTTCTTGCCCCGAACGTGCTATATAGTGCATGTAATCGCACTGTTCTTATACATATATTTCTTTGGCAAAAACGGTGTTATTATACTCCCTCCATTCTTTATTATAAGAAAAAAAAATCATTTTTTAGGTTCATTTAATAACCGGTGTATCTGGTCTATAATATAGATACGATGCATCAATCATTCAATGAATCTAAAAAGTGATTTTTTTTGCTTATAATAAGGAACTGAGTGAGTATTTATTTTTGATAAAATATATTTTTATCTATGTATCTACATGAAAGAATATACTTTACCTATATTTGTGATCCGCAGTTTAACGGTTGACCCTCAATTTTTTCATTTCAATGGTTCAGTTTTTTAAACATTAAATGGACACAAACAATAAGAACAGTTTCTGTGCCTTAGTTTAATGTTTCTATTTCTTCCTCTTTCCTCTAAGTTGCAAATTTGTTGTAGAATTCGCTTGGCGAGGGGATTGCAGCTGACACATACTTATTTGGGGAACCTTCAACTTATTTCCCAATATTTGACAACCCTTGGCAGTTTGGCCCTTGTATTGCGTGACACTGTACAAGCCAGGGAGATATTGAGATCATCTTTGACCTTGGCAAAGAAGCTTTATGATGTTCCTACTCAAGTATGGGTGCTGTCTGTTTTGACAGGTATTTCGTTTACTAGTTTTTTTATTGTAGCATCTTTTTTATTACTTTTAAATGTGCCCAAGTTATAGTTTGCAGCTCACGCTATTTTATTCTTGTCTGTGTATTTAGATAGCTTCCACCATGTCTTGCATCTCTTGCATTGTGCTCTGTTCTGGTTTATTGATAAATATTGTTGAAGAGTACCGGGTATGGAAAGTCCGGCGTCTTTTCTCTCCGAAAGCATGGACTGATTGTCTAGTTTATACAGCAATCTTTTACTTGTTTGAGTATTGCACTGCATGGTAACTCTAGGCCAGATTCTCTATGGGTTTTATTTGTCCAAATGATCTGCAAGAGGTTTGCAGATTGTAAATGCAGTTTTTCAGTGATTAGGTCACCCTGATTCAATCTTGTTCACAAAGTAATCCCCTCTGTTCCAGATATGTCAAATTTTGTCATGGGTTATAGTGGGAGAGTGAAGAGGCAGGTCTTTTTTTTTTTTTTTTTTAATCTTTAAACGAATAGACGAAAATCTTTTCCCAAGAATCCTGTAGATATGGTGAGTCTTCTCTTTGTAAGAGCTGATATGGCTCATTTGCTGGTATACAGTTATTTGTTTTCTTTAATTTATAGTCTTTTATCAATTGGTCCAAATTGTCAGATTCGAACCAGCAATCTAAGGATATCATTGTTTGGAACAATTGATCCCAGCCCTGTTTCAGCCTCATTACTTAGACTCAAAGATTTTATCCATGGTTGTCAAACTCTTGACTACTCAAAATTATATGGATTTGTTAGTGTAAACTTGGGCAGACTCGTAGAGATTCACACAGAATCAGAGGTTTGAGGGTGTTTGAACTTTGAACTAGTCAATAACATAATGGTTATTTTCTCCCATGAATGCCTGAAATGGATATCGTTGAATGATAAGGCTGCGTGGTGCAGAAGAAAACATTAACTTGAGTGTTATAATGGTAGTTAAAAATCGTGATTCTACTCATAAGCCCGCACGATCTTACAGTCTTATACGAGTTGAGTCCACAGAGATTTAATGAGTTTTCATAGACTCTCATGTTTGAAAACTTTGATTCAAACCAAGACATTTGGTTCAAGTGGTTAATGAGCTCCCCCTAGGACGGATCGTTCGGGAGAACCCGAATTCAATTTCTGGTGGGAACAATTCTTGGCCAGGCTTGCTTTACTTACCTCGCGGCCGAACTCTGGATTACCGGGGCCCCCTTCCCCTGGGAACCAGAGGGTTAATACCAAAAAAAAGCCACTTTGATTCAATCCCTCGGACAAGTATCTATAGAAAACTAGCTCAGTAATTAGCAGATGCATTAGCTGTCATATAGTGGCAACTTTGATAGACAAACAGATGGGTGGATGGATGTGTTTTCTCCATTTCTTTCTTGTAAATGTTTACTTTTATTTATAAAAAATACTATATGAATATACTTCTTCGTTGTTGCAGCTTTATATAAAGAATTAGGAGAAAAGGGAAACGTAATGGAGAATGCTGAGTATCAGACAAAAAAATCAGAAGATTTGCAGAAGAGATTAGCTGATGCACAAGCATCCGTTTGTCACATCGAAATAGTAAGCTTATATTGACAAAGTTGCACTATCTCTGTGTTTAAGCTTTTAGTGAATTAATTTGTTTCACCATTTTGATTAACAGATTGACAAAGTAAGATTTGAAGGTATGCAGCTCCATGAGTTGGACATGAAACGTGCAATGGCAGGTCCAACTGTTGGCATCAATCTTGATATTCCAGAATCTATTGGCCTGTCAACACCTTCACCTTTTCAACCATCGATAAGGCTAGTTGATATAGATGGTAATAGTAGTAGAAGACATGGAAAACGGAGAATATAGTGTTTTCCTCATGGAAGTGAACCTGGTACATTATTGTGAATTAGTTATAGGTAATTACTCCAAGGTGCAAGCAGGTTGACAAGTTTCATCCAGAAGGTTTCATGATGTTACCTCTCGTCAACAAGTTTGTCTTTCATGCAAAGCATCTGTTGAAGATCCTGTACAGTTAATTTAAGATGTACTCTGTTACTCCTAGTATGATAGACAGTAGAACTCACTGGTTAACATGTTAACATATTATTATAACAGAGTTGTTGTATCATAAGAGAAAAAAGTAGAATAGGTTCTATAAGGTAGTTCAGTTAGAATTTCTTGTGTTCAATTCAGCTATTTAAGCCATTGTTTTTAGTTAATAGATGTCAATTTGCTTTCTCATTTAGTGATGTCATATTGGAAATCAACTGCAAAAGTGTTAAACAATAGTATTTGCATTATTTCTTTTAGGAAATTAATGACTTGTGTATTCTAAGAGCATATGTAATGGTCTTTCTCATAGAACTTACTTTGATTTTTATACGCCACTAATAAGTAGTCCTTTCAACACTGTCATATTTTTGCAACTCATAAACATTTTGCTTCAATGTTAAGGTATGATAAATTAATGCTTAATTGCATTTTTGGTCTTATCTTTATTTTAGGTTTCAAGTTGGTCTCTTATCTTTTAAAAGTTTCAAGTTAGTCCATTATCTTTTCTGCAGGTATCATGTTGGTTTCTCTCGTCAAATTTTTCACTATTACCATTAAATTTGGACACGTGGCAAACAGAAACCACACTTGGAAAGATGACACATGTCCAAATTTAACGGTAATAGTGAAAAATTTGACGGAGGGACCAACTTGAAACCTACAGAAAAGATAAGGATCAATTTGAAACTTTTAAAACTTAAAAGACAAGGGACCAATTTGAAACCTAAAATAAATATAAGGACCAAAAATGCAATTAAGCCATAAATTAATGATGATAGAATATCTTATTGCAACCAAAGATTAATGATAATACCGTATCTTATTTAAGCTATTTTTGCAAATTTTATGTTATTCATATTGCTACATCAAGTTCTTTCAATGGTGTGAAAAAAATAAGAAACAAATCCATCCTTCTATAAAATTCACTAAAATACTCTTATGCAGAGTAGAGGTTTCTTAAATATTTTTATAGATTTTACCGTTGAATGATATTTATTTTGTAAAACCATTTTTGTTTTTGACGGGTTGTAAAACCAATTCTTATACAAGCAATCGGTTCTTATAAATATTTAGGAATAAAAAGTATTTGTTTTAAAAAAGTAACAACGGATAAGACTCGTTGAAGTTTTTAAAAGATTATATTATTGAAGTAAAATGTAAATTCAAGAGTTTGGTCTATTGGTAAAAAAAACAGATTTTGTACTTGAATGTTTTGGGTTCGAACCCCTTTAATGTCTTGGAGGAGTTAAATATAAATTCCTTTTATGAATGCAGGTGAATTACCTAAAAATAACACTGAGATATTGCACATCATTTAAAGAATTTTAGGTGATCGGTAACTAAGTAGATCAAAAATAAATATTATTTGGTACATGCTTGTTTTCACATTGAAATTACATTTAAAGTGCGTCTTCCTTGAAGCATCTATTTACAACTTCTCAGTATTCACGATAAAATTGTCATGAAACGTGAGAAAGCGGAGAGAAACGTCAAACCAAACATAGCACTATTGTACTTATATTTTCCATTCTCAATCAGAACATAGATAAGTTATATAAAGTTTTTCGTAAAAAAAAAAAAAAATTTAATATAAAGTTTAAATAAACATGACATGGTGGTGCAATAGCCAAATATTTGACATTCTTTTTTTGATAAAAAAATATAAGGGTCATGTTAAATGATGCACTTATTAAACATACCAAAAATAGAAATAAAATATAAAGTTAATGTTGATAAAAACAACTTTTTACACTTTTCAATGCATTGAATGCAAGAGTTTCAAGACAAAATTTCCTTA
Organism: Trifolium pratense; assembly: GCF_020283565.1. Taxonomy (NCBI): domain Eukaryota; kingdom Viridiplantae; phylum Streptophyta; class Magnoliopsida; order Fabales; family Fabaceae; genus Trifolium; species Trifolium pratense. The sequence continues at coordinate 35,129,019 of NC_060062.1, read as the reverse complement.
TTTATTTGCTTAACTAGTGCACCGGGTGCACTATTTAACATTTTCCAAAATATAAATATTTTTCTACTCTTGTTGATGAAACATATAAGATACAATGATTCAATAAAAGTATATCTAATTTTAGCGTTAAATAAATTTGTTGCCCTTATAAATATTTCAAATTTTATTTTTACTCTAAAAAATTTAAGCAAGTTTTAGTCCCTTAAACGTTTTCCGTTATAAATTTTGGACTCTGCTTTTAAATCAATTCATGTGTTCATATCTTAGATATCTCAAATAAAAGAGCATATTCGTAAGTTTGCTTATCCAAAAATAACGTCAATGTGTCCATGTCAAAATAAGGTTAAAATAAAGGTGCAACAAAAAGGTGATGTGATAATTAGAGATGGTGTCAAACCTCTACAAGATAAGAAAGTTATAGACATTGAGAAAGACGATGATACGAAGGTTGAATATTTGAGTGTCGAGGATGAAACAATAGATCTAGCCAAAGGTTATATCATTATAATTGATATTTTCAAGTTCCCGTGAGCATAGTTCAGTTGACAGGGACATTGCATATAATATACAGAGACCGATGTTCGAATCATGGTAGTCTCACTTATCCACTTAAAAGGTAAAATTCTAATCACTAGACTACTTAATAAACAAAAGAAATTGATATTTTGATGTAAAATGATTAGAATTAGAAACTATAGGCTAACTATTATATGTGAAATGATATTTTGATATAATGTACTTATTTATGTCATTCTTGTCTTTTGCTATGTTCATTGATGATGTAATATTTTTATTTTTATTTTTTATGGTATCCTCCCGGTTTTGAGTCCTAGAAATCGAACCTTCTTTTCCTTCATTCAAGTTCTAGAACTCAAATTAATCTTGTACAATAATTTAAATTTTAACAGGAAGCAAATTGCATCTGAATTCTAAATAAAAATTACATCAAAATCAATAAAAACAAATTACATAAAATTGTGTCAGAATGAAACTAACTAGGGTTTGCCGTCGACATCTTTCTATAGGGATAAAAGATGAGATGGCTCAACTCTCCACTTTTGAAGGCAGGATGAGAGCAAATGAATTATCTTGTCCACACTCACAAATGTGACATAATTACCCATCCATTAAATAAGTTATATTTCTGTTGCAATTTGCAAACAACTTAGTAGTTTTCGTTCGATTGGTCATATAATGTTGTCGTTCTTCATTTCCAAACAGCCAATTGTTGATTAGCATAACATTCTCAATCATCATCAAAGAAGAACAATAAGAACGTTATGACTAATCAATGACGAACTATGGAGTCGTTTACCCACAAACTTGAAACTTTTGAGAATAATTGACAACAAAATAGTTGAGAGAAGAAATGATAGGTGTGAGGGATGAATGATGTGAAGAGCTACAAATAAAACAAGCATATCCTCTATAAAGGATAGGTAGAGCTACAAATAAAACAAACATAAAAAAACAAACTAATCCTATAAATTCTAAACATATTCTCCTGAAAATTTTAAATAGAAATAAAAATATTAAATTTTAATATTGTCTTCTTTTAAATATAAATTTAAACTATATTTAAATGTAAAATCTTGAAAAGATATTTAGGCATATTATTCTCTAACACATCTCATATACATATGGTCCAAGAAAATCATATGAATAGTAAACAAGTCAATAACAAATCATTTATTTTGAGATGACAAGAGTTACAAACTAACAATATTGTGTTGGTCAGAATATTCCATTTTATTCAAGTGAGAAAATATCCTTTCTTCCTTAAAAAAAAACAAAAAAAAACGTATCCAGTCTTGTTGGCGAATTGAGAATCCCTGCATTCACTTCTCTTCATTACAAAAGAAAATAAAATATTAAAAAAAAAGTTTAATTGATATGCACCGACAATATTATTTAGTTTTACACAATCGTCTAATAAACAACTATTATTTTATCATGTCATATCAAAAAAATGGGATGAAGTGGGATGATGTGACAGAAAACATAATTAATATTGATTGAAAATATAAAATTATTTTACATCGTCCTTGTCGAACACGTTTATGTATCTAACCCTCCGCTGCAAAATAATGAACTTGACTGAGAGAAACGGAAAAGGGAGAACCCCCGTTTCTTCATAACCCACATTTCTTGGTCCAGCTACACATGCTAATACTGAAAGATCTCTTCCCCTTCACCCCTTGCTTATTATTCTCTCTCATTCGATTTAGTTACAAAGAGGCGAAGTAGTGGTCTCTTTCTCTCTCAAAATGTTTGCCGCTGCTTCCAGGCACGCCAGACCTACAGCTGGCAGCGGCAATCGTATCCGGTCACTTCTAACTGCTTCCGGCATCACCACCGGTTACTCAATTCCCACCACTAACGGTTACCGTTACGGTTACAATAACGGAATCAGTTACAGTAACTATCACCACAAAACATGCCCAAGCTTACTTTTCTCTATCAAAGGCTTTCTCTCTGAATCATCATCATCATCATCATCATCACCATCTGGCAGAGTAACCAATTCATTCATATCATTACCTGTTTGTTCAAATGCCTAACTGAATTATTTTTTTTAATTTCGTTTTTGATTTTTATTTGTTGGATTCAATTTCTACTATTCAAATTCAATGATTTTGATTTTGTGTGGTGCAGAATTTGAAGGTAGATGGAAAAGCATTGTTTTCAACTTCAGCTAAAACTGATGATGGAAGTCAGAAGAACCAAAAAAGTTCTACTACTGTTGCTAAATCGCTTCCAGGTGGTGGGCAAATGGCGGATATAAAGATCCTAAAATCACTTGCTGGTTACATTTGGATGAAAAATAATCTCGAATTTCAGTTTCGGGTTGTTGCTGCATTGTTTTTACTTGTTGGAGCTAAGGTTAGTGGGTTTTGGTAGCTTTTCTTCAATAAAATGCTTATTGTTTAAGTGATTATGTAGAAGTTGTTTATTTTATGCTTGTAGAGAGAGAATGAGAGTAACTATGCATTTGCTCTGTATAAAGTATAAACATTTTATAAATTGTTATGGGAGATTGCGAAAATAAATAAACTAGTAAATGTCCAATTTCGTTGCTGAAATTGTAGGATTGTACCAACCTAGTTCTCTATATTAACATTATTCCAATGATTCCAAAAATAGAAAAATATTAGTCAAAGTCGTCCATCTATATGTATTTGGTATTTGTAGCGACTGTAATGAGTAATGACATTATGATGGTAATCTTGGAGATGCATTTCAAACTTAGTGAATAATGTTAGGGATGTATTGGATAACATATCCAAACAGAGGTACGAATTGGATTAACATTTTACAAGTTTAGGGTTTATTTTGGACTGTGGAAAACTAAATTAATACGATCCTATAATTTTAGGTACTGTATTGGGTATTTTACTGTAAATAAATTGAAAACATCTTATGAGCATATAAGCTACTTTATAAGCTCTTGTGAAAAATTACCCAAGTACTAATGCCATAATAAGTTAAGCCCAAATTAGCTCTTCGAGACACCCTTTTATTCATTGTGTTGTGGCTAACTACGTAACATGATGATACTATTGATTAGTGACTATTGTTGTTGGTAGTTGATCTTTGCTGCTAAGTCACTTATTCACTTGTGATGGTCCATGCTCTATTTCTATGTTTCAGGTTGTGAATGTTCAGGTCCCTTTCTTATTCAAGCTTGCAGTTGATTGGTTAAATACTGCCACGGGCAATGCTGCTGCTGTTGCTTCAAATCCTACTGTGATGGCCCTTTTTGCTACCCCCGTGTCAGTGTTGATTATATATGGGATTGCACGTTCTGGAGCTTCTGCTTTCAATGGTATTTATAAATGAATGATTGATATACTTGTTTTGTCTACCTATTGAAGTTGGATTTACCTATTGAGATGGACTTGAAAGTCATTATAATTCTAAATTTTAGTGCCTAAGCCATTGAAAACACTTGTTGAAGTTACATTTTATACTCCTTGGATTTCGACCTATAATCATGTTAAAGATTTAAACTTTGGTTTTTTTTTTCTTAGTCAACTAGTAGTAACAGCAATGATAAAGTATATATTTAAGAACTGAAATGAATTATTAAAACAAAGCAAAGGAAATATGGAAATAGGAGTGCAGTAGTGCCACGGCAACCACAACACCCTTGAAACAGACATTCTCATAATATTAGTGATGAAAATTGTAGGCAAAGATACATTTTTAAAGATGCAGAATTCTCAGAAAACTAAACATTAACTCTGCAATAAATAATTACAATGGTTCAGATGGACCTTCAATGACTGAGCCATGAGCTTGACTAATGACATCTGATAGGAACCATCCAAACTAACTAAGAATGACTTCAAGTTCAAACACATTGAGACCATAGTCATGCCTAATAAGGTTTGATCTTTCCTAAAGAGCATAAAATACTACAAAAATTGCTCAAATAGCTACTAATAAATGTATTAAAAGGTTTCCCAATTTTAGGCACCTATTCAAAGTCCAAACTTTTGCTTCAGAGATGAATTGGCTTTTGCATGCTTATAGACTGTAGGAAGCAAAGCCTCAAATAGCACATGAGCTAACGTGGTAGCGGCGATTCTCCTCTATTAAATATTGGCATTGCAATATTGATGTAGTTACTTATATCTATGTCTCTTTGAGAAGAGCCTTGGTTTTTTAAAGATTCATTCTGTTGACTTCCGTTTAAATGATATAACTAATTGTTACAGAACTGCGGACTGCTTTGTTTTCCAAGGTAGCATTGCGAACAATTCGTTTAGTTTCAAGGAAGGTATGCTACTTTCATGAGTTTGGTTCATCTGATAAGTAGAAGTATTTTCTGAAAATTTGTTTGTATCAATACATTACACAATTTTTTTTTATTATATAAACAGTTGTGGTGTATCTTCCACCTATTTTTCAAAATCCCAGAATAGTTGGTTGTATGATGTCATGATATTCAATTTAAATTTATGTTAGTGTCTGACTGTTGCAGGTCTTTTCACATTTGCATGACCTTGACCTTCAATATCATCTAAGGTATGGCTTCTGCCATTCAGATGTGTCTAATCTGTCTCTACCTTTACACATGTTTGTGTGTGTGAATGAATGATTGAGAAAACTCAGAAAAGTAAGGTTTTATTACCCAAGTAACAGCCAACAGGCACTGAGCAAATAATGAAATAAAAACAAAAAGAAGGAAAATATATCTGAGAAGAGAGACTTCTCTGCGCAGTGGCTAATATTCACCTCTCTTTATGCTTTTCATATGGATTGTGGGTGTGTTGTCCATTGTTTCATTGTGTATGCCTCTCACCTAATTAATTTTTTTTCCAGTCGAGAAACTGGTGGATTAAGTCGAATAATTGATCGTGGTAGCCGTGCAATAAATTTCATTCTCTCCGCTATGGTGTTCAATGTAGTACCCACTGTATTAGAGGTATGCCTCAGTTTTTTTCTTGTTTCTTAGTTATGTTTTCCCATAGTGTAGATCATTTAGGAACAGAACATGGAAGATATTTAATGGGAATTGTATCTTCACCTTTTAACTCCGTGGTGTCTATGTTTTCATTAACAATTTTTGTAAATTATTTTATCATCCCAACTCTGGCTTCTTTCTTCTTGAACAACTTCAACAGATTTAACACATATCCATCCAGATATCTATGGTATCAGGTATACTGGCCTACAAATTTGGAGCACCTTTTGCATGGATTACTTCCCTGTCAGTTGCTGCTTATGTTGTTTTCACACTTTCTATCACACAGGTATGATACCTTGTTATATACGTTACTGGCATCGTGTCACCTTTGTATTTCATTCACATTTTGTATTTCCAGTTCTCAGTATGTTTGTTATTGGCCAACTGCACTGGTAGGACAAATGGATTTTTGAAAAGTTCTTTACTCTTATGTTTCCTGCCTTTTCAGTGGAGGACTAAATTCAGGAAAGCCATGAACAAGGCTGATAATGACGCTAGTACTAGGCAAATTGATTCACTTATTAATTATGAGGTCAGCATTTCATTCACTAATAATACCAATATTTTCATTTATTATGCTGTTTTATTTTATCGTTAATGTGGTTATCACTATGGGATTGATTTTTTTTTTCACTCTCTTTTTATTGTTTTACAGACCGTCAAATATTTCAATAATGAAGGTTATGAAACCGATCATTATGACAAGTACCTAAAGAGTAAGTAATCAGTCTTTTGGTCAAATAGAATTTGAGACTTCGAGTTCTTGATCAACTTTTTAAAAAGCTTGGTATAGTGTCATTATTGGGAAACACCCAATCCCCAAATCGACTTCATGTATGACCTAAATAGGGCTTATAAAGCTGAGACTATCATCACTTTACAAGGCGGTTTTATGGGGTTTATTATGCCTAAAACATAAGATGGTATGAGAGCCTATTTAGATTTTTGTTATTGTTGGGCCACCCATATTATTCACGCACCAAACTCAGTAGCCTTGTGCGTGAGGTGGTATATTGGGAAAAATCCAAGTTTTACATTGGCTAGAGGTATGACCTAAATAGAGATTATATAGCTAAGACAACTCGCACCTTACAAGCCGATTTTGTGTTGTTGCGTGAGATCCAAAGCCTAAGAAGGAAGGGAATTATGTTGTGGAAAAGGAATAATAACTAGATACTGATGTAATTAGATTTTGTACAATTTGATTTGTTGTTTTACAAAACAACTATTGTAGAATCTTCTCTCATTTTATTTTGAATGCATTGTAATTCTGATGTATGATTTATGTGCTTGTGCTGCTGTGATTTGTGATTTCACTGTTCAGGGTATGAGGATGCTGCTCTGAAAACCCAACACAGTCTTGCTTTGTTGAACTTTGGTCAAAATGCTATATTTAGTGCTGCTCTTTCTACAGCAATGGTTCTATGTTCTCAAGGAATAATGGATGGCACAATGACCGTTGGTGATTTGGTAAAGTTTAATCAAATTAAATTTGAAGTCAAGGGTAGCTTTTCTTCATTGAAGTTTTTATAAGTTCTATGATGCATGTGTTTTACTTTTATATTGAGGAAGGATCTCTTATCCTGTGGTCTCTTTGTAATTAGCTTCTCTTTGATTAAATGTATTTGTTGTTTTGTTTATATACAATAATGTAAATATAAAAATTCTGTCCATATTTAATAATCATGACCCTTATAATAACTAACTCAATATGCAGGTGATGGTAAATGGGCTCCTCTTCCAACTGTCTCTTCCACTCAATTTCCTTGGCAGTGTTTATCGTGAAACTATACAAAGTCTAATTGACATGAAATCCATGTTCCAATTACTTGAGGTATCTTCCCCATTAAATTTTAAAAAATTATCTTCCTCTTAAATTATATGTGTATTTTTTATTTTGAAGTTTCTTTATTTCACCTGAGTATGCACTTGTTTGTGTGAACATGATTAATATACATATATTACTTTATGTAAGTGTTAGGTACCCAATTAGGTGTTACTCTATTTGTTAGTTGATTGGAAATAATTAGGTTGGGCTAGTTAGAGGGCTAGGCTGTAATATATATTCATAAGAGGAAGGGATTAGAGGGTAGTAATCTCATTATTTTGGAAAGAATTGTGACCTCGGGGAATAGGGAACTGCAGACTCTTGAAGTTGCACTTGTTTTCAAATAGATATTCCCTATTCTTTGTAATAAAATACCAGAATATCATTTGTTGAATTATTTCTTAACTGAGTTGTTCTTTTTTCTTAATATTATTACAGGAAAAAGCAGACATTAGGGATAAAGAAAATGCAAAGCCTCTAAGATTTAATGGTGGGAGGATCCAATTTGAGAATGTACATTTTAGGTGCGTGATTGTCCCTTTACTCCACAATAATGCTACCATTCCTTTAATTGAATTTTGGCTAATACATAGGATCTGCTTGATGTGCTTAAATATGTGGTACTTGAAAGGACACATTTTGAGTTTCATGTTTAATTTTTAAAATGGTTACGGGACAGTTCAAATCTAGGAATGAGAAACAGGACAAAACTCTTAAATTTTGTTATTCCAACAAACTATGAGACAACTTCTTGTCTCAATGTTAACACTGCTTAAAAGATAAAAATACACATTTTTTTATTCAACAGTCATATCAAACCAAATTCTTAATTCAAAATTTTATGTTTTTTCTTCTCTCTATCTAAAACCCCATAATTTCGATAAGAATTATCATAAATATGATATTGATAGTTATGAAGTGACTTTATGTAATTACGGTACTTAGGGTAACTGTAATCCTTGTATTTATATTTATGTAATCTAATATATAATATTCTCCGGTGTGTACTTAAAACACAATCTCCTGTGTGCATCTTCGTTTTCTTATTTCTCAACCAGTCAAATCAAACCCATGATCTTCCCTAGCTGCCTTATAATACAAATATAATTGTTCTACACATGTTGGATATTAATAATTAATAATTTAGTTGATGCTTGCTAATTAGTTGCAGAATATAGAAGGCATGGAAAATTGTATTTGATAAAAGATCTTTGCTATATTACAAAGCTAACAACACACTGATCAAATATAACTTTCGTGTTTTGACTAATATTTTTGTGATTATATATTGATTCATGCTTCAGTTACCTCACAGAGAGAAAGATACTAGATGGAATATCACTACTTGTGCCAGCTGGTAAAAGTGTTGCAATTGTTGGGACTAGTGGAAGTGGTAAGCTTCACCGTGATGAAATCATTTATTTTCTTAAATTATTTACTTGCAAAGCTGTCATTAGAAACTTTTTCCCGCTGCCTATGGTCAGTAAGAAAAATTGTTCCATGGATAGATTTTAGCCTTTTAGACCTATATCACAAATGATTTTCTCCAAGGTACTACCTCTGTTCCTAATTAGTGGCACCTTTTGGCAAAAGTTATCCCTAAATATAAGTCCCATTTCAAATTACTAGATACATTTATTATATTTTCGAAATATACCCCTAATTACTAAGGGTCTGTTTGGTAAACAAGCTATCTTACAAGCTATCTTACAAGTTATGTCTTATAGCTTATCCACTCTGTTTGGTAATGACAATAAGCTAGCTTATTGGACTAGCTTATATGCTTATTTATTGGGTACTGAGTCAGAGAACAACCCTTAGGCGCTATGTTCTTAAGAAGCTTCAAGTTGCCCTGCCCTAGCCTATTGTTTACTGTGACAATCAAAGCACAGTTGCCATGGCCCATAATCCTTTGCTCCATGCCAGGACATATGGAAATTGACCTTTTCTTTGTTAGAGAAAAGGTCTCGGCTAAACAACTTAATGTTGCTCATCAAAAGACAGATATACTAACCAAACCCTTATCTACTACAAGGTTTCTTGAGTTACGTGATAAGCTCAATGTGGCTCGTTCTCTTTCTCAAGTTGACCCACCTTGATCTTGAGGGTGTGTGTATGAATATATGAGTTCGCAACTCTTTGGGTTTACTGCTATAATAAAAAGCAGTTTCTACCCTCTGTGTCTGAGTTAGTTTAGCTGTGCCACATCAGCATCAGTTGTTAGAAAACAGTTATAACTGCCTAACTTGCAGAGCAAGTTTGTTAGATGTGGGTGTAGGTTAGTCCCAGCAGAGTGCAGGTTAAGCACCATATAAATTCTGTAATATCTCTTTGATTCATTCAGTCAATAGAATGTTCAAGGAATACAAAATTCCATTTCAGTTTTTTCTCTTTTCTCTCAATTTTCCTTTACTTTAATATGATTTCTGGTGTGTGAATAGTCTATGCTAGTAATGTGTTTATTTCTGACATATTTCATATTCATACATGATTGACAGGAAAATCAACCATTCTCAGAATGCTATTCAGATTTTTTGATCCCCATTCTGGAAGTGTAAGAAATTAATATACTCTGTATTGGGTTTAAGCTAATATCTCTGCCATGCTATATATGACATTTAGCTTTTTCTTTTGGTGGTAATTTACTTTGTTTGTGGTAGTTTAATGTTTACCATCCTTTTCGGATTTATAAACACTAGATTTTTATACATCTTTGCTATATGAATCTAAAGATGTGTACTTGAGTTATTTTTTGGAAGTAGAGTCTCTTATTTATGGCTTATACTAGAGTCCAATGCCATGGTTTGACACATGTAATTGATCTGCTGAATGACTAGTTTAAAGCTTGGTTGTTGTCTTTTATATCTAGTAAGTTGGACTCTGCTTCTCTCCCATTCTCATTCAGAACCTGTACTCTACAGATAAAGATAGATGATCAAGATATTCGGGACGTAACCCTTGAGAGTTTACGGAAGTCTATTGGTGTTGTTCCACAAGATACTGTAAGTTAACAAAACATCTATCTCTTGAATCACGCATTGTTGCCCTTGCTTGATCTTGCAAGTCGTGAAACCTGAGTGATTATGTGTAGGTACTTTTCAATGATACGATATTTCATAACATTCACTATGGTCGGCTTTCATCAACAGAAGAGGAGGTAACTTTTGTTGTGCTGTACCTTTGCTTGCCTTTTCATTTTACAAATTTCCTTTGTTAGGTTCCAACTTGTTCTTGGCTTATGAATAACTGTATGCTTACAGGTCTATGAAGCTGCCCGGAAAGCAGCAATCCATGACACTATCATGAGTTTTCCAGAGAAATACTCCACTGTTGTAGGAGAGCGAGGCCTAAAGGTGATGAAACCACTATTTATTTTGGATAATGTTTTTCAGTATTGTGCTTTTATGATATTTTGTTTATAGGATACATATGGTTTTGTTATTGCAAATCTCAAGAGATGGACCCAATAGAGAAAATCCAATGTTATTTTCATATATGATAACATGTCAAGTTAATATGAAACTGATCTAGAATATGCAATTTTAGAGGAAACAACCATTTTGATCCCTGGATGGGTGAGACGTTGTCACTATAGTGTCAAATGTATCAGAATTGCAAACACATCCCTAGCACCTCTTTTGTTAGTGATTTTATGAATTAAATTGCTCAACGAGAAACACATTCGAGGACTAATGAGACTACCAAAAAACATATTCTAGGACCCAAAAAAAAAATTGTAGGACCAAAATGACTAATAAAAGAGACATGGATGTGTTCGCAATTTCACTGCATATAGGGACTATAGTGACAATGCCTCACATCCAGGGACCAAAATGGTTGCAATAGTTGTAACTTGGTATGGACAAGCACTTGGAGAATCCTCCCTTAAAATTTAGCTATCAATGGGGAACGTGGGCAATGGGCATCCCTTGACACCCAAATCTCTATCGACATGCTTATGGAGAAATAAAGGAACACAGACCTCATATTAATGTTGGGTCTCCTCCTCCCTAATTTAGTACTGTAAATAAAATTTTACGATGACACTCAAATTTTCATGGACTATGGTTTTTTAACAGTTAAGTGGTGGTGAGAAGCAACGTGTTGCCCTTGCTCGGGCATTCTTAAAAGCACCTGCAATACTGTAAGTATTCTGATCATATATATACTGGGGCACATTTCTGTGTTGTATTAGTCCAATTTCTTTAAACTGCCGTGTCATGCTCGTAGGTTGTGTGATGAAGCTACAAGTGCTCTAGACAGTACAACAGAAGCAGAGATTTTAAGTGCATTGAAGTCACTATCAACTAATCGAACTTCCATATTCATTGCTCACAGGCTCACCACTGCAATGCAGTGTGATGAGGTAAGCTCACTCTATATAGATTAACACCCTTTTGACAGTTCTCAATTTAGTGCTTATTTAATGAAATTATCACAAATGATTCCAAAACACATTTAAGTGATTTTGTTTCAATTAGTAATGTATATGTTGGACACATCTTCACCATAAGGAAAGACACTTAAAAAAATACATCTCATCCTAACAGTAGATTTGTGATAAAATATTCTACCGTTCATATATCACATTTCACATCCTTGTTGTAATCAACATTATATTCCTTTTTGCCATCACATTACTTGTATTAAACGTTTTCTTTCGGCAATGTTCAGATCATTGTTTTGGAAAATGGAAAGGTGGTTGAGCATGGACCACATGAAGTTCTCATAGCAAATGCAGGAAGATATGCACAACTTTGGGGACAGCAAAATAACACTATTGATGCAATTGACACCGCCATCAAATTGGGAGCATAAAGATTCTAGAAGAAAGCATATTTTCTGTTCAAGAGAGGGGAAAAAATGCATTGCACAATGTTAATAGCGCATCATGTATTTAAGACCATTTTGAAGTTTAGTGATACAGTCCGGTTACAAGGTCTCTTCAGCACGAGTATCACATTCCTTATTGTTGGGTAATGCAGAAGGGCGCGTCAATTTGCTATAATGGTGAATTCGGAAAATTCATGCACAATTTATTGGTGTTAGCAAGGCACACATCAGTGTTAGATAGATAAATGAAGTCTATCGGCTCTCTGTGGACAGCAAGATTTTGTATTATTATCATCTATGTAGATTATAAAGTGTATTATTTGCATAACTTAAAGCACTTTCAAATAACAAGTACTTGTATATGAAGTGCTAGAATGCTTTAGCTGGAGAGTTAACATTGTTATCAGTTGATCGCCTAACAAAAGAAACTAGATAATCATGCAATAGAGACAGGTAATCTGATATTCAGTATAATCGTTTTTTTTTAATGATTTTTTTTATTCAAATGGAAAAAAAATACAAACAATACTTTACCTACAATTCGGGTTAAATACAAGGGGTACTTGACATGGTTAAATACAAGGCGTACTTGACAGGGAGGAGAGACGAAAGAGACAAATTTTCGAGCCTGAAAAAAAAAAAAAAACAGCACGAGAACACAAAAAAAAACATGTCACTAAGCCGGAGGCAAACATGTATCACCTTAAAATACAATACAAATGGTTGGTTATCCATTCAAAGGTTTAGCATGGCATACAATATGATAGCAGAGAAACAACCCACATATGTGCTTGAAAGAGATTACATTTTAATGAAGCATGAAAACTCTAAATGCGTCATGTTGTCGGACAACGAGATATAATTATATTAAATTGTGTTATTTTTTTTGATATTATTGTTAAGGTGTGTTTTGTAAGTCCAATAAGTTATGTTATAGTTTATTAGACTAGCTTGTAAACTTGTTTGATAAAAATTGACGTGTTTTGGTACCAAACTTATATAATTACTCCATCCAGTATTTAATATAAGAGAAAACTTATTTTTTAGATTTATTGAGATTTTAATGTATTTAGTCAATAATATGGACTAGATACATCAGATTCTCAATGAATCTAAAATGTAAAATTCCTCTTATATTAAGGACCGGATAGAGTAGCTTATAACATTTTTTTAGATGATATTTCAATTAGCGTATGAGCTTATAACTTTTTATATTTTATTCCATTTTTACCCTTATTATTATTTTTTTTTTTTTAATATAATAACTATCCACTATCTAGTAACAAATGTATCAATTATTAGATTAATATGCAAAAATATGAATATTTGCCAATAGAGGAGGGTGTACTTCATTAGAGGTATGAAATGAATCCCACCCACATTGAGTTCATTTGATCTAGGGGTGTACGTGGGCCGGATTGGGTTGGGTTTGGCCAAAACCCAAACCACATATGGTACTCCGGGTTGGGTTTAGTAAAATAACCACCTGTTATAACATTGGGCCGGGTTGGGTAAATCCACTAATTTCCGGGTTGGATTGGGTTGGGTTGTGGGTTACCCAAATTATTTTTCTATTTTTTTTATTAAATATCTAAATATTGAATCATCATAGTTTCTCATAAAAAATAACTCAATCAATGTATCTTCTTGAAAAATAGGGTAACTTTTTTTCACTATAAAAAATAATCATCCATTTTTTTGTGTAAATCTACTAATTTACGGGCTGGATAGCGTGTTATCCAAATGATTTTTTTGCTTTTTTTAATATCAAATGACTAAACCATGAATCACTATATTTGTTTATGAAAATTATTCAATTTTTTAAAATTTTAAAAAAATAATGTGAAAAGTTATCATATTTGTTTATAAAAATTATTCAATCTTTTTTATTTTCGTAAAAAACAGTATAACTCATTTTCAATATAAAAATATTTAATAATCAAATGAAAAAATCTTTAGTATTTTGATAAAAAAAATTCAAGAAACATAGCACTAGTGGGTTAGTGGGTTTTTTGGGTTGGGTCCGGTTTTACCCGAAATCCGATTTTTTTAATGGATTTTTCATTTTTGAAATCCATATCCACCCACTTGCCCGACCCAACCCACTTTTTTGGGTTGGGTTGGGTGGGTTTGACCGGGTCGACCGGATTTGCCCAACCCATGTACACCCCTAATTTGATCCCAAATAAAGACATCGAAGTCTCCGCTGCAAGTGAATGAAGTTGACTTCCAGAAACTTCTAAAAAAATGCTTGCTGTTGTTTCGAGGTACGCCAGACCCACCACTGTGCGCTCACTTTCAAACGGTTACCGTTACAGTTACAGTAGTAACCGCAACACCAAAATAACCCCAACTTTACTTTTCTCTATAAAAAAAGGTTTTCTCTCCGATTTATCATCATTCCATAAAAGAGTAACCAACCAATCCATTCATACCACAACATCTCATTTTACATTTTTTCTTTCTTTCGTTTTTGAATGTGATTGGAAAATTGTGTGGAACAGAATTTGAAGGTAGATGGAAAATCGTTGTTGTTGTTGTTTTCAACTTCAGCTAAAACTCATGATGATGGAAGTCAAAAGAACTAAAAAAGTTCTATTACTTACTGTTGCTAAATCGTCTCCAGGTGATGGACAAATTGCTGATATAAAGATCCTAAAATCGCTAGCTAGTTACCTTTGGATAAAAGATAATCTCGAATTTCAGTTTCGAGTTGTTGCTGCATTGTTCTTACTTGTTGGAGCTAAGGTTATTGATATGATATTGATATGCCTTAGTAGTAAATGTTGGTGCCATTGATTGGTTAAATACTGCCACAGGCAATGCTGGTGCCGTTGTTTCAAATCCTACTGTGGTCGCCCTTTTTGCTACCCCCGTGTGTTGATCGGATATGGGATTGCACGTTCTGGAGCTTCTGCTTTTAATGGTATTTATAAATGAAATGATTGATATACTTGTTTTGTTTTGTCTACATATAGATGTTGGATTCACTCATTGGGATTGACTTGGAAGTATAATTCTAAACCAAATATCTAAGAGAGACAAAATACTCCGTATTTTCTAAGAAATAGAGAAAGAGAAGTTAGTACATATTTTAGAATTATGCGCGAGCGCGGGCGAGTACACACACACACACACACACCAAATAGGTGAACATATGAAAGTTAAATGAACCAAAATTTCTTGCTGAAACCAAAATAATGAGTTAACGAGTCTAGCTTATAGAGTTGTAGGAAGCAAAGCCTCAAATAGCTCATGAGCCAACGTGGTAGCTGTGATTCTCCTCTATTAGATATTGGCATTACAATATTGATGTAGTTACTTTTATCTATGTTTCTTTGAGAAGAGCTTTGGTTTTTCCAGATTCTTTCTGTTGACTTCTATTTAAATGATATAACTAATTGTGGCAGAACTGCGGAGTGCTGTGTTTTCCAAGGTAGCACTGCGAACAATTCGTTTAGTTTCAAGAAAGGTATGCTACATTCATGAGTTTTGTTCATCTGATAAGTAGAAGTAATTTCTGTAAATTTGTTTGTATTAATACATTACACAGTTTTTTCTTTTTTTATATAGACAGTTATGTTGTGGTGTATCTTCCACTTATTTTTCAAAATCCCAGAATAGTTGGTTGCATGATGGTATTCAATTTATATTAGTATCTGACTGTTGCAGGTCTTTTCGCATTTGCACGACCTTGACCTTCAATATCATCTAAGGTATGGCTTCTGCCATGCAGATGTGGCTAATCTGTCTCTACCTTTACATATGCGCGCGTGATTGTGTGTGTGTGTGTGAGTGAATGACTGATAAAACTCTGAAAAGCAAGGTTTGATATTTGATTACACAAGTAACAACTAACACGTAATGAGCAAATAATGAAATACTGAAAAGAGAGACTTCTCTGCCCAGTTGCTAATATTTACCTCTATGCTTCTCTTATGGATTGTGGATGTGTTATTAATTGTTTCGTCATGTATGCCTCTCACCTAGTTATTTTTTTCCAGCCGAGAAACTGGTGCATTAAATCGAATAATTGACCGTGGCAGCCGTGCAATAAATTTCATTCTCTCCTCTACGTTGTTCAATGTAGTACCCACCATATTAGAGGTATGCCTCAGTGTTTTCCTTCTTTTCTTGTTGCTTTAGGAAAACGGAAGTTATTTAGTGGGAATTGTATCTTCACCTTTAACATCTTGGTGTCTATGTTTTCATTAACGGTTTTTGTAAATTATTTTACCATCCCAATTCTTGCTTCTTTCTTTGTGAACAACTTCAACAGATTTAACACATATCCATCCAGATATCTATGGTATCAGGTATACTGGCCTACAAATATGGAGCACCTTTTGCATGGATTACTTCCCTGTCAGTTACTGCTTATGTTGTTTTCACACTTTCTATCACACAGGTATGATGGTGCCTTGTCATATGCTTTATTGGTATTGTTGCACCTTTTTACTTCATTCACTTTTTGTATTTTCAGTTCTCGTATGTTTGATATTGGCCAACTGCACTAGTAGGACAAATGAGTTCTTGAAAAGTTCTTTACTCTTATTTTTCGTGTCTTTTCAGTGGAGGGCTAAATTCAGGAAAGCCATGAATAAGGCTGATAATGATGCTAGTACTAGGCAAATTGATTCACTTATTAATTATGAGGTCAGCATTTCATTCACTAATACCAATATATTTTCATTTATTATGCTGTTTAATTTTAGCTTCAATGTGGTTATCACTATGGGATTAATTTTTTCTTCTCTCTTTTTATTGTTTTACAGACCGTCAAATATTTCAATAATGAAGCTCATGAAGTCGATCATTGCGATAAGTACCTAAAGAGTAAGTAATCGGTCTTTTTGTCAAATAGAGTTTGAGACTGAGTTCTTGACCAACTTTTAAAAAAGCTTGAAAGAAACATTATTGGAAAAGACCCAATCCCTACATTGACTTGATGTATAACTTAAATAGGGCTTATAAAGCTTAGGCAATCATCAGTTTACAAGATGGTTTTGTGGGGTTTATTAAACCTAAAACTTAAAATGGTATGAGTGCCTATTTTAGATTTGTGGACCACCCATATTATTCACATACCAAGCCCAATAGCCTTCGGCATGAGGTGGTATATTGGGAAAAATCGATGTCGTACACTGGTTAGAGGTACGACCTAAATAGAGATTCTATAGCTGAGACAATTTTCGCCTTACAAGCCGATTTGGAAATATCTTGCTGTCAAAGAATAACATGACACTGTTGTCTGTAGATTTTGTACAATTTGGTTTGTTATTTTATAAAACAACGAGGATTGTAGCAGCTTCTCTCATTTCATTTTGAATGCTTTCTGTAGAGATTCAAAGAATAGAAATTCTGCATTCTCATATGTTTAGAACAAAAGGGTTGCAAGGATTTAATACACGGAGGAGGTACATAGCCACTCTCAGTCTAGGAAACTAAAAAGAAAATATAATAATTTCTCATAAACAAGGAAAATAAAAACTGAAATCCAGCAATGAGGAGATAAGGTAATATACCAAACCCCTCTTTTTCTGGGAAATAAATTTTGCTCAATAATCAGCATTTATGTGGCATATTTCCACATTTCTGATGTATGATTTATGTGCTTGTGCTATTGTGATATTTGATCTCATTGTTCAGGGTATGAGGATGCTGCTCTGAAAGCCCAACACAGTCTTGCTTTGTTGAACTTTGGTCAAAATCTTATATTAAGTATCGCTCTTTCAACAGCAATGGTTCTGTGTTCTCATGGGATCATGGATGACAGTTGGTGATTTGGTAAAGTTTCATGGCATTAAATTCCATGTTGAGGGTAGCTTTTCTTCAATGAAGTCTTTATTAGTTCTTTAATGCATGTGTTTTGCTTTTATATTGAGGATCACTTATCTTCCTGTCTCTTGGTAATTAGCTTCTCTTCGATTTAATGTATTTGTTGTTTTGTTTGTATACAATAAAAGTAAAATATAAAAATTCTGTCCATATTTAATAATCATGACCTGAATAATAATCTAGCTCAGTATGCAGGTGATGGCAAATGGGCTTCTCTTCCAACTATCTCTTCCCCTCAATTTCCTCGGTGGTGATTATCGTGAAACTATACAAGGTCTGATTGACATGAAATCAATGTTCCAATTACTTGAGGTATCTTCCTATTTAAACTTTAAAAATTTATCTTCCTTTTAAATGCTAAATGTGTATTTTCTATTATGAAGTTCCTTTCTTTGGCCTGAGTATGCACTTGTTTGTGTGTGTGAACATGGTATGCATATATTACTATATGCAAGTATTAGGTTGTACTGCCCAATTAGTTGCTACTCAGTTTGTTAGTTAGTTGGAAAAATTAGGTTGGGTTAGTTAGAGGGCTTGGCTGTAATATATATTCATAAGAGGAAGGGATTACAGGTAGTGATTTCGTTATTTTGGAAAGAATTGTGGCCTTGGGGCATGGGGAACTGCAGACTCTCAAAGTTGTACTTGCTGTTTTTAAGTAAATTTTCCCTATTCTTTGTAATAAAATACCAAAATATCGTCGACGTGAGCATATCTCAGTTGGTAGGGACATCACATTTTATATGCAAGAGCCGAGGTTCGAACCCTGAACACTCCACTTATTCACATAAAAAAGGTGGAATTTAAGTCACTAGGCTACTTGACCAATATGTTTAATATATTAGTTAGTTTAGTTCTTTCAAGTAGTGATGAAGTTTTTACATTCTGGTGAGCTTCTTGGAGTACTAAGTACTTGTATAGTAGATACCACATCGGTAACTATGTTCATGATGCAAACTCAGAAATTAAAGAATAAAAGAATATTATTCACTTTTATTTCTGATACACATTTATGTTAGAATTATCCGAAGTCAGGTCAGGTAGAAAAGGAAGCACATTAACTTTGGATCGCATGACACTTGGGGTTTCCTAGGCCGGAATCAATTATCAAAGGTGTCAATTCTACGATGGGATCTCTGTTACAGAATATATTATATTTCGTAATATAGACTGCAATCTTATCAGTGTCAGATTATGATTTTCCCCACAAATTGTGGCCTTCATTTATTTGATTACATGCTGTGTATGTCACCATATTTACTGGTAATTTTCTTTTTCTGCAGCACTTTGAGATATCGCATGCCTTTCTTAATATTATTACAGGAAAAAGCATACATTAAGGACAAAGAAAATGCAAAGCCTCTAAGATTTAATGGTGGGAGGATCCAATTTGAGAATGTACATTTTAGGTGCGTGATTGTCCCTACCCTATAAAAATGCTACCATTCCTTTAATTGACTTTTGGCCAAGACATAGGATCTGTTTGATTATCTTAAAAATGTGGTACTTGAAAGGACACATTTTTTGTTTAATTTTTAAAATGGTTATGGGACAGTTCAAATCTAGAAATGAGATACAGGATAAAACTCTTAAATTTTGTTACTCCAACAAACTATGAGACAACGGTTGTCCCAATGTTATTACTACTTGAAAAATAAAACTACACCTTTTTATTTATTCAACAGTCATGTCAAACCAAATTCTTTCATGTTTTGACTAATATTTTTGTGGTTATATATTGATTCATGATTCAGTTACCTCACAGAAAGAAAGATACTAGATGGAATATCACTACTTGTTCCAGCTGGTAAAAGTGTTGCAATTGTTGGGACCAGTGGAAGTGGTAAGCTTCACCATGATGAAATTAGTTATTTTCTCAAATTATCATACTTGCAAAATTGTCGCTAGAAACTTTTTCCTGCTGCCTATGGTCGGAATGAAAAATTGTTCCATGGATAGATTTTAGCCTTTTAGACCTATATCACAAATGATTTTCTCCATGGTACTACCTCTGTCCCTAATTATAAGCACCTTTTGGCAAAACTTATCAAAAATATAAGTCCCATTTTAAATTACTATATACATTTATTATATTTTCCAAATATACCCCTAATTAGTACCCCTAAGGCTCTTTCTGGTAATACCAATAAGCTAGCTTATAGCTTGTTGGACTAGATTGTAAGATTATTCTTGAGTGTTGAGGTGAGAAAACAACCCTCAGGTGATGTTCTTAACTGAAACCAATATATATCAAGGATCTTCTTGTTAGGACCAATATGCATGAAGCCAACCCCATCTCCACTCCTGTGGCCTGGAGCTCCAAACTATCCAAAACTGGTTATGCTCATTTCGAGGATCCTTATCTATTTCGTTAGTTTAGCTGTGCCACATCAGCATCAGTTATTAGATGACAGTTATAACTGTCTAACTCACAGAGCAAGTTTTTTAGATCGGGTGTACGTTAGTCCCAGCAGGTGCAGGTTAAGCACCATATAAACTCTGTAATTTATCTTTGATTCATTCAGTCAATAGAAAGGAATACAAAATTCGATTTCAGTTTTCTCTTTTCTCTCAGTTTTTTTCCTACACTTTAACGGATTTTCTGGCTAGTGAATAGTCTATGCTAGTAATGTGTTTATTTTTGACATTTTTCATATTCATATATGATTGACAGGTAAATCAACCATTCTCAGAATGCTATTCAGATTTTTTGATCCCCATTCTGGAAGTGTAAGAACTGAATATACTCTGTATTGGGTTTAAGCTATATTGCCATGCTATATATGACATTTAATGTTTACCATCCTATTTGGATTTATAAACACTAGATTTTTATACATCTTTGCTATATGGATGTGTACTTAAGTTATTTCTTGCAAGTAGAGTCCAACGCCATGGTTTGATACATGTAATTGATCTGCTGAATGACTATTTTAAAACTTGGTTGTTGTCTTTTATATTCAAGTTGGACTTTGCTTCTCTCACATTCTCATTCACAACCTGCTCTACAGATAAAGATAGACGATCAAGATATTCGGGAGGTAACGCTTGAGAGTTTACGGAAGTCTATTGGTGTTGTTCCACAAGATACTGTAAGTTAACAAAACATCTTATCTCTTGAATCACGTATTGTTGCCCTTGCATGATCTTGCAAGTCTTGAAACTTGAGTGATTATGTGCAGGTACTTTTCAATGATACGATATTTCATAACATTCACTATGGCCGGCTTTCATCAACAGAAGAGGAGGTAACTTTTGTAGTGCTGTACCTTTGCTTGCCTTTTCATTTTACAAATTTCCTTTTTTAGGTTCCAACTTGTTGTTGGCTTATGAATTACTGTATGCTTACAGGTCTGTGAAGCTGCCTGGAAAGCAGCAATCCATGACACTATCATGAGTTTTCCTGAGAAATACTCCACTGTTGTGGGAGAGCGAGGGTTAAAGGTGATGAAACCACTACCTATTTTGGATAATGTTTTTCAGTAGTGTGCTTTTATGATATTTTGTGTAGGGGTATATATGGTTTTGTTATTGCAAATATCAAGAGATGGACCCATAAGAGAAAATCCAATGTTATTTTCATATATGATAACATGTCAAGTTAATATAAAACTGATCTAAAATATGCAATTTTAGAGGAAACAACCATTTTGTCACTATAGTCTCAAATGTATCAGAATTGCAAACACATCCCTAGTGCCTCTTCTGTTAGTAATTTTGTGAATTAAATTGACCAACGATAAACACATTTGAGGACTAATGAGACTACTTAAAAACATATTTGAGGACCAAAGTGACTAATAAAAGAGACATATGGATGTGTTTGCAATTTCAATGCATATAGGGACAATAGTGACAATGCCTCACACATTCAGGGACCAAAATGGTTGTAATAGTTGTAACTTGATATGGACAAGCACTTGGAGAATCCTCCCTTAAAATTTAGCTTTCAATGGGGGAATAACCAAGCCACATAAATACTTCACCAAGTATTTCATACTACTCGATGTGGGACATGTGCAATGGGCATCCCTTGACACCCAAGTGCCTATCGACATGCTTGTGGGGAAATAAAGGAACAAAGACCTCACATTACTGTTGGGTCCCCTCCTCCCTAATGTAGGACTGTAAATAAAATTTTACCATGACAATCTCAAATTTCATGGACTATAAGTGGTGGTGAGAAGCAACGTGTTGCCCTTGCTCGGGCATTCTTAAAAGCACCTGCAATACTGTAAGTATTTTGATCATATATATACTGGGGCACATTTCTGTGCTGTGTAGCTTTCTATTCTTAGATTTACTAAATTCTTGTGCAACTTGAATGATGATAAGTACAAATGATATGCACTGATCACAAATGCGATGAATTTGGCTATTTTCATCTTAAAGACTGAATATTACCTTACCTATTGATTATGATGATTGACTTTTTTTGTCAAGAAAGATATTTACTTATTACAAAATGTATTTGATGTGTATTGATTGGTGTCAAAATTTCTCCTACTATTGCCTTTTGTTTTTAAGATGGTATCCTAGCCTTTATGACCATACACTTATGTTCTATTGGGTATACTCTAACTTGTGATTTTTGACACTAAAAACACCACCACCACCATGTAGGATCAGCTACATGAATCAATTGATTTTATAAAAATATGTCACATGTTGCTTCCAAATACAGAACATTTTCGTAGCTTCTAAATACATACTATTTTCCTGCAAATCTCTCGACCTACAGTTTTTCTCAATTTCCCTCTTCCTCTGACTACAGGATTATCCTTTATCTTATTTAAACTTGAGAGGTGCTTTCCTAGTTTAGATTACAAGTGTCTGTGTTACCATTTTGATAGGTAGTCATTTTTTCAACTTGATACTCACTCACCCACACCCACACACACTTGTTATATTGATCCAATTTCTTTAAACTGCCGTGTCATTTTCGTAGGTTGTGTGATGAAGCTACAAGTGCTCTAGACAGCACAACAGAAGCAGAGATTTTAAGTGCATTGAAGTCACTATCAACTAATCGAACTTCCATATTCATTGCTCACAGGCTCACCACTGCAATGCAGTGTGATGATGTAAGCTCACTCTATCTAGATTAACATCCTTGACAGTTCTCACTCTATCTACAGAAGTTATCACAAATGATTCCAAAACACATTTAAGTCATTTTCTTTCAATTAGTAATATATATGTTGGACACATCTACACCATAAGCAAAGACACTTAAAAAAAAATACATCTCATAACAGTAGATTTGTGATAAAGTTTTCTACCCCTTCATATATCACATCCTTGTTGTAATCAACATTATATATTACTTGGTGTGTGTGTTTGTGTATATATATATTCCCTTTTGCCATCTCATTACTTGTATTAAAAGTTTTCTTTCGGCAATGTTCAGATCATTGTTTTGGAAAATGGAAAGGTGGTTGAGCATGGACCATATGAAGTTCTCTTAGCAAATGCAGGAAGATATGCACAGCTTTGGGGACAGCAAAATAACACTATTGATGCAATTGACACAGCCATCAAATTGGGAGCATAAAGATTATAGAAGAAAGCATCTTCTTTTCTGTTCAAGAGAGGGGAAAAAATGCATTGCACAATGTTAATAGCGCATAATGTATTTAAGACCATTTTGAAGTTTAGTGATACAGTCCGGTTACAAGGTCTCTTCAGCACGAGTATCACATTCCTTATTGTTGGGTAATGCAGAAGGGCGCGTCAATTTGCTATAATGGTGAATTCGGAAAATTCATGCTCAATTTATTGTAGAGCGGCATAATTCAATAATCTTATTCCAGAAAAAGATTGTTTACTTTCTCTAGATTTATTGTAGTGTGATTCTTATGAAAACACATTTCTCTATATTTGAATTTGATTCTCAAGCAATATTAGAAATATCTATTTCTTTTAAATAATTATTCTTAGAATTAAACAATTATTATATCTGTATAAGTGATTTGTCCCACTGGAGAATTTTTTTTAACAGGGCATGTGAAAACAGCTCGAGACATTTCATTTATTTATCTTTATCTTTACTTATTATAAAAGATAGAAGTTGCAACCCTAATTGGATGACATCATGCATGATGTCATGGGAAACCCTAACTTCTTTAATAACCCTATTCCATCATGGCCAACCATCTCTTAACACCTATAAGCATGTGTGGGTCTATCATGTGTGAGCTAATAGTGATATGACAAGTGTGTCATTATCTTTGCACTTAGTGCCTTATGTCATTGTGATGCAATAAGTCTAATGCTCATGTGACAATTGTGTCTTGGTGATCATTCAAGAAACTTTTGGAACCTCCATATTGCATGCATTGACCACATATATCTTCATCCAACATCATCTTAAATCTTCATATTCTTCTCCAAAACTACCACTACCACAACTACTTATTTCTTTTTATTCCTCTATCTCTCACAAACAAGATTGAAAAAAAATAACAACACAAATTTTTACACAACAATTTTACAAAAAAAAAAAAGGAAAAGTAGAGGATTCAATCACTTTGTTTAAGGGCTTGCTCAAGTAATCCATCTATTTAAGGTGCATCAAGTTAGAGCAAAAAACATGCAACTATAAGAAAAAACAGAGGATTCAAGCACTTTGTTTAAGAGATTGATTTTGAAGAAAATGAGATTAAAATACATATGAATGTTGTTTATTTTGTTTAAACATGAGAGCACTATCAAAAAATGTGATGAACATATTGTAACAATATATGTTTTTCTAAGCATGATTTAGTGAAACTTAACCAAAAAAAATGAATACAAAAGCACATTGGTGAAGGTGAAAGAAGAGAGAGGAGAGAGTTTTTGGATTAGCGGGAGAAGAAGAGAGAGAAAATGAATGGAAAAATGCAAATTTAGATTTCTTGGGTATTTATAGGGACTAGATCCGGTGTACGCGCGCCTACGACAGAAGTGTGCACCCGCACCATCCTGACCTTTGAGCTTTAACAAACGGCCCATCGTGCTTCTCCCCTTATCAAGTCAAGGATGTCTGATTAATCAGACAGCCACGATATCCCCTCCCTTTTTTTGCTTTTTTGGGCGTCCACTGGGCCTGTACTTTTTTCCCCCTATTATTTACACCCTAACTTTTATTATTTGCACCCCTTTCCTTCTTATTTTTTTTATTTAAAATTAAGTCTTTTAATTTATTTTTATTTGCCTATTTTTGTTTATATATATAAGTGCAAAAAAAAAATATAGAAACAATATAATTAATTTCCATATAAATCAATTGACTTTAAACAAATTTCAAGTTGGTCATGCCAAACCCTTAATCCTAAAAAATAAAAATAAAAATGTGCACCCTTATAAATGTTATACCAATTACTCAATGTCTAATTATTTGTAATTAATATGACAATATCACTAGGAAAAAAAAGTGTACCCCAATGAATGCTATTTTTAAGGGATTTTTTTTTTTTGAAGAAGCTAAATTAGCCCACTCAAATTGGCACCAGAGAGAATCGAACATCAGACCTCAAGAGGAGCACACTCTCCGGTCCCAAGCCAATACCAGCTATTTTTAAGGGATTATTTATGAATGCTATCTTTTAGGGAGGGTTGATAACTACTATTATCTCTATCTAAATCCTTCCATATTTTTATTTACACAATTTAAGTTTTTCTCATTTTTCTCTAAATACTATTTTCTTCCAAGACGTAGTTAGATTTGTAAAACAAAAGGAAAATGTTAATTATTGCAAATCAATGACTCATCTCACCACACAAATGGACTTTGATTTCCGCCAACTTATGATTAACTTATATAACTTATGTTTTACGATTAACTTATATCATTCCCGCATTACTTTTCATCTCATTTATTTATCACCATTCCATTGTTGGTTTTTGAATATGATGAGACTCATTCGCGTGTTAAATTTGATTAATGTATCACTTTGCTCATATAATTGGGTAGTATAACTTTTTTAATAAGTATTTTAATATCAACGTTCATGATTGACAACATCCATGATTGACATATATATGACGTTCCGTCGAACCTGTGCAACGCACAGGCGTTGTTCATATAATTGGGTAGTATAACTTTGTTAATAAATATTTTAATATCAACATCCATGATTGACAACGTCCATGATTGACATATATATGACATTCCGTCGAACCCGTGCAACGCACGGGCGTTGCTCATATAATTGGGTAGCATAACTTTGTTAATAAATATTTTAATATCAACATCCATGATTGACAACGTCCATGATTGACATATATATGACGTTCCGTCGAACCCGTGCAACGCACGGGCGGTCGACTAGTAATAATGAAAGACATAAGATAAAAAAATAATTTAAAAGTACTACAAGAAGTGCAAAGATAAATGCTCTAGCTAGAGAGTGAACATTGTCATCAGTTGATCGTCTAATAAAAGCAACTAGACAATTATTGTACAAATCTAGTGAGGATATGGATTAATCAATAATCATTGCAAGATATGGATGGATTCATCAAACATTTTTGACTACCCATTCAACATGGAAACTAACATTGCAAGCCTTACTAATGGTGTATTTGAGTTATCGAATGGTGTGTTTCTTTTATAAACACTGCTGGCAAAAACAACAAATTCTTGCTTAAAAATCGATTTCATGTGCAATCGAGAGGTAATTGTAACCACTTGATGTCAGAATTGACACTCGAACCAGATTAGGAGGTTCAATGGACTGAATACTGGTGGTGAAAAAAAAATCGATTTCACGTCCAATCGGAAGTCTTGATTCAAGCTATGCAGTGTTTAATTATTTAAGCTTTCATAGTACCATAAGTGTAGCTCAAATAGTACCCCAGAGACATTATTTATTGGAGTGGCGGGGTTCGAAACTCGGATTCCACATTTCTTCACATTTATATGTGTGTAGCTACTAGGCTACTTGACAAAGAAAATTATTTATGTTTCCATAATAATAAAAGCCGGTGACATTTAATTGGTGGATAACCTAAGGAACAAGTACCAATTAAAAGATTAATTTGCTTGAGAGGTTTGATTGCACACCAGACAGAAAGTCTACTACTAGTGAATTCCACCTCAGCGTGGAGATCATATCAGAAACTATGATCCAATTTTATAGATTAACATAATTGTTTTTTGTTGGCCGAATGAATCCCTCCAAAGTGGCATCTAAAACCAATTAGATAGATGTTTTTCACATTAAGTCTTATATATATACCACTTGCTATAATTTTTTGACAAATGCTAAATAGTGCCCCAGGGGCACTTGTTAAGGATTCAAATTTAGAAAGTTTTACTTGGAAATAGTGTAGTCAATACAACAAAAGTCTATATTTTGATGTTTTCCATGCACAACTTTTATTTTATTTCTTCTTTTGGTTCCTTAACTAGTGCCCCGGGAGCACCGGTTAGCAAGACCCTAATTTTTTTTATAAATAATTCAGTGACTATAATTTTACTTTTAAAATAAATAAGTTAATAAATTAAAATTTGAATTCTAGCTTTTGTATATAGCAATCTTTCGAACTATGCTCGCAAGAACACCATTTAATATTCTCTCATTATCAATGTAATTTCTATTTTATTTTTCACTTATCAATGGTTTTTATTAAAGATAGTATAATATGAAGTCTACTTTACTCCAATGAGAATAACATTTTAATTAGAGACTATTTGTTTAGTAGATTAATGAAGATTGAAGACTATCTCATCACTCAAAATCTTGATACGTTTGATGGATTTGGATTCTCCGCAGTACTTTTCTCTAACATTTCAACTCTCTCACTCTCTCTCCCTCCTTTGTGGCTTAATTAACCATTGAATTAGTCTCCAACACTTCCCGGTTTAGTTCCACCACCTAGTAAACTTCATTTCACTAGTACATCTAAAACCAACCAATGTCACTAACAACCAACCGAAGTTTCACAACTTATCCACACCATGAGAATCACAACTAGTAACAAAGTTCAAGAACAATACCTCGCATTGTGTGAAAGAAATTCAACCATACCTTGAACCTTATAAGCTTTCCCGTCTCCAAGATGAACAAACTCCACCTTCAACTAGCTCTAGGGCTTCAAAGTACTCCTTCCTCAAAACACATGTGATCGGAGCATCCAAAATCCATGACTTCAACTCCATTGATTCCCAACTTCACCACACTAGCACATCCGCATTCTCATAATAATAAAGTTGTTGTTTCAAACGTAATCCCGAGTATTATTACACCGCCTCTCCAGGCTGATGTTGAGTATTATTACCACCGCCTCTCCAGGCTGAGCCTGAGTATTCTTATCACCGCCTCTCCAGGCTGATGTTGAGTATTATTTCACCGCCTCTCCAGGCCGAGCCTGAGTATTCTTATCACCGCCTCTCCAGGCTGATGTTGAGTATTATTCCACCGCCTCTCCAGGCCGAACAATCATCTATGGTTCCCAGCTTGTGACTATGAGTGCTCCCGCACTCTCATAGCCTTCCTCATAAGCTTCATCGCACTTTTGTTGAGTTAATAAAATTGCCCTAACCTTCACCTTCCACAACCCGAAGTCGTTACTCCCGGTGAACTTCTCAATTTCCCACTTAGAACCCATGATACCTTAATCCTTTGATCCTTGCCCCACGGTGGGCGCCAATTGTTGTGAATTCGGATTGAATCATACCAATACCTTGATGTGTGTGGAGCAAATGGATTAAAGCAATCAACAAGCGAGAATGACAATAATAACAATAACAAAAGATAAACCGCGAAAACGTAAAGAACACGAGATATTGTTTACCCAGTTCAGTCAAAACCGACCTACTCTGGGGGAGAGAGCCACTATCCGTTCCACTATCAATGAAAAGTTTGATTACAAAGATTCAATACAAGAGTTGCAAGAATTTAGCCTTGATCCTAAATTCTACCCTTTTCCTGAATCTCTCCCCGTGACCAAGAGATTCAATCAATAAGTGTTTACAAGGTGATGAATCAATCCTCAACCCTAGAGTATGCCCAAGAGAAGTTCTCTAATAAACCCTAGTCTTTTGTTGGCTTTAGAAACCCTAAAATCACCTTAAAAAAGTCAGAAAACGCATAACATATATATAGGCCCGCAGGCACTACGCCTGAGCGCAGCCTTCCACGCCTGGGCGTGAGCAGGCAGTGTTCAGCCCAGTTTTTCACGCCTGGGCGCCAGCTCCCACGCCTGGGCGTGAGCAGACAGAATCTACCAAAACATGATTTTTTGATTTTTATATTATTTCAAGGCAATATTCAACAATTTTATCTACAATTACGAACACATCAACCACATTTTACCGTAATATAAAAGTTTGTAGCGAATCCGAAACCCTAATAAAAAAAACATGCATGTGTTTTTCTTTTACCATAACACAACGTATCACTGAATTTTCCAGCTCATGTCATCACATTCACCTCCTGGACCACACTTTTGTATTCAAATGTACTTCACTTGGACTAAGAGTCATGTCACCATCCTCCAAGTTACTTTGTGGAAAACGAGAACTAGGACCATGTTAGATTCACAGACAGTGACAAATCTTCAAAAAATAAGATATGCAGAGATTATTAACAGTAAAAACTATGTGAATGGTCAGTGGAAAAACATGTGATGAGTTCATGAAAACAAGCTGTTTTAATTTTCCTTCTTGAAATTGCCAATAACTGTTCTTCTTGTGAGAGAGAATAATTTACTCAAGGACAAAACACAAAACATACACATGGATAATAATCACTTCAAAGATGTAGAAATTAAAACACTACTGTCCAAGGCACATGCTGCAGTGTCTTCCACTATTAATGAGCTTTTTTATATAAGCTATTTTTGTTACACTATATACTTATTAATTTGTTTACTTTTATTTGTCCTTGTTCCTTCAAGTGTTAGGCCTATAAAATGCAAAATTACACCATCATTTGTTGATTGGCCCTTCATGTTCAGCTTTCTCAGATAAATATTAGTGATTCCAGCACACACCACTTGCATTTGTAACATGAGAATTTTTTGCTTCATCTTCTCTCTCTGAATCTAGCAATCATACCATGCATGCATGTATACATGTGATGATGATTAAGCGAATTTGGATCCTCTCCAACTTTTTCTTTAATGTTGGTCATATTGTAGTAATCATAATCAATCGCTCATTTTTCTTTTATCTCTTTTTAAGTGTTTTTTATTCTTTGTGATTTACCAATCATTGAATTTAGAAAAGGAGCAGAGACAACATGAAAGAAATTTTTTTTAAAGAGAATCAAAGTCCTGATTAAATAATACTTAATTAGAAATGTTATTTTTGGATAATAATATAAATATGCAATTACTTTAATTAGTTGGCTTTTTATATTCAAATTAATAACATCAATATAATTACTTGATCAAAACTAGATTCGAGATTTGTATCATGAGTGATGTACATGCAAACAGTACGCTCCAACGATCAAGAAAGTAGGAGCAAAGAATGTGAGGTTTTTAGGGTTGATTTAAGTCATAATAGCATTTATAGTAAAGAAATTAGGATTAAGATGTTTGGACAAAAACCCTAATTTGATAATTGTCCTTAGAGAACATATTACAATTGCAGACAAATTGTTTATAATGTGATGTTCACTGAACTAGTCCTAAATTAACTAATCATGACCTTTTCAAATTAACCATAACAAACTTGTATAGTTTAAACAATAATATACTACGTAGTACATAAATTCATGTTCACTAATTGTACAAAGCATGCAAATTCATGTTCACTTTGGAGGACCACCATTTATGAGTTAGTGTGAAGACTGAAGAGGAGCTTCACACTTAAATTAATTAATTAATTTAATTTAACATAAGTCTCGTACTTACCATTTGTGTATTAATTAATTAATTTAACATCAAAAAGAGCTGAAATTTTTTTAGAGAAAAGGGATTTTGCAATGGTATTTCAACACGTGCGCCAAAAAATTGATTATAAAAATTTATCATGACGACACACACTGAATTTAAACCAACATGAAGGAGGATTAATATACTATAGTGGTCCTACATTAGAGTGATGATATCAACATTGAACAACATAATTTAAAAAATATGACCAGATTAAGATTGAATTGAAGAAAATGAACTTGAGATCTATAGAACTTTATATAATATATATAATGCATACAAAGAACAAGGCCCAATCACATGTTCATTTATCGAAAGAAATATAAGTAAATAATTAAAAGGTGATTGATCAAGTTCAATTGTACTTGCTTTGTCAAATTAAAAATTTAAAAGTTGAATTGTACTTGCATCTCGAAATCCTCGAGTAGCAGGCTTAGTGTTAGTTCAGTTACACACATGCAAACAGTATATAATATGATCGTTTGGAAAATTGGAAGATTATTAAAAAAAAATAAAAAAATTCAACTCTCTCATTCTTAGTTCTTAGATAAAATATCTAGTAATTAGAAATTTGATTGGAAGATAAATAGGCAAGTTCTAACTTGCACAAGTATATGATGCATGGTGTACAATTGAGCGATTTCATTATAACGAATACGAATTTTACAAAATATACAGTTGGATTGAAAGTTTATATCATATAGATCATCCATAATTATATTTAAAAAAATTAACAATCATTTGATATGTTATTGAGACTCTTGTGCATCATGCACCATATGGTGCACTTGTGTATGTTAGCCAAAACCCCTTATCACATACTATATTAATTTTGTAATGGATCAAATTTGTGCGAATTATTCAAAACGATTCATTTTAAATCGAAAGCTAATTAAATATTTGTTGCTTTTGTCTTGAAAATCTCAGCGAATTGAAAATCAGTTTCAGTAGTGCAGGGCGCGGGGCGCGCTCATTCCTGCGTGCAGCGCGATTCTGGCTTTCTTGAGGAAGCTTGTCCCTAACTTGGGCGCGACACACACTCATCCACTGCGCGAGACGCAGGCAAGCCAGACAGGATAGGTGTAGCGCGAGCCTATTTATTGGTCTCGCATTTTCTGACTTTTTTAAGGGGATTTTAGGGTTTCTAAAGCCAACAAAAGACTAGGGTTTATAAGAGAACTCTCTTGGGAAAACTCTAGGGTTGGGGTATTGATTCATCACCTTGAAAAACAATTTTCATATTGAATTTCTTGGCCACGAGAAGAAATTCGGGCAAAGAGTAGAATTAAGATCAATGCTAATTCTTGTAATCTCTTTGGAGAATTTATTTGTAAGCAAGTACTTCATATAGTTGAACGGAGAACTGCTATCTCCCTCAGAATAGGTTGTTATTTTGACTGATCTGGATAAACAATTTTATTGTATTCTTTCTTTATCGCTCTTTATCGTAATTGCCGTTCTCGCTTTATTTGATTGCTTCAATTTATTTGCCCCATACAGTTATCAGTGTGACTATTACGAATTGACAATAACATTAAGTTCATTTATTTGATCAAATTTAGAGCAAGGTATAGTGACTGATAAGTAAAATTGTAGAATTTTTATCAAAAAAAAAAAAGTAAAATTGTAGAATTGAGTGTCCTCTATACAAGTGTTAGGAAGTTTTTTAAGACCATTTTTTATTTGGTGAAACCCTCTAACACATTATGAAAGGTGAATAAAATTCTCCTAGTATATGATGTTGGATCCTAACTACTCTTACTGTTTTAATAAAAATTTGAACATTTTGTTTCTAAAAAAAATAGTTAGTTTGATAAAATGAATTACATATTTTACAAATAATATAGTTATTAAACTTTAAATATATACCTTAAAAAAAATAAACTTTAAAATATTAGAATAGAGTGCGTTTAATATGAACCTCTTATAAATAGTTTAAAGTGGATTATTACAAATTTTAGTAAAAAATGACTTTTATTATAATAATAATAATAAAATTAAAGAACAAACCTTATGTATGTTTATGAACACAAACTTATAATGTCTAATTGAGAAAACATCGTGATCTAAACTAATACTAATAATAGTAACAAGGTAAAATATAGTGTAATCAATTTCAACTGTCTAATTTAAAATCAACGTTTGAAATTATTTTGATATAAAAACATAATTTTCAATCTTATCAGTCTAATATGATATCAATGGTTTAAATTAAAAATCTTGTTTATGTTTTTGTTTCTATGACTCGTTGTAATCTTTTGTAGTCTATCTTGGCACGTCTTGTGTTGGGAAGGCTGATGTGGTAATACATTTCATTTTAACTTTTTCAAAAAAAAAAACTGTTTAACATCGTTGATATTTTACTGTCGGCAATATCTACATCCGTAAAAAAGTTGTTCCATTTGTTACATTACAAGCTATTTATTTGGTGTGTTACACTAATAAACCTGTATTTTAAATTAGGAAAATGAAAACGAGTAATATTTGAAGGCTTCTGATATTACTCGTTAGCATTTTCTTAATTTAAAAAAGTTATTTATTTAAAAAATTAAGTATTTTAATTTTTTTTAAGAAGCTAAATTAGTCCACCTAAATTGACATAAGGGATAATCAAATCTCATATCTCAAGAGAAGCACACTCTCAAATCCTAAGCCAATACCAATACACAAACCCAAGTAAGTTTAAGCATTTCAATTTTTAATATATTAACTTCACACATCTTTTATATTATTAAGCTTGTATACACAAGCAAACCATAAACCCTAATTTGTTTTCCCCGTTTTCCCTCCATTTTATCTTGCAATTTTAACCACTATGGCAAGTATACCAATTGTGATTAAAATTATGTACAATAATTGATAAGCACCATCAATTTTAAAAGTATATCATATCAAAATTATTGTTGACTATATTATTTATCACGAAATTTTTTTGTCTTTCCTGATCAATGATTTTTTTCTACCGGATCATAAATTTAGAGAATAATTATCATGTGAGGTGTGTATAAACTTTCAATTCGACTCAATTTACTCAGAGGTGTGTATAAACTTTCATTCTGTTTTGTGATTTATTATCTTTATTCCTGAAATCGATATTGTTTTAAAACTTTATGCTAACTTTATATATATATATATATATATATATATATATATATATATATATATAAGTTAGGATCCGTTGACACCAGGTGTCAAACTTTAATTTGACACTAAATCTTAACCGTCTATTTTTTTTTTAATCAAAGACTAATAATAGTTTCCTATATTATCTGGTGTGTGTACTATTTAGGAGATTCCTTATTTTTAGGTTGCATAAAAATTTGATTTATTTAGTAAAAAAAATTGATTTATTGTTCTAAAAAAAATTGATTTGTTGTTCTAAAAAAAAAAAAAAATTGTTGTCGTCCCCATGTTACTATGCTCCTTGCGTTTTCACTCCCCTTTGGTTAACTGTCAAAATTAATTTCAATTGCAAACTATGCAGACAAATAACCGACTACCAACTCAATTTAATTAAAATTGTTTTCTATATTAAAACCATAAATTGAATTTTTATACTCATATATACCATGATTGATGATTCATATATGCACTTGCTTTCGGTGATTTATAACCTATATGTGATTCCTAAACTCAATTCAGACACCATGGGAATGAAAACGCAAAGGTAATGTTAGGGGAGAATAACAACATATAGAAAAAAATTAAAAATCGGGCTTAGACTCTCATGTTTAAAAAAAAAAATCATTTTTTTTTTGTAGAACAATAAATCAAATTTTTATGCAACTTAAAAATAAGGAATATCCTAAATATATATGCACGTGAGTTAATATAGGAAACTATTATTAGCCTTTGATTAAAAAACATAGACGGTTGAGATTTGGTGTCAAATTAAAGTTTGACACCTGGTGTCAACGGATCCTAACACACACTCTCTCTCTCTCTCTCTCTCTCTCTCTCTCTCTCTATATATATATATATATATATATATATATATTTAAGCAGGTCCTTTGAATCTCAATCATTTATCTGATCGGAAGAAGTTTATTAATGATTTATAAATTAGATATCGGACCTATTGCGTTGAGTTTTGCGCGCGTAACCGAAGTTAGTATAGTTCAAAAAAATTTAATAGATTGTTTTTTACTCCAAAATTCTCAATTATTTATATTTAATTTTATTTTATATGTTATTTCTATTAAAATTATGATACCGAGTATTGATATTAGGATTTTCACACACGACACAATTTTGAATTTAGTGACAAGTCACAATGATCGTGTTACAACAAATTTCTATACATCTGGTAATGGAAGCGACATGTCACAATGTTTTGATGAAATAAATTGTATTATGACTGTAGATATTTGTCGGCATATGAAGCTGCTTGAAGGATATTTTCTTTTGATATACACTATAGAGAGCCTACGGTTGAGCGGTTATCATCTTGAAGATGAGCACACTATTTTATTTGAAGATAACGAGCGTATTGAAGACGTTCTAAACAAACCAAAGAGTCGCACATCAAATTTTTGGCATGGATGGATGCAAACAAGAAATTTCCAGAGGCAAAAAATTTAACATATAGTCATTCCCAACTAAGTTTGTGTGGAAAGAAAATTTGCATCAGTGGGCTCAAAGACAAAGAGATTTTTCAATTGGAAGAGTTCACTTCTTTTGATGAATTAAAAACAGGGGATAATTTCAAATATCATAATTTCAAGGAAGCCTGTTTTGCAAGGGGTTTGCTGGATGATGATAAAAGAGACAAACCACTAGGGTTCAGGGACTTTTTTAAGGATAATGTTTGCAACATTATTGGTGTCAGATCAGCTGACCAGACCATAAATAGTTTGGACAAGTACTTCACATCTTTTGATTGATAACATTTTGCACATACAGAGACGCTTAATTGGTGCTCCAGGTATAAAATATTTTCACCTATTTCTATAAAACCATACTTATTAGTTGTTTATTTTTGTACTCATGTAACCTTGCTTATATCACTTTTTAAATTATTTATTATGCAGTTTGTTAAATTGTAGTTTTTTAAAATTGGAAAAAGAATTTTGTAAAAAAAAAATGGAAAAAGAATTGATATTTTTTATAAATACCCTTTATTTTTACGTTAATGTATCCAAACATAATTTAACTCACTTTTAACCAAAATCAAATCTATCAAACTCAATTCTGCTAAATCAATTTTTTTTGCAATACAACCAAACACAACCATAGTCATGTCACTAATCACATTCATTATTTTGATTTTAATATTGCAGATTTAATATTAACCGATGATCAATTGATAGCAGATATTGAGATGATGTTACGTAGTTGTGGGAAGAGTTTAAAAGATTATTCTCCAATGCCTAGAGCAGACACATCATTAGTTTCTGATATACAAAATAGTTTAATACACGACGAATTGAATTATAACAGACAATTATTAGCTGAGGAACATGTTATATTGATGTCAACTATGACTTCAGAGCAACGTAAAGTATATGACACAATCATGACAAGAGTTAACGAAAACAAACCTGGTGTGTTTTTTCTTTATAGTTATGGTGGTATAGGGAAGACATTTATCTGGAGGGCCATGTTAGCAGCATTACACTCAAAAGGTG
This sequence comes from Trifolium pratense, assembly GCF_020283565.1. NCBI lineage: Eukaryota > Viridiplantae > Streptophyta > Magnoliopsida > Fabales > Fabaceae > Trifolium > Trifolium pratense. The sequence goes on along the minus strand of NC_060062.1, from coordinate 35,092,553 downwards.
AGATAGTTTTACCAGTCGCCTCAAGTGGGATCGCTTCATTGCTTATACCTGGCGGTAGAACAACACATTTAAGGTTTTGTATTCCTCTAAATGTTGACGAGTTTTGAACATGTACCATAGTTCCTAAAAGTCCTTTGGCGCTATTAATACAAAAAGCAAAACTCATTACATGGGATGAAGCACCAATGATGCACAAACACTGTTTCGAAGCTGTTGATCGAACTTTAAAAGATATTTTCAAGTCTGTTGATGAAAAAAATAAACACATTCCCTTCGGTGGAATAGTTGTTGTTTTTGTCGAAGATTTTAGACAAATTCTACCATTAATACCCAAAGGTACAAGGCCAGAAGTTGTTCATGCTACTATTAATTCTTCGGTTCTTTGGAATTTTTGTGAAGTTTTAACATTGAGTAAAAACATGAGGCTTCTCGGTGGTGCTCCGAGTGCAAACGTTGAACAAAGAAGATTGTTTTCTGAATGAGTTTTGGGTGTTGGCGATGGAGAAATTGGAGATGACAACGACGATGATTTAGAACTTGACATTCCATCAGATTTATTGATTTCAAATTCAGGTGATCCTCTTGCTTCTTTATTTGAAAACACTTATCCCCAACTTTTACAAAACATGAACGATATTACGTATTTCCATAATAGAGCTATACTAGCTCCTAAAAATTCAATAGTCGACACAATAAATGATATATGTTGGATTTAATTCCTGGTGAAGAAAAAATATATTTGAGTTATGATACTCCACTCACACAAAATGTAGACGGTCAAACAATGGATGATGTTCATACTCCCGAATTTTTGAACACGATTTCTACGTCGGGACTTCCAAATTACAAGTTGAGACTTAAAGTTGGAGTTCCAGTTATGCTATTAAGGAATTTGAATAAAAAATTAGGATTATGCAATGGAACAAGACTTATTATTACGAGATTGAGAAAACATGCTCTTGAAGGAAAAATTATTTCAAGAAGTAATATTGGTGATCAGGTTTTCATACCTAGATTTTCTCTGACACCATCTGACGTGAGAATTCCTTTTAAATTTCAACGGAGACAATTTCCTATAATGATGTCTTTTGCAATGACTATTAATAAGAGTCGGGGGCAATCTTTAAAGCATGTTGGAATATATCTTCCATCGCCAGTGTTTTCACATGGTCAGTTGTATGTTGCAATTTCAAGAGTTACTTCTAATGTAGTTTATAAGGAAGTCTTCCGTAATATAACATAATTTTCTTTGTATGAATATTTTTTCAAAATTATTGTTGAACTATCGTTTAATGTTACTCAACTTTTTTAATATACCTTATAGTATTGGAATTATCATATCTTATTTAATCATTATATATCATACAGTTAATAAGATTCATGCACCACACGGGTCGATATTCTAGTTTAATAAAAATTTCATTAAAATTGACAATTTTATTCGCTTAAAGAGGACTACGGAGACCCTGGCAGCAAAACCTTTTAAATTAAATATTTTCAAAAGAATACAAAAGAAAAAGTTGCCTATTACAGAGATAAAGTTGAGGTGACGAATGTCAAAGAAAGTGTAGCTAGCTACAAGTTCCAATATCTGTAGCTTTAGTGGTTGGTTGGTACACGAAAAGGAAGGTTTTCCGGTTCCATTTGCGCGGCTAAATACAGTATTTTATTCCAGTTTCACCCAGCAGCCACTGCTAAATTGTTCAGATTATTTCAGAAGATCGATGGAGGCATGTACTGTACGCCAATTTTATTTGGATTATTATGGTAACTTCTTAATTTCCGCTATATATGTACACACTCATGTTAAACAATTAAAAGGTACTCCCGTGCAAAATGGTACCAAAAAAGCAATTGTTTGAATTCACAAACTCAAAATACTAATAGAGGTATGGTCTTTTTTCATATTCTATTTTCTCTATTTTATTATTAGTTTTGAAAATATAAAAGTATGGTGTAAATGAGGGATAGGGTTTAGTGCAGTTAAAAATATACCGACACGTATGGATTGTCTGATAAGATCAGACAGTCTAAATATTAAGATCAAATTAAAACGCGTGTACCATGCACCACTTAATGTTAGACAAAACCTTTGTTCATAGTTAATTAAATTACTAATAAGGGCCGCTCTTCATCGCAGAGGTATATTATTTAATCTCCATGATCTGCCATGTGTTTTTTTTCCAGCATATTGAGGATAGTGCACACTTTTTCTTCTCGTGTCATTTTAGTAATGGAGTATGGTACAAAGTTTTATCTTGGTTTCAAAACTCTCTTCCTTTGAGAGCGGCAGGAATCGACCATTTTATGGCATTTGGCGAGTTGTTCAATATTAAAGATAAGGGGCGTATTCGTCATTTGGTTTGGTTGGCTACCACTTGGAATTTATGGAAAGTCCGAAACAACGTTATTTTCAACGGTGACATTTTGGATGCATCGACGCTTTTGGAACAGATATTAAGCTTACTTCTTGGTTATGGTTCTCCCGTCGGTTTGGTCGTAAAGCTTGTATTCCTTTTTCTAGTTGGTGTTTAGATCCGTTGTCGTGTATCCATAACTCTTGAGTTATTTGTTCTTGGTTGTAAGGGTTTGAGTACCCCTTATTTTATAATATAATATCATTTGCTTATCAAAAAAAAAAAAAAAAAAAATTATCATTAATAAAAAGATGAGTAATCAGTCAATTTAGTCCATAAACTATCACTCTCTCACCAACTTAGTCCCTAAACCATTAAAAATAACTAAAAGGTCCCTAATCTATTTTCCATCTGTCAATTTAGTCCCTAAACTATCAATCTCTCACCAACATAGTCCTTAAACTATTAAAAACAACTAAAAGGTCTCTAATCTATTTTTCATCCGTCAATTTAGTCCTCGGTTAACTTGTCTATAAAACCCTAAAATATTATCACCCTTTCTTCTTCCACGTGCTTCGACGAAAACAACCACCCTGCTCGCCGCCAACCACTCCACTCTCCGGCAACAACCGTTTTGCTCGCAACACAAATATAACCTCTAGTCGCCGAACTCAATTCATTCTTTCAGAATAATCATTTAGAACGAAAGAGATCTTTAGTATGAAAAAAGTGGCAATTGTCGATTTCTTTTTTTCTTTGACACAGAATATTTTTTTTATTCAACTTTTTGACTGAAAGATTAAAAAAAATGATATGATTCAACCGTTTTTGGTTTTATAGCTTGTTGTTTTGTCTGGTTTAATAATACTGCTTATCATAGTGAGTTTTATGGTCCCACTGGACCGGAAGCTTTTCAAGCTCAAACATTTACTTTTCTTGTTAGAGACTACGCTAAAATCAGGTCTGTTTTTTGTTCTCACTTTTGTAAATTTGTAAGGGTTTGTGATTTTGTTTTATCCCTTTGAAGTTTATGATGTGATCCCTTGTTTCTTGCGGGCCTGAGAGTTTTTTTATCCTTCTATTCCTTTTCTTCTGTTATTGTAAGGAATATTTTGAGGTGTGTTAGTATGTATAATGATGACATAAAGGGTACAAAAGTGTCATTATATGTAGTATGCTAACAAAGTCTTATTAAATTCCAAGCATTTGTATGGTGAATTATCTTTGCAGGCTGGTTGTGTTATTGGTAATACTAGTAAGAGCTAGCTTTTTTCATTCATGCTAGTGTGTTAAGAAGTGTCTTGGAGATATTATAACAGGTTTGTTAGGAATCATAAAATGATGTTTAGGAGGGACTAAATTGAAGGATGCGAATATAGTTTAGGGACTTTTTAGTTGTTTTTAATAGTTTAGGGACTAAGTTGGTGAGAGAGTGATAGTTTAGGGACTAAATTGACGGATGAAAAATAGATTAGGGACCTTTTAGTTGTTTTTAATAATTTAGGGACTAAATTGGTGAGAGAATGATAGTTTAGGGATTAAATTGACTGATTACTCATAAAAAGATAGTGCTTCTCTGACGTAACATTGTTTGCTATAGTTTCATACTCCCTGAAGTCATAAATATAAGTAAAAGTTTGGTTTTTAGATTCATTGAAAATCTAATGTATTTGGTTCATATCATGAACTAGATGCATTAAATTGTTAATGAATCTAAAAAGTTAATTTTCTCTCATATTTAGGATCGGAGAGAGTATTAAATTATCATATTAATTTTTTAAATTTTTTAATAATAATAATGAAAGAGGGATGGAGTACTAACAGGGGCGGCTCCTATGGGTGTGCAAGGTGTGCCACCGCATAGGGCCCCTCTATATTTGGAGAAGTTGGAGGCCTCCTATGTACTATGGATCTTCAATGTATGATATCATGATACCAACTACCATACCAATGGATAGTAGTTATATTAGTAACAATAAGCGTAAACAAAAAATACTCATGGAAATATTATTATTATTATTATTATTATTATTACTTAGTAATAAACACAAAATTAATAAATGATGAATAAAATGAAGACTTAATTGATCAATTTGCTTTAAAAAATGTTAAAATGTTGACATCTTTTAAGTAGCTAGAAGATTGATAGTAATATTAACTTGAAAATTATATTTAGATCTTATTGATTATAAAATGTCTTTTTTTTTTGGAGGTCGTTTTTTATGTTGGTTATAAAAATGACTTTTTTAATGTTATTTAAAACTTATATAGAGATGATTTTTTTTTTTTCATTTTTTTACTAGGGCCTATTTTTAATAATTGAGCAGGGTCTCTAAAAAGTTGGAGCCGCCCCCGAGTACTAATACTATCCATTGCCCCGTATTTGAAAGGATGCTTGGTTAATTTTACATGACAGTGAAAACCAAGTACCTGGTGAAAATGACACATCAAAAACTACGAGAGAACCAAAAATGTGTTGTAAATTGCAACAAACAAGCAACATGGTAAAACAAGTAAGCAAGCACCATTAATTTTTTCTTTTTCCATTGAAGAAAAGAAAAGAAAAGCGTGCGTGGGATTGGAACAAGTAACATTGTTTGTTTGTTTATTTGTGTTTTTCTTTCTAGTATCATCTTCTGCCCAAACTTTTGCTTTTAATCAAATGCACCATACCATACTAATCAAATTGACTTTTGCTTTTAATCGCTGTTTTGGAATAAAGTAACCGACACACACACGCACTGCATGCACATTACCACTTTCCCCACAATCAAATGTTGTACCGTGTCATAAATATAGTTCTAATCTAACTATACAACTACTGTACTGTACCAGTAGTTCGCAACCAATAAGTGCACCAATCTAACCATTTTTCTTGGGGTAAAAAAAAAAAAAAAAACTAGATTTAGTCTTTGAGAAATTTGAGTAATATGCATGAGGTCATGAGTTCAATCATCTACTCCTTTGTAAACATAAAAAAAAGAGAGAAAAAAAAAATCTAACTCGGTTCATAAGAGAAGGGTCTAAAACTTAAAATTCGACTACAAAATAAACAAAACATGACCACAATTGTTAATGTTACTAAATATCAAGTGCATTCAATTTTTTTCAAACAATTTGTTTAAAAAAAACTCATTAATCATTTGAAGATGTTACTTACATTAGGATTGAATCATCTACCACTACATCATCGATCATACTAGGGTTGTCTGTTTTAAGATTCAAACACCTTACCACATTGTATACCATCCAATCATTCCTCTTTAACCGTTAGCTCAACCACCCAATATCAAAACTTATCTACCTAATTTTTCATGTCAATTAAGCAAATACTCGAATGGATGGATTACATATGCATGTAAACGTGCTTTCTATAACAAGGATATTGCTAATATGTGACATAAGGGAACATGTTAAGAAACCCAACACAAAAATTATTGTATTAAAAGCACAACAATTTGACTTTTCAATGCACAATTTTTGAGAAAAATATGTACCCTTAGGGTATATATTATATATATTACTTCCACTAGTACAGAAAACACTTTTTACATCTGGCCAAAAACCCATTTTACATCTGAAGCCTGTCAGATGTAGACGCACGAGAAGTAGTAAGTTTACGCGTTTTACATCTGACTTACGCCAGATGTAAAATCAACACTTTTTACCTCTGTTTCGTATGGCCAAGCTTTCCACAGATGTAAAATCGTCACTTTTTTATAAAAAAAAAATTAAAAATCTTGCATTTTTGTTTTTTAAAATCCAACCCACAGGCCAGCATCCAAAACATAACTTCACAACATACAATAATCAAGAACTGATACATCCAATCCTAAATTAAAAATCAAGAACATGATACTGCAAATATTTTTAGTTTTACAAAATCACAAACCCGATGAATATCATGCTTTTGATTAATCAATAAGTAATTACACATATAAAACTAACAAAATCACAATACACTTCCTAAAGAACCTGATGAATAAAAGAGAGGTATCATGATTTTGATTGCTTCAGTTTTACAAATACTTTTGTGAAACTCTAACATCCACACTCATGTTCAATAACTTGATGAATAAAGAAATGGAACTAGAAACAAAAGGCTGCAGCAGGAGAGACCAAACAACTTTTACACTAACCTGCATTCTTTGTCAATCTGCAGGCATGCTTCATGCATATTGGTAGCTACGCGATCCATCAAAATTTCCTCCGTAACACGGTAATCCAAACTTCCTGGAAATTATGATATTTATTGTTGAGCAGCCTCAATTGAACTAACCCAAGTCTGCAAATGCAACCATATATCCATGAATAAACTTCTACAATATATAATCATCAAATTTTAAACTGATAGCATGAAGGTCACAATTATGATAGTTAGAAGCTAACACTTTAGGCCTGTCAATAAACACACAAAATGAAGCTAAAATTTTAAGGAAATATAACCTATCATTCCTTTAAAAAAATTATCAAGGGATTGCAAATAATGAACACAGACACACACCAGGGGATTGCAAATAAAGAACAAAATGCAGTAGGTATGCATTCTTAAGTCTTATTAAGGATCCATCTTAGAGTTGAGAACATTCAAAGTTTAAAACAAACAGAATCCAATAGGTAAGGTATGCATTCTTAAGTCTTAACAAACAAAAAATTGACACATTAATCAAATTGACACATTAAGTCTTATGAATGCATGATAATAAGTTATAAGTTATAACTATAGAGACCTGCAAGGGGAAACAAAAATGGAGGAAGCAAAAAACAAACTAAATAAGTCAGAATCATTGCAGAACATTACAACAAAGTTAATGACGCTAAAATTTTATCATACATATAATGGACATGCATGAAATTCTATTTGCAATTATCTTATAGTAATTGTTGTCCCTCCCTACACCTTTGCAGAAACCATAATCCTCTAAAAATAACAACAACAAAAAAAAAATCAGAACAAAGCAAAAAGTGAGAATGAAAACATCAATATTTCATAGGTAAGCCGCTGTCCAGGCATGCAATTATCAAAATTTATAAAGTGCAATTTAACCTTTAATCCATCTATAAGCCGTCCAGGCATGCTTCCAACATATGTTCTTCTATGTCCTCTAATATCGGCCTCATCCTTGACTCCACCAGGGGATATGCGGATAAACTTTCTTCCCAAAGCAGCAGCAATAGAAGATGCCAATGATGTTTTCCCGACACCTGGTGGCCCAACAAAGCACAGCACTGGACCCCTTGCATCTGGTTTAAGCTGTGATGCATAAACACTAAAATTAGAAACACGTTAAATTTTACAATCCAGTAGATACTGACAGGCACAGTAACAGAGTATTTAGCAACCTTGCGAACTGCTAGGTATTCAATAATTCTTTGTTTGACCTTCACTAAACCATAGTGATCACTGTCCAGTCGCTTTTATGCAGCTCTTAAGTCCATTTCAATCTCGTCGCTGGCCTTCTGCCAGGGCAGATCGGCAAGAAGATCAAGGTAAACTCGCGAACTGTTATACCCAGGTTGCTGAGGCTGCATTTTTTAAGCCTCCTGAGAGAACAATTATAGTAAAATGAACTGATTGTCTCTACGAGGTGGTATAATCACTTTGATAATGACAATATCTGGTATAACATATAACTATTTAACATATAACTAGTGTATTACTGCTGTGAAGGAAATCAGAAAATCTATGCTACTGTCAGTTTCCCTCCTAAGACAAACTGTGATAATCACCTAATAGCTAAATGTAGTATATATCACGGAATCATCTAAGTCTAACTACAAGTGATGACAACTTTAAGACTAAGATAATTACCTACACAATATTAATTTAGGGGTAGATTTGAGCAAGTGGTGTTGGAAAGTCCCATAAACGCAATAAATATTGCCCGTGCCTTGGCGCTGCGCCCCGAAAACTTTTATATTTTCAAGCGTAGCATGAGGCAATATAACCAATATTTAACTAAACAGGAAAAACAATTATTCAATATTGAAAAAGGGGAAGGATGAGAAACAAACTTAATCATAATTAGGCTCAATAATGAGAAAAAATATAAAACAAAACTGACTCATTTATAATATTCTATAACAATCTAGTAATATATTATATAATTGTTAATGAGTGAATTCGATTGGAAAGGAAGGACACCAAGAGTTATGTCTTCCCATCGAAGAATCACGAGAGTTTTTGAAGATCGTCACAAATGCTCCGTGAAGAATTGATGGAGAATCGCAAGAGTTTGAGAAGTCTCATAGATTCTGTGATTTTGGGAGAAAAATATAACTATATAACTATATAACTATAGGAATTACAATAGTAATTTTGAAAAACCAACAACCACATATATGATTTTTAAGTATACCTGCAAGAGCCTCAATTATGTGAAGAAATCCAGCAAGACAAAGTTGACACTTCCTACCAAGTTGACACTTCCTTAGCATAAAAAACTTTGAGATAGCACTATGGGTTTATGAGAAGTGAAAATAGAGTATTGCTGCCCTGTATAAATTAGAGAAATTAAAACACACAATGATAATAAAACTTGTTAAAATCACAATTAACAGTAAAGCAGGCACAGACATACCTAGATCTATATAAACTGCAAACTAAGGCAGAGGATAATAAAATTGAACAATACCACTAAACTCAAAAACCTAGATTAATGGATACAAATTGAACACAAATAGAACAATGTTATACCACTGAACTCAAAAGCCCTAAATTATAGAATATGGAAATGGAAATTGAACACATAAACTCAAAATCAAACAAGAGAAGAATCCAGAAATTAACAAGAGAAGATTCCATAAATGGAAGACAAAAATTAACATAATTAAAAATTGAAGACACAGGGAGAGAGGGAGAGAAAGAGAGAGCGGTGAAACCTTCGTTGAGGAAGAGATATGGCGGCGACAAAAGGAACTGCGGTGGCAGAAGCTACGACGAAGACGAACAAAGGCGAAGAAGAGCTAGGGCGAAGAAAAATTATGGCAGGGAAGAGGATCTGGGTTTTGTTTTGAGGGAAATCTAGGGTTCGAGAGAGTGTGAGAGAGAGAACGAGTTCTAGTTTTTTTTTTTTGTGTGAAGTTTATATTAATTTCCGTTCAAATAAAATAAAAAATTACATTTAAGACGTTTTACATCAAAGCATATAATGGGCCAGATGTAAACATATTTTAGACAATTTTCACCATAATTACAGTATTGCCACCGCGTTTAGCTTTTCATCTGGGGATATTTTGATCAGATGTAATAAGTTTTGTCTATGTATTTTTCACATCAAGTACAATTGAAACCAGATGTAAAGAGTACTCCATATTACTTTTCACATCTGACATCTCTTCCACTGATGTAAAACTCTTTAGTAATATGTCATATTTGTACTAGTGTTCCTCTAATTTTTCAACAGAACATTTACTTTTTAGATATATTAATATAAGTAATAAGTCAAATACATTAATTATTTAATGTATCTAAAAAATAACATTTTTCTTATATTAATTAAGACTGGAGGTAGTATTTTTTCTTTCTACCTTTTATATGTGTGACCAGATATAGAATAACCAAATTCTTGTATCCACTCAAAACTTTCTCAACTATTAAATCTACTTTGTGCATGGTATCATGGTGAATTTGTCAGAAGCACCTCAGCGATAATTTTGCAAAACCTACAAAGTGTAACTTTTGAAAATCACAATGGCTTGCCCTGATTTTGTTATAAGCTACTGGATACCAACCAAAGGCTTTAAACATTTAAGAAAAATATTATAGAAAATGTACATTTTTGCAATGTCTAAAACCATGATTAGATTTTGAACCATAAAAATATTGCCACAACAATCATTGTCTAACCTTACATATATATATATACACAAGATTTGCAGGGAACCAGCCTCATTGATTAATGTTCTCTCTATGTAACATTACACACAACAGACAGATCTTGGATCCAGGAGGTCTTGCGTTCGAGCTCCGCTAGTACTTTTGGAGGGAGGTAAATATTGCCACAAATCATTGTCAAACCTTAAGAACTCTAAAAACCCTATGGTCTTCCTAGTCTTGTACTGAGGCACCATCCCTTCACCTTAAATTATATATATAAGAACAAATGCCTAGATGAAATTGAGAATTCACTGAAATGGAAACATGTTAACTATATATTTCAATAAAATTGTGATAACTAAGAAGGAAAATTAAGGAGTAAGATATAGAAATATTAACAAGAGAAAAAGGGAGCTCCCTTCAGTCCAAGCAAAGACAAGAAAAGGAAGAAATTTCACCTCCTGCATCATTCACACATTCACAATAGCATTACCTAATTAATTATCTATTGTGTTTGAATGAATGAGTCAGCAGGTAATTCAAACCCCTTACCCTTCCATGAGTGGACTGAAGGAAACTCTCTTCATCTGTTCCTAATAATAATTAATCCAAAATAAACATTAATTATTATAATTGTAAGATTTCTTCAGATCTACACAAAATCAAAATGAGACAATATTCATAGATAATTGCAATGAAGGAGCATTCAAACCAAAGAACCCTAACCCTAAAACTACCAAATAAAAAATTAAAATAAATTGAGATCAAACATTTGGAGATTTTCTTACCAATATCCCTTTTACCAAAGGAGGAATTCTCACACCCTTGATTACCATGCACCATTCAAGAATGTACAAAATTATGAACATGATCAAGCAAAATTAATAATAAACATAATTTAAATCAAATTAAAAAAGTCAACTTATATATGTGTTACTATATAAATAAGAAAGTATGTAAATAAAATTAACATTCTCATAAAATGATCTCATTATGAATCCGAAGCTTCAACTAAAAGATGATATCAACAAAAAGAAGTGATAAAAGGGTAAAGAAAATATGATCTAAAAAACCAAATTAGCCATGAGGGTAAATATGTGAAATCAAATCAAATAAGAAACAAGTTGAAGGGTCAGAAGAAAAAAACAGTGAAGAGAAGAGAAATATATTAAAAGCAAAAAAAATATCAGAGAGAGGAAGCAGTGTCACTGTCTTTGATTAGAGTCAGAAAAAGGAAAAAGATTGAATGAAGATCTTAATAACCACACAAATCTGGAAAAAGCACAGTTTTCCAAAAGAAATCAAAACAAAGGTAAGCAAAGATTAACTTTTTCTTTTTTTCTAAACAAGGTAATTTATGACTTTTACAAACTCATAAACATGATATAAGAGAAACAGAACTAGAGTTGATTTTCTTACTTGTTTCTACAATTCCTTATAACAAATCAATCAACCCCTGAAACTGAAAGAGACTATTACCACACTCACACACAATCCAAGCTATATAGAGATAAAAGAAAGAAGATAGTGGAATGAAAGGTGGGATTTCTTTGTTTCCACTTTAAGTCATCCATTCTCTCTCATCTTTTTTTTCTGCCACTCAACTGTAGAACAGTACTAGTATTTTCTATTACACTCTACTATGAGTATGACTACACAATTTTGATAAAAAATTTGGAGAAAAAAAAAGACTACACATAATATCTTTTCTTTAAGAATTTTTATCATTTTCATAATCTATTTTTGGACTAATTTTTCTATAGTTTTTTTAAGTTTTATATATATGTGTGCTGGGGAAAATAGTAATTTTAGTTTTTGAATGTGCAACTCGCTCTCATTCTAAATCTTGATCCAAGAACAAAAATATAAAATAATCTTTGACTCTACAATTTGTTAATCACTTTGGTCTCTGACATTAAAAATGACCGTTAACTTTACAAAAAAACTGATGTGGCATTTTTGTTGGGATAAATGCTTAAGCATTGTGTTTGTATCATTAGATTAGGCATTATGTTTGCTACCAAGGTTGGGCTTGACCTGTATTGTTGTGTATGCTACTTGCCTATATAAGGCGTGTTATTGTTGTGGAATAAAGTACGAACTACCCTTTGAAAACTAACAAGTGGTATCAGGTTCTCCACGTGTCGGGGACCTGAGAGTGTGAAATCGCAATTTCGGTTCAAAAGTTAGTTACAACCGTCGTTCCCGCCAATTCCCTTTCTTTCCGATCGTCTTCTCCGGTCAACTAGGCGGAGGAAAACAAGTATCTACATACTCAAGTGCCCAAATTCGATGGTTATTACGAACAGTTGGCCATGTTGATGGAAAATCTCATTCGATCGAAGGAGCTACGGTCATTGAATGAAACCGGAGTCACTGTGGCATCGGCAAACGCAATCGTTGAACAACAACAAGCAGCTGAAACTAGTAAATTGAAAGATTTGAAGGTGAAGACTTATCTCTTTTAATCAATTGAAAGATCCATTCTTGAAAAGATTCTTGTTTGTGACACAACCAAAGATATTTGGGATGCGATGAGGAGAAAGTACCAATGATCAACAAAGGTGAAACGTGCTCATCATCTACAAGCTCTTAAGCGTGAATTCGAAGTTCTTGCTATGAAAGATAATGAGACAGTTGATGAATACTGTAATTTTGGCACACTAGTTGAAGTAGCAAAGTTTTTCACAAGAAAGAGATGATTGAATTGTGAACCTATTAAAATTTACCTTTTAAAAATATAACTCAACAGAAAATCTTAGAATGATCTCAGAAGGATCTGGTTAGCAGTAAAACTAATTCAAAGTGAATTGTGTGCTTAGTGTTTGCTCAAAATAAAAAATAAGGGAAGAGAGAATCAACACACAACAGTTATACTAGTTCACCCCGAATAGTATGTGGGTTACGTCTAGTCCCTCACGCTCCGAGAGTATCCACTATAATCTTGAGATGCTAGTAATCTCAAATTACAAACCTCCTTGATCTAAACCAAGATCAATAACCTTAAGCCCTTCAAGCTTAATATCTACCTCAGTCCTACAAACTAAGGTGTCACTCAATCAATAGTTACGTATTGACTTGAGCCAATATTTTTTCAATGAATTGTTCGGATCGCAAGCTTTCAAATGAAGAGAAAATCAAGTTGAGAAGCTAATAGAAGAATACACTCAGTTCACTCAATGATATACTGATCCAAGTATGTGATGTTAGAGAGCTGGAGTGAGAGTGGAAGAGTTTGATGACTTGGTCGAAAAAGACAAGTGTAGATCTTGAAATTTATAGTTGAAACTCTTGAATCTTCAAAGCACCCAAGTGTACTATTTATAGATGTTGTTTGTCCTTTATTTTGTGGTCTCCAAGCAAGTTTGAGTGGAGCACAAGACTAGCCGTTAGTCTTTAAAAAGTCAGATCAAATATTATTTAAATAATATTTGATGAGAGAGAAGATGCTTCTTGAGAATGTTCTTAGAATGATGATGTCATGTGGAGCGTGAGGTTGAGCATCTTTGAGCTGTATGAACTTGTTCTCCAAGATTAAACACTGTTGAAGCCTTGGAAGATCAATTATAACAGCTGAATACAGTTGGAGAGAATCTTTCGATCAAGAGCAGGAAATCTGCTTGATTCTGGAACGTTCTTAGATCGTTCTCCCAGAGTATTTTCTGATTCTTGGCCTAGATCAAATAGAGAGGTATGCTTTGCTTGTTTTGATTTCGTGGGCCTTAAGATATTCATGATGATCATATGATGATAGCTGGTCTTCTTATTCTTTTACTATTCATGTGTACATGCAAAAGTACACATATCTTTCCATTGTAGATCAAGGACATAGTAGATTATTTTTTATGAAGTTCTTTGAGAAGTATCTTGTTGTCTCCTTTTCATTGGTCCATAAATGTCTACAAATAATCTCTGAATAGAGCATGTGAGCTTGAGAAGTAAATTGTCAAAGACATGTTCATGTTTATTCCTTAAACATGACCAAATATGAAGCTTTCTTTTGTTATCATTTAATCCTTGATTTAAATGACTTATATCATGTAGAGATTCTCTTCAATGAAGTACTTTGCAAAAGTGCTTATTTGTCTCTTGTTCAAATGATATCAATTAAGTGCTTATTGTTGATGTATAGCTTTGCACGTGAGAAAAAGTGCAGACTGGAGAATGTTCTCTGATCATTCTCATAAACTTGCAGTTTTCAATCAATTTAAGTGTAGTGATATATAATGAATGAGCTTTTGTTCCTGTCTATATTAATCACTCAAGAGAACTTGTTAGATCATAAAAAGATCAGAATTCACTTAAAATATAATTAAGATGTTTGTTATATTTAAAACATCAAATTAGGATTTTGCCTCATCACTAGTATCACGATGTTGAACACGATGCTCAACACTGTAAAGAGATTGGGATGTTCGATCCGATGATCCAACACTCTGTCAACACAGTACTAGATGAATAATAAGGAAACGTAAATAACAAGAAACAAAATAACACAGTTATTTGTTAACCCAGTTCAACATAAGCCTACTCTGGGGGATACCAATCCAGGAGTGAATCCACTATGATAGTATTAGTTCAAAGCCCTCAATAAACAACCCGTTTATGACTTATCACCTAATCACCACCCGTGCTATACTCTACCTAAGACACACCTAGGTATGAGGTCCCACCTCACCTCCTCTCAATCATAGCCCCTGTGATCGTACACGTTACAATTTGTAATGAAGAAACAGTTGTTAAACATTCACCAATTCCGTACCTCAAAGCTTAGGAATGGTTCACACAACCTATCTCATTGCTTAAAAGCTTCAGAGGTATTACAACACAATAACACACAGTCCTTAATCTTGCATCAAGGTAATACAAGAAAAGGAACACAATGACACAATACTAAAACCCTAAACACACACTTTGTAAAACACAATTGCGGCTTTTTTGTGATTTGCACAAAGGTTTAGTCTTCCTTTATATAACCCGAGCTAGCACGGGCTAGGTCTTGAATTGGGCTTCAAAATGCAGCAGGTCCGAAAGTTCCTTCAAGGAATATTCTTCAATCAAATGTTTTGTTTCCTAAAATAGTTGATGCATTCTGAAACAAAACTAGGTCATGGCCGCCTTCTAGAACAATAGGAACGACGCTACTTGGCGCACAAGTAAAACATTGTGGATTCCATAAATAAAATAAGGCGCGAGATTAAGAAAACGTCAGGCCCGGCCCACTGGATGTTGTATCCAATGTTGAAGCATTCTATCCAACATCTTGCTTGTACCTGATGTTGAAACATTCAGTCCAACATCTAACTTGAATATTTGTTTTAGCAAAATGAGGCTAACACAAAACTCCAACAAATACTTTGCAAGAACACTTGCGATTGCAAATCGCATGTCTGCTCAAGGTGAAAGATTGCAAGAAGTTGCAGTGGTTGAAAAGATTTTGCGATCAATGCCAGCAAAATTGAACTATGTCGTGTGTTTGATTGAGGAATCAAACGATGTAACAACATTATCAATTGACAAATTACAGAGTAGTTTGATTGTGCATGAACAAAAGATGAAAGGATAAGTTGAAGCCAATGAAGAATAAGCATTGAAGGTATCAAATCCCGGTAGAGGATTTGGGAGAGGAAGAGGTCGAAATTCAAATAATTCCTCAAGAGATCGTGGTAGAGGAAGACAAAGCAAATAATTTGTAGAATGCTTCAAATGTCACAAACTTGGCCATTACCAAAGTGAATGCTCTGAATGGGAAGGTAATGCCAATTATGCAGAATATAATGATGATGAAGAAATGCTTCTAATGGATAAAAATGATAAAAAAAAACCAAGTAATAAGAATGAAATGTGGTTTTTAGATTCTGGCTGTAGCAATCATATGATAGGACATAAATAATGGTTCTTTGATTTTAATAGTAGCTATAGAGATTCTGTGAAACTAGGAGATGATTCTAAAATGGCTGTCATGGGAAAAAGTAGTGTAAAATTGAGAATCAATCATGTGGTTCATGTCATCACCAATGTGTATTTTGTCCCTGGTTTGAAAACCAATCTATTCAGAATAAGACAATTGCAACAAAAGCAAATTACTGTCATATTCAAAGAAGATATGTGCAAGATCTATCATGAAGAAAAGGGGTTATTGTTTACCACTGCTATGTCAAATAATAGAATGTATGTAATTTCTTCCATTGTAATCAATCCTATGTGCCAAATTATTAGAACTAAAAAAAGAACTTAATGAATGACTAAGGCAATAGTGATCCTTGTGATGTTTATTTGATACTAATTCATCATTCAGATAGAAGAGTCCATTCTGAGCACTAGCCCGACCAATCGTCTTCTTCGTTGCCCGGTCCTGAAATATGCAACCAGAGAATGAAAAAAATTACATCACAATGTATTGATTTTGTTAATTATGAAATAGACAATAGATTGAATTTGAAAGTCGGAATGTGGTAAACATTCGTGGGTATAAGTGATGGTGAACAAATAATAGTGCCTAGTGTTTCACAGGCGCGTGAGAACCATCAGGCAGTTGAACAAGGATATGATTATTAACAGGAGAATATGTAGAAAAATAAGAAAGAGGGGTGCAAATATGATTAGAAGAACCAGAATCAATGATCCATGAAAAAGGAACACAAGTAAAAGTTGTACCTGCCAAGTTCACTGAGGATCCCACAGTGTCCTCTTAAGCTAAGAGAGATAGGAGTTTTTGATACTGTGCGCTTAACAGTTGATTAGTGGAATTGGACGACGATGATTCTGATTTCTTTTGTGGCTTATTTGGAAAACCATGAATCTGATAGCAAGTAGCAATAGTGTTACCATACTTATTGCAATGCTCACAATAAGGACGCAAACGTTTTCCTTGATTGTAATAAGATAGATTATGTTCTGGATCGGTTAAAAGCTCAATATACATCAATGTCCATCATAATGAGATAAAAAATAATAGTAACACAATGATCAAATTATCAAACCACGAGCACGAATAGAGGCCAAACGCCCTCAATATATATCCTAACGTGCTCCCATACAAATGAAAATCCAGGTATTATATGTGGCAAATCCTCTACACATGGAGCACCCCAATATACTGTAAACCCTAACATTCTCCTATATATAAGTATTCATACATCAATCCATATGTATGAAATATATGCGCCTCCAATTTTATACTCCTTTTTACATCAATATGGGTGGACCAAAAATTTTGTTTTTAAATTAGGAGACCTAAACTTTAAAAATCGATATGAATGTAAGCTGTATTTTTTTTACTTCAATGAGCGTACTTTTATAAACTACTTCTATCACGTCAAAAAGAAAAATATCACTACTAATAATAAAAACAATTTTCAGAAAGAAAAGAAATTTTGTAACCAAATAAAAAAATTATATATAATCAAATAACATATCTTTCTTTTTGTTGGCTCCTGCACTCTATTTGGTATCTAAATGCTACTATGCTATGCTAGTGCTGATTCTGCTTAATATTGCTTCTCGCAGCTGTTAGTATAAGAAAAAATTTCTTCTCACCCTCCACATTTCTTTTATATCCCCCAATTTACCTTTTTTACCATTGGAATGCTGACTTCGGTTTCTATGAACCGAAATACTAAAACTTCGATTTTTAGAAACTGAAATTTTCAATCGTTTTTCAGTTGCATACTTAAACTAATTGAATCGTTTTTCAGTTGCATACAAGAGCGTAGGACAGAGAAATTGAGCATCCATGAGCGTACGACGGAGAATGACGGCGGTTACTCTCAGGATAAAAAACTGTGATTACACAATCTGTTTCGCCGTTGTTGTGAGATTGAGGTTCAAAACAGAGACTCGAATGGCCGCTCTATGATAACAGAAACATCGCATTCTTGAGTCAAAGCTCTTACATCAACACTCAAAGCCAAATCAAAATTTTCAAATCTATAATCGCAGAACTTGATTGAGAAAAAGATGATGCGATTGGAAACACTGATATCAACGTTGTGATTTTGAAATATTTAAACTTTTGAAAATTTCGGTTTATAGAAGCTGAAATTTTGCAATATAGTAACAGAAATGCAACTGATGTGTTTAGTTACAACAATGAATGTGTTAGTGATAATTACCTTATGTTTGAGCCTTAATGAATGTACAAACCTTTAGCCAATGTTTCAAAGTTGATTTTAAGCCACCAATCCAAGGAAAAACGCAAAATTTTGAAAGAGAGTTTTTGATTGAAAATTTTGGTTTTTATAAATTGAAGTTTTGCAAACCAAAAGTCAAGGACAAAACGGAATTATTGGGGATATAAAAGAAACGTGGGGTTCGGAAAAGTAATTTTCTTAGTATAATATTTGACTCCATGTTTTTAGGCCCAACTTGGAAAAAGAAGGGCTTTAAGCCTCCATGTTTTTATCATGTATATAACGACTTTTAAACTCTATTCATGGTGTAATATTTGACTTTTAGGGTATGTTTGGTTCGAAGTAGATGAAGGGGAGGGGACACATTTGTGTATAACACAAATCATCAGACAATATACGCTAGCAAACCCTCTCCCTGCTACCACAATCATGAACCAAAACTGATTTCAAAGAGTTCCAATGCTTTAAAGTATCAACAAAATAGAAAATCCAAACTCAATCTGTTATAAAAATCCTCATTTTCAAAACCCCATTTTGGATATTCATCTCTGTGAGAAAAATTCTGGAAGAGAAAGAGACATGACATGCCAATAATTTGAGAGAGATATAAATTTTAGAAGAAGAACATGACAAGGTTGCAAAGGGAAGAAGATTAAGTGTTGCTGCTCGGTCAGGAAGATGAGAAGGGATGAGAAAGAGATAAATAATGAGTTTGTACCCAAAAAAAAAAGAGTGACAGATCATTCTTGACTGCTTCGTGATGCACCGTTCGCTACATCAAGCATTTCCCGTGAGGGAAACCTACATTATTTGTTATTGGGCTTGTTTAAATTGTAGGATCTGCTCTACAATTGGTTGTCTTTCAACATTTGGAGAGGAGGAATTAGTGGAATGTAATCCCTATAGAGAAGAGGGTGGAAATCTCCTTTCATGAGGTAGTGTCAAATTTGCTTCTTCTTTTACTCTTTTTTGATGAATCAACATGTTGTTGATCAACTCGAATGAAATGTTTTTGAGCATGGCTAGCAACTTGAGTATAAGATTTTGTACCAACATGCTTTGAAATCGCTTTCCAATTTCCCTTGCCATGTTTCTCAAGTCTCTCTAGAAATAACCTATAAATAAATATGAACAAAAATTCAATATGATTAGGTTATAAGGCCCAACTCAAAATTTGAGTTACTAAAAACTCGACATATTATTTGTTAGTCAATATATAAGATGATATTTTACTCAATATTACTAATTAATATACTTTTTCCTCTTATTTAATCAAATGAGAATTCTTTGTATATTTAAATCTATGAGTAAAAACAAAAAAAGGAAGAAAAGTTTAACAAAATAAATATTATGTCCCTTTCAAAAAAAAATAGTTGATGTCTCGTATAAAATATTTATATATCCCTCGTTTTATAAAATTCTCATTGTGTATAGATACTCGTTCATATATATAAGTTTTGTTATTGATCCCTCTTTTTACAAAATATCATTGGAGAATTACTCATATATATGAAGGACAAAAAAGGTTAAAAAGTGAAACAAATTCAAATTAAAGTTATATTAATTTCTACATAAGTATATATACTTGTGTTATTCTTCTTTCCAATGAAACACTTTCTTGGTCTTATTCTTGAGAGGAGGAGTTTTGTTTTCACCCATCGAAGCATTGTCTTTTGAAATATAATCATTTGAGTATGTTGGCACCTTGAAATAAACCCTTTAGGGTAAGATATTGGTACTATCCTCTTCGTATATATAGTTAAAATTGAATAAAGTTATCCACAACAAATTATCTAAAAAATAGATGAACTTTTTTTTTTTGTTGATAAGGAGGAAAACAAGATATATTTGAATAAAAAGTACCCAACCAAATATATAACCATCTACTACTAAAATCTATACTATATATCTACTACTAAATCCATAGTTTTTGCAAATACATATCTTATAGTGAGTTTGTTAATAAAAGATTGTTGCTGTTAAGAAAAAAGTCTTATGTTATGGTGAATTTGTTAATAAAAAATTTTTGCTACTACAAAAAAAAATCAAGGGTATTGTTGGTATTTTAAAAAGTTCACACAAAAAATATTTGTATCCTCTTTATATATAGTATATATAGTATAGACTAGCGGGCCAGACGTGCCACGTCTGCCTATGTCTAACTTATGTAAAAAAAAAGACAAGTGTTATGTTATGGTGAGTTTGTTAATAAAAGATTTTTGCTACTAAAAAAAAAGATGCGCCTTATATTATAGTGAGTTTGTTAATAAAAGATTTTTGTTTCTACTAAAGAAAATCAAGGGTATTGTTGGTATTATGAAAATTTCACACCAAAAATCATGTATTATCTTTATATATACTAGCAGGCCAAGCATGCATGTGTCTAATTTATGTAGAAAAAAAAGATTTGTCTTATGTTATGATCAATTTGTTAATAAAAGAATTTTGCTACTAAAAAAATTAAGGGTATTGTTGGTATTATGAAAAGTTCATACCAAAATATTTTGTATCCTCTTTATATATAATAACTAGCGGCCAGACAGAGTGCGTTCCGCGCCTGTCTTTGTTTAACTTATGTCCAAAAAAAAGACATGCCTTATAGTACGGTGAGTTTGTTAACAAAAGATTTTTGCTGCTAAAAAAAATGTGTCTTATGTTATGGTGAGTTTGTCAATAAAAGTTTTTTGGTGCTAAAATAAAATAAAATACATGCCTTATGTTAGGGTGAGTTTGTTAATAAAAGATAAAAAAATCAAGGGTATTGTTGGTATTATGAAAAGTCCACACCAAAAACAATATATCCTCTTTATATTATATATATATATATACTAGCGGGTCAGGCAACGCCTGCCTTTGTCTAACTTATGTCCAATTAAAAAGACATACCTTATGTTATGATGAGTTTGTTAATAAAAGATTTTGCTGCTAAAAAAAATATGTGTCTTATGTTATGGTGAGTTTGTTAATAATTTTTTTTTATTGCTACTAAAAAAAATCAAAGGTATTGTTGGTATTATGAAAAGTCCACACCAAAACTCATGTATCCTCTATACATATATATATATATATATATATATATATATATATATATATATATATATATATATAAAGAAGAAAAAGTAGGAACCAAGGGTCCGTTTGGATCGACTTATTGTTGAGCTTATGCAAAACGACTTATACAAATAAATATTTTTTTTCATGTTTAAGTTGGACGGCCGCCATAGCCACCGCTGCAGAACAAAATTGCGTCGTAGCAGATCTCGAGTGTTCCTCGCGGTGAGATTGATACGCATCAACAACAGCACCGTCGTCTTCATCGAGATTGTCTCTTTCTCCCACCCAATCTGGAATTGATTTTGGGATTCAGACCTGATTTTGCTGCCGCCCGATCAACACAACTGCACCACCGTATTCGACACCATGAACGGTGATGTAATCATCCCTTGGCCATGTCTTGCAGCAACAACGGCACAGCCCCACAAGTCGATGTCTAGTGTCGACAATGTGAAACAGCAAAAAACGTTTGCGGATGCTCTAGCAAATGTCTGCGACATTCCGGTAAGTCAATTCCCGCAACCTTGTGTGAAAGGCCAAGAAATTGCAATTATGATTCCTGAAAATGAATATTTAGCTGGTATGGATGGATGCAAAAATAATCTTCATGGAAGAATTATTTGGCCGAAGGGATCGACCCCTTTGAAAATTGATGAGTTACGTGCGAAGCTTGCTACCTTGTGGAATTCATTGGGTCGCTGGGGAATGGTTTCTCTTGGCAAAGGTTTCTATGAATTCTATTTCTCTTCGGTGGAGGACGTGAGAAGGGTTCGCTCGGTGGCATCTTGGTCTCTAAATCCGGGATATCTTAAACTTTTTACCTGGACAAATGACTTCAACCTAAATGCTCAACATCACACTACTGCTCAGGTTTGGATTCGTATCTCTGGTCTTGCACAAGAATATTGGAGGAAGAACATCATCTTTGCTATAGTTAGTAGTATTGGAACTCCAATTTATGTAGATGCTAACACTAGTAAATCCGTTTTTGAGCGGTCTTTTGGGCACTATGCACGTATTCTTGTTGATGTAGATTTAAGCGTTCAGCTCAGATATCAATTATTAGTAGAACGTAAGGGATTTGCATTCTTCGTTGAGATAGAATATGAAAATCTCCCGGATTTTTGTGACTATTGTAAACATATTGGTCATAATAATGCTAATTGCAAACAGAATAAAACCGTTGAAACTGAAGCTCGTGACATGGGTAAAAAGGTTTCTAAATCGCGGAAAGAATTCATACAGGTGCGTGATAATCGTCAGAATCAACCTAGGCAACAACCTGTTAATAATGAAACTGCAAGTGGGAGTGAAGCGCAACCCGATGCAAATGAACCTAATAAAGAGGATGTTGTGAATGTTAATCACATTAGCCAGACTGGAAATGAAGACCAGGAGCTTGTGAATGGTAATGAGAATCTTCGAATAACTCAGGAAGTGCCTGAATTTGTGCCGGACACCCCCATCAGTGACAAGCTTACTGATGAGGCGATAGAGACAATAGAGCATGATTTCAATGTCAATGATGATAATCCAAATATACCCAAGGTGGTTCATCAGGATGTGCAAATCTTAAAATTCAATCCGGCGGATATGGCGGAGGAACAGAGGAATAATCAGGAAGGAGAATTAGCTCTAGACAACACAGATGATCAACCTTTCGAGATTGTTCTCACTAAGTCGCAGAAAAAGACAAAGAAAAGGCAAGAGTAACAAGCCAGTGCGCGTGTTACCCTCACTAAGGCAGGATCCTGAAATCTTGCCAAATGAATTGCATCTATTGGAACATAAGGGGAATTGCCAACCCTTCGTCTAAATTGGCATTTAAAAGGTTATGTACTCTACACAAACCTAGTTTTTTCTTTATTGCTGAACCTTGGATACATTTTCATAAATTTCCTAAGAGTTTACTTAATTCTGTTAATATGAAATTTTTTGCCGTTAATGATAGAGGAACTAATGATCCCAATCTTTGGTGCTTTTGTTCCAGTGATATCAATCCTACTGTCTTGCACACTTCAAATCAACATGTTTCATTTATGATCAAAATTTCCGAGCAAAACATGGTTTTTAGTGCTATTTATGCTTCAACTGATTATCAAAAGAGAAGAGATCTATGGGCTGCTCTTAATGCGGAGCAATCAAATGGTGATCTTCCTCGTTGCTTTATTGGAGATTTCAATACTATTCTTGGCATGCATGAATATAGGGGAAGTAATACTCCAGCCAGAATTTGTTATGAAGATTTTCAGGATTGGAACAATTCTCATAATCTTATTCATCTGCCTACTAAAGGGGCACGCTTCACTTGGGCAAATGGTAGAAGAGGTAGGGGCTATACCGAAAAATGGTTGGACAGGTCAGTTTGTAATACTTTATTTATTGATGCTTGGTCCTCGATTAGTTGCAATACGCTCATTAAAAGTGAGTCGGACCATTATCCCATTATGCTACATCTTCACAACAACAATAATGTGAGACATGCTTCTCCATTCAAATTCCTTCGTATGTGGTCTAAACATGATGACTGTGTCAATGTCGTTAAGCAGGTTTGGAATTCTTCTATCTATGGTTGCCCTATGTTTATTTTATCTCAAAAATTAAAAACTCTTAAGTCTCACCTTAAGAATTGGAATAATAATGTGTTTGGTAATGTGCATTTAAAAGTTGAAGAAACTGCTACTCATTTGGATTTAATTCAGCAACATATTGATGCTACTGGTTATAATGATATTCTGATGGAGCAGGAAAGAGTTGCTAAGTTGGAATATGCTAAGGCTCTTCACTTTAAAGAAGACTTCTGGCATGAAAAAGCGAGAATTAATTGGCATACTGAGGGTGATCGTAATACTCAGTATTTCCATCATTAGCCAAAGTTCGATATGCAACTAAGCTTATTTCTTCTCTCTGTAATGGTGATGATTTGATAACTAATGCAAGTGATATTGAGAGTCATGTTGTAAACTATTTTAAAGATATTTTTAGCTCTCCTAACATGTGTCTTGATAATGGTATTATTGATCAAGTTATCCCTAACCTTATTACAGATGATCAAAATATTTCTCTTACTTGTCTTCCTAGTATGCAGGAGGTTCACAATGCTGTTTTTTCTATGAATAAAGACGGGGCTCCGGGTCCAGATGGTTTCGGAGCTATTTTTTATCAAACTTATTGGGACATAATTGCGAATGATGTGTACAAGGCCGTGTTGCAATTTTTTTCTAATGGTTGGATTCTTCCTAACTATAACTCTAATAATGTGGTTCTTATTCCTAAGTCTCATGAAGCAGATGCTATTAATCAATTTAGGCCTATTGCTTTTGCTAACTTCAAGTTCAAGATTATTTCAAAAATATTGGCAAGTAGACTTGCTATGGTTGCTCCTACCATCATTTCTTCCAATCAAAGAGGCTTCATTCAAGGGAGACAAATTTCTGATTGCATTTGTTTAACATCTGAGGCTATTAACATGTTAAATAACAAAACTTTTGGTGGTAATCTTGCCATGAAGATTGATATTAGGAAGGCCTTTGACACTTTAGACTGGGACTTTCTCCTAAAAGTGCTTCACACTTTTGGTTTTAGTCCTGTGTTTTGTAATTGGATCAAAGTGATTCTTCATTCAGCTTGTCTGTCTATTGTTATCAACGGCCGGCCGTCTGGTTACTTTACTTGCAGAAGAGGGGTTCGTCAAGGGGATCCATTATCTCATATTCTTTTTTGTTTAGCAAAGGAAGTTTTAAGCAGAAGCATTACAAAGCTTGTTGAAGATGGATCTCTTCAGCTTATTCCTGGAACTCGGGGTAATTCTGTTCCCTCTCATATTCTTTATGCTGACGATGTTATGATTTTTTGCAGGGCAACTCTAGCTAATATTAATATTCTTAAGGGACTTTTTCAACGTTATGGAGAAGCTTCTGGACAAATCATTAACCCATCTAAGTCCAATTTCTGTGTTGGATCTATTTCTGCTACCAGAACTAATAGAATTGCTGATATGTTGGGTTTCTCTATTGGAACTTTGCCTTTTATTTATCTTGGTGTGCCTATTTTTAAAGGGAAGCCAAAAGCTTGAGCATCTTCAACCGATTGCGGATAGAATTAAAGCTAAATTAGCTGCTTGGAAAGCCTCTCTTTTATCCACTGTAGGCAGAGTTCAGATTGTTAAGAGTATTATTCATGGAATGTTGATCTATAGTTTCATGATATATGCTTGGCCTATTAGTCTGTTGAAAGATGTTGACAGGTGGATTAGAAATTTCATCTGGAGTGGTAATGTAGATCAGCGTAAATTAGTTACTGTCGCTTGGGATAAAGTTTGCACTCCCACCAATGAAGGAGGTCTTGGTCTTCGTTCTTTAAGACATATTAATGAAGCTGCGAGTCTTAAACTGTGTTGGGCGCTATTTACATCATCTAATCATTGGACGTCCCTTCTCAGAGCTAGGGTGATGCGTAGTTATGGTATTATTGATTATCATATTTCTTCTTCTATTTGGTCAGGTATCAAGCATCATATACATAGTGTTACTGATAATACTTGTTGGCAACTTGGTAAGGGTGACCAGATTAATTTCTGGACAGATTCTTGGGTGGGTGACCCTTTGGTGGACCTTTTGGATATTCCTCGCCATTATCATGCTCTATTACAGGCTAAGGTGGCACACTTTATTGCTAATGATCATTGGCTTATTCCTCACTTTATTACTTCGAGCTATCCTAATTTGGTGCCGTTATTAAATTCTGTCACTATTCCTATTAGTAAAACTAATGATGAGTTAAGATGGATTCGTTCTGATAGCGGGGTCCTTTCTTTTAAAGATGCTTACTTGTTTCACAGACCTATAGGGCAACATATTCCTTGGGCTAAAATTATTTGGTGTGAGGATATTCCTCCCTCTAAATCTTGTTTGATGTGGAGAATCATGCATAATAGATTACCTACAGATGATCTTCTCTCTCGTAGAGGTTGTTATATTGTCTCCAAATGCGATCTTTGTGGGGAGGCTGCTGAAACCATACATCATATTTTTTGTGATTGTTGTTTTTCTAAGGATATTTGGCATTGGTTTGCCTCTGTTCTTTCCTTGCACGTTGACACAAGTACTGTTAGTTCTATTTTTGATATTTGTAACAAAAATTGGAACTCTCAATGTAAAACTGTTGTTATTTCTGCAGTTGTTAATATTTTTAATACTATATGGTGGTGCAGGAACCAACATAGATTTGAGGGAAAATCTATTCATTTGAGATCTGCAGTCAACTCAATTATCTCCAATGTCTCTTTATCTAGGAATTTATCTAAAAAAGCTTCTTTCATTTCCATGCAGGAATTCATCATTTTGAAAGCTTTTAATGTCAATGTCCATCACCCCAAAGCACCTGTCATCAAAGAAGTATTGTGGCAACCTCCGCTTTATAATTGGGTTAAATGCAACACAGATGGTTCAACGTTGGGTAGCCCCGGTCTTGCTTCTTGTGGGGGTATTTTTAGAGACTATACTGCTACTTTTCTAGGGGGGTTCTCTATTAATATTGAAAACTCTTACGCCCTTCATGCTGAACTTATAGGTGTTATGAATGCTATTGAGATCGCTCATTCAAAAGGGTGGAACAAACTTTGGATTGAATCCGATTCACAATTGGTTAATTTAGCTTTTAAGTCCGACTACATTGTCCCTTGGAAGCTTCGTAATAGATGGTTCAATTGCTTGACGTTGACTAAAACCATGCATTTTAGAGCGACTCACATTTATCGTGAAGGGAACTGTTGTGCAGATCGAATGGCTGCTTTAGGCATCAATGTTAATGGTTTTTACTGGTGGGACAATGTTCCGCCGAGTGTTCAAGGAGATTATATTAGTAATTTAATGGGTCTTCCGTCTTTTAGATTTCATTAAATCCACTGCACTCTTTTTCCCTATCCTTGGTTTTATCCCTTAGGGTTTTCCAGGAAAGGTTTTTAATGAGGTAGTGGTAGGTTCCTTGTATTATTGTTTCCTTGGGTTTTGGTTTAGTCCCCCCAAGTTTGTCTCTTTTTTCTTTCTTTTTAATAAATTTATTAGGGTGCTGCAAATGATAGGTGATGATTATGGGGTGCCAACATAGTTGAGATGTCATAATTATCATGTGATGCCTATGCACGCTAATGTTTTATAAAAAAAAAAAAGTGTGTTAAGGTATTTTATGAAATAATCTCTTATGAAAATACAATTTTTACTAGCGAGAACATAAGCTATTTTTCATAAATTTAAGATAAGCTAATCCAAACGGACTCATCTAACATATAACTACTTTTCCATTTCATCTTATAGGAGATTTTACGAACCAGGCTAGTGCGCGTGCCACCTACCCATGAGCAAAACATCATGTTATGCCCAAATCCGAACAAGTGGTGTGCGTACCACATGTGCAAGGGTCACGACACAAAAAATTGTTAGAAGTGAAATTAGCTAGAGTTAGCTTTTTTTTTTAGTCAGATAGTCTCGTTGTTAAAATTTTAACTTTTAAGGTAATAAGTGAGATGTTTAGAAGTCGAATTCAAACTACTACATATAAAATGTGATGTTTCTACCACTTGAGCTAAACTCACATTAACATCGCATGAATTAAATTTTGGTGTCTATATCTTACGAATTTGATCCTTCTGATTGAAGATTAATAAAATAGTATCTCGAGGGAAAAATCTTAGGAAAGAATTTTTCACTAAATGCTAAAAAATGAGCCTAAATGCAAAATATGAAAATACTTCAATTTCCATCCCATGTTGAAATAATCGGCGATTAACATAAGTAACAAATGATCAAGACAAGAAATTGTGTAAGAAATGTTAAATATGGTCATTGCTTGATTTGTTATATGACCCGACCTTGTTCTACAATATTAGTGCTCATGAGAAACACGTACATTTGAAGCTTTTTTTGAGAGATTCATACTAAGATAAATCGATAAAATTGTTACATAATTGTAAATTTACTTAGAGTTTAAAGCATATGCACCGCATTTTAATTTACATTGACAACTAATAAAAAGAATTCAATCTTCCATTCTATGTCATATAATAAAAGTGAGATGATATGGAGTGGCGTGGTAGAATACATTATTATTATTATTATTCACTCATCGTATACAATTATTTTAGGCAGTTAATACATATTTCTTTTTCTGATTTACTTATACACACGGGAGTAATATATTATATAGTGAA
This sequence comes from Trifolium pratense, assembly GCF_020283565.1. Taxonomy (NCBI): domain Eukaryota; kingdom Viridiplantae; phylum Streptophyta; class Magnoliopsida; order Fabales; family Fabaceae; genus Trifolium; species Trifolium pratense. The sequence goes on along the minus strand of NC_060062.1, from coordinate 35,063,984 downwards.
TACAAATTAGAAGTGAATTTAGAGCAATCTTTTTTTTTAGTATATGCATTAATTAAAATTTGGTGGTAGCATAATTTGAGTGTCAATAACTTAATGTAACTTATAGCCATTGTTTGATGTGTTATATGATCTTGTTCTACATTAATGCATCTTGGGGTTGTTGAAATTGTTGTAGTTACTGATATACAATTGGTTGTGTTTGAAGATTTGAAGAAGGATGGGGAGGTGGAATATAATCCCTATATAGAAGAGGGTGGAAATCTCCATTCCATTTGGTTGTGTCAAACTTGTTCTTTCTTTTACTCTTTTTTGATGAATTATCACTTTGTTGATTAACTCCTATTCGAATGAAATGCTTTTGAGCATGGCTAGCAACTTGAGTATACGATCTTGTACCAACATGTTTTGAAATCGCTTTCCAATTTCCCTTGCCGTACTTCTCAAGCCCCTCTAGAAACAACCTATAAATAAATATAAAGAAAAGTTCAATATAATTAGGTTGTGAGGTCAACTCAAAAATTGAGTTACAAAAAACTCCACATACTATTTGTTAGTCAATAAGATTATAAAAAAAAAAAAAAATTATCAAATATATTTTTTCATCTTGGTTAATCAAATGAGAATTCGTTTGTAGATTTAAATCTTGGTGTAAAAAGTAAAGACAGAGAAAAACCAAAAACTATTTGTTAGTGTCAAGACTCAAGATTCATTGACAATTATTTTCCTTCGTCAAGTTTGTTATACCTTTCTTTTTAATCCAGTTTAAGCAATGATGAGGGAATATCTATATAATGAACAGCTCATATAAAATATCAATAATTATATAATATATCATTGCTTATATATATATATATATATAAATTAGCATTAAAATAGCAAAAAGGAAGAAATTTAATGTTTTGTTCCATGCTCAAGTACGTTACACAATACTCCGAGGTATTTTTCACTTTATTACACGTCTAAGCCCCCACGGTATTATATATCTTTTGTAAAAGGTGTACCGGTTGTGTGAGAAGAGGGTGTATGTATTGTTATAAACTATCCATAACCTCGACTCTAAACAATGTTAATCTTTTAGGTGTAACAGACCCCGTCGAGATTAAGGGGTTAAAGAGTATTTAGCACATACAAATAAGCCACAACACTTTAGAATGTATTAATTGTTTGTTTAGGTTATTTGAAACTCTCATAATTTTGTCCTTTGAAAAAGACGCCTCGATTGGTAGATTGAAGAGTGTGGATATCCTACATGAACTACTCTCAACATTGACTCTCAAATAATATGAAACTTTTTAAATGTACCGAAATAATAACAAAATAAATATAATATCTCTTTCTTTTATTTTCTTTTTACGCAAAATAATGTCCCTTCCAAAACGTAATTAATGCCCATTTAAACCCATTCAAATAAAATATCTATTGATCCATCCTTTTACGAAATATAATTTCATCATCATATGTATATAGAGACTGACTCACTCATATATATGAAGGAAAAAACAAAGTTAAAAGATAAAACAAATTCAAATTGAAGTTATATTAATTTCAATTAAGTATATATACCTGTGTTCTTCTTCTTTCCAATGAAGCACTTTCTTGATCTTCTTCTTAACCGGAGTAGCTTTATTTTCATCCAAGTGATCTTCCGTAATCACCTGAGTATGCTCCTTTACTTCAGTCGTTGACGATGGAACAAGAACAGCTGGCTTGTCCCATTGGCCCTCGAGGTCTAGATATTCTAAGAGGTTTTGCTCGAAGCCTTTATCATCATCCCATGTCCACTCCTTTGAGTTGCCATTATTATTGATGTTGTTCATCTGATTTTTTAAAGAATGGTTGTTATTCAATAATTTGTGTATCGCCTTTGGAGTTGATTATCTTCAAGCAAATATCTCCAAAATTTTGTTAAATATTATGATATGTATATACGTATATATAGTTTATTTTTAACAATGATATAGATATAGCTGAATTTCCTATTTTTACTCTAAAGTTTGTTAAGAAATAATTTTATTTTTTATAATAGTTAAGAAAGAAAGATTGTTGCACAAAACCACCTTTTTGTTTTGGTACAATTATAAAACTACCATTATATATGATTATATATGATGTAAAGATAAAAAATAAAAAAAAAAATTATGCAAAAAATGTAAGAAAATTTGACTTTGAGGGAATTTAAATCCGATTCTATCTAATGATGATTTGGTTCAATGATTAGTTCAAATGTTTTGTTTAGTTATAGTCGTTTCGATCTACTAGCATTCTTTATATAAATAAATAGATTAGTATATTTATCTATATATACTTCTATACAATACTCACTCCGTCCCATTTTAAACCTATTTGACTATTTCACACATTTTAAGAAAAATTCATAAATAAAATAGAGATAGTTGTATAATTACTAAACTATCCTTACTTTTTTCATTACTAGTTGTAATGATTAAATTGGTTGAGTATGCCACACATAAACAGGGGCCCACATAAAGGTTAAAATTGAAAAAAATGGCTTTGAAAGTTGTATAGGTCATTATTTTGGGACAAATCAAAGTCAAAAATAGGTCATTTAAAATGGGACGGGGGGAGTATATGAATAGAATATATGAGTTTTGGTATGGACTTTTCATAATATCAATAATACTCTTGATTTTTTTTAGTAGCAACAAAAAAATTTTACTAACAAAGTCACCATCACATAAGACACTTTTTTTGTTAGCAGCAAAAATCTTTTATTAACAAACTCACCATAACATAAGACATATCTTTTTTTTTTTGGACATGACCCGCTAGTATTAATAAAATATACTACCTTTGTCCCTAATTATAAGACATTGTTTGACCACTGCATGTACGTCAATGCACAATTTTGATCACTAATATCTTTAATTGTCTATTAGTAACAATTATAAAAATTAAATATTTTGAAAATGCTCATCAGAACAAATTGAGCAAAATCTTATATGCTAATATTTATATTTATATATTATTAAAAAATATGGTAAAACCAAGGTAAATAAATAGTACGGAGGTAGTATGTTATTAACTTGAAATATCTTAAACAATACTGTTTAAGGGTTGATCCATTGATAAAAAGATAGAGTTTAGATTTGGGAGTTCTCAAGTTCAAATCATATTAGTGCTCATATATAGATGAGGTAAATATAAATGTGTTCATGTTATTTGAGTCTTGGCCTAGTGCCCTCTATTTGTATATCTGCATCTTGTTATTTTATATATATTTTGGGATGCCTAAGCTAGCATCTTTTTGATTTAAAAAAAAAAAAGTGTGCGTGTGCATGTGCGCCTTCTACGTGTTCAATTTTAAAGTTCAATGTGAATGAAAAGTTAATGTTGATACATTTACGTGATATGTAATTAAAAAAAATCAATTATGCTATTGAACATTCATCTAAACTTATGTGTGGATGAAAATAGTGATACGATAACCATAACATTGAGTTTAGATGGTTAATGAGCTCATCCTAGGACGAGTCATAGAACTCAATTTGATTTTTGACAGAAACAATCTTTGATCAGGTTTTACTTATTTCGTGGCCGAATTTTGGATTATTGAGGGTCTCTTTCCCTTGAAATTTAAGGGTTAACACAAAAAGCAAATAAAAAATAGGGATACGGCTATGTGATTTTCTTTCGCCTAAATTACGGTTATGTAATTTAAAAAAAAAAAAAAACCATTTATGCAATTTGCTATATCGTTGTGGAAGATAAAGAAAAAATGATCATAGAAGGTTTTTTGAAGATAAATGTCCGAAGATGGACTTGCATTTTTTAGTAAATTTTAATAAAAGGTTAGTTTTTTTAATATTAATATTATTATAAAATTCAACAAAGAATTCATATTTGAAACTTTTTGAGAGATTCATATTATATATGTTCATAAAATTGCTACATAATACTAAATTTACTTATACCACGAATTATATCTAGTGAGTGTTAGAAGCGGAATTAGAGTTTTTTTTTTTTAAGTAGTTTAGTCGCTAGAATTTTTTTCTTTGAAGTGAATAAGTGGCGTGTTCGGAATTCGAATCCTGACTACTGCATATAAAATGTATTATCTCTAACAATTAAACTAAGCTCGTGTAACTTTTTATGCATGGATCAAATTTTTGTGGTTGCATATAATTTGAGTGTGTATAACTTAAGAGACAAATTTGATCCTTCCAATTGAAGATTAATAAAATAGTATCTCGAGGGAGAAGTTTTAGGAAAGAGAGTTTTTCAATAAAAACCTAAAATTGAACCTAAATGCAAAATATGAAAATACTTCAATTTCCATGTTGAATGAAATAACCAGCGAGTAACATAACATATGTAACAAATGATCAAAACAAGAAATTGTAACAAATGTTAAACATGGGCATTGTTTGATGTGATATATGACCTTGTTCTACAATGCTTTTTGGGCTTGTTGAAATTGTTGCAGTAACTGCTCTACAATTGGTTGTGTCTCAACATTTGGAGGAGGCGGAGGAATGTAGTCCCTATAGAGAAGAGGGTGGAAATTTCCGTTCCATAAGGTAGTGTCAAATTTACTTCTTCTTTTACTCTTTTTTGATGAATCAACATTTTGTTGATCAACTCGAATGAAATACTTTTGAGCATGGCTAGCAACTTGAGTATAAGATTTTGTGCCAACATACTTCGAAATAGCTTTCCAATTTCCCTTGCCATACTTCTCGAGCCCCTCGAGAAATAACCTATTAATAAATAGAAACAAAAAATTCAATAATGTCATTCAAATGAAATATTTATTAATCCCTATTTTTACGAAATTCTCAACATGTATTATGTATAGACTATAGAGACTCATTCATTCATATATATGAAGGAAAAAAAACGAGTTAAAAAATAAAACAAACCGTAATAAAAGTTATATTAATTTGTCAGTAAGTATATAAACCTGTGTTCTTCTTCTTTCCAATGTTGCACTTTCTTGATTTTTTTCATAAGCGGAGGAACTTTGTTCACATCGGTCGAAGTATTGTATTTTGGAATACAATCATATTTGTGTGTTGGCAACTCGAAATTACCTTCCTCGATCATTTGAGTGTGCTCCTTTACTTTGGCCGCTAATTGTCTGGGAACAAGAGATTGTCCCTCAAGTATCTCTTCTGGAGATTCTAAAAGGTTTTCCTCGAAGCTTTTATCATTATCCCATGTAAACCACTCCATTGATTTGCAGTTAATATTTGTGTTTTCCTTGATATGCTATTTTTGTTTTTTCATGTATTTTATTGTATTTATAAACCACACCGGCCCATCCATTATAATAGGTACTCCCTCCGGTCCTTTTTATAAGGAACAATTTGGAAAAAAAATTTGGTCCTTTTTATAAGAAACAATCATTAAATTTATTCTTACAATTCCATTTTTACCCTTATTAAATTGTATCCATTCCAAAGTTATGCATTAATTAGAGTGATATATTCCCTAAGGATAAATTAATACACCAAGGTTAGTTTTGGAATAGATTGTAAAATTTTAGAATTTTTATTAAGAAAGATAAGGTTTCTTGGTATGTGTGTTTTTTCCAAATTGTTTCTTATAATAAGGACCGGAGGGAGTATTCTGTTATTATTTTTTAATTATAGTCTTATCTATAGTGTTTAGATATATATATTATCTTGTGTCAAAAACAAAAAATATATAGTGTTATAGATAAAGGGGATAAGAGAGTTTGGGCTGAATTTTTTTTGGTCCATTTTGCCCTTAACTTTCTTTATGATTTTTTAATTATTCCATAATTGCCTTTAACTTCCTTTTTTTTTTATGGTTTTTTCATCTATGTCTATTCTATACTATAATATATAAAAAGAATACATGAGTTTTGGGGTAGAATTTTCATAATACCAACATTACCCTTGCTTTTTTTTAGTAGCAACAAAAATCTTTTATTAACAAACTCACCATAACATAAGGCGTATCTTCTTTTTTGGTACATAAGTTAAACACAGGCAGGCAACTGCCTGGCCCGCTAGTACAAATAAAGATAAACTCATATCATAACTATCTATTTTACTTTAAATTAAAATCCCCGATCAAAATGGGATAAAGAAATTAGCTTAACTGGGCCATGCATATTTAGTCAACAACATATTTGAATTTTACACTCCACTTCCTTGACGTTAAATATACTTAAATAGTTAAATTACACTTTTATGTTAAAATATATACATCCCCTGATTTGTTAAATATATTAGAGGTGAAAATCTTAGGTGAAGTCGAATATAACATATCACTCTTAAAAACAATCAATTGAAAATTTAAAAGTAATTATATAAACACAAAAGATAAAAGATTTAAATGCAGTTTTACCCCTACGAATTTGATTGAATCGAAATTTTACCCCTTTTACTTTAAGTTTCGGAATTTTAACCCTTTTATTTTATAATTCTTCGAATTTTATCCCGTATACTTTTTTTCCTCACTAGACTCTATAGATCGATATTCTTTATTACGATAATATTAGTGTGCACTTACGAGACTATCACTCGCGCAAGATATAACATCTCTTTCTTTCAACTTACCAAACTGTCTTTCAAACCCCCACATGATCTCTACCCTTAAGACATCATGATTACCACCATACCTTGTTAGTAGTTGTTTTAGTATTTGGGCTTAGTCTAGTAGCTTTGGGCCTTGCGTTTGTATCAAGCCCATTGCTCTTATGTTGTAATGCCTATATAAAGGTGTGTATTGAGCAATTTATCAATTAATGAGAAAGCCTTTACAACATGTGGTATCTAGAGCCTAAAGACCAGGCCTAGCTCCAAGAAAACTGCAGTTTCATCTTGGTTAGTTGTAACCGTTTTTTCACTTTTCTGGCGACCGTTACAACCGCTCATTCTTTCTTCTCCGGCGAGCTACTCTTTCTTCTTGCATTCTCAACGATCCCTGTTCATTCTTTTCACTCCATTCATGGCAGAAAACTCAACTTTTCTTCAAACCTCAGTTCCTAAGTTTGATGGCTACTATGAGCATTGGTCAATGCTCATGGAAAATCTAATCCGGTCGAAAGAACTATGGTCTCTGATAGAAACTGGTATCACGGTGGCTCCTCCCAATGCCACAGCTGAGCAAATCAAAGTTGCCAATGAAAGCAAGCTTCAATATTTGAAGGTCAAGAACTATCTTTTTCAATCTATTGATCGCACGATTTTGGAAACGATATTGGTTCGTGATACAGCTAAGAATATCTGGGATGCGATGAAACTTAGGTATCAAGGCTCAACCATAGTGAAACGTGCTCAGTTACAGGCCTTGCGACGAGAGTTTGAGCTTCTTGAGATGAAAGAAGGTGAATCAGTGAATGATTTCTTCTCAAGAACACTTACTATAGCTAATCGCATGACAGCACAGGGAGAAAGAATGGAGCAACACACTATAGTGGAGAAGATTCTTAGATCTATGGCACCTAAATTCAACTATGTAGTTTGCTCAATTGAGCAATCAAATGATGTGACAAGTCTTTCAATTGAAGAATTGCAGAGTAATCTTTTGGTTCACGAGCAACGCATGCGTGGCCAACAAGTTAATCTTGAAGAACAAGCTCTTAAGATCTCAAATGGTGGCAGAGGATCTGGTAATGGAAGGGGTCGAGGTAGAAATTCCAGCAGAGGAAGGGGAAGAGGAAGGCAGAATCTTGAAGCAATTGAATGCTACAAGTGCCACAAACTTGGACATTATCAAAGTGCTTGCCCAAATTGGGGTGATAGTGTCAACTATACTGAATTTGATCAGGAAGAGGAATTTCTTCTAATGGCTACAACTGAACAAAATCAAGAAATCAGAGAAGAAACTTGGTATTTGGACTCAGGATGCAGCAATCACATGATAGGGAATAAAGATTGGCTATTTGATTTTGATGCTTCATTCAAAGATTCTGTGAAATTAGGTAATGATGCAAAGATGGCTGTTATGGGAAAAGGGAATGTCAAATTGCTTATCAATGGTAAGGTGCATGTAATCTCCAATGTGTATTATCTCCCTGGTTTAAGCACAAACCTACTGAGTGTAGGCCAATTACAAGAAAGAAATGTGACAATTGTTTTCAAAAACAATACTTGCAAAGGGTATGTTGATGAAAGAGGACTGATTTTCTCAACTACAATGACTGCAAACAGGATGTTATTGCTCACTGCACCTATCATTATTCCAATGTGCTTGCAGGCATCAAAACAAGAGAGAACTCAACTTTGGCACCATAGATATGGACATTTGAGTATCAATGGCCTGAAACTTCTAACCAAATTGAAGATGGTTAATGGACTGCCTGAATTGGGAGATATGGAAGAAAAGTGCTCAGATTGCTTGTCAGGCAAGCAACAAAGAGCAGCCATACCAAAACAAGCCAAATGGAGAGCAACAGAAAAACTCCAACTTGTCCATTCAGTCATTTGTGGACCAATAAATCCAAGCTCAAATGGTGGTAAAAGGTATTTCATAACCTTTACTGATGATTTTACTAGGAAAACTTGGGTTTATCTGTTAAAAGAAAAGTCAGAAGCTTTTGATATGTTCAAAAACTTCAAGGCATTGGTTGAAAATGAGTCTAGCAGTAAGATACAGTGTTTAAGGACAGATAGGGGAGGGGAGTATACATCAAATGATTTCAATGAATTTTGCATATCACATGGTATTAAGAGACAATTAACTGCTGCATATACTCCACAACAAAATGGAGTCTCTGAAAGAAAAAATAGAACCCTCTTGAACAATGTTAGAAGCATGTTGGCCAGTAGAAGTGTTCCTAAGAGATTTTGGCCAGAAGCACTAAAATGGAGCACTCACATTATGAATAGAAGTCCTACTGTATCTGTCAAAAATAAGACCCCTGAAGAATGTTGGAGTGGTATTAAACCTTCTGTGAATCATTTCAGGATATTTGGATGCATTGCTTATGCACATGTACCAGATAATCATAGAAAAAAGCTGGACAATAAAAGCATCAAATGTGTTCACTTAGGCTTAAGTGAAGAATCAAAGGCCTACAAGTTATATGATCCAAGTAACAACAAGATTGTGATAAGCAGGGATGTTGTCTTTGATGAAGCAAAATCATGGAACTGGGATAATAAGCAACAAAAGGTTAGCACTGAAGGTATGATACCAGTTGATGATGAAGAAGTTACTGCAGTAGACAATAATGAAACTCATGACAACAATAACACTCCAATACAAGATATAGATATGGATATTGGTTATGACACCACAGATGCTGAAGATGAACCAACAGAAGGAACAAGCAACAATAGTGAAGATGACAATGTGCAATTGGGAAAGAGAATAAGAAAACCACCTAGTCATTTTGAAGATTTTGTAATGGGTCCAGAAGCTGAAGAGGAGCAAGAATTACCAAATCTTGCTGTCTACAGTAGTCTTGAGGATCCATACACTTATGATGAAGCCAGTCAAAAGCAAGTGTGGAGAGATGCTATGGATGTTGAAATTCAAGCTATAGAGGACAACAACACTTGGGAACTAACAGATCTGCCTGAAGGTTCAAAAGCTATTGGAGTTAAATGGGTCTTTAAGACTAAATACAATGAAACTGGAAAGATTGACAAATACAAAGCCAGATTAGTAGCTAAAGGGTACACACAAAAGTATGGAATTGATTATAATGAAGTTTTTGCACCAGTTGCAAGATGGGAAACTATCAGAACTGTGTTAGCTTTAGCTGCAAGTAAAGGGTGGTGTGTGTATCAGCTGGATGTCAAAAGTGCATTTCTACATGGAGATCTATCTGAGGATATCTATGTGGAACAACCATTAGGATACCAGAATGGTGATCAGAAGAAGGTGTATAAATTGAAGAAAGCATTGTATGGGTTGAAACAAGCTCCCAGGGCTTGGTATAGCAAGATTGAAGCTCATTTCATAGTTGAAGGATTTGAAAAATGCCCTTCTGAACATACACTATTTGTCAAGCACAGTGACAATGGTGACATTCTTATAGTCAGTGTGTATGTAGATGACTTAATAGTCACTGGAAGTAATCAAAGCCTTATTGATTATTTCAAGCAGTCAATGACAAGGAAATTTGCTATGTCAGATTTGGGAAAAATGAAATTCTTTCTTGGAGTTGAAGTATGTCAAACTAATGAAGGAATCTTCATTCACCAGAAGAAGTATGCCTCAGAAATCTTAGCAAAATTTGGAATGGAAGATTGCAATGCAGTCAGCAGTCCCATTATAACTGGCTGTAAGCTAGTGAAAAATGAGGCAGGCAAAGCTAGTGATGAAACTCAGTACAAGCAAATGGTTGGAAGTTTGATGTATTTGCTTGCTACTAGGCCTGACATAGCTTACTCAGTGTGTCTTGTAGCTAGATTCATGGAAAGGCCAACTGAAATACACATAGCATCAGTCAAAAGGATTATGAGATATATTAAAGGCACAGTGGGTTATGGCTTGCTATACAAGAAAACTGGTATGGAATTGCAACTCAATGGATGGACAGATTCTGATTATGCAGGGGATCTTGATGACAGAAAAAGTACATCTGGATATGTTTTTATGTTAGGGAATGGTGCTATTTCATGGTCTTCCAAAAAGCAGCCCATTGTGACACTTTCAACAACAGAGGCTGAATTTATTGCTGCAGCCTCGTGCTCTTGTCAATGTATCTGGATCAACAATGTGCTAAAGCATCTGAAGGTTAAGCAAAACAAGTCTATTGTGATTCACTGTGATAATAGCTCCTCCATCAAGTTGTCAAAAAATCCCATTTTACATGGAAGGTGTAAACATATCGATGTTAGATTCCACTTTCTTAGAGACCTTGTTAAAGATGGAGTCATTGAATTGGTGCATTGCAAGTCTCAAGATACACGTCATGTCGGATCCTTGGTTACGTGGGAATGGAGAACGCTGGATTCCTTCACCTCAACCTGAAGGAATGTTTAACTTATTTGTGAGGGACCTGATGGTAGATAATTATAAAGCTTGGAATGTGACTAAAATTCGCATGTTATTCCCAGTCTAGGTGGCAGAGAGGATTATTGCGACACCTCTCATTGGGTCGGTTTATGTGGATAAAATGGTTTGGGAGGAGGAACAAAATGGGTGTTACTCTGTCAAATCCGGGTACAAGCTTGCTATGAAGTTTATTTTCCGTAATGATAAATACCATGTGAAAGGTAATTGGAAAGAAATATGGAAAGCGCATGCTCCACATAAAGCGTGTCATCTTCTTTGGCGATTATGTAGGGGATGTATTCCAACGAGGCGTCGGTTATTAGAACGTCATGTTGATTGTGATGTTCATTGTCCATTATGTGAAGATGAGGTAGAAGATGATGTACACACTTTTTTCACCTGCGCTTCTGCTCAATCCAGTTGGCAAGCAGCTGGACTGTCATCTGTCTTGGGCTCCACAGCTTGTCAGCAAGGTAGTGCGGCAGATAGAGTGTTTGCCTTGTGTCGGAATGAGGATTACGCTACTATAGGTAGAGTGGCTATGCTGTTATGGAGTATATGGCATAACCGGAATGATAAAATTTGGAACGATAATGTTAGAAGCCCAAACCAAATTGGTCGGGCTGCGTTTGATCAGTGGAATGAGTGGATTGCCGTCCATAAATTGCGAAGTAACGATGATCATGATGTTCCGGTTGTCAGCACCATTCGGTGGGAAAAGTCTCGTATAGGATGGTTAAAGTGCAATGTAGATGCAACATTTTTTGTCGGTGCAGGTAGGACCGCGATGGGTGCTTGTTTTCGTGATAATTCTGGTGAGTTTATGGCTGGGATTACGCAGTGGCAGCAACTGACTTTATCAACAGAGGAGGGTGAAGCATGGGCACTATTGCAAGCTATGAATGAAGCTAAGAGTAGAGGATTTGAAAGCGTCCAGTTTGAAAGTGACTCTTAAGTGTTGGTTGATGCTATTCGCACCAAACGGCGAGGCAATTCAGAGTTTCTTTCAATCGTTAATGAAATTATTCTTGTTATGTTATCATGTGTGAACTTTGAAGTTAAGTTTATTAGGAGACAAGTGAATTCGGTTGCTCACACTTTAGCTAGGGCGGCCAATTCCTGGACTAGTTTCCATAGATTTGAAATTATTCCTTCATGTATTGAACTTTTGATAATTAATGAAATGCAGTAAGTTTGTTTGGTTAAAAAAAAAGATATGTATATGTCACTTGTTTGCTCAGTTTGAGTAATTTGAATGTTAATTTATTATCATTGTCGATTTTAGTTATATTTATATATTGTGTATTTGTATATTTAATTTGAAATTTAATTTGTAAATAACGTATCGCGGCCGTATCTTATGGGAAATTTTGAAAATTTTCCCGTATCGGTATTGTGTCACGTATCTGGGCTTCATAGCTTGCTAATCATGATCTTACTTTACAATCTATTACTTACCGACATGAAGCACCTATGTTATTAGGGATAGCTATGTAAAAAAACAAACTTGGTGTATCTGTTTTCAGGTTTTGTGTTCCTTAAATTGAGTCTTGGCCTATGCCCTCCATTTGTATCTGCATCTTGTTATTTTATATATATTTTGGGATGCCTAACACTTAGCTAGCATCTTTCTGATTTAAAAAAAAATATGTGTGCGTGTGCGCCTTCTACGTGTTCAATTTTAAAGTTCAATGTGAATGAAAAGTTAATGTTGATACATTTACGTGATATGTAATTAAAAAAAAAAATCAATTATGCTATTGAACATTCATCTAAACTTATGTGTGGATGAAAATAGTGATACGATAACCATAACATTGAGTTTAGATGGTTAATGAACTCATCCTAGGACGAGTCATAGAACTCAATTTGATTTTTGACAGAATAAATCTTTGGTCAGGTTTTACTTATCTCGTGGCCGAATTTTAGATTATTGAGGGTCTCTTTCCCTTGAAATTTAAGGGTTAACACAAAAAGCAAATAAAAAATAGGGATACGGCTATGTGATTTTCTTTCGACTAAATTACGGTTATGTAATTTTTTTAAAAAAAAAAACAATTTATGCAATTTGCTATATCGTTGTGGAAGATAAAGAAAAAATGATCATAGAAGGTTTTTTGAAGATAAATGTCCGAAGATGGCCTTGCATTTTTTAGTAAATTTTAATAAAAGGTTAGTTTTTTTAATATTAATATTATTATAAAATTCAACAAAGAATTCATATTTGAAACTTTTTGAGAGATTCATATTATATATGTTCATAAAATTGCTACATAATACTAAATTTACTTATACCACGAATTATATCTAGTGAGTGTTAGAAGCGGAATTAGAGTTTTTTTTTTTCAAGTAGTTTAGTCGTTAGAATTTTTTTCTTTAAAGTGAATAAGTGGAGTGTTCGGAATTCGAATCCTGACTACTGCATATAAAATGTATTATCTCTAACAATTAAACTAAGCTCGTGTAACTTTTTATGCATGGATCAAATTTTTGTGGTTGCATATAATTTGAGTGTGTATAACTTAAGAGACAAATTTGATCCTTCCAATTGAAGATTAATAAAATAGTATCTCGAGGGAGAAGTTTTAGGAAAGAGAGTTTTTCAATAAAAACCTAAAATTGAACCTAAATGCAAAATATGAAAATACTTCAATTTCCATGTTGAATGAAATAACCAGCGAGTAACATAACATATGTAACAAATGATCAAAACAAGAAATTGTAACAAATGTTAAACATGGGCATTGTTTGATGTGATATATGACCTTGTTCTACAATGCTTTTTGGGCTTGTTGAAATTGTTGCAGTAACTGCTCTACAATTGGTTGTGTCTCAACATTTGGAGGAGGAGGAGGAATGTAGTCCCTATAGAGAAGAGGGTGGAAATTTCCGTTCCATAAGGTAGTGTCAAATTTACTTCTTCTTTTACTCTTTTTTGATGAATCAACATTTTGTTGATCAACTCGAATGAAATACTTTTGAGCATGGCTAGCAACTTGAGTATAAGATTTTGTGCCAACATACTTCGAAATAGCTTTCCAATTTCCCTTGCCATACTTCTCGAGCCCCTCGAGAAATAACCTATTAATAAATAGAAACAAAAAATTCAATAATGTCATTCAAATGAAATATTTATTAATCCCTATTTTTACGAAATTCTCAACTTGTATTATGTATAGACTATAGAGACTCATTCATTCATATATATGAAGGAAAAAAACGAGTTAAAAAATAAAACAAACCGTAATAAAAGTTATATTAATTTCTCAGTAAGTATATAAACCTGTGTTCTTCTTCTTTCCAATGTTGCACTTTCTTGATTTTTTTCATAAGTGGAGGAACTTTGTTCACATCGGTCGAAGTATTGTATTTTGGAATACAATCATATTTGTGTGTTGGCAACTCGAAATTACCTTCCTCGATCATTTGAGTGTGCTCCTTTACTTTGGCCGCTAATTGTCTGGGAACAAGAGATTGTCCCTCAAGTATCTCTTCTGGAGATTCTAAAAGGTTTTCCTCGAAGCTTTTATCATTATCCCATGTAAACCACTCCATTGATTTGCAGTTAATATTTGTGTTTTCCTTGATATGCTATTTTTGTTTTTTCATGTATTTTATTGTATTTATAAACCACACCGGCCCATCCATTATAATAGGTATTCTGTTATTATTTTTTAATTATAGTCTTATCTATAGTGTTTAGATATATATATATTATCTTGTGTCAAAAACAAAAAATAGATAGTGTTATCTTTTACTCCCTCCGGTCCTTTTTATAAGAAACACTTTGGAATTTTTATTTGGTCCTTTTTATAAGAAACACTTTGACACAATTCCATTTGTACCCTTATTAAATACAATCAAATAATTCATTATAATGCTAGTGCATTAATTAGAGAAGTCTATTTCCCATACTAGTCAAAGGTTAGTTTTGGAATATAACATAAAATGATAGAATCATTAATGAGAAAATTTACCTTCCTTGGTCTGTGTGATTTTGTCAAAGTGTTTCTTATAATAAGGACCGGAGGGAGTATCTTGTTATATACAAATAAAGATCAACTCATATCATAACTATCTATTTTACTTTAAATTAAAATCCCCGATCAAAATGGGATAAAGAAATTATCTTAACTGCGCTATGCATATTTAGTCAACAACATATTTGAATTTTACACTCCACTTCCTTGACGTTAAATATACTTAAATAGTTAAATTATACTTTTATGTTAAAATATATATGGATTGGGCAATGGACTAAAGGGAAAATAATTAGGTTCAATAAGTCCAAATTAGCAAAGCCCAAAAAAAAATAATTCATAAAGACTCAACAGGCGAGACGGCGAGATAAGTCTATTGATTTCCCGTTATTATTTGTGTTTTCGTTTTTTAATGTATTTTATTTATATTTATTTATAGACCACCCCCGGCCCATCTGATATTTGCATTATGTTGTTATTTTTGAATTACTATCTATAGTGTTTAGATATATATTATCTTTATTTGCTATTGTAAATATATATATATATATTATCTTTGCTGTCAAAAAAAAAATTTATCTTGTTATATATACTAATAAAAGATCAACTCATATCCAACACTAACCATTTTACTTTAAAATTAAAATCTCTGATAAAAATGGGATAAAGAAATTATCTTAACTGCCCCACACATTTAGTCAACAAAATAATAGTATACTATATACTACACATTTGACTTTATACATATCGACAGTATTTGACAAATGATATAATTAAAATATCGTATCCTTAACAATATCAAAACGACAGTTAAATTGAAACGCTAAATTCGATGAAAAGTAACACTTAAAAAAATGAAGGGAGTATTAATAAAATAACATATGACAACTATTTTTTTAAAAAAAATAAATACATCAAAGAAGATTATGCCAACGATCAAAGATTAATACGAAAAAATAAAAAATTATTAGGTGGAACAAAAAAAAAGGAACATAAATGAAGATAAAAATACACATCAACGTAGGAACAAATCTAACTTATAACAACTTTTTACTACTAAAGTACCAAATTTTCCTTATCAATTTTAATAATATTACTACTAAAGTACCTAATATGTCATCAATTTTAATAATATTTCAAATTAAATATAATTTTACCTTTAAAGATATGAAAGATAATATATATAATAGCTTTTGTTAAAAATTTTAAAAAAATAAATAAATCAAAGAAAAGTTTGTTAACAATCAACGATTAATACGAAAAGAAGAAAAAAAATTAATACATATAAAAATAGAAAGAACTTCAAAGAAGAGGAAGAATAATACATATAAAAATAGGGGGAAAAAACACTAATAAGTGGTAAAAACCGAGGAATTTGGGGCGGTTTCAAGCTGACGCAAAACATAGGCGGGAAAAAAAAATTTCAAACTGAGGAATTTGCAGCGGTTTTGAAACCAGCGCTAAAGTTTAGACGATAAAGTGGGATGTTTGGAGTTCGAATTCCGACTACTGCATATAAAATGTGATTTTTCTACCAATTGAGCTAAACTTACAAGAACATCTGACTTTTAGTACATGCATGGATTAAATTACTTTCCGTACATGCATGGATTAAATTTTGATGGTAGCATATATAATTTGAGTATCCATAACTTACAAGATGAAGATTAATAAAATGGTATATCTCGACGGAAAAGTCGTGGGAAAGAAATTATCACTAAAAGCTAAAAATTGAGCATAAATGCAAAATATGAAAAATACTTCAATTTTCATGTTGATTGAAATAATCAGCGAGTAACATAGTTACAACTATAACAAATGATCAAAACAAGAATCTGCGTAAGAAATGTTAAATATGGCCATTGTTTGATTTGTTATATGACTTTGTTCTACATTATAATGCTAGCTTCTTGGGCTTGTTAAATTTGTTGTAGTAACGGCTCTACAATTGGTTGTGTTTCAATATTTTTGGAGGAGAAGGAGGAATGTAGTCCCTATAGAAAAGAGGGTGGAAATCTGAAATCACCATTCCATAAGGTAGAGTCAAATTTATTTCTTCTTTTGCTCTTTTTTGATGAATCAACACTTTGTTGATCAACTCGATCTAATGAAATGCTTTTGAGCCAACATGTTTTGATATCGCTTTCCAAATTCCCCTGCCATATTTCTCGAGCCCCTCTAGAAATAACCTATAAATAAATTGAAACAAAAATTCAATATGATTAGGTTATGAGGCCCTGACTCAAAATTTGAGTGACTAAAAACAATTGAATCATCTTATGACATTAGCAATTTTCACATTTTATTTGTTAAACAATCATGTTGGAAATCAAATGCAGGCTTGCTTAAATTAATGGAACTTTATTATTTTAATAACACGATGCAATTCTTAGAGTTATAATCATTTGAGTTAGAGCACCAATATATTTGAGTTAATAACATGTTTTGTCTTCTCTTAAAAATTTTGTAACATATTTGAGTTAGTATAAGATTTTATTTAGGCTATTATGAAATTTGAGTTATATTATTACTTTTTTTTATTATTTGTTGTACATTTTATGCTACCATGATTGTATTTTTTGTGAAAGTTTAAGCATCGTAATAGTTTGCATAAAAAAATAAGCGATGATTTTTTTTCTCATTTTTACCAATTTGCGGGGGTTCTAAACCCCCTCTATTGGAATGCTATACCAGCGGTTCGCCGAAGCTCCCGCAGTTATTTTATGGGAACCCATTAGGTGGCAGACTGGCAGTTATTCAAACTCATGGTAAACAGTTTGCGGAGATTAAAACCCCCGCTAAATAACTAAAAAAACTTCGCAAACTAGCGCGTTTTTTGTAGTGTATGTTTATTTTCTCGCTGTTAATTTTTTGCTTGTGATTGTTTTTGTCGTCCCCGTTGATATTTGGTTTCTTGCTTTATTTGCTCCCCACATCAAGTTTTATTAACGTAATTTTATTCGAATTCACAACCACAAGAATTCAAGATAGCAATACTAAGTTGTCCACGTGTTGAGCACATGGTTAAATGATAAAGACTCGTGTTTTTGACATAGCAATCGATGGTATACGACTCGGCAATTGAACTTCATACTCTATCTTTCAAGGGTTTTTGATTATTGAATACCATGAATACCCTCAACCACAATTGGCGAGTTTTTTTTTTAATATTTTATAAATAATACACAATTTTTTTATTTTTTTCATGTTTTAAATATGACTCTTAATTAAAGTCATACATATCAATCACCAAAATATAATCAATCAATTATATGCATGACACCACCGATCAATTATATATGAACTTTAAATTTAAAAATTAAAATTTTAATATTAATAATTCATACTCAATTCTATCATTCTCATGTATTAAATATACTTTTGGAGTCATACATATCAATCAGCAAAAACACATAAAATCAATTATTACATGCATAACACCATCAATATATTAGAATTCATTCTCCTTAATTTTTCATGTATTACTACTTGCATAATCATTTCTTTAATCTTTTACATTTTTTCACATATTCTTTTGTATTTTTCTCTTTTCGTTCCTTTCATTTTTTTATATACATTCGTAAAAATAAAAGACAATTGTACAAGCTTACGGATTGAGTACAATGCTATTATAAAAACAACAAAAATATATATTCTCCAACTATTTATAATATTATTAAAATAAATTTATGTTCATTATAAGAAGAAAAAAGTAAATGTTTCACTTTTAAAATAACAAGTTTTTGTTTTCATCGATCGAAGTGTTATTTTTTGTAATACAATTATTTTAGTATGTTGGCAACTCGAAGTGATCTTCCTTAATGACGTAAGTATGCTCTTTTTTACAGTTTTACATTATATATATACTCCATCCGTCCCAAAATATAAGGGAAAATTGGTCAACAAAAGTTGATGTATTTAGTCCAATTTTTTAACCAAATACATCAACTTTCTTTGACCAATTTTCTCTTATATTTTGGGACGGAGGGAGTATATATATATATATATATATATATATATATATATATATATATATATATATATATATATATATATATATATATATATATATATATGAGAGCATATTTGTCATTTCAATTGTTGAGTAGAGTGATAATTGTTGGGTAGAAAAAAAAATTCTATGTGGCCTAATGAAATGAAGATTCTGATGATATACCCACAATATATTGAGAATAATTCAAAGTTAGTTAGTTGTTGCAAAAGTTGTTACTTGTGTAACAAGTAACAAAAGTTAGTTAGAGATGAGTAGGATTAGTTGGTTGAGTTAGTTACTTAGTTAACAAGTAACTATAGTTAGATGATTCTAACTAAATGGTTGTATATAAAACCATGCCTACACATTGTAAAAACTATTCCAATTGATCATTAATAAAGTTACCCCCTTTCTCTCATTCTTTCTCACAATTTGTTCAATTACATTCATCCATTCATTGTTCATAGTTCTAACAAACTGATATATAGAGCCTCAAGGTTCGTGGCATTAAAGAATTGATCAAGATTCACTGCAATTTGATCAATTAACTCAGGAAGAAGATGACAAGCCAACTAGAAACACTCAGCAACAGTTTTGGTGGGAAATTGCCAATTCTTGATGCAAGCAATTGGGATCGATGGAATAAGCAAATGAAAGTGATATTTGGGTTTCAAGAAGTACAAGATGTGGTTGAAACTGCTATCACTGAATTAGCAGCAGATGCAACAGACAATCAGAGGAATGCACATCGGGCATTGAAGAAAAAAGATTTCAAAGCAATGTTCTTCATTCATCAATGTGTTGATTTGGTGAATTTCCAGAAGATTGAGAATGCAACATCAGCTAAGGAATGTTGGGACATTCTTGAGAAAGCACACTCAGGGAATGAGAAGCTGAAGCATGTTAGATTACAAACTTGGAAAAGGAAATTTAAACTGCTGCAGATGGAAAACAATGAAAGCATTGCAGATTACTTTAACAAGATCACAAACATCACAAATCAGATGAGGAGTTGTGGTGATACTTGTGACAATCAAACCATTGTTGGTAAGGTTATGAGAACTTTATCTCCTAAGTTTGATTATATCACTGTTGCAATAATGGAAACCAAAGATTTGTCAACATTGACATTGGATGAATTACAATGTACACTGGAATCTCATGAATAAAGAATCATGGAAAGAACAAAAGATAGGGCCACTGATCTAGCATTGCAAGCTCATGCAGAAAAGAAAGGCAATGACAAATGGAAGGGGAAAGATAAGTCCAAGAAGAATAATAATTCACAAGATAACTCAAAGAAAAACAATGATCAAGCTGAATCTTCATCTCAAGGCACTGCATCAAATCAAGATAAGAAAGGGAAGTTCAATTTGAAGAACATACAGTGCTATAATTGCCAGAAGTTTGGTCATTTTGCAAAAGATTGCAGAGGCAAGAAGGTTCCAAGGTATGGAGGAAAGAATAAGGTTGAAGCACATATTGCTCAGGAAGATAGTGACTCAGAGGTTGATCCAACACTATACATGGCTACCATTACAGATATTGAAGATGATCAAGAACATTGGTATCTTGACACAGGTTGCAGCAATCACATGACAAGTCATAGAGATTGGCTAATCAACTTCAACAGTTCATCAAAAACTAAAATAAGGTTTGCAGACAATAGAACAATTCCAGCTGAAGGAGTAGGTGATGTGTTGATCAAAGGCAAGAAAGGAAATCAAGCCATCATCACTGGTGTCCTATATGTACCAGACATGAAAACAAATTTACTAAGTATGGGACAGTTACTAGAGAAGGGATTCATTATGCATATGGAGAATAACATCATGGAAGTGTATGATTCTCAGAACAACACTATTCTGAGAGCCCCTCTATCTCAGAATAGAACATTCCAAGTCACCTTGACCGCAAATCAATCCCAATGTCTGGCTACAATAAAGATCAATGACCAAGCTTGGTTATGGCATCTGAGGTATGGTCATCTCAACTTTAAAAGCTTGAGTTATCTGCAAAACAATGAACTGGTCAATGGATTACCTGCAATTAAGATCCCGAGAGATATATGTCAGCATTGCCTGATAGGCAAGCAAGCAAGAAAGTCCTTTGTCAAGGATATTGCAATGAGAGCTAAGCAGGTTCTTAATGTAGTATATACAGATGTATGTGGTCCATTTGACACACTATCTTTAGGATGAAACAAGTACTTTGTATCATTCATTGATGAATTCAGCAGAATGATGTGGATTCACTTAATGAAGAGCAAAGATGAAGTGCTTCAGAATTTTAAGTCATTCAAACTGTTAGTTGAAAAGCAATCAGAAAAGAAGATTAAAATTCTAAGAAGTGATGGTGGTGGTGAATACACCTCAAATGAATTCAAGACATTTTGTTCAGAAAATGGAATTCAGCATGAAATAATAGCTTCATACACTCCTCAACACAATGGAATGGCTGAAAGGAGGAATAGAACTATCATGAACATGACCAGATGTATGTTAAGAGAGAAGAATCTACCTCACAGCTTTTGGGGTGAAGCTGTAGTTACAGCCTGCTATGTTCTGAACAGATGTCCTACAAAGCAAATGGATAAGGTACCAGAAGTAATTTGGTCAGGTCACACACCATCAGTGAAGCATCTTAGGGTATTTGGATGTCTTTGTCACAGACACATACCAGATCAAAAGAGGAAGAAATTTGATGATAAAAGTGAAATGATGATCATGATAGGATATCACACTTAAGGTGCCTATAAACTCTACAATCCAATCACAAAAAAGGTAACCAGCAGTAGAGATGTCACTTTTGAAGAAGATAAGAGCTGGGATTGGAATGGAAATACAACACCAGATAAAAAGTATGTTCCATTTCAGTTACTTGATGAAGAAGCAACTGAAGAAAACACTATGCTAACACCTCCAACAACTGCAAATGAGCCAGTGGCACTAAGAAGATCAGAAAGAGGAGGTATTCCAAACAGAAATTTGCAAGGGTATGAAACAATCCCAGATGACATGATCACACCAGATGGTGATATAGTGCATTTTGCATTATATGTAGACACTGAGCCCTTGACATATCAACAAGCAGCAAAATATGAAGAATGAAGGGGAGCAATGGAGGAAGAAATAGCCTCAATTGAAAAGAACAACACATGGAACTTGGTTCATCTGCCTGCAAACAAGAGGCCTATAGCAGTCAAATGGATATACAAATTGAAATACCTACCTGATGGCACTATAGCAAAGTACAAAGCACGATTGGTTGCCAAAGGATTCCTACAGAAACAAGGTATTGACTTTACTGAAATCTTTGCACCTGTGGCAAGGATTGAAACTGTGAGACTAGTTGTTGCTATTGCAAATCACTTTGACTGAGAATTTGTTCAATTGGATGTCAAGTCTGCATTTCTCAATGGCAAACTTGAGGAGGAAGTATATATTGAACAACCTCAGGGTTTCATAGTTAAAGGAAAGGAAGATTATGTGTTGAAGCTGAACAAAGCATTGTATGGCCTAAAACAAGCACTAAGAGCTTGAAACATGAGAATAGATGAGTTTCTTAGCAAAAATGGATACTCAAAATGCACTGTTGAACATGGAATCTATGTTAAAGGTACATCACAGAATAGACTTTGCATAGTGTGTCTATATGTTGATGACTTACTGATAACTGGCAGTAGTAAAGATGAAGTTAAGAAGCTGACAAGTCTGCTAAGCTCAGAATTTGACATGACCAATTTAGGAGGTTTGAAATATTTTCTTGGGCTGGAATTCACTAAGACAAGTAGTGGTATGCTGATACATCAGAGGAAGTATGCTTCAGATATACTAAAGAGATTCAACATGATGGATTGTAATTCAGCCAACACTCCAATGGAAACTGCATCAAATTTGAATGCTGATGATGAAGGCAAATCTGTGAATAGTACTCACTATAAACAGATGGTAGGAAGCCTTAGATATGCTTGCAATTCAAGGCCAGATATATGTCATAGTGTAGGGATTGTTAGCAGATTTATGCAATCACCTAAACTGTCACATATGCAAGCAGTGAAGAGAATCATAAGATACCTACAGGGCACAATTGACTATGGTGTCTTGTACACCAAAACAGATGAGAACCAAAAGAAGCTTGTTGGTTATTGTGACTCTGACTGGTCAGGTGATAAAGTTGAAAGAAGAAGCTCAATGGGATACATCTTCACATTGTTCAATTGTCCAATCTCATGGAGTTCAAAAAAGCAAAGTGTAGTTGCCTTGTCCACATGTGAAGCAGAATACATCTCTGCTTGCAATGCTGCTTGCCAAGGAATTTGGTTGCTAGCATTACTGCAGGAAATGAAGATTGATATTGAATAGGAAGTAGAGCTAATGGTTGACAACAAATCAGCCATTAATCTGGCCAAAAACCCTATAGCTCATGGAAGAAGCAAACATATAGAAACAAAGTTTCATTTTTTGAGAGATCAAGTTACAAAGGGGAAGATCAAAATGACCTACTGCAACACAGAGAAACAAATGGCAGATGTGCTCACTAAGCCATTGAAGATTGATAGATTCAAGGATTTAAGAAGAATGATGAATGTTCAAAGCCTTGAGACTTTGAATTAAAGGGGTGTATTGAGAATAATTCAAAGTTAGTTAAGAAAGTAGTTAGTTAGTTGTTGCAAAAGTTGTTACTTGTGTAACAAGTAACAAAAGTTAGTTAGAGATGAGTAGGATTAGTTGGTTGAGTTAGTTACTTAGTTAACAAGTAACTATAGTTAGATGATTGAAACTCACACACAATTAACTATTGCGTGAGATTTTAACTTTTTCTATTTCATCTAATATTCGTTGTGGTGCACAAATTTTTTAATATTCACAAAATGTTCATGATTTTGAGTCATCTCTTTTCAAGACTTCATCACAAAAGCATTCACCATGAAATTTTTAATTAAAGTAATTTGTTCAAAAAATTTATAAAACTATAGCTATATATGCTAGCTAATATTTTTTGGACTATAAGCTACAAAGTATTTAAAATATCAGAATTGTGTAGAATATTTGATGATTCTCATAATTGTGACCTATCCTATGGCTTTATTTGCTTCAGATGTTGGCCCAACGTGCACATATTGTCATTAATTTTTCTGCAGGTAGGACACTTCATATATTTAGCCTTAGTGCTAGGAATCCTATGCCTCCTTCTGTCTTCTAATTGATATTTAAACATGACATATGCATGTTCGTAAATTGCTAACATTTCTCCTTATTTTGTCGGGATCTGGATCATCTTCAGCCATTTCATATGTTTTTTTTAGCCTATGCTGATTTCAACTGTTCATTCATCAATTAATATAATTTTATGCATATAGTTATAGCTGTCAAAAAGCAGCGGGCTGATGGGCCGACCCATTAGCCCATGGTCTTAGATGATACGTACATCAAAAACATAGACCGAAATGTAATTACACTTTCTCGGGCCAAGCCCACTTAGCCCATATGGACATCGGTATGGGCTGGGCTAGCACATCGGACTTTGGGGTGGCCCATTATCTCATCATTTAATTGATAAAAACACATTTATGTCATTTTTGTAAAAATAATATCAATAATAATCGGGTGGGGTCAGTCTAGCCCATTTATTTTGTCTGGCCCACCGGGGTCGGACCGGGCTGGGCCGGGCCAGCCCATTGACAGCTCTACATGTAGTAGAATAAAAGGAGTGGTTGAGATTGTTGCAGCACCATTCTATTACCGGAAACTCACATGTAAACAACCATGAAATTTCAAGTTTAAATCAACCGAAAGTGTTCGGCCTAACAATCCTAACAATATAGGAATTCAAAATTGGTGAAAGGTTTTGTTAGGAGTCTCACATCGAGTATTTTGAAGTGTTCAATGTGGTATTTAAGTCATGAGACTCTCCCACCTATTGGACTAATTTTTTGGGTTGGGCTCTCTTCATGTGCTTAAATCCTAACAATTGGTGCTCTCATTGAGAGTTGGGCCACAGAAAGAGCTATCTATAGGCTGGATTAAGGTGCACCACTGAATACTGATAGGTGTGTGAAGCCGCCGAAAAGGAAAGGGCTACCATCGGGTCAGTGCCGATAGAGTGAAAGTCGTTATGGACGTCAGCTCTTAAAGGGCATGATAATGTTAGGAGTCACACATCGAGTATTTTAAAGTACTCAATGTGGTATTTAAATCATGAAGCTCTCCCACCTATTCAACAGCTTTTTGGGTTGAACTCTCCTCATATACTTAAATCCTAACAGTGTTCAACCTAACAATATAGGAATTCGAAATTGATGAAAGAGTTCAACCTAATAATATCGTTATATAAGTTGATCGTGCTAGTAAAAAGAAAAGAGTTTCTCTACAAATTGCTTTTTTGGTATTAATTTTAAGTCATTACGGATGACAACAAATTTAGGAATAATGCTTAGGATTTAACATGAGTTGCTCACACAGACACATCCACACAGATGGCTTCGTTTAAAATATACCCATATTTTTTATTAACAAACAATTTAAGTGTTGTTTCTATCTCTCTTTACATTTATGTGTAAAAAAAAAACAGAGAATCTCTCTTTATATTTATTTATCACCAACATTCAACAATGCTTCTAAAAGTTGAAGCCATCCAGGAAAACACAAAATGATTTTCCATAAACTAACTCTAACGTGTGTCTAAGGGGAAATTACCCTTCACCAAAAAAATAAAACCTATATTCTTTTATATTTATATATATAAAAAAAAACTACATACATATCACTTTATTTTATTTTTTTTGGTAAAAAAAAAAACTAAATATTTTTTTGGTCACATATGACTTAAGGGTTAATTGTGAGCTATTTGCTTCCGTAATCACTATTTTCACATGGTCAGTTATACGTTATTGTGTCAAGAGTCACATCAAAAAATGGTTTGAAGATTTTAGTCGTTGATGATAATGATAACCTTATAAATACCACTTCAAATGTAGTTTATAAATAAATTTTCCGAAATTTGTAGGATTATTTGTACTTTCATGTTTACATAAGTTGGTGAAAATACATTAGACAATGTCAATAGTATAATTGACTAAGTATTTTGATTTCTATGCGTATAAATTACTTTATTTATTAGTCTACTGAAATACAATATAATCGATGTATAATTATTGATGTGCAATCATATTTTTGTATAAAAACATGATGTCATTGCAAAAGTGATCAATTTGTTGCTCATTAAAACATTGCAATATATTAGTGAAAAGTACTTTGAAGCTATATCAGCCTCTAGCATTTGTTGCTCTATATGCTGCCACATATTTTGTTCCTTCCAACAAGAAATACTCTCATTGCAGTATATAGGTTTGACAAACCACACAATTCTCTTGGCACTCAACACCAAAATCAAACAATTGTAAAAATCAATGGGCCAAAATTGCATTTAGCCTATTTAAATCCTAGGAGAATTACTTTTGTCGCCTGACCATTTACTCGTGCACCTTACGCCTTTTCCATTTTACCATTCTGCAATTTAAGTAGCGGACTTTATAAAAATGAGAATTTTTGAAAAATGTCGTCCGCTACTTAAGTAGCAGACATTATAAAAATATGGTGTTTTTAGGACTGTCCACTACCTAAGTAGCGGTAGCTGGCGGAGATATTTTGATAAATTCGTAGAACGCGCCATAAAATGGGTATGGTAACAAAAGTAAATCTCAAATCCTAAAGTATTCTATGAGGCCACAATCTCTATCTACACTCTGCAACAAAATGGATGTGACGAAATAAAAATAAAAACAAAATGTTATGTGACCTTAGTTTAGTTGATAGAGACATTGCATTATATATGCATCAGTCGGGGTTCAAACCCTGGATATCCCATTTATTTACTTTAATGGTGGAATTTTAGTAGATAAATTATTTGACAAAAAAAATAAAAAATAAAAACAAATATGATCTCTCTCCCAAGGATTTTCTTTTTTTACACAACTATCTCCCAAGTTATGTGTGTGTTTTTATATATGATAGTATGATACTGATAATCATAATCATAATAATTATTATTTTCTGATGTATCAAAAAATAATCATAATTATTATAATTACTTGGTTAAAAACAAATTATAATTATAATAATTTATGGTGATACTCTGTCAGAAAAAAAAAATTATGGTGATACTGGTTAGATAAATTGTTTTGGTGGGTCAGTGGTAGGGTTGTTCGAGTAAGACAAGAATGGGGGAGTGACAGGTTGTTTTGTAAACAAATGGGATGCCATTAATTAACAGCCATGACATTTCAAACTAATTTTAGCAAGTTGGTTTCAGTAATCAATAATAGCGCCCACTAAGCTGTCAAGATAAACGCTAGAAATTTGTTACATACAAAAAAGTTGATTAATTACTAATAAGTAATAACTTCATTTTCATTAACTCAATTTTTTCTTTACAGATGCATCCAATAATACATTGACACATTCTATATTATGTTTATAATATGATGTATCATATTTATTAAATGATATATCAACATATTATTTAATGTATGTGTAAAATAATTTTACACCAACGATTCGTAGAAATTAAACTCATACTTAAAACGTATCGAATATTAAATATAAATTCAGATATTTCTTTTCTTTTTTTTTTATAAGAAGATATTTCTTCTTTCGATCATCATAATTCAAACTTTATTAAATAATCTGATACCTCTATAAGTTTATAGATATGAAAGAAAGAAAAAAAGAATTCAAGCTTTACTCTATTATATTTTTGCTTTGTTAAACACTTAAGTTTAATATTTGTTTTCTTTGTTAAAAAAGAGAGACGAGGCCCAACAAAAAACTAATTAAGAAATTAAGCTGATATTTTCTAGTCATACAAATCTCAAAAATATCGTCAAAAATGAGTTTATCGAGCTCACTTGGAGGAATTTACATTCTTGCACAAACTAAAGAATCTAAAGAGAGACTAAAGTTAGAAACTCAATCAACACAACGATTACCCTCCCTCCAAGTATGATAAAATTGAACGTGCCAATCTAAAGCCAAAAGATTTCGAATATGCTGCACCAAAGTATGAACCACTCCACTGAACTTGTATAGGTGAATGTTCTAATACCCAATTTATATTTTTAGGTATTAGTATATTTTATAGAAAATTCAATGTCGTGTCATATTTCTATATTAATATTAATTTATATTTAGGTCAAATTTACCTAAATGTATTGGTACTCAACAATGTAAGTTAGGTTTCAAAAAATTCATGTTATAAATACCAAGTATACGTGACCATTTAAGACTATGTGAATCATGAGTATGTTTGGTTTCAAATGATAGGATTTGAATTTTCCGTTGTTACAGGACGTTGTAATAGATCGAAACCGTCCAATTTTAAATTGACGGCTGAAAATATTTTACTTAATTTTATTGCATACAATTTAAACCGTTCGATTTTAGATGAAATCTGTTACTGTGACAAATTGTGTATTGGTGCTATTGCAGGCAACTCAGATCCCAAATAATGTATGTGATCATGATATGGAGAGTGGAGACAGTGAGTAAGTGACCCACATTGATCCTTAGGGGTGGCCTCTATGCTTGTTCTTTGTAAGTTACATCATAAATCCAAATCCATCTACACACACCCTTATTGGAACGTGCATGATCAATTGCTTTATCATTTCAATTACCATCATTTCAATTGAGGCTTCTTTGCCTTTTACTCTCTACTCTTTAATTGAATTTTGAAGGAGATTTGAAGAGCTTTATTTTCTATCTTTGATTTGTTTAGACTATAGATAGATTAATTTCTTTGAGTTTATCTAATGATATAAGTATTTATGACATTGTTTGGAAGAGTTTATAAAAACAATTTATCATATTTTCATAAGCTAGTTTATTTCAATAAAATCTTTATAATAGCTTATATGAAAACAACATAAAGTTATTTTAATTATAAAAATACACCTTATATATAAATGTGTAGTTTTTAAAAAAGGTCTGTTACCGCAAAAACGGCCACGACAAAACCTGTATAGGAAGTCTCTTTTATCGTTTTTTACCATTTTTATAGAGTGAAAAAAAATCCCACCAAAATACCGATACTGCCGCAACAAAATGTCATTACAACACTAACAAAATGCTACCGTAATAGACAGAGCCTTCCGGTTTTTTTTTTTTTGACGGCAACAAAGCCTTACGTTATTTTCGATCGAAATGGTTAAAAATCACATTTAGTAAAAATATTAACATACAATTTTAGCACTCAAAAGTTAATTTTCATAAACATACATAGGAGTAAGTGCTTAATTAAGTACTAGTTAAGTAAATAATTTCTTGAAGAAAGAAACTACTCATAGAGGCATCAATTTGCTAAGCTGTAAAACAGAAAACATACATACAATGAGTGATATATACAACACTGCACACACACACACATGCAACAGAAGTCAACAAAACAACAATTAAAACAAATCTTGAGAGAGATAGATAAACAAATAGAGAGAGAGAGAGAGAGAGAGAGAGAGAGAGAGAGAGATACTTTAAGGCTTTCTTTTACTACTAATCAATCTACTACATAAGGTGGCCCTCTATCTATATTTCTAGTTTTGTGACCTTTCTTTTCATCCACTACCTTCTCTTTTTATTTTCTCTATCAAACTCAAACACAGTTGTGTTTGTTTGATGATGTTGTTCTTTCTTTCTTAACAGGATTTTCAGGCCACACATACCCTCTTTTCTTCTTTCTTACTACCTTTGAATTTCTTATATACTCTTTCAGTTGTGTTGAATTGATGTCTGGTTTGTATAATCAGATTTCCTCACCAGGAATATCAGGGGCCAATTCACCAAATATAAACATGAGAAGCAATTTTGATGTTGATAGGTATATTATGTACATGTAGGAACTCATTATAATTCTTCTTAATTATGATATTTATTATTGAAATTTTGTTACTTATATATATGTATGTTACATATTGGTTGAGTTTATATGGTTAATGAGTTTCGGTTAAGGTTGAATCGGTCAGGAGCATCCGAGTTTAATTCTTGACTGAGACAATTTTTTGTCAGACTTTATTTATCTCTGAACAAATTCTAGCATACTAGGGCCGTTTTCCTGAGAACTAAAAGGTTAATACAAAAAATACTTATATGTATATGATGCGAGGAGTTTAATTAACTTTTGAGTGCTTATTATTTTTATGTATGTTTTGTATAGCCAATACTTAACTGAGTTGGTAGCAGAATACCAGAAGCTTGGACCTTTCATGCAAGTCTTACCCTTATGTACTAGACTCTTAAACCAAGGTTGGTTATCCTAAATCTATATATTGAAGTTTTTTATTTTGGAGAATTTCTAATTTTGTTGTTATGTAAACTATGAAGCACGGACATCCTTCGGATTAGATGTGTCTGATACCGACACGACACCGACACTTATGATTACATTAAATTATGTCATTTTCTCAAATTATTATCATTGTCGACGTGTTAGTGTTTGTGTCTTGTCCCAGTGTCCGACACTGACACGACACCGACACTTATAATTACATTGAGTCATGTCATTTTCTCAAATTATTATTAGTGACGACGTGTTAGTGTCTGTGTCGTGTCCGGTGTCCGTGTTTGTGTCCGTGCTTCGTAGGTTATGTTTGTTTTAACTCATTTCACTTGAATCAGACTTAATTGCTCATAAGCTCAACTTTCTGGTTAATTACTTGGATTAGTATCTCATTTCTCTTTTGTCTTGAGGATTATTATCTCCTTTAAAATGCAGTAAATTGTAGTTGTCACTATGAAAATTATTAGTCTCTTATATATTTTTCTTATGCCTATTGATAAATTCATGTGCTTGTTAGTACTTACTACCTAGTACCATTCAATTCATATTTAACAACTTTTAGTTGAAAAATCTTACTTTATTTATATTCTTATATTCAATATTACCTTTTTTTATCAGAGATTTTAAGGGCTTCTGGAAAGAATGGATTGATGCAGAACCAAGGGCTTAGTGACTATGACAGAGTTCAATTTGGAAGTGTCAAGACTAGTTTCATGCCTTCTTTGGATACAACACAAAATTTCACTGGCTGGAACAGTTTGTCACATGAAGTAAGTTTTTTAATTCTGTTCTACACTTCTATGCAATGATGACCATTGTTCTTCATTGCTCTTCAATCTGACACAATCACCGGACTTAACACTGACAATTAGATTCATACATATACATATACCACATTGATAATAATTTTGAGAAAATATGCTAAAAGTGTTCTGCTAAATAAAAAAAGTGTCTAGATAGAACACTTATTATTGAACACTTTTTTTCTCTTTACATGTCAGACACTAGACATATCTTCAATAAAAAGTTCTACTCTTTTTTTCTTGAAACGGAGAAGCTATAACATGTCTTCTTTCTATGATGTACTAATATTTCCATTCCATTTCTTTTATATTCTAAGAGGTTAAGTCCAATCTTACATCAGGGGTTATCTGGAGTACAAGGACTAAATGTGGATTGGCAAAGAGCACCAGCAGTCTCAAATTCTCACATTGTGAAGAAGATGCTGCGTTTGGATATTCCTCATGATAGCCATCCAAATGTAAAATATGTAAAACATTATTTTAATGCACTTTCAATATGATTGTTAAGAGTCCCACATCGGTTGCGAGATGGTCTGGTGAGGGCAATCCTCACCTTACAATTCTGTAGGGTTGAGTTAGGCCCAACTAGCCAATTCCCAATTCTAAGAATGATCGTATCAATTTTACTGTGTTAGAAATTGTGAGATCATATTCATTTGTCTTAAGTGTGAGAGTAGAAGAAGAATGCTAAGAACTGCAAATAGTTTCCATGAAAATTCTTGGTTTCGTTCTTCAACTCTCACACTTAATTTATAATCATTTGGGAATTCTCATGTGACATTTTTATGATGAGCTATTAATGCTAGCTTAAATTTCAGTTCAACTTTGTTGGGAGGCTTCTTGGCCCAAGGGGTAATTCGCTTAAGCGAGTGGAGGCTACTACAGGTTGCCGCGTATTTATCAGAGGGAAAGGTTCAATAAAAGACTTTGATAAGGTAACTTCTCTTCCTTAAAAGATTGTTTTGCATCTCCACAAAACCTAATTTGTGATCACACTATTAGGCTTTTATATTGAGTTGCTCAACAATATTGATCTCGGTGCATAGATAATATGATGAATGACCTGAATTGATAGGCTCTGATATCATATTAACTTTTTTTATTTGACATAACTCATTCTTACAAAACGAATTTGTAAGGTGAAAGTGCCACTCTTTATAAGCTGTTTTCAATTTTCGTATCTTATCTTTTTTCTTCTTCTACAAACAATATATTATTTGTAACTGTGACTTTACTTTTGTTAATATAAAGGAAGAGTTGTTGAGGGGAAGGCCAGGATTTGAGCACTTGAATGAACCATTGCACATATTGATTGAAGCTGAACTACCTGTCAATGTTGTTGAATTAAGGTTGAGGCAAGCACAGGAAATCATAGAAGAGCTACTCAAACCTGTGGTATCTTTTTCATTCAACTCTCTTGCTAAATTTTGCATTAAGGGATAGTGTGTACTCACACAGTCAAATGATCTCGCTTATTGGATGAAGATCGGATTAGCAATAATTTTATCTTTATCTGATAGTCGAGATCTGCAACTACATGATCATGTGACCATTTGAAAATCCAATTTTTAAAAATGGAAGGGTATGAAGTCCAATTACTTCAAAATTAGAAGGGTACACGTATCCAATATTAGACCATACCACATTGACCTGGCATCGGCCAAGTCAATGTGTTATGGTCTAATATCCAATACCAATACGTGTCTGATATTTCTGAATGCATAACTCAAAAAGTATCTAATGATAAATAAAATTGTTTATGAAATTACTTTCACTGCAGATACCGCTTAGATACATTTTCGACACTTAATCTTCGACATTTCTTACCGTGTGCAGGATGAGTCACAGGACATCTACAAGAGACAACAACTTAGAGAACTTGCAATGCTGAATTCAAGTTTTAGAGAAGAGAGTCCTCAACTGAGTGGTAGTCTCTCTCCATTCACTTCTAATGAAATGATAAAAAGAGCAAAAACTGACCAATAGTCTTTTCTACATTGTGAAATTGTTGCATTTGAAGTTACTTCATGTATGTAAATGTTGTGTAGCTGCAATGAGAAAACCTTGATGAAATGATCATGCAAATTTGGAGAACAAAATGATGAGAAGAAAAGAGAAGGGGTTGATAATTGATTGATATTAATATACATATATCTATTGTTACATTTGTTGCATTCAACTTCATTATTAGTAGACTTGTAAAATTAACACAATTATTACTTTTATTATATCTTGACATGTTGATGCTGTATATTTCTTAATGTGTATAAATATAAATACTGATCTTATCGATCAGAAAAGTGTGGCAAGTGTCGAGCACGTCACCGTCTATACAACATGCTGCAAACACTCATATTAGTGTTAGACACCTTTTTCAAAAGAATTTCCAAGTCTTCATACTTGTTGGCCAACTCATGTTGCTTCAGCTGCCGTTCCATCACGAGCATCTACATCTGCTCTGGTTTTTCGTGTTGTTTGCTTCGTGCTTGTATCATTCAACCTATGTAAACCACTGACACTCCGACTTTACTTTGATATTGGACTTGCAAAAGATAATGTTTTACCTTAATTTAAAATATAAGATTCGTTCTTTATCTTTTTATTTTTTTTATTGGTCATTAAGTATTAAGACGATTTAATACTTAAATGATCATCTTAAAAGGAAATAAAATAAAATAAAATAAAAGACGAATAAAAAACGTCAATTTTATTTTCTTTAGTAGAAAATCATTGTAGTTAGTCTTTCACGTCCTTGTGAGTCTCTAGAATATCTTCACACATTTCAATCTTTTAAATCAACTGCATAACTAATATAATATTTTCTCTGCAAAGTTGTGATCCTCAAACTTTAAATTAAGATTATGGTACACTTCAATAATGTTGCATATAAAAAGACTGTTTATTTTTCATGATTGATGAAATGAATAGTTTAGAAAAGAAATGTTTGATATGAGATGTGTACTTTACTGAGCAAAATCACACCATGGTTTATTATTTGACCATATAATAAGGGTAGTGTCTAATGGTAGGGTCTTTGAGATTAATGTGTATACGTGGAAGTTGTTGTCCGTGACTATTACCGATCCAAACTAATTATCTTTTTGGCTTTGACTTATTAATGATTGTCTTTGTAAAGTGATGCTATTGTAGATCTCTTTTCTTCATTGTAGGGTCATTATGTCCCCAGTTTCTCCATTCTTCTGCCTAACCCCATTTACTAATTACACCATAAAGATGAGATTAAAGTCTTTTTCATCATACTTCTTAGTGTTACTCATATCAGCAAAAGTAATACTTATATTTTATCTACATGCTGATCGGTAGGGTTGGGAATAAGTCAGACGGTTTACAGGCGCCTTCGACTTGGCCTATTTAAGTCTGATCTGGCCTGTTTATTAAAAATGTTAAGCTCAGGCTTTGAAAAAAGCCTATTTACATAAATAGGTCAGGCTTTGAAAAAAGCCTATTTATATAATAATTTTATTATGGCATACTTAACTTTGTCGTAATCGTATTTATTATTTTATTAGCTTTTAATTCTTGTGCTAATCATTTTATAGTTTTTTCTTAATGTCGTAGAAATTATAAAAATTTAAATGTGAAATAGGCTTTAAGGCCTGTTTAACCTATTTAAAAAAACTATATAGAGTGATTAAAAAAACTATATAGAGATATTTATGTAACACGGGCTTTTAAACATGATACAAGGCCAGGCCAGGTAAAAAAAATTGCATTTGATAGGCCGTAGGCCATGCTTAGGCCTGAAGAAAAATCGTAGGTCAGGCTCAGACCTGTCAAAGCCTGACCTGACCTGACCTATTCCCAACCTACTGATAAGCTTAATTATTTGGTTTAAGGTTTAATTGCTGGCTAATACATATAAATAGGAATAATCCAAGATATTTTTGAGACTCGGGACAAATTAAAAAGTGATGTATTTGAAACTAAAAAAGTTAGTAACATTAATATATCTTTTTATTTAAGTTAAAAATATTTATATTTATTTGTGTACTCAATAGTGAAGTGACTAAAAACAATAGCTTGAATAATTAAAATATCAGATAATGAAGTAAAATTTTACTTAAAAGTTATTTGGTTTCTCTGTCATTTTCACAATTAATTAATACTAAAACATTCTCGAGCGGACCCTCTATTTTTGAGGGCTAGAGCCACTCAGGACGGACCCTGCATATATTTAGTTACTTCGAGAGATAGAGCATCCTTCACTATAGGAATCTATGCTTCGGGCTGAAATGAATAAAGCTTACCTACAACACTTTGCTTTCTTTGACGCAATCAATACTCTAAAGGCCAACAATTTGAATATCAAGAATTTCATCTACTTGTTCCTTTCTCTGTATCATGTGAACTTAGTTGACAATATACATAATTTAAAAATAAGTCAATCCAAACGGATCATTATTCTAATTTACTAAAAAAAACACAAATTTCTTGAGGGGCACAAAAGCCCTAAAAAACAACCAAAAGCCCTCAAGAAAGTGATAACTTGTTGGCAACCAGTTGACGGCCAAAATCCGTCAAGAAATAACTTGTCTCTAAGTTTCTTGGCGGCCAAAGCCGCCAACAAATGAGAACTAGAATTGACTTCAACATCTTAGAGGCTAAAGCTGCTAACAACTTGCTCACACAATTTTGAACTTGGTGTAAAAAGCCGCCAACAAATGCACGTGAAAGTTCCTGGCGGATGAAACCACCAACAAATGCGACGGGTTTGAGAACTTCTTGGCGGCTCAGTCAACAAATCATTCAATTATTTATTATTTAAAAATTAGATTTTATTTTTGATTTAATCATTTAAAAATCAATTAATAAATTATTTATTATTTAAATATAATTAAAACAGAATTTTTAAAAAATGAATTTAAATATAAGTTATTCATTTCAAAAAAAATTAATTAAAATGCAAACACTTACAAGTTTATAGATATGATACATGAAATCAAAATGGAGAAATGAAATTTTTTTGAGAGAAGTATGAGAAAAGTTTTAAGAGATTTAGAGAGTTTGAGAAAATTTTGAGAGAAAATTATTGTGCAGAAATGAATTGAAGGTGATGAATATATAGAAGGAGGAGAAATGCACGCACTAAATGTAAAGAAGTACTGTGGGTATAATCTGCGCTCTAGAGTAATAAATGTCCTCATATTAAATTTGTAAAATGGATATAAGTCGGTTTTATGTGACAAACTTACTATATAATTTTTTGCGAAACAAAATAATAATTTCAGAAAAACAATAGACTACATCAATGCACTTTTATAAAAATAAAATTATTTTGAAATACAAAATACAAAATAATACACTTTAATTTATAATATTTCTTTACTAAAATCAAAATATTTATTTATTCAAATTAATAAGTTACATTGAAAATATAAAAAAATTCCGTATCGCTATAATTGAAAAGATAATACACCAAAAATATAAATCTTTTAAAAGTTTTTTGATAAATAAATTGTTTGAAATTTAGAAAACAAACTAAAATAAAAAAAATAAAGAAATTGAAATGAAACATGAAGAACTAACTCCTAGCCCATGCGCCGTCGTATTGGACTGGACTCACTCAGAATAGCGTAGAAGGAAAAAAAAACCAAACCCGGTCCAATAAAAAATCGAAAATAAATTAACAAACAAAATAGTTAGGGTATTGCTTTCATTCCATTTCGCATTCTCATTCTCATTGTCTTTCGTTCATTCGTTAGCGTCGTTTGTTGAATCCAATCCAATCGAAGAAGAAGAAAATGGGGAAAAACATTGTTCCAGTGAAATCTGTTGTGTATGCTCTTTCTCCTTTCCAGCAGAAAATCATGTCCGGTTTATGGAAGGATTTACCTACCAAAATCCATCACAAGGTTTCTGAAAATTGGATCAGCGCTCTTCTTTTGATTACTCCCGTCGTCGGAACCTACTCGTAATTTTCTTCATCTCTCTCTCTCTCTCTCTCTCTCTCTTTGATTTATTGCATCAATCAAATTATTGTTATTATTTGTTGTTTTTGTTGTTGCAAATTAGATTTGATTTTGCGGTTAGGATAATTTGGATCTTAATTATCTCCTAGGGATTTAGCCAGATCCTGATTTATTTTTATTTTTGATTTTTATTATTGTTAGTTTTTGTGGATTGAATATGCTTGTGGCTTGAATTTATTTTTGGATCTTAGGATTGAATTGTTAGGAGAAAGGGAAAAATAAATTTGCATGAATACTGAATATGAATAGATAGTGACCTGATTTGCTTTTTGTTATTCTATTTGGTGTATGTTGTGATGAACGTTTGTTGATTTCAAATGAAATTTATTTTGTAAGATTGATTTGGTTAAAATTGAGTTTGAATCTATGTAGCACCAACACTTTAGATTGAAGTCGTGTGTTTGGTGTCTGGCACATGCAGGCGTATGTATGACATCTATTTGACACTGACACATGTGGTTAGATTCGGTCACTTCCGTTTTCTTCAACTGTGTGTCTACGTGTTAGGGTTGTGTCCTAGGTCTGTGTTGGTGATTCATGGGGTTTAAATTAAGTTGTTCATAACTTTTTTTTTAAAGCAAGTTTGTGGTAAAACTTGGATTAGGAAGCAAAGTCAATTATGGTACATAGTAATCAAACCTACAGAAATCACGATTGCCTGGTACATAGTAATCAATTATGGTAAAACTTGGATCACTTCACATTTTCCACCGTGCATCCAGACATGAACACTTAGTTTTGTTTGTTTTTCAATGGAGCGGTACCCTCTTTAGGTTTTAGCTGCACTTTTAATTTCCATCTGTTTTAGTATCAAAAACTGATATGATTAAAATATCCTTCATCTTGAAGCTGTGAAGTAGGAAGTAGACTTCCGATAATATTCTTAATAATAGACTTCATAATAACTATTTGAGCATGTCATCCATGTCTCTCTGTGTTTGTGTATTGTGTCTCTAAGAATACGGTACGACTGTTTTCTGAATGTCCCTATGGTTTGCAGATACTTGGTTTTTGTTTTTTTACTCCCTTTTTTGGTTGTGTCATTTTTTTTTCTTTCACAAAACATGATTGAAGACGATAACAATTGTATGGAGTCAACGCTTATTTTGTATCAGACTAAATGTTTCCCTTTGTGGCATCTTGAAGTTGATTGAATGAAATGTTAATCTATGTACACGGGAAATCTATGTATTTATGCTTTTTTATTCTGCTTATGTGTATTTATTTTGTGAACATTATGTGTGCGACATGCATCTTCAGTGACTTATTATTAACAAAATTCATGTTTCCCTATTAGCACTGTATTATGTATCTAGGCCTCGTAGCTGAATATATCAATCTCTCGAAGTTGGTGGTTAACTAGTATGTCTTTGTATGTTTAATGTATCTCACTATGAATGCAGGTATGCTATGCACTATGTGGAACAGGAGAAGCTGCACCACAGGTACTGAGCTCATACGAGGATCAATTGGATAATCTACAAGTTTCCTGTCCTTAATTTTGTTCAGCTAGTCAATAATGTGACATTGGTCAAACTAGCTCTTGCTCTTTGGTTGAGATATGAGTCTTATCTGTTTCTACTATGATGGTTTGAATTGGTAGTTTTCTTCATTTTATATGTTATAAAAGATAATATTTGTCCTGTCAATAATGTTGTGATATGAGTGTTAAAATGAAAATGAATTGTTATGTTAAACTCTGGAGTGATCTGTGATTTTATTTAATGCAACAATCACTTTCAAATTACAAAACTTAATTTTACAAGCAAATACAAAATAAACACTTCCCCAATTGGAAATGCCATCGACCTGTTGCAAGTCTGTATATCGGAAAAGTAAAGAAATTTGAGTTGCATGTTAATGCTTCACCATCATCTCATCATGGTCACATTCCCCTTGTCTATGCCTGTGAGGACCAGATCACCCAGCCTTTTACAAGAATGGTTTCTTTTATATAGCTTTTAGTGCTACGATTTATTTGTTTGTTGTTCGACAGTTTTTTCTGGCGTGCAAATTTTCTGAAGCTCCACCGCAACTTCATATGTTGCATTATAAAGCAGAGGCTTAATATGTTCAAAGCTATACACAGACTAAAGTTGAGTTTTTAATGATCACTTGTTCAACAACGTATAAATTATTATGCTAGTTCAAACCATAATTCAAAAAGATTAGTTCTCTAAACATGGTCATAAAAAGAGTTCGATATCAGTTAGATTATAGGTTCAATCAGTCCGAACAATCTAGTTTTCAAATGATTGTTCGATTGTTAATAGTAAAATAAGATTGCATGTCTTTAAAAAATTTGATAGCTTGCTACCACGGCTTTTTTTAATACTGATTTTCAGTGCTGCAATGCGGCAATTAGCATGCTTGTTCCTTTTTTAGAATCAATATCTTAAAATTTCTGTGTGTCACGTTAATTATCAAATTCTATATTATAAAATAGGTTAATGATTACAGTAATTTATATGGAAGAAAGTATAAATATTTGATTGTGTTTATCCTGTGCCTATTAAAAAATCTAATTTTCTTGATTAACGTTTAACTTCCTCTATCCGTACATAATTTCAAATATTTTTCATCTAAAAATATTCTGAAAAGCTCATATCTTCTATAAACTTGCGATTTTTGTGTAAATAATTTTTTTTTTGTGTAAATAAATAACCAAACACTTCTATTTTTTAATTAAAAAACCAAATACTTAGTTTTTTTTAATTAAAAAACCATTTCTAAATTAAAAGGTAATTCAAAGGGACTTGTCTACTTCAGTTGGATAATCTATGATCATATTATATTTCATTCTTGTCTCCGGTTGCGGCATGATTCTGTGCGTAT
Source organism: Trifolium pratense (assembly GCF_020283565.1). Taxonomy (NCBI): domain Eukaryota; kingdom Viridiplantae; phylum Streptophyta; class Magnoliopsida; order Fabales; family Fabaceae; genus Trifolium; species Trifolium pratense. Next base: position 35,024,110 of record NC_060062.1, on the reverse strand, counting down.
TGCCTACTGAGTAATGACATACTGTTTGACCAAACTTCCTCCTTCAGAATAAATTATAGGCAGAAATGACTTTGAGAAATATAAAAATGTTTAATGTATAGTTATTTATTATTAGGAGAATGTTAACTTGTGCCCTTAAGGCACATGTTAAGGAAACAAAAATAGAAATTATTAAATGCTAATTTGTGCATTTTGACTTTTGAAACATTAAATTTCTTGTATCATTAAATGATGAATTTCTATTTTGGTATATCTTAACATGTGCCCTTAGGGCACATGTTAACAAGACCCTTATTATTATTGGGTTGCAACCACAGATATACATATATGTGGTGACCAGTAGCATCAGAGTATACTATACTATACTATAACAGTGATCAATGGAGGGAAATTCAAGTTCCAAGCCATTATTGGGGAATCAGAACCATGATATGAACTCTTTTAACTCACTTACAACAGCTTTCTTGTCCAAGTTGCCTGATAAAGTCCATTCTTTGATCCTCCACACTGACTCTTCCTTTGACTTTGATCCTCATGTCTCAAAATCCACTAACTTAAGCCAAGGTTTCATTCTTTCTTTCTTTCTTTCTTTTAATCATGTACTAAACACACCTTTTATTAGATTCAATGTTGTATTACTCTCTAGACATACTTAGATTTTTATCTCTTGTTCATAAAGTTTCCTTGAATATAAATTTGATCTATTAAGTTTAAATTCGTAGTCGCAATCCCTATATTGCGGCTGGAGTTGCAGTACCAGAGACATTCAAAACCTTGATATATATATGTTGTGGCCTATATCGCAGTTGCAAATTTTATTCAATTAAGCCCCTCATCTTAGTTGCAAAAGAAATCATATAATATGACTCCCAAGTCTCTATAACTTAAAAATTTTATACTATCGGTTTTTCCTATTTTATAGGAGAGAAAGAATACTATGACAGACAATTTGCTACTCTAAAATCATTTGAGGAAGTTGACTCCATAGTAACATCGGACTCCATTGATGTAGAAGACATAGAAAAACAGGCTCAACATGAACGGGCGATGAAGATTTCTAACTACGCAAATGCAGTTTTATTGGCATTGAAGGTGATATTCCATTAGATGTTTATGTTAAATTCGAAATTAAGTTAAAAATAATAAAATATCAGGAATGCATTTGATAACAGGTCCAGATAGAGGGACAAACCTGATTAACATTTTTCAATTCTATGAGTCATTTTAGAATATCAATAATATGGAGGATTAAATTAATATTGTCCTGAAAGTTCAGCATAAGGTTCCATAATTTTTATTGAGATATGCAACATAATTGCTTATCTTGCAAGAGAAAAATAACATTATGCATATACATGTCTAGATATATGTGACAATTAGGACTGGATCTATGGCTATTGCTGCTTCAACATTGGATTCTTTGCTTGACTTCATGGCTGGTGGCATACTTTGGTTCACTCACCTTTCAATGAAGAACATAAATAAGTACAAATACCCTATTGGAAAGTTGAGAATGCAGCCGGTGGGAATAATCATCTTTGCAGCTGTCATGGCAACACTTGGTGTGTCCAAACTACTTTATCTATATTATTACTCGCAATCAAACTATTCGTTTAATCATAACCGTCAATTAATCAGGTTAAATATTTTTTACCTGTACACTGTCAATTAATCATAACCGTCATATCATTAAAAACGTGTCACTTCAATCTTAACTTACTTCTAAAGTCACAGATATGATTGGTTGTGATTTGTTGACAGTGTAACACTTACTTTTTTACATTGTCGTTATATCTAAACCATTTGCTATAGGCTTTCAGGTATTAATGACTGCTGTAGAACAACTGATAGAAAACAATCCTTCTGAAAAAATGTCTTATGAACAACTAGTATGGTTGTACTGCATTATGATATTTGCAACCGTGGTGAAGCTTGCGCTTTGGTTTTACTGTAGAAGCTCAGGAAACAAGATTGTGCTTGCCTATGCAGATGTATGGTAGCTTTCTCTTTTCATGAATTACTTTATAAATTGAGTATTGTTTGATTGGCTTATTTGAGGTTATCTACCGTTATTTTGAGACCGTTAGGGAGAGCGCATGAAAACATATAGTGTAAGCTGTTTTCAGCTTATTTCCATAAGTTCTGTAGGATAGCTAGTGAAAATAGGTCATAGCTTATATAAAAAGAATTTGACTTTATTTTATTCTTTGTTATAGAAATAGCTTATACATAAGCACTTATATGATTAGTATTTATACTTTAAGTGCTTAATTAAGTTGTTTATTTAAAACAAGACTAAAATAAGTTGTGCTGACATATCTCACAAATACTAACTTGCAGGATCATCACTTTGATGTTGTAACAAATGTGGTTGGATTAGTTGCAGCTGTTCTTGGTGATAAATTTTACTGGTGGATTGACCCTATTGGTGCTATTTTACTTGCAATTTACACTATTTCAAATTGGTCTGGTACTGTTATGGAAAATGCAGGTAAAATTAATTTACTACTATCCTTAACAAAATCCAAACCAAATGGTTGTACTCGAGTAGTTATGAGCTTCAATGAAGGTTATCAAACCCTGAATGGAACAATCTTTGGCCAGACCTTACTTATCTTTCAATCGAACTCTAGATTATTAGAGCCCCTTTCTCCTAGAAATCAGAGAGTTAAGACCAAATAAATCTTATCAAAATTCCTAATAGTGAAATTATGAAAGAAGGGTGTCTTTGAAAAACAAAAAAAACTTTGTTGTATTGATCAAAGATATGAAAGAAAATTATAACTTTGTTATATGTAAACAATGTAGTGTATAAATATTGATGCTACATACTTTCTCTTGAAGTTTCACTTGTGGGACAATCTGCACCTCCTGAAGTTCTGCAGAAGCTGACATATCTTGTCATAATGCATTCTCAAATTAAGCGAATTGATACTGTTCGCGCTTACTCGTTTGGAGTTCTATACTTTGTAGAGGTATGTATCCAAAATTAATTTAAATTCTAGTATTTCTAATTATAAAATTGTAAGTTTATAACCTTAATTTATGTATATTATAACTTCGCTCAATCACATAACAGTCTTGCTCATTTTCATGCCATGCCTCAGATGGTTTTTATTTTTATTTTCTTTTTGAACTTATAGGACTAATGTTAAGGCATAGATATTATATAATGTTTAGTAACCAAATGCACTAAATAAACATTTCCTTTTAATCAATTAATTCAATCTTGGCGATTGACTAATGAAATCCGTGCTATGGTGAAATTAATAGACACGCTGCACTTAGGAAGCAGTGGTAGAGCTTCACAATTCGAGTTTGAGTTACAACATGACATCCTATCCTAATTGAATTCAATTCCGTATTTCTATGGCATGCCATGGCAAAGATAACATGTTTTACCGCATAATTTTGGTTCGATTGACAAACAGATTGACATTGAACTGCCAGAGGATTTGCCCTTAAAAGAAGCACATATCATTGGCGAGAGTTTGCAGATAAAGCTCGAGAAACTTCCAGAAGTTGAGCGAGCATTTGTTCATCTAGATTTCGAATGCGAGCACAAACCAGAACACTCAGTTCTTAGTAAACTACCAGACAGTCAGCCTTAAGTGCATTATTTGATTCGAGTTTGAAGTCTATGTATGACGAGTGTGAATTTCTATACCTTAACCTTCATTTATGATTTTTTTCCATAAAAAAAGATCAGTTTGAAGTATTAAAGTTGTACTCATATACTGAAATGTCAGTCTATTTATATCTATACGTGAAATTCACATAAGATCAAATACATATCTATATCTCAAACTCACACATGATCCTTAAATTATGTTACTGAAATTTAACAAGTTGGCATCATTTAAGAAACAAAATTATCGATATACTAGACAAGAAAACGAAAACTTTTTCTATTGAAGAGACATAATTGTATCCCTCTTTTGTTGTGTATGTTAAGGATTTGGATTATGTGCAGTCACTAACTGCATGCATTCACGGCTTCCTGGCTGTGATCAAGATTCAAGATCAGACTGAAACGTCACGTTGTAAGGACTTCGTCACAAGTTGTGGTGATTGGGATGTGGTTAATCTAAGACAGCAGCTGTCTCAACCAGTGATTGATATTTGATACTATCCTTTCAATTTCTCCTTCTCGCAGTCCAGATGAGCAAAGATTTAATCGCTTGACGCTTGGAAAGGTGAAAATGATGGAAAATTTTCTACTGCTTAAGCCTATAGGTCTCCATTACCAGTGACATGTTTGACATCTAATTAAGTTATCATTCTGACTTAGCGTTGGAGGAACCCGAAAGGATCAAGTTACTGTTGTGTAAGATTGGGCGTGGAATTCTAATGATGAATGTTAACAGAAATGTCGAGCAACAACTGATAATGACTAATCACTTATGCCCTGTCTGCAATTTGGAACCCGAGACTATGTTTCATGCTTTTAGAGATTGCAAACGGAATATGCATGTTTGGAGTTTCTAATCACTGACTGTAATCTAATAATCTTGTAATGCAATTCCAGTATCTTGTGGAAGACATCAAAGGGTGATACAAGCTGGATTGGGGGCTATGTAATGCATTGTTCTTCTCTTATATATGAGGGTTAATAATAATATATATTCCTAGGCTCTCCCTCTTACTATTCACAAAAAAGGAAAACAACATTAAATAAATTAGATTTTTAAAAGTAGAATTATTATTTTATTTTTCAAATGCTTAGTAAAAACCATAATTTTTATTTTTTGGTAGATAGACAAAATGGCAAGCTATTGAAAACTGACACGCACACAAAGTGGAGGGACCGAGGATCGAATCTCAGTCATGATGTCCAACACTAGCAATTGCTGCTTATGAATATTGAGAAAGTTATTTAACCATGAATATTGAGAAAGTTAGAAAAGTAATGAGAAAAATTGCGTTTTCTTATTGTTCAATCTCTAAGTACACAATACCTTTATATAGGCTTATACAATGATTAACTAACTTGTAACAATCAAGCATAACTAACTTGCTAGCATATATAATGAGCGCAACTTTGCGCCTAAATAACTAATACAGCCATATTAATCATACACTAAACAAGTTTATAGTACCACAACATTAAACCTTTTTTTGAAAAACACAACATTAAACCTATAACAGCGTGCATGGGATACTTATATCGTTCGTGTATATAGAGAAGTCAATCATGCACCGATTTTCTGGCGAACAAGAGTCATACTTCATCTTTTGAGAGGACCTCAATTGATTTAGCATGATGGTGCAAGGAGCTTTTCTTTGTCTCGTTTGATTAGTTAATTTTATTTCCTTTTTATTTTACTTATCCCATTTTTCACATAAAAAAGAAAAAATCTCCGGATACACCTCGAGTAGAAAAAGACATACAAGTTTAACAAATACTCACCTACTTTTTTTTTTGATCAAAAATACTCACCTACTTTGAAACTTGATTTTTGTTCCTTTGAATTGACCAATTATTTTTAAGGAAAAAACGTAAATAGACCATCTTTCAAACTTAACTATTAATTGATTAATTAATTTTTTTTGAAAAAGATTAATTAATTGATATGTCTTGATAGGGTGAGACAATTTCATCAATAAAATAAAAGTAATTTATAAAATTCAAAATCATTAATCATATATTCATATTCATATTAGACACTTGAATAGTTTATATACTGTATTATTTTATTTTTTTCTTCAAATGGACCAGTCTAATTAACTTTCTTTTTATTTAATTTCAGATTTCAATTATAGAGATTAAATTGATACTAATTCACACATTGACTAATTAAATGATGCACTTGTCTTGTTAATTACCTGATTCCAGAAAGTCAAAATGACAAAAAACATTATTAAATAATATATGCTTCTTCTGTCAATGTTTAATTTGCTATGTGACTATGCCACATTTTTCAATATCATACTGAGTGACACATGCACGTTGATTAATTAAGAACTATATAGCACATTTCATGAACCAAACGTAAGTGATAGAACCATTCTCCCGCTACATTGGAGACCAAGTCAGAACTCATAATTTGTCATTAGCTAAGAACTTTTCAATGCTAATCTAGTAATCTTTTCTACTATCATTAAATATTAGTGTCATCTTTTATATTTTTCCTTTTGTTGTAGTCTTCAACCAGGTGAGGTTCTTTTCAAAAGAGTGTTATGTTTTTTTACCCTTCAAGAGTTTATACACTAAGGTATGCATACATACATAACATATTCTGATTTTTACAAAAGAGTTTTTTTTTTTTTTTTTAATACAGTAAGGTTTTAAATTGCGGTTGAAGTAACTGTCGTGATCTTTGATATCATGTATGTCTGAAATCACAGTGAATTTCATGAAATCACAGATAGTGACACCGCGAATTTGATTTTGTGAAGCTTTAGTGTAGTTTTTGCTTCATCATCTGAATTTGATCATGATTTCCGCATGTTTGTATTGACGGTAAATTTGGTAGAATTATCAAATTTACCGTTTGTCTATCAAATTTACCGTCAATACAAACATGTTTGTATTATATGGGAAATCATGGTCAAATACAGATGATGAACTTTTATTGCAGCCGCATTTCAGTGGCCGACATAAAATATATATAACTATGATTTCGCAGCCGAAATCGCGGTCATGTGTCTATTTTAAGAAGCATGTACCAAACAACTGTTTTTGAAAGCATATAGCTATATATATGAATGTTTTCTAACTATTTTTGTTGTTATTAGGAGAAGAAATTAAAGTACCTTGCTATTGAAGTTTAGATATTTAACAGGTGTGGTGATTTCTGCTTTTCTGTGGGATGAAGTATTTTTCAAAGGGTTTTCTTTGCTTTCTGTTCTGCTGCTGTTTTCTATTGGCTTCTAGTCAGAGAACTGATCCTACTGAAGGTATTTTTTTCTTCTTTTTTCTCATTTTAATTTCATTTATATATTATGTTTTGAACTTTCTTTATGATTATTGACAAGTTTTATGGTGAAATTGTGTCTGCTAGATCTCTCATCACATATATATATTTCTAAATAAATGGATTTTAATTGTTTCCTTTGAGGAGAGGATATCAATGAGAAGTGCTAACAAAAGATTAATCAATATAACATATGTAAAATAATTTTATTGATTCATTGAAAATATTCATTTCATGAAAAAAGGTACTGCTATATAAGTTATCATCAACTATTTTGTGCATACGTCTGTACTGCGTGATAGGTCCGAATCTGCTTAGAATAGCTTTTTGCATTACTTTTTCACACACAAAATTCAATGAACATGCGAAAATCACTTAATAGAGTCGATTTTGAGACCTGCAATATACAAAACACAACCAGCCATTAGGCTATTAATCAATTTTGGGGGAGTCACCAGCCATGAGTCCGATGACTCCCCCCAGTCACCTAGAAGCTCCGCCACTTCTTATAGGATTGAATGTATGATGTATCATATATTCCATTGTTTTCTTCGACGCTGTATTCTATTGTTGATATGATGATTTCATTTTCACTGACTTGCAGTTGACACATTGAGAATCATATGGAACCATTTGGTAGATATTAATGGAAATTTGAGCAACTGGAATCGCGGAGACCCTTGTAGTTCGAAGTGGACAGGGGTTATGTGCTCTACAGTTGATGGCTATCTACATGTTCAACGATTGTACAATACACTTCTTTTTCTTCTATTGAAATAGTCCTAATTGCCTAATTAGATGTAGTTTTTTATGCTTTTCGTTCGTTTCTCTCTTATCACATTTCAAATTTTTCGTTGTAACTGGATTGAAGTATCTCTTGTACTCTGATAGTAACATGATTCCAGTTTCTTTGTCCATAATTTTTTATGTTTTACTACATCACAATAGTTTTTGTGAGTCCAAAATTTCTTAATCAAAAGTTATTAGAGAATTGAGTTCATTGGACTAATAACAGTCATAATAATTTTGTGTGATGAATATTTTAAGTTCATTTTAATGATTTCAATCTTTTGTTTTGACAAATCATTAATCTTATTTATGAATTATATTCTACTTTTAGAATCAATAATTATGCATAACATAACATAATACTCCATTTGTTTTTGCTATATATATTTAGGCATCTAATGAATATGAGCTTGGCTGGAAGATTGGTACCTGAGATTGGAAACTTATCTCATCTGGAAATATTGTAAGCTATGACTGCATTCATAGATTTGAATATTTGAATTATGTAGCAGATTTCAATTACATTTCTTCCTCTAATATGTGTTTTTATTTGTATTTCTCAAAGGGACTTTATGTGGAACAACATAAGTGGACCTATTCCAAAAGAAATTGGCAATATCAAAACTTTGAGACTCTTGTAAGTTGAGATCCTCCTTTGTGATTTTCAGTCATAAAAAATATCGAATTGTCGATGGAAATTACAGACGTAAAATTTTGTCGCTAAACATTAGAATCGCTCAAATAGGAAATGAATTTCATTTTTTCCATCTCTAATTTTTAGTAGATTTACTGATATTTAGTACATAATAAATTCGTCACCGTAACAAATCATACAATATTTCGTAGTTTCTGTAGTTCAACTGGTTGCTTAAACAATTTACTAGCATTTTTCAAAGGACGAGTCGCGCCATTTTTTCTACTATTTTTCTTATTAAATGAACTTTTTGTAGGCTCTTGAATGGAAATCAATTAACAGGTCATTTGCCAGAAGAGCTTGGATATCTCCCAGTCTTGAACAGAATACAAATTGATCAAAACAATATTACAGGACCAATACCTTTATCCTTTGCAAACCTGACAAATGCAAAACACTTGTAATGTTCTTTACATTGATTCATACTGTTTTAACAATTTCTACTCTTGTTACTTTATTTATTATTTTTTTTCTTTATAGCTTTTTCATTTTTCTTTAAAGAATGATGAAAATAATGCTTTAATTTTTTCTCTTAATGGAGAGCAGTCACATGAACAACAATTCACTTAGTGGACAAATTCCATCACAGCTTTCTGGCTTAAGAAACCTTCTTCACCTGTAAGTGATATCAATGTCAAGCCATTAAAATGTACCCTTTTTGTTTTCTTAGGGTTAAATATGTTTTCAGTCTCTATAAAATTTTCGTATTGCATTTTTAGTCCTTATGAAATTTTCATATTTTGTTTCTAGTCCCTATAAAAGAGAAGAATGTAGTTTTGCAATTTGTAGGATGGAAAAGTGGATATAGGGACTAAAAACATAACTCGAGATAATTATAAGGACTAAAAAATATATATATTTAACTTTTTTTTCGAATACTTGATTGTCATGTCAATATCTTGTTGACAAGATGTATCTTTGGACCTGCAGTCTTCTTGACAACAACAATTTATCAGGACACCTCCCAGATGAACTTGCTGAGATGCCAAGCCTAAATATACTGTATGTTTATTAATGTTATGCATGTGTTTATGTGTGCTTGTAATCTCATTTGGTTTTTATTTTGTTATAGATTAGTATAACATTATATTCTTTATGAAATCATTGACATTTCACTTCTAGGTTTTAACACTCCCTCCGGTCCTGAGACAGTTCACCTTTCAAGATTCATTGAATAAATTATATATGTATTTGGTCTATAATATACACCATTTATTCAATGAATCTGGAAAGGTGAAATGTCACTTATAAAAAGGACCGGAGGGAGTATGTAAATTGGCAGTTCATTCTCTTTGCATAGTATGTATGATTTAAGATATCATGTGAATTTTCATATGTCTGAAGCAATGTTTTAAAACAGTTGAACCAGAAACTAGTCGGTTCACCATTTGGTTTGATTCCAATTATCATGCAATTTGATTTGAACCAGTTTTAAAGTTGTTTGTACCGCGGTTTAACCATGGTTCGTTCAACAGGTTCATATGTTTTGCATTTATTTATTTGTCATTCACTTCGATTGTGGTTGAACTGATTGAACCAATACATCATGCCCCGAAGACCTCACTGTTTTGGTCGCCGTTCCAACTTTTAAAACATTAGTCCGAAGAGATAGACAAAACGACATGTGGCTGTTGAGTATCAAACTAAGAGACTCTAGTACAATTGGACTTGAGAGAGTGTGTAGGAGTATGAGAATAAGAGGTCTCACATTGAACCACATAATACTAGATAGAACTGTTTGTTGTTTTTTACATTATTAACTGATTTCATAAATATATTTTGCTTGCAAATAGATTTTTGAAGTATTTCTTGTATTTTCTTGTTCTATCAGTCAACTTGATAACAATAACTTTGGTGGAAATAGCATTCCAGATTCTTATAGCAACATGTCAAAGTTGTTGAAATTGTAAGTACATTCTACGATCATAATTAACGTAGGGAGCATAAACATTATGATAATTTTTTTGTGTAAAACAAAAACAATATTAAATATTGTGTCCTCAAGATTATATTTGACAGTTGATCACTCATTAGAACACAATAAACTGAATTTTTTTGCCACATAGTTATTTGACTCAATTAGTGTAACAAGGTCTTATCATATTTCTTTCATCAAAAGAATATATTCGAAGAGATGTAAGGTTTAACATTGATATGTTGTTGTCGGTTACTTGGTTAATCAGGAGCCTTAGGAACTGCAACTTGACAGGACCGATTCCTGATTTAAGCAGGATACCGCACCTTGGTTATCTGTAAGTCCGGTTATCTCATCTCAATTCAACTCAATTTATCTAGTTATGTTTGTAACTTTACTTTTTGGACGAATCGAAGTGACAAGAGATGAATCTCATTGCATCGTAGCAACAAGGAAAAACTCAGTTTATGTAGCGATTTATAGGATTCTGAATATTTAGATTTATATGTTGGAGAAACAATCTAAGACTGATTGTAAATGTTTCTGTTTGACAATTGTTTGTTCTCATTGCAGTGATCTCAGTTTCAATCAATTGAGTGAATCTATTCCTAGTAATAAGCTATCTGAAAATATCACAACCATGTAAGAACTTCTATTACTTTAATAGTATGTTAATCTTTTCAGAATATGATAACATGAACTTTTATGATCTTATTTTCTAACCTTTGAAATGTATACAGTGATTTATCAAATAATAAGCTTAATGGAACTATTCCTTCTAGCTTTTCTGATCTTCCTCGTCTTCAGAAATTGTAAGTTATCTTTTGTCTCATCCTTTTGTTCTTCTGCACGAAATGTTTTCCTTACTATAGACCAAATAACATTAACTAGAGATCATCTTATCTTACTTATAAACCATTTTCTGTTGAATTTCTTAGTCACTTAATTTAAAGTTTTACTAATCATACTATAAACTAAATGACTTTTTAAGACATATATCTTGCCGTATGACAGGTCAATTTCAAACAATGAACTGAGCGGCGATGTTCCCTCTTCCATTTGGCAGAACAAGACTTTAAATGGAACAAAAAAGCTTTTCTTGTAAGATGTTGAATGATAATTGCACAATTTTTCACTTATAAATTTGTACCTATGAAGCATTGTTTGACACTAACACGTAGAATACCAGTAATAATTTAAGAAAGTGAAAGTGATTGAATATAACCACATGTGTGAGTATCTTGTCAAACACTAACACGTGTTTAAGGGTACATTAGCCGATAGTAGTTTCAACATAAAGATGCTGCATGTACTTGTACATTCTCTTAGTCTTGGGAATCTTGTATTCTTATTCTGTTAATCTGTTTTGTTTCTCTTTTGTAGTTTTTTCTATATTGATGCTACTTAATTTTATTGTATTGATTTACTCATCATGCAATTGTGATCCTGCAGGGACATGAAAAATAACCGACTTACGAGCATATCAGGCAGCATATCAAATCTTCCTTCAAATATCACAATCCTGTATGTGTTACCTAAAATTAATATCATAATAATTCCATTTTTTTATCGATAACATGTCGCATTATGCTTTGAAAAATTACCATTTTTTCAGGCTTGAGGGGAATCCTATATGCTCAAATAACAACAATACCGTAGTTCAATTCTGTGGAACTGAAACTGAAAATGATATGAATGGTAACTCCATTATTATCTGTCCAACTCAACCATGCCCTCCTCCATATGAATACTCTTTGGAGTGTGTCTGTGTAGTGCCGTTGCTCGTTAATTATCGGTTAAAAAGTCCCGGATTTTCAGATTTCAATGCATATGTAGAAGACTTTGAAAGCTTCTTAACAAGTGGTCTTAACATAGATAGTAATCAGCTATTCATTAATAGTTTTGTGTGGGAAGACGGTCGATTGAGAATGTACTTGAAGCTTTTTCCAGTTTCCGTTGATAATACAACCCGTCATACTTTCAATCAAAGCGAGGTTATTCGGTTAAGAGACATGTTCAGAGAATGGGATATTCATGAGAGTGACTTGTTTGGACCTTATGAACTTCTTGACTTTGTTCTCCTCGATCCTTATAAAGACAGTAAGTCGCAGAAACTTCCTATAATATCGTTAAAAAAGATAAAGAAACTTATAATGTTTTAGGAAGAATTTGAACATTACTAACATCAAATTCAATTTTCTTTCGGTTAAACAATATTGTTTTGTCGAGTACTACTAAGCCGTTGTTTCTCATACTACTTATTATTTCTGCAGTAACTGTCTCCTCTTCAAGTTCAGGAATAAGCAAAGGTGCATTGGTTGGAATTGTCTTAGGTGCAATTGCATGTTCAGTTACATTATCTGTAATTGTTGCTATTCTTATATTTAGAATACGTTTGAAAGATTACCGTACACTTTCCACACGGCGTAAAAGTAAAAGTGAGTAAATTTCAATGACTATGAATTTTTTTATGCTAACCTTATGGTATGAAATATGAATTATGAATTGCTGATTGAAATGTATCTTAAAAAAAACTTGGTATTTTTCACAGCTTCTAAGAGCTCAATAAAAATTGATGGTGTAAGAACATTCAATTATGAAGAAATGGCTTTGGCTACGAACAATTTTAGCCAATCTGCTCAGGTTGGACAAGGCGGGTATGGGAAGGTTTATAAAGGAAATCTACCTGATGGAACTGTTGTTGCCATTAAACGTGCGCAAGAAGGATCACTACAAGGTGAGAAGGAGTTTCTTACAGAAATACAACTGTTATCGAGGTTACATCATCGCAACCTTGTGTCTCTGATTGGTTATTGTGATGAAGATGGTGAACAGGTATCTCTCGTTTTAAAAACTCATTAAGTTTTTGTTTTTAGTAAAATAAGTTATTTTTCATTCTTGATTTTTGTTGGACCTTTGGATTTCCACTTGTTTCATGTTGTCATTGAAAAGAGGATGTGAATGCATAGAACAAGTTGGCCTGAATTATAGTTCTAAATGTTGGGCTTGACGAGCTTAATGCGAGTGTAAATTAAAGTTCCAAAATCCAAAAGAAATTGGATCTTGTAGCGCAGCGGTAGCAATAAAATGAACACCAATATTTAACGTGGAAACCCTCAAATGTTGAGGGAAAAAACCACGGGACAAACTCCGAAAATATTCCACTATATCAAAGAATATTACAATACTCCATCCGCTCTCTATCACAAACAAGAGATACAAATATAGTGTTTCCCGTGAGATTCACTCCTATTCTAATACTGCTATATTTTACAGTACCAAGGAGTAATAAAGATGATACCCACCCAAGTGTATTTTTCTCACACTCTAAGGATTTACTCAACACTCTATTTTTCTTCTCACTTAAAGTTTCACTTCTCTCTCACAATACTGAAGCTTTGTTTTCTTTGAGCTTCGGATGATTTGCTCCATATGCCAAGGCCTCTATTTATACATGAAATAAGGCAATGTGAATATGGTGCTTCCTTGTCAAAAAATAGCTGCAACAATATGTGAATCCTGTCACATTGTTTTTCCACAATACCAGCACCGCATGCTATGTCTCTGCATGTAAGCTGTAGCATAGCTCTACTATTGGAAGAACATGTGTGTGCATGCATTAATTGCATTCAAAAGAAAGAAGACTCAAGTTGCTTCACTATTGCAACTTTGGCTGGACTGCCCACTTGTTGTGGGTCCTACAATTCTCCCCCTCCAGCCAAAGGAGAGATGTCCTCATCGATCATTCACCTGCAATCCATGCCGATCAACTCGGCACAAAGTTGAAGCTTTTCACGCGTTACAACTTTTGTCATCATATCCGCAGGATTTTTATCGGTGTGAATCTTTTCCAACTTAAATTGTTGTTCTTCTGCTGCTTGACGCAACCAATGATATCTGACATCAATATGCTTTGTACGAGAGTGGTACATCGCATTCTTACTTAAATCCAAAGCGCTTTGACTATCACAATGGATAACGTACCTTTCCTGCTTCATTCCCAATTGCTGAAGAAATCTTTTTAACCAGAGCATTTCTTTACCCGCTTCAGCCATAGCAATATATTCCGCTTCAGTAGTTGATAAGGCAACACATTTCTGCAACTTGGATTGCCAAGATACAGCTCCTCCTGCAAAAGTGAACAGAATTCCTGAAGTAGATTTTCTGCCGTCCGAATCACCCGCCATATCTGCATCTGAGTAACCTTCTAGAATTGGTTCTGATCCTCCAAAGCATAAACACTTATTAGAGCTTCCTTTCAGATACCTCAAAATCCACTTCACAGCTTCCCAATGTTCTTTACCATGATTAGAAAGAAACCTGCTAACAACACCGACTGCATGAGCAATATCTGGCCGAGTGCAAACCATTGCATACATCAAACTCCCAACTGCTGAGGAGTATGGTATAGCATTCATAGTTTCTTTTTCATCTTGACTAGTAGGACAAGTCATTTTGCTGAGTTTAAAGTGATTGGCCAATGGTGTGCTAACCGGCTTAGCATTCTTCATGTTGAATCTTTCTAGCACTCGATCCACATATCGTTGTTGTGACAACCATAACTTTTTAGCCTTCCGGTCTCGCAAGATCTGCATGCCCAAAATTTGCTTTGCAGGGCCTAGATTTTTCATGTCAAAGAATTTTGACAACTCGTTCTTTAAATCACCAATCATCGTCTTGTCTTGTCCCACTATCAACATATCATCTACATATAACAGAAGGATGATGAACTTGTCACCTCGAAATGTTTTGACATATACACAGTGATCTGCATCAGTCTTGGTATATTCATGACTCATCATGAATGAGTCAAACTTCTTATACCACTGTCGTGGAGCTTGTTTTAATCCATACAAGCTCTTCTTTAATTTGCAAACCAAGTGCTCCTTTCGAGTCTTCTCAAATCCTTCTGGTTGAACCATGTAAATTTCTTCATCTAAATCTCCATGAAGAAATGCAGTCTTTACATCCATTTGTTCAAGTTCCAAATTCAAGCTAGCAACCAATCCGAGTATCACTCGAATTGAACTCATTTTAACGACTGGAGAGAAGATTTCATCAAAATCTATTCCTCGCTTTTGTCCAAAACCTTTTACGACTAAGCGAGCTTTGTATTTCACTAGCTTGTCACCATCTTTCTTGAGCTTGAACACCCATTTATTCTTCAAGGCTTTTCTGCCTTCAGGAAGTTTCACAAGTTCATAAGTTTCATTTTTCTGCAAGGAATCCATCTCTTCTTGCATTGCTTTCATCCATTGAATTTTATCCTTATGAGTTTGAACTTCTTCAAAACTTTCTGGCTCCCCCTCATCAGTGATGAGGATAAACTCCGAACTAGGGTACCTGGTAGATGGACGATGCTCTCTATTTGATCTTCTGAGCTGAGATGTAGGGGATTGTTCATCATCCTCAACATCATCATCATTATCACCATCTTCTATCGTTGACTCGTTATCAACCCTAGGGTCTTCATCAAGATCTCCCCCTTCTGTGGTAATTCTTATAGGAGGAGTGACTGGTGTAAGATCAACCTTACCACCGTGCTTAGGTGTTTCCGGCATAGCAGAATCTGACATAGTTTCTTGCTCATGAAACACTACGTCTCTGCTTCTAATAATTTTTCTCTTCTCTGGATCCCATAACCTGTAGCCAAATTCCTCATCTCCATAGCCCACAAATATACAAGGAATGGCTTTATCATCAAGTTTTTGTCTCTGTTCCTTACTTACATGAGCAAAAGCTTTGCATCCAAACACCTTCAAATGAGAGTAACTGATATCATGTCCGGACCATACTCTCTCAGGAATGTCAAAGCCCAAAGGAACAGATGGAGATCTGTTAATCAAGTAGCACGTGGTTTGAACAGCTTCACCCCAAAATGGCTTAGGCAGTTTAGCCATTTTTAGCATACATCTAACTTTCTCCATAATGGTTCTGTTGATTCTTTCAGCAACACCATTATGTTGTGGGGTGCCAGGTACCGTCTTCTCATGTCTGATGCCATGCTCAGAACAATAATTTTTAAATTCATGGGAAGTATATTCACCCCCATTATCTGAACGAAGACACTTCAAAGGTTTACCAGTTGCTCTCTCCACCATCACATGAAACCTTTTGAAGTATTGAAAAACCTGGTCCTTACTTTTTAGGAAGTACACCCACACTTTTCGGGAAGCATCATCAATAAATGTTACAAAATATCTGCTACCACCAAGAGTCTCCACTTCCATGGGTCCACACACATCAGAATACACCATATCCAATATATCATCTTTCAGCTTTGAAGTTCTACTGAAAGATACTCTATGATGCTTGCCAAATAAACAATAATCACAAGGATTCAACTTAATACTTTTGTCAAACGGAATGAGGGATTTCCTTGACAAAATTTGCAATCCTTTTTCACTTAAATGAGCCAGCCTTTTGTGCCACAATTCTGGCAAAACATCATTCTCGACTGCATTCAAGCCATCTTTGATCAGTTTGACTTGAGTTTTGTATAGCGTGGAATACACAGAGCCTCTAGCAACCATCAACGATCCTTTGGTAAGCTTCCATTTTCCATCACCAAAGTTGTTGTTGAATCCATCTAAATCAAGAGCATTAACAGAGATTAGATTTAGACGCAGATCCGGCACATGTCGCACGTCCTTCAATGTTAGTGTGCAACCAGCATTGGTTTGAATACACACATCACCGATTCCAACAATATTTGCAATGCTACTATTGCCCATCTTTACTTTGCCAAAGTCTCCTTCTTTGTACACCGTAAAGAAGTCCTTGTTGTAAGTGGCATGGTAAGATGCAGCTGAGTCAACGACCCATTCAACACATGAATCTGCAACATGGCACTCTTCTTCTTCAACAGAAAGCAACACCACTTCCCCATCAACTACTGGGGTTGCGGTATTTTCATCTTCATCTGGTCTTTGGTTCCTTTGGTCTTTCTTTTCTTTATTTTTCCAAGCTTTGCAATTTCTTTTGATGTGACCTTCTTCGCCGCAGTAGTAACACTTAAACTTTCTTCGAGGTTGAGACTGTGATTTGTCTTTGGATTTATTAGATCTCCCTCTGCTCTTACTCCTCCCTCTGTTCTCCGTGACAAGGGCTTGGGAGTTGCTTGACCCCATGTCTTTCCTTCTCGTTTCTTCATTGAACATACTATCTTTTACTTGAGACAAAGTCAGCGCTCCATCTGGAGCAGAGTTGCTTAATGACACAACCAAAGTTTCCCAACTTTCCGGCAAAGAACTCAAAAGTAATAGTGCTTGCAATTCATCATCCACCATTAACTTCATGGAAACCAATTGGTTTACCAAGTCTTGGAAGTCACTCAAGTGTTCGACAACTGATCTTCCCTCCCTGTACTTTAGATTCACCAACTTTCTAATAGCGAAAGTTTTGTTTTGTGCAGTCTTTCTTTGATACATCTTTTCGATATTCTTCCACAGAGTTTGGGCATTTGTCTCTGTGGCCACATGGTGGAATACACTAAGATCCACCCACTGCCTGATTAGACTGACAGCCTTCCGGTGAAGCTTATTCCAATCTTCAACCGTCACTTTGTATGGCCTTGTGTCACCTTTTTCTACAGGATCATACATATCCTTGTAGAAAAGTATATCCTCCATTTTTGGCTTCCAAATGGAGTAGTTTGTTGAAGTGAGTTTAACCATAGTACCGGTGTTATCCTCCATTTAATTTACACTATAATCTCAGGCTCCAACTGGAGCTCTGATACCAATTGTTGGGCTTGACGAGCTTAATGCGAGTGTAAATTAAAGTTCCAAAATCCAAAAGAAATTGGATCTTGTAGCGCAGCGGTAGCAATAAAATGAACACCAATATTTAACGTGGAAACCCTCAAATGTTGAGGGAAAAAACCACGGGACAAACTCCGAAAATATTCCACTATATCAAAGAATATTACAATACTCCATCCGCTCTCTATCACAAACAAGAGATACAAATATAGTGTTTCCCGTGAGATTCACTCCTATTCTAATACTGCTATATTTTACAGTACCAAGGAGTAATAAAGATGATACCCACCCAAGTGTATTTTTCTCACACTCTAAGGATTTACTCAACACTCTATTTTTCTTCTCACTTAAAGTTTCACTTCTCTCTCACAATACTGAAGCTTTGTTTTCTTTGAGCTTCGGATGATTTGCTCCATATGCCAAGGCCTCTATTTATACATGAAATAAGGCAATGTGAATATGGTGCTTCCTTGTCAAAAAATAGCTGCAACAATATGTGAATCCTGTCACATTGTTTTTCCACAATACCAGCACCGCATGCTATGTCTCTGCATGTAAGCTGTAGCATAGCTCTACTATTGGAAGAACATGTGTGTGCATGCATTAATTGCATTCAAAAGAAAGAAGACTCAAGTTGCTTCACTATTGCAACTTTGGCTGGACTGCCCACTTGTTGTGGGTCCTACACTAAATTGCAGTCTGCAAATGCAATTGCGGTCGCAATATTAAGGTTTTAGAGATTTCCGAAACGACATTGCAATTGCGGCCTCATTTGTCTGCATTTTGCCACAATTTCAAAATTTGCAGTGTAACCACAACTACAATTTAGAACTATGGCCTGAATGACTCTATACTTTATACAAAGAAATAATTTATAATTCCATAATAAGATATACTAGAACTTAGGGTATGCAACTATAAATTCATTTTGTTCTTATCCCTTCAAAACATTTTATGTTCTAATTCACAATGAAATCTATTCTTCTATAATTTTTCCATCTGGTTTATTGCGTTATGGTTGCAGATGCTGGTTTATGAATATATGCCAAATGGAACACTAAGGGATCACCTTTCTGGTACATTTATTGCTCTTATCATTTATTGCGCGCGAACGTCTCTTAACAGACATTCAGAGGCTTCTTAGAAATTTACTATAGGAAATCTTGAATTTCTATGTTATATCTAACTTTGTAGATAATGTTTTATGACAGCTCATTCTAAAGAACCTCTTAGTTTTCCCATGAGATTGAAGATTGCTCTAGGATCAGCCAAAGGTCTTGTATACCTACACACAGAGGCTGATCCTCCAATATTCCACAGAGATGTCAAAGCTAGCAACATATTATTAGACTCGAAATTCATAGCAAAAGTTGCTGATTTTGGACTTTCAAGACTAGCTCCAGTTCCAGATATTGAAGGCAATTTGCCTAATCATATATCTACAGTTGTAAAGGGGACCCCGGTAAGGTTTCTATCAACATATTTGCTTTTGATAAAATTGAGCATGAGGTCTTTAACGATAAGTCCTAGCTCAACTGGCAAAAACAATGCCGAAATTGTTAGGTCAGACGTCATGACTAGGGTTCGAACCCCGGCTCTCTCACTTGTGTGTGAGTTTATGATGGATCAGTCTTATCGATGACTTATTTTCTTTGTTCACTGTTTTAAACGTGCAGGGTTACCTTGATCCGGAGTACTTTTTAACTCGCAAGTTGACCGATAAGAGTGATGTTTATAGTCTTGGTGTTGTATTTCTGGAAATTGTGACTGGAAAGCCACCAATCTTCCATGGTGAAAATATTATTAGACAGGTATGTCTTGGTTTCTTTTCATGATAATTGTGATTGGATCAAGATGGAGTATAGTAAAAATTTCACTCTAGTTGAAAGCTTTTTTTTTTGTGCTTTCTTTTGTATATTTATTAGAATTAGAAGCTACTCTTATTACAACTTAATCAATAGATGACATGTAGCCTAATCACCAGTTAATTAACCTAACATATAGTTAAGTATATACTCTAACATAAATCATGATAGTTATTATTCTAACGTCAATGATGACCATACCGATATCACTCATCCTATTAATGTAATCCACTAAAGTCGGACTAGTTCTTTTTTATTGAAAAAAAAAGAACTAGCTCAATTTTAATGGTGCGAGATTTGGATAGTTTACACGAAACCATAGATTCAAACCTTATTTTGTCTCCATTATGCATTTGTGCGCATCTTATTGATGTTATATTCCCATTACCGTCGCTTAGATATTAAGATATATAATATAGTGCTTAACAATTTTTTTACAGGTTAAACTGGCATTTGGATCAGGTGGAGTGTTTTCGATTGTTGATAACCGAATGGGATTTTACACTTCTGAGATTGTGGAAAAGTTTTTAACATTGGGTTTAAAGTGTTGCAAAGATGAACCAGATGAAAGGCCTAAAATGACAGAAGTAGCTAGAGAACTTGAGAACATATTAGCTATGATGCCTGAGTACCATGCCAAAAAGGGAAGTGAATACGATACAAGTGATTCTGGAACAACATTTAGTTCACAACCTTCATCATCTACTATAAAGAATCCTTTTATTTCAGAAGATATCTTGGGTAGTGACCTTGTTAGTGGAGATGTACCTACCATTAGACCAAGATAGATGTTGAAAAGAATATTGTTTGTGTAAATATGGTTTTGATGATATGAGAATCACATTGGCTTGTAAATTGAATAGTGCAAATCTTTTAATACTTCCCTATTGTAAGAAAAATTGACAAAGAAAAATGGCTTGTAAGTTGTAACTCAATAAATAAATAAATAATCAAACAAATAAATGCGAAAAGTGAAATGTTTTTTTTTACACAAATATGAACACAGATACCATATACTATTTATACAGTTTTCGAGATTTTGAATTATATTTTTTTCTCTCATCAATTGCTTGTTTTATCTCTCCTCTGAATTGATGTCAACACTCAATAATATACGGTGTTAGAAAATTGTGTGTCCAAATAATAATAGTATTGTGTCAAAAAGATATAAAATAATAAAAGTATTGTAATAATTGATTTTGTAGTCCCACTTTTTTTATGTACATCAATGACTCTTATTGCTTTCTTTTTCTCTCTTTAGTTTTGTATACGAAGTGGTAAACGTCACTTAAAACTCGCTCACATAATTGAAAGGACATAGATTAAAAGTTGAATGTACTTGTTCAACCCAATAATATCGGTATTAGCAGATGAGTTAGATTTTACGGTCTATCATTTCAAGTTTGTATAAGAAGTTATATATAATATAATATAATATAAACTAGTTTAAAGACTCGTGCAAATGCATGGGTCAACTGATTTTTATTCGATATTTGAGTTTGTCACTATATTAATGTAGAAAATTTATTTTAAATAAAATATTTAAAAATTTGTTATATAATATTGGTAAAATACAAGTGAATTGTTGTGTTAATCATTTCTCGTAAACTTATTTATTCAATTTTTATCTTTTAGTGATAAATAATGGTCCCGTGTATATTTTTAATTAAAAATTAAAAAATTTATTACAAATATTTAGGATAATTTAGTAAGTTTGATACTAATTAACTTTATTACATTATTATTAAGGCTTAAATGCAATTTTGATCCCCCTATTTTCAAAAAAAATGAAGTTTTGGTCCCCCTATTTTAAAAACCAACTTTTTAGTCCCCCAATTTTAATTTTTTTTTGAGTTTTGATCCCCCATTCCATTTTAAGGCTAATTTTGTTGATGTGACATTGTCACTAATGCATATCAGCGTCCACGTGGACAAATTTAATATTCATGTCATTATTTGTTTTTAATTCAATAAAACTTATTTTATAAAATAATTTAATTAAACCTAAGAAAGTTCATTAAAATCACTACAAGAAAAATGGGTTTTAGCTTCAAATTTTTTAGCGTCAGCCACGACACGGACGCTACTAGCGTCTCTTTTGAGTCTGATTGACAGACGCTACTGTAATTTTATTATTTTAATTTAATTTTTAAAGTTAGCGTCTGCTTTTGGAGACATCATAGAGACGCTATGAAAAAAAAATAAATAATTCATTTTATAATTTTTTTATTATTTCATTGAGTCTGCTGAGGCGGACTCTAATGATAAATTAAATAAAATAAAAAACTATTTGTTAAGAGCCAAAATTTTTCACTTCAGTTTCCCACTTTTATTTAATTCCCACACTGCAATAATATGAATTAATTATATTTTCTTTACCAATTGCCCAAATATATGAAGTGACAAAAAAAAAATCCAAGACACAAAAATGGAAATTGAGATCTATTCCTAATCCCTCCGCCGTCGAAGAAGCATTTGGCGCAACTCTCCTTCAAACTCTCGTTGCCGTCGAAGAACAACTCTCCTTCAATCTCTTGTCGCGCATCTCTCCTCTCCGTTGCCGTTGAAAAAAACTAAACAGAAACCCTAAAATTGTGCCTCTCTTCCTTCTCACTCCCAGACCTTCACGATGCCTCTCTTCCTTCTCCCAGCGACTCAATCTTCTTCTTCTTCTCTGTCGGGAGTCTATTTGCCACTTTCGTCTATTCACCAGTCACAATCTTTATTCTATTTTAGTAACTATTAAATTCCTCATCCTCTTTCAGGAAACCACCTACCGCCACCCACCGTCGAGCACCACCCGCCATAAAGAGATGTCGTGAAGTGATGTGACGGAGACCGAATTTAATGTGGTAGCACTAGGTTCATAGGTCTTTGGTTCTGGGACTCTGTTCCCCTCTTTCTCCGTTTCAACTCTTTTCGGATATTTTTCACAGGTCAGATTCGTGGTAGGCTCTTGTTTCAAAATTAGAAATTAGGTTTGGTAGTTATATGTTTCTGAATCTGATTTTAAGGAATAGGGTTCCAAAGTGACAGTTTTTATATTTACTTGTTAGTAGGGATCTTAAAAATTATTGAATTTGAAATTGGGAAGTTGAGAAATTAATGTTTTGCATGATTCTAAATATCTGGGTTTAGACTCAGCTATTTCTAGATTTTTTTTTTTGCCTAATCAATTGATTCAATTTGCATTCTAGTATTTATTTAAAGAGCAAATAAAACATGAGAGGCTAGTATTTATTTTTTGTTAATTGGATGCTAGCTGATGTGAACTATTTTGTTAGTTGATGTGAACTTTGAATCTAATGTTTATATTATGATTATGATATTGTTTGATCGTGTTTCAAGTTTTCACCATGTTGAGGTTTAATTTGATGCATATGTTCTCATTTGATTTAGATTGTCTTCAAAGAAAGAATTAAATAAATGCTATAAAATCCATTGGATATCTTCTCATTGTACTTCTAGCTTAACAATTTATGCCTTTCCTATATATCATCTCCTTTTCTTTATCCTTTTCTGATTGATATTTGAAATCCTTTTTAGTCCTAGCTTCCTTGTCATAATTTGAGGGAGTTAATCAGGGTTGGTCCTATTTGTTCAAATGTTTATCTATAATTCAAAGCAAAACAACAACGCCTTTCCAGAATGCTGGTTTTAGGTGCAGACGGAATCCTGGTGTTTTTAAAGTCATTATTTCAAAACAACAATGCCTATTATGATTACTCCTACAACCTTGCAGAAGTTGGCTTACCCTGAAGGTATAGTACGATCAAACTCATTGGTATATGTTACATTAAGATATTGCCACCGCATCCAATGTTTTGCTACGTTGTTATTATGAACATTTTGTTAATAGAGAAGCACTTTATTCTTTATGTATGACATTGAAGTTTACTTTTAGTACAAGATAAAAACTTGTAAATTATGACAATGCATGCCATTTTTGTGCAGAAGAATATGCCACTGCTAGAGCAGCATCAACAGCTGACGCCATCATGGTTTGATTTGCATCAAATATCTTGTGTGACCTCATCTCTCTCGCTTTCCGTCTTTTCTAATGAACACAGTAAGCCTCTCTTCCTCTCTCTTAAGCATAAATAGAATCTGAACCATTGTAATTTGTCTATGTATTTTTTTACTTTAATTTATTTATGTGTATTTGTTGTGTTTCTGAAATCCATTGTTTTAGTTATGCCTTGTAAATGTGTTTATTTGCATGCCCTTGTTGCTGTTGCTGATTATTGTAATAGTAATAATTTAGGAATCGTTTATCTCTAGTTTATCTAGTGTTGCTTATGTTGATTGCTTTCAGATTTTCATTAATGTGCCATGGTATTTCAGCATGTTGTATTCAGTGTTCAGCTCATTTGTGATCTCTATGGAAGGAAATGCTTCAGAAACACTTTACAAGTAAGTTTAATACATGATATTTATGTTATGCTCTGTAAAGATACAATTTAAAAAACAAAATCTGTGTGATTGTTCATATCAACTCTTGTTTATAAAAGGCATTCAAAATGACTCTGAAATTTTGATATGGTAAACAAGTAACCTTGTTATGCATCGGGATGAAAAGTCCCATAATATATAATGATTGTCCATGGTATGGAGCTTCTTGTTGAGTCTTGGTTGTATATTTTCCAAATGGTAAGCATCAAATTTTTCTTATAATGCAATATAACTACAACATGATTGATCTATTTGTACTCTTAAAGCCAATGTAAAATTTGAAATTTCCTGCTTTACTTACCCAATGTGGCTCTGTAGTTTCTGTTAATGGACCATTACATCACACCCTATAATAATCAATATATTGAAGCCTACATTACTAGGCAGAATTATAGATAGTATCATGTAACTTTGTCAAAATTTGATGGTGAAGACGATTCTTTGATCTTCTCTTTATATATAGTTTATATCTACCTTTGTTCTGTCCGGCCTATATCATGAACTGTTGTATTTCATTGAGAATCAGTTTGGCTGTATTTCCGTTGAGTTTGAAATTTGTTTTTACTCTTTGAATTGCCTCATTATTAATTTAGCCACTTTTGTGTATAATTTCCAGGTTGTTACTGATGATATGAAAGTGCAACTTGTAAAAGGGATGCTTCGTAAGTTATCCAGACATGTAGTAATCAACACTATGCAAACACCGTCGTCACGAGAGAATTTATGTTTGCCACAATTTTGTCTTACAAATTATGTTTGGTTTTGATAGTTTTATGGTGTAGACTTTACTTTCGATTTGTTAGACATATACTTGGTTTTTTTTTTCTTAGTGTTGTTGTATGACATAATGGTTGTCACTTTTAAGATTCTCAAAATTCAGTTTCACACTACGTTTAATTTGTTTGTGGGTTGAGATATTGTGTTTGTCACTTTGTATATATATGACTATGACTATTGTTTTATGGATCTTTGTGGTGGGAGAGAATTTTACTAAATTTTTTTTTTTTTTTAATAATAAAATAGCGTCCGCCAAACAGACTCTATAGGCAACATTGAATAAAACCAAACCATATGTATAGCGTCACACAAAAATGGATGCTACTAGCGTCTGCCGTATACTATGATTGTAGCTTCAGCTTAGCGTCTCCTCAGACGGATGCCAAATAGCGTCTACTGGACGCAACTGTCTTGCTTCGGGCATTTAAGCGTCTATTGTGTGATGGACGCTAAGCTGACGCTAAATACCTTGTAGCGTCCGTTTTTGACCATTTAGCGTCTCATGTTAGCCGACGCTCCAAAGCTGTTTTCTAGTAGTGAATAAAAAATCCAAAAATTCACAACCTCTAATTTATTATACCTAAGAAAAAACAAACAATCACAACATGGACATGATCCTCTTTGATTCATATCAAACAATTGCATATTGAAAGCAAGTTTTGTGTTTCAAGAACCTTCAACTTTCATCATCATCCAACTTTATATAAAACCAATCTAGAATTAAACTTCAAACTTAAAACAATTTTTGGGTTTTCATTCAAACTCATCCAAAGTCATAGATAGTTTAAAGAGTATGAGTAATTTCTATTGAAACACAAAACCATCTATAATTTCTCTTCGTTTTTAAAAATCCAAAAATTGTTGAGTTTGAACGGAAACCATAGGATTAGTGAAATCCATAATGAAGGATTCTCTCCGACGGTGAATAAAATTCTAGTAGTTGAATGTTTGATAATTAGGGTTTCATATTTTATATAAGATTTAACAATTATTATTTCAGTTGAATATATAATTCTAACAATTAAAATATTTTATAAATAAAGTTTTATTGAATTTAAAAATATATAATAATGACATGGATATTAAATTTGTCCACATGAATGTTGCCACATCATTAGTTACAAGGCCACATCAACAAAATTAACCCCAAAATAGGATGGGGGATCAAAACTCAAAAAAAATGAAAATTGGGGGACTAAAAAGTTGGTTTTTAAAATAAGGGACCAAAACTTCATTTTTTTGAAAATAGGGGGACCAAAAGTGTATTTAATCCTATTATTAATTATTGTTTTTTTCCCTATTTTGTTCCTATTTTTAAGAATATCATCTTTCTATGATTTTTTAATATTTATTTTAGTGAAATTACAATGAAGGGTACAAAACTTGCAACGTGGTTAAAAGTAATAAGGATAAATTAGAAACTTTAATGGTAATCGATTTTAATATATTAGTAATAGATTTATTTTAGTGAAATTACAATGAAGGATATAAAACTTGCAACGTGGTTAAAAGTAATTAGGATAAATTAGGAACTTTGATGGTAATCGATTTTAATATATTAGTAATAGATACTTCACTTTTATTGGTAATAAATTATAAGGTTTTTTTTTTGTCCCTGTTAACTTAGTTCAGTTGGTAGAGACATCGCACTATATGTGTAGGAGTCCGAGTTCGAACCCGGAACACTCCACTTATTCATCTTTTAAGGTGAATTTTCTAGCCACTAGAATACTTAAAAAAAAATTATAAGGTTTTTTCAACACCCAAAAAAAATTATGTAATGGCTTTAATCGACCTCTTCCCCTATTTATGGATAGGTAGAAAAAAAATTTATAGTGATTATATTAAAGTGATGGAGGTAGACTGCTCTGCTCCATAAAAAGATATGGAATTAGAATGTTTTATCGATAAGTCCAATTTTCTCCAAGTTGGATATCCTTCTTCACATGTATTTATCAATCTCTATCCAACTTGTCATAGAAAAATTATAAAAATCACCCATTCTTGTTATTTTACGAAATTTATAAAATTATGATTATGATGATTAGTATTTCTTGAGTATGGAATATCTCGTCTTGTCATTTTCCAACAAGCGCTCAATGGATAGGGTTGAGATCAGGATATCTAAAATTGCTATTTAAATATGTTTAACAAATTAAAAAAATTGTGTAAAAAAAATAAAACATAACTTCAAAGTCATACAATACGTTTACAAAAGTTATTGGAAGTTATATGTGTCATTAAACTAAAGATGATACTGAAGAACGTTTAAATGAAACGACTTGAGTCTTTTTTAACTTAACTAAGATTCTTAATTCAATCTCTAGTTTGGGCAATCAGCACAATCTCTAGTTTGGGCAATCAGCAACCTTAAAGTCATACAATGTTTACGAAAAATTATTGGAAGCTACATGTGCCATTAAAGTAAAGATGATACAGAAGAACGTTTAAATGAGATTACACGAGTTTTCTTTTAACTTAACCAAGGTTCTGAGTTCAATCTCTAGTTTTTAGGAAGAGTTGTTTGACATCCATTTAATTTTATTGTTGAAAGGATGAGTATAAAGTAATTTGGATACACTCCCAAATACAAGAGTAGATCCTCTAAAAGGACCTTAGTAGATTCTCAGAATTAGCTACGGATAATCATGGCTAACTGTTCAAATGAATACATCCAAACTATACATGCACACAATATTCTTTTTGTATAACGTTGAGAAGTATACTTCAGTCAATTGAATATTTTCATTATGAAAGGAAATTAAGATAAAGATCTTTCTAGGAGGGGTCAAAAGTAGCACCAAATAATTTTGATCCAACCCAGCAGTTTTGCTAAAACATCGTTGCCCCTATTATCACCACACACAAAAAAAAATATTGTTGCTTCAACATAGACTAGTCGAAATGAGATGGGTCAATCAAGTTATGCAAATATCATTTAAATGTTGGCTATGAAAGCATGCAAGTTGATATTTTAAGCCAGATTTTTCTTTGAACTTAAAATATCCTCGAAGATTTTTGTAAGTTGTTGTCATCATGATGTGATCCATTGAAGAAATAATTATCTAATGGATAATTTTGAAAGAAAATAAAATTGTAACACTAATGGACGTTGAAATTTTAGTACATGAAAATACTGTCCATGTTAAGAGAAATAGTAAATGTTTGAAACTGCAAAGTCAGAGTGTAATGTATTTCCTTTCTTTTGCTGCATCTGTTTTTTTAAAACTGTAATCAACGTTTCATTTTTTAATTTTTAAATTGTAATAAACTAGTAATATGAATATTATATGAGTAATGCTTAATGTTACAAACGGTGATTTGACTAAAAACTCACGGGAGAAATGTGATCGTTGATTTTAATATATCCTGATTTTTGTCAAACACTTTCTTGAGTTTAAGGGTTAACAGTATTTTTGTCTCCGATTATTTGGACAAGTTTTGATTTACCTTCTGTAATATATTTTTGCAATTTCATTGTTGTAATTTAAGGCTCTTTGTCTACGAGTCATTTGGTACAAAATGAAATTAGAGGAGATTGAAAATAAAAAACAAAAAATAAATTGTTAGTTGTTGAAAAGATAAATGGTTTATAAAATTTGATTTGTCAGGAATGCCTTTATTCATATGCGCATTGCATGAAGTTCATCAATTTCAACTTGTTCTTATTGGATAAAGAAGTAGTTGACGGTTCTACGTACTGTTTCTTAAATTTTGAATATGATTGTCAACGTTGAGATACACTTGCTTAGGCACAATTATTTGGACACAAACTTTAGACGCGCACACACAAATCACAAAATTAAAAATAAAATAAAATTATCGCATCAATTTATACTGCTTAAACCATTTTCTCTTTATTTATTTATTTTTTCATATGAGTGTGCCTAACAAATATTATTTACGTTTGTGCTTACAGAAAACTTTCTCTTCAAGATTATGTATTGTTTCTATAAATATATAATGATGAGTTGCAAGCAAAGTACCTCTATTTGGTAGAAATTATCTATTTCTTAAAAGAAAATTGTATATGTTGTGCGATTTAAAATTATATTTTCTTAGTTTTGTCAAAAAAAAAATATTATATTTGCTTAGTCAAGTTTTTTTTTCTTATATATAAAAATGGGATTTATCACATGAGAAATTTCCGGCTTATGAATCCACTCCCAGATAATAATTAATATAAAGTGAGTATAAAGCGTGTACCTTTGTTAGCGTAATTGCCTTATTTGGTAGCCAAGAAAGAAACATGGCATTATCAATCCATGTTGGCATGAAATTGTTTGTATCCAGTTAAATGACGTGGCAGATTAATATCCTAGTATGCATAGCCGTCGCTGTTGGAACCACTCGTTTCTTTGAGTGGCTGAGACACAACACAGAAAGAGGAAGAGCCCCACTTCCATGAACAACTGACCATGCATCTTGCTTTTCCAATTTTACCACTCTCATGCACTTTAAATCACATCTCATCCCCATCCTCCATACAATGCATGTACTCTAGGTCAACGACAACTTCATCGACTTTCATTGTCTATACTTCTATTACAGCTGCCACATTTCTCAGCCACAAAAATCATGTTAACTAATTATAGACTATCATTAATTTAATTACTTACAAAAAAAAATATAAAGACAATTGAAAATGAATTTGTAAATCATTTGTAAAAATGAAAATAAATTATATTCAAATAGTTACAAGTCAGAATGGAAGAATTAGATGACTTTGATAGTGAGGTTCAAAATGGTTCCAGTGAATGCTATGCTTCTGGTATGGTGGTTTGCGGTGGAAAACGATATTTGAAAAATATGTTAACACTTCGATACTCAAATTAGTATATGATCAAAGAGTGATATGAAACGTGATTGTTTATGGTACATATTTCCAATCACATCCCCCTACGGATTAGTTTTTTGCATTGGTTGGTGTACATCTATAATCGAAAGATTCAACCTCAAATCTAAAAGAAAAATGTTATTTGAACACCAATTTTTTTTAAAAAAATACTACAATCTAAAAACTAAAATTGATGTGCATCATTTTCTTTTTTATCAATTTTGATATAGATCATCATATTTGCTGGGGGGGATAAAACTTTTTGGGTGACAAGGATACCATAAAGGGCCATTATAGCTATGATTCTATGAAAACAAACCCTCACAACATTCCACAACAAAAAGGGGAAAAGAACGATCAGGTAGGCAAGCTAAAGAGAGAGCAAGATTTAAATTCAATTATTTGTCACACTATTATTCTAAATTCAAATTTTTTGTCTAAAGAATTGTTAAATTCATGTGGTGGATATTTCTACAGAGACGTGCATGAGCATGAGCCCGTGAACATGACAGCACAAAGGTTAAAGTGAGCTTATGTATTTGGTTGTTATTGGTCTCCCTCGATGTTTCTCTTTTTCCTAATTATTGGGTTGGGTAAAACAATAAAGCCAAAACCATATTATTAGTTACTACTATATTATAGTACATGAAACAAAATGATAATTAATAATCGTTTTTCTTATCCAGATAATTAATAATCGTTAAGCATAAGACCATCTCAAATGGTGTACTACCTATTAGGTACTCATGGTACTTATTAGGTACTACTATTGGAGCACAACACATTTTAGTACCTAATAGGTACTACTTCTAATATAAGAACTCTCTTTCTCTTCTTTCTATGGGACCCACTTTATTTAATATATTCAAAAAAATTTAATTTGGCAATATTATTTTAAATTAAATTTCAAATTTTAATGATGTGGAGTTATTGATGGGACCTATTTTAGAACTTTTTAAGAAATGCTCCATTGGAGAGGTTGAGTACCTATTAGGTACTATTATTAAAAAAATAATAAATTGATGATGTGTCTATGTGGGACCATTTAAGTACTAAAAAATAGAATGCTCCATTGTGGATGCTCTAACAGACTACGTACCAACTAACAATGGATATGGCAAATAATAAAAACGAAAATGGATAATGATGTGAGAATCACTTCTGAAAATATCGTATATGTTCAAAGTTTTTAAACTTTTTTGACTGAAGTATAAACTGTTACTCAATACAAGTTAGTCAAACCATCATAGAAATATATCTACGACTCCAACAGGATTAAACGAATTAAAATTCAACAATCAATGGTACTTTTATTTGTGAAATTCAACTAGGCATATACATATTTGAACAAAGTGGGCCTTTTCTAAACTATAGAAATCATTGTTAGATAAAAAATAATAATTTTGACATGTTGGTGAATAAAATCTTGACAACTTTGATTACTTTTTTCACTTAAAACATTTAAACCAATTCTGTAAAGTTAAAAACATAAAATGAAGATTGATGTAAACATAAAGGGCAAGATAAACCTTAGTAGACCCCAAAGGAGCCAATTTGTCACAATGTTGAATTGAAACTTCTTCCCTAAACGTGTGGAAGAAGTTAGACCTAGTAGATTAGAGCAGGGGAATTAATGATATAAAGTGTATTATTATTAGCTTAAACTCTAAAAAGTAATGATATAAAGTGTATTATTATTAGCTTAAACTCTAAAAAGTAATCACTTTATACAAGCAAGATAACATCAATTATTAACAGAAAAGGAAATATATCAACTTTGTGTCTTGAACCACAGTGACAAACTTACATGTCATGAAGACAAAAGTCATAAATACATAACAATGAAGTTAATCTACTGGGGTTCTAAATCTCCTATTATAACAACCCACCATCACATGTAAACTAGTAGTACTCATTTCCTCAAACCCCAAAACAAATTCTGACCAAAAGAAAACCAACCAACTACATAGGCTCATGGAGAATCCTAGTCCTAGCAGACTCTCCCTTGCCATGGAGAGAACAGGGCAATGGTAAACAACAATACTCTCATCTTATTCTCTTCAATTTCAAACCCTCAATTGCTTTTAATTCAGTGTACAATTCTATATTCTCAATTTATTGCTTGCATTATTTCAGGATTTTCTCTCAAGAAATCCCAAGTGATGTTATAGTTACAGTTGGAGAAGCAAGTTATTCTCTCCACAAGGTACCAAAAAATACATCTTTCATGTCAATTGTTGATGTTAATTGTTACTCCCACCGATTTTGAATATAAGCAGAAAACAACTTTCTTGGTTCATTGAACATACCATATATCTAGACCATAAAATGATCCAGATACATGTTTTTCTCGATGAACTTGGGAAATTGTTTTCTGCTTATATTCAAAACCGGAGTGTAGTAGTAGTACCTCTGGTTTTTTGCTTGTGAAATTGAAAACAGTTCAATTCTTATCTAATGAAATTTTCATAATTTAACAGTTCATGCTGGTGGCAAAAAGCAACTATATCAGAAAGCTTATACTAGAATCAAATGAAAGTGAACTCACCAGATTAGACCTTTCTGACATACCCGGCGGCCAAGAAGCTTTTGAGAAAGCAGCCAAGTTCTGTTATGGTGTCAACTTCGAGATAACGGTCAACAACGTGGCGTCGTTACACTGTGCCGCCGTGTTCCTCCAGATGACTGATGAGTATTGTGATGGAAACCTGGCCGGAAGAACGGAAGGTTTTCTCTCTCAGGTCGCCCTCACAACTCTTCCCGGCGCCGTAGTTGTTTTAAAGTCCTGCCATCAGCTTCTCCCCGTTGCCGATGAATTAAACATCGTCAAACGCTGTATTGACACCGTCAGTTTAAAGGTGTGTAATGAAGCTAACTTCCCCAGCCGTTCACCACCGAATTGGTGGACGGAAGAGCTCCCTGTTCTCGATGTTGATTCATTCGGGAAAGTGATCGCCGCCATGAAACAACGTGGTGCCAAATGCCTAACTCTTGCCGGAGCATTAATCACATATACAGAACGCACTCTCCGTGAACTCGTACGTGATCAAACCGGCGGAGCCGGAGGAAGAATCCGTTCATCATATCCAACAGATTCCGATTCAGAAACAAAAACAGAACAACGCGAGACTCTACAATCCATCGTCCCACTCTTCCCTTCAGAGAAAGCTGCTTTTCCAATCAACTTCCTCTGCTGCCTTCTCCGTTGCGCGATCTACCTCCGCGCATCAAGCTCCTGCAAACGCGAACTCGAGAAACGAATCTCCGACATTCTCGAACACGTAACAGTGAACGATCTGTTAGTCATCTCATTCACCTACGACGGCGAGAGACTCCTCGATCTCGACAGCATTCGAAGAATCATCTCCACCTTCGTCGAAAAAGAAAAAAGCACTACAGTTTTCAACTCCGGTAGCACCTTCGGAGAAAACTGCTCCGCCGCGATGCAGCGCGTTGCCAAAACCGTCGACGGATATCTCGCCGAAATCGCTTCTTACAGCGAACTAGCAATTTCAAAATTCAACGGAATTGCCATTCTCATTCCGAAAGGCGCGCGGAAACTCGACGATGATCTTTACCGCGCCGTGGATATCTACCTAAAGGTACGAAAATAACCGTCACAAAACGACACTGTACGAAACTGAACGAATATGATTATTATAACGGTAAGATTTAAAACTAACGAGTAGCGCGTGTGATTTTGCAGGTGCATCCAAACCTTGATGAACTAGAGAAGGAGAAAGTATGCAGTGTAATGGACGCGCTGAAACTGTCTTACGAAGCGCGTGTGCATGCTTCTCAGAATAAACGGTTACCGGTGCAGATTGTTCTTCACGCGCTTTACTACGATCAGTTAAAAATAAGAAGTGGTGGTGCGGCAGATCGTGACGCCGCGGTGGCGGAACGGAATCAGTTACAAACCGACGTAACGTTGGTTAGAGAGAACGAGGAGTTACGAACGGAATTGATTAGAATGAAAATGTACGTTTCGGATTTGCAAAAGAATGGTGCAACGACGTCGTCTTCTGCTGGAAATGGAAAAGAAGTCAAAAAGTCAACGTTTTTTTCTTCTGTGTCTAAGAAATTGGGTAAGTTGAACCCGTTTAAGAATGGGTCGAAAGATACGTCTCATATTGAAGATGGGCCTGATTTGACAAAGCCCAGAAGAAGAAGGTTCTCTATTTCATAGATTTGTTTTGTTTTTTGTGTAAAATTTAAGTGATTAATTAATTACTTAATTAGTGTTTACTAGACAAAGTTTAGTACTAGTGTTGTTTAATTTGATTGTATTTGTGTGTGAAGTATATTCTATAAAATGCAATTTGTTTGGGCCTTTGGGGTTTGGGTTAGTAACATCTAAGTTTGGACTCTACAATCTACATAGTATTGGCAAGGTTTCTCTATTTCATGCTACTTATGTGCCAAGAAAAAAGGGTGTATACACGTTTGGAGGAATCATGAGTCCTGCCAAATATGAATCAGAATTATATAATGTTTTAATTGTTAAGAATAATTTAATCTAGTTTGTATAAGTGTTTGGTATCATGTATTTGGGTCTTGTGAATTCATAAGATAGATATGTAACCCATTAACAAATATTGTACTATACTATATAGTGCAATCAGGAATTTGAGTCGGACATGACTCATAAATAATTACATTAGTACCCAGCTTGCATCCTTCGTGTGCGAGCAAATTCGCGCACAAATTTCATTCACGATATGTATGTCAAATTCGAACTTCCCAATCTAACACTAGTAATCTCCAAAAAAAAAATTGCAAAGGCTTCATCCTCCTGAATGCATTGCTATATCTCTTTTAATAAGAATTTGGATCACACCTTGTGCATCTAGGCGTAATTCTACTAAACGGTGGCCTAAATTACATCCATATATCTTCCTTGTACAAATCCACTGATCCACTAACCCCGACAATCGTGAATAATTCCTTTACAACCAACTTGCTCCATAATTCTGTCAACAGTAGTCGCTAAACAACTTACCTTGCAAGCAAACATAAAATCCTTCACTCTATTGTCAAATAGCTTCAGTTTAGTCGGTCGAAAAAAGCTCTCCTCATGGTCATGGTGTTTCTTATTAAGCCAGGTCCAAAGATCATGCAAAGGCCCAATAACTTTGCCAATTATCCATCCAATCCCTTCAATGTCACCATTAACAATCAATTGTATCTACTACTGCAAGTTTGAAGTAAATAACTTCTCCCTTACTCTAAACATTCATACACTTTGGGCAATCACGTAAAACATACAACTCGGTCTCAATGATATCACCAAAGTCCCTCTCTCTGCCTTGTTGTAACTCCTAGCCTAACTTCATGATGCAGACTCTGTTCATAACATCCATCTTCATGATGAAGAACTTCTTTAGTCTCTCTAGTCACATATAGTGTTATCAAAGCTTACTTTTTGTCAAGAAAGATGACAAAACTCAATCAAAAAGCTCATAACACAATTCATATTCTCCAAATAATAGCAAGTCATCAGGAAACATAAGATGGTAGATATTCGGGCCTGAACGCCCAACTCTAATTCCTTTCCACTTTCCCTTGTTTACTACTATGTTACATGGCTTATGGCCTTCTAAATTTTGGGATTTCTTCATGGGGGGCTTGAAGCTATTTTTTTCTCAATAACCTATTCTTAATTTTGAACGACGATCATTTAAAGTTTTTATTTTTTTTTCTTCTTTACTTCTGATCATTTTTTTCTTACTAAAAACAAAAGCCCAATATTTTTAAAAGAAATGTGGTCTAAAACCCTCGCAATTACGATCGGGAGGAGGCTGAAACCACTTAATGTCAGAAGTGGCCCCGAACCAAATTAGATGGTTCAATGGGTCACATATTGGTTGTGAAAACCAAAATTGTGGTCCAAACGATAAAGACTAGAATAAAAGTGAATCCAAGATAACAAAAGAACTTCTTCCGCTCTTAGATGAAAATGGCTCCAAAATTTTAAATTAGATTCTTGACTTAAATGATTTTGAATTTTTTTTCTTCACCTAACACTCTTTTATTCTCTAAAATTATATTTTTGTCCATACTAATAAAGTTCATAATGTATTTTCCAAAAAAAATCTAATTTAAATACATTCCGAATTTTATTCGAATGAGAAAAAAAAATGTAATTTTAGGGAAGGGGAGGGGGAAGAGAAACCTTCAATGATTTTTCACAATAAATGGGCTAGAAAATGTGTTCCGAAGACCCAAATAAATAAAAGAGAGTAAGAGTCTTTTTTTCTATTTTTTTTACCAAGATGCTTTTTTATTTTTTATCAAATACATAATTACCAATATGATATACTGATATGGTTCGAAATTTGAAATGGTTAAAATTGTGCTGTAGAAAAGAAAATTTAAAACATAAGTAAAAAAAGAAATTGACATCCGATGTTAACCGGGAAAAATAGAGCTCCAAGGGACATATAGACTATTAGAATTTGAGAGGCTTATACTCAACCACAAAAGTTAGCTTGAAAGTTGAGATTTGCACTACACTTATAAAGGCTATCTTTACCATATCTCTAGCCAATGTGGGACTTCTAACACACCCCCTCACGTCCAGAATTGAACAAGCTGGAACGTGAAATCAACAACAACGGGTGGCCCAAATATGGGAGGTCTCCACAACAAACAACAAATGGATCTAGGATAAGCTTTGATACCATATTAGAATTTGAGAGGTCTATACTCAACCACAAAAGCTAACTTAAAAGTTGAGGTTTGCACTACATTTATAAAGGCTATCTTTACCATATCTCTAGCCAATGTGGGACTTCTAACATAGACATTGTTGATTTATGAATCCCTTCTTAATATGTGATAATATTTCCATGAAAATGGAGGATGGACATTCCATGATTTATGAATTCCTTTTTTATGTGTATTCATATAATATAGCTCAAAATAATTTGTGTTATTCTTTTACTCTCTTCTTGTAATTTTATTTCCGCTTGGTGTCAATTTCAAATTTACAGGTGAAG
The DNA here is from genome assembly GCF_020283565.1 of Trifolium pratense. NCBI lineage: Eukaryota > Viridiplantae > Streptophyta > Magnoliopsida > Fabales > Fabaceae > Trifolium > Trifolium pratense. Next base: position 34,987,100 of record NC_060062.1, on the reverse strand, counting down.
AAAATTACCACGTCCTCGTGTTCCCAAAAATCTCGTGTCTTTCTTGATTGGTAAATCCAACTAGTGCGACACTTCAAGTTTATTTATTTTGTTAAGTCTCGACTTCTCCACAATGATTCTTGCTTGTAACTCGTTTTACTCGCAGCTTCTTCTAGGTCTTTATTCGATTTCGGTATACTATACTTATTCACCTGTGTTGCTTGTAACAAAAGTGTGTTTTAGCTTCAAAAATTCTAACGTCAGCCGCGACACGGACGCTACTAGCGTCTCCATTGTGTCTGTTGGGCGGACTCTACATCGTTTTTCAATTTAATTTAAATTTTTAATGAGGCATTAAATATAGCGTCTGCCAAAGCAGACGTTACTTAGAAGCTAAAGAAATTAAAAATACAAAAATATGTTAGTGTCTATAGTGGCAGACGCTAAATAGACCAAATTAATAAAATTACAGTATATTATTATAAAACACTTAAATTAATAAAAATAAAAATATTAGTTTTCGCCAACAATTATCTTCCCTCTCTGATGAACTAACCCTCAATCTCACAAACCCTCAATCTCATTAAACTCTCTTCAGTTCCCAACTTCCCAATTTTCACACAAATCCACAATCTAAGCCAACTCTTTTTTCTCAATCGAACCCGATTTTGTTCACGAACCCATTCACCAATCTTTCTCTACCTCAGAATCTGTCGTTCGCTTTTCATAATGAAGAACACCGTGTGATGCTCAACCTGCGTTCACTAATATTGTTGGATCCGTGTTTCTCTTGATTAGCTTCAATTTCCGTGCGCTTTTTTTTATCAGGTTTGGCGAAAGAGAAGATTGGTGGATTTAGAAATTGTCACCACATATGAAACGAAGAACCCTAAAATCAAAGGAATTAGAAATTGATAGTCACGGAAACTTCTCTCAACTCGCTAATTCTCTCCCCTGTTCAGTCATCATTTCACCGCCGATAACTCCTCCTTCAATTGGTATATCTCAATCTTGCTCCCTCATCTCGATCTCTAATCTTCTGAGTTCACTAACTGTATTTTCTTTGTTTACGTCTATTTTTTCCTCCTTAGCTAACCGTGTATTTGGATGATGGTGGGTTGAACAAATTCTCCCTCCCACTATTGATTGTTTTGATTGGTTAGCATTTACAAGCTAACTTTTATTTTATTATAGAATATTGTATTCAAATTCTGATGAATTGAAGTGTTTCTAATTTAACCACACCCATTTTAACCAATTTTTTTCAATTCTTATGAAAAACTAATGATAGACACTGACTTAAGCCTTCAAAGTTTGTACCTACTTTGTGCTTAAAACTGAAATTGGTTTTATATATGCAGGTAAACCATATGAATCTTGTGTCCAGGAACAAAAAGATACAAGATATTTCAATCTTGAAGGGTCATTGCCAAGACCTTCTTGCTTCCATGCAGGTGATTTTTTATTGTTATTCTACTTCAATGCATTTTAGTGGGTTCTACATGTAGAATTGGATTTTAATTACGTTAGGTGGTCGTGTCTTTATTGGTTGTCCATAGCTACATGGTGTTTTCTTTGGTAATAATATAGATATGTGTGTGTTTGTGTGTGTGAAATGGAAACAAGAGCTAGGATTTGTGTTTGGATCTTGAGTTGTGCATGATTTTTTATTGATAAAGCTTAGAGAGTTCTGGTGGAGAATTGTGATCTATTATAGCGTATAATATTTATTGGTACCCCCTTTACTGGTGAAGATGATGATGCATTGACTCACCAAACAGGTTATTGTGTGTGTGTCTGTGAGTTTTTTTGGTTGTCTCTATTTTAATTTAAAATTAAAAGGGTAGTCCTTCCATGTTATTAAATAGATTGAATGATAATTTTATATAGTTGAATGTGTGTTCTTTAATTCATAATAGGTAAAAACTTTGAATGCTTAATTTTGAATGTTTGAGAAATTGTTTCAAGGTTTCTTTTTCTATGTAGACAGTTCAAATCCCAATTCCAATTTTTAAACCAAAAGACTAGAATATAACCTAACAAAGTACTGAACCGTTTGCCTCTTATTGCACAAAACATGTATCATTTTATCTCTTTTGAGATAAAGAGCTTGGTATTTGATAACGAGGGAATAATGGACAAATCCATTTGATATGCACCACACAATTGAAAGGCATGGCTTAATCAAAATATCATAGACTTTATAAAGAGATTGACTTTGAAATTTTTTTATTCACTCTCTTTGGAGAAGTAATATTTGATATGTACAAGGTTGTAGAAATATTTATTACACATGAATTATAATATTATATGTGTTCACAAGGAAACTTTTGTTTCGGTTCCATGTAAAAAGAAAGATCACAAGCCTGCTATAGTTATACACATGATAATGAATTGATATTTTAAAAGACTCGAGGATTCCTTTCTTTTTTGAGTTTGCAATTTTAGTTTAAATCTGTTTTGTTTTGTAAATATTTCTTCTGCACTTTTTGTTAGTTCTTTGATCTTATCTGTAACGACCCGTTTTTCGTATTCGTATATTTTATTAAATGTTATTTTATTTATTAATTGGCTTTTATTATTTTAGTGAGCGACGAATAATTATTTAGCCGATCGTAAGTTATTAGACGCGAGAACCATTGTTTTGGGCTTGAGTGGGCGTGAGAGGCAATGGGCCTAAGCCAAATGGGCTTGGTTCATGACCATGGGAAAGAGTATAAGTAGCAAGTCCAACTTATGAATAGTTTCATAAATTCATTTCTTGAGTTTGAGTGAGTAGAAGCAACATAGAGCTAAGCTAGGGTTTGGATCAAGAGTGAAAGCTTGAGCAAGAGAAGGCTTGGATCATCATCTTTGCTTAAGGTAAGAGATTAGAATTCATGATTCTTGAGTGACCAGGAGGGGGGAGATTGTCTATGTCTCCGTTCCCGAACTCTCCCACTCAATTTTCTTTTAGACTTTGATTAAGCTTTTGTATGTGAGTATGATGTTTTTCATCATCACTTTGTATGTGTTAATCACTAGTTTGATTCCATGACAATATGTATATGTTTGGATCATTTTTTAGAAAGTTTGAGAAAGTTACTTAAAACTCAAGTAATTGCCATGATTTTGATTGTTAGAGGTATTTGGATGTTTGGAAGGGATGATTAATGTTCCTTGATACCATATATGTTTGGAATGGCTGTTTATATGAATTTATAACATGTTTGGATGAATTTTTGAGTTGATTTAGTGTTAAACCGCCTTAGACAACTCAAGAACAGATTTTCTTTCTGGTGTAGTTCGCTTAGCGAACAGGAGTTCGCTACAGCGAATAAGCTCGCTACAAGTTCGCTACCTGTTCGCCATGTACCTGTAATCCTCTGATGTGGTTCGCTACAGCGAATTGAGATTCGCTTAGCGAATGAGTTCGCTACCTGTTCGCTATGGGTTCGCTTAGCGAACAGTGCTGAACCTGCAACTTTTGTTAATGTTTGTAAGTGTGATTTGGCACTTGTAACATGGTTTAAGGGTATCCTTACATGATTGTTGATACATGTTGATACTGTTAATGCTTATTGTTAATCGTTATATGATTGATAAACGTGTATGCAATAAGTTGTAGCTTAAAGTGAGCAATGTGAAGATTTGGCATTAATTTGTAATGTTAAGTGAATGTGTTTGAATTGTGTTTCCGCATTCATAATGAGTAGCTTCGAGCTAGAAATATCATATTGATGATATGTGCAAACATACATGCATTCATGTATATATATGTTGAAATTGGAAACTTGGGTTCCAATAGATCTAAATGGATTTTTGAGTCCATAAGGAAGCCGAGGATCGGATTTGATGAATCCATAAGATCTAGAGCTGCTATCCAGCAGGATATAAAACTGTTTAACTTATCCATGAGGGATATGAAGGTTTGGTAAGTTCCGAACAATCCGGCAAGATGTAAAACTGTTTAACTTATCCATGAGGGGTAAAAGGCAATTGGTACCACATGCATTAGTCGGGTCTAGGGATGGCATGACATAGAATGATTGGCATTAGATACATTAGGGTAAATGCGCATATATTTGATAAATGGTATGTGACATTATCTGGTTGAACTGTGCTAAACTTTATTAATTAATAACTGTTTGGTGCGAGGTGTTGACGTGAGTTAGAATATGTATGAGGTAGTTCGAAAGTGCAAGACCTTTCTTATGCTCGTATGATATGCGATTATGTTTTCTAACTCTCTGCTTTGTGTTATTTGCTGGACCTTTGGGGGTTCAGATATTCAGGCTGAGGATCGTGCCGACGTTTAGACTGCTGTTCTAGCGTGGTGTTGAAGTACTTTTTGGTGAGGAGACTTAGTATAGATTACTCCTCTTAGTACTAGCTTTTGACTAGAGTTTGTAAATAGTGAATGCTCTGGTAATGTAACATCGAGTCGGGGTTTACGCTTGGATTTCATCGTATATCGGTGTTACCTTTTTGTTATGCTAGTGCTTGTATAAGTGGCATCCTTAGGGATGAATTTGGCTTATGTATATATATATGTATATATATATGCATGCTTGGTTTGATTGGAATCCGCTGTTGCTTTTCATGTTAAATTTCATGATGCTCTGTGTGTATGCTTGTGTTTTAATTACCGCGTGACACTCTGCCTTTACACTTGTTGAAAAGTTTTTAAAATTACGTTTTTAAGGGTAGTATGGGTTAGGGTGTTACAATAGTGGTATCAGAGCTGGTCGGTTCATGTGAACCAAATAGGACTTTTCTTTTCCCCGTATGAGCATGTGTAGGGAACACTGTTAGTACTTTCTAACGTCTAGTTGTGATTCGTTCAGGAATCATGGCTGCTGCGAGAACGAATGCTCAGATTGCGGAAGCTTTGGCCGCACTCACCAACATTGTGGTTAGAGATCATCAACCTGGAAGAGAGGTGGAGATGAGGTTGGAAAGGTTCATGAAGCAGAAACCGCCAACGTTTACCGGAGGTTACAACCCGGATGGAGCTCACAAGTGGCTAGAGGAACTTGAGATAATCTTTGAGGCAATGGATTGTTCCGAGGAAGGGAAGACAACCCTTGGAACATATGTGTTGCGTGAGGAAGCGAATGTGTGGTGGAAGAATGCCAAGTTGAGGCTAGGACCCGGTGGTATGGCTATACCATGGGCAATGTTTAAAAGGGAATTTTTGGTTAAGTATTTTCCTGTGGATGTGAAGAACAAGAAAGTGGTGGAATTCATGGAACTGAAACAGGGAAATATGACGGTAGCTGACTATGCCGTCAAGTTTGAGACCTTGTGTGCGTTTAGCCCGCATTACAACACTATGGAAGCGGAGAACGACAAGTGTGTGAAGTTTGAAAGTGGTCTACGTCCAGACATCAAGCATATGATTGGATTTTCGCAGATAAGGGATTTTGCGACCCTTGTGAACAAGAGTAGGATTTGTGATGAAGATGGTAGGGCTAAGGTGAACTACTATAAAGCTGTGAACGACCGAAAAGGGAAAGGACAAGAGCGCGGAAAACCTTATGATAACCGCGGTAGGGGTAATACAAGTGGTAGTAAGAAGCCGGTGAATGGAAGTTGTTACAAATGTGGAGAGAGGGGTCATATGTCGTATGATTGCCAGAAGAAATTAGACAAGTGTTTGAATTGTGGGAAGTTAGGCCACAAAACTGAAGCGTGTAGAACAAGAGTGTTTTGTTTCAACTGTGGTGAGGAGGGCCACAAGAGTATAATCTGCAAGAAGCCCAAGAAGGTGATGGGCAAGGTGTTTGCTTTAAGTGGAGAGGATGCTAGCCTTGAGGACAATCTCATTAGAGGTACGTGTTTCATCTATAACACTCCTTTAATTGCGATTATAGATACGGGAGCGACGCATTCTTTTATTTCTTTGGATTGTGCGAAGCGTCTTAGTATTCCTTTAACGGATATGATGGGTAGAATGGAAATAGAAACTCCTGCTAATGGTTCAGTAATTACCCGACAAGTATGTCGTAATTGCCCCGTAACCATTTTTGGTAAGCATTTTGGTATGGATTTAGTGTGTATTCCACTTAGTGGTATGGATGTGATTTTTGGTATGAATTGGTTAATCTTTAATCGGATTCATATCAACTGTCGTGAGAAGGCCGTTGTTTTTCCGAAGCCGGAGGAGAACTTGCATTTGATGAACGGGAAGGAAGTATCGGAAGCGTTGAAAGAACATGCCGAGATGTTCATGATGTTTGCATCATTGAAACTCGAAGGAGGAGTTAAGATAGAAGAGTTACCGATCGTTTGTGAATTCCCAGATGTGTTTCCGGATGATATATCTGACGTGCCTCCGAAGCGAGAGGTAGAGTTTTCTATCGACCTAGTACCTGGAACTAGCCCGATATCGATGGCGCCGTATCGAATGTCAGCGTCAGAGTTGAATGAGTTGAAGAAGCAACTTGAAGAGCTGCTTGAGAAAAGGTTTGTTCGACCGAGTGTTTCGCCATGGGGAGCGCCAGTGTTGCTTGTGAAGAAGAAAGATGGGAGCATGAGATTATGTATAGACTATCGTCAGTTGAACAAAGTGACGATCAAGAATAAATATCCACTTCCGAGGATAGACGATTTGATGGATCAACTAGTCGGAGCTTGTGTGTTTAGTAAGATAGATTTGAGATCTGGATACCATCAGATTAGAGTAAAGACGGAAGACATACCTAAGACTGCATTTAGGACGAGGTATGGGCACTACGAGTATTCAGTTATGCCGTTTGGTGTGACCAATGCACCCGGAGTTTTCATGGAGTATATGAACCGAATTTTCCATTCATTTTTGGATAGATTCGTGGTGGTGTTCATCGACGACATTTTGATTTACTCAAAATCCGAGGAAGAGCACGAGGAGCACTTGAGGATTGTTTTGCAAGTCTTGAAGGAGAAGAAGTTGTATGCCAAGTTGTCTAAGTGTGAATTTTGGATGAAAGAGGTGAGTTTCCTAGGGCATATAATTTCAAGTGGAGGAATCGCGGTAGATCCTGCGAAGGTTGACGCTGTGTCACAGTGGGGGACGCCGGAATCTGTTTCAGAGATTAGAAGTTTCCTTGGTTTGGCCGGTTATTATAGAAGATTCATCGAAGGTTTTTCGAAGTTGGCTTTACCGTTAACCAAGTTGACGAGGAAAGATCAAGCGTTTGTTTGGGATGGTAATTGTGAGGAGAGCTTCCAAGAGCTCAAGAGAAGATTGACTACTGCACCTGTGTTGATTTTACCCGATGCCAAAGAATCGTTCGTCGTGTATTGCGATGCTTCGAAGTTAGGACTTGGTGGAGTGCTTATGCAAGGGGGTAATGTGGTAGCATATGCTTCAAGACAACTGAAGGTTCACGAGAGGAACTATCCGACGCATGATTTGGAGTTAGCCGCAGTGGTGTTTACTTTGAAAGTATGGAGACACTACTTGTATGGATCGAGGTTTGAAGTGTTTAGTGATCACAAGAGTCTGAAGTACTTATTCGACCAGAAGGAGTTGAATATGAGGCAACGAAGATGGCTCGAATTCTTAAAGGACTACGATTTTGAATTGAGTTATCACCCCGGAAAAGCCAATGTGGTGGCCGATGCATTAAGTAGGAAAACTTTGCATATGTCATCATTGATGGTGAAAGAGTTGGAGTTGATTGAAGAATTCCGAGACTTGAGTCTTGTGTGTGAGGTTACTTCTACAAGTGTGAAGCTTGGAATGTTAAAGTTGACAAATCCTTTTCTTGAAGATATTAAAGAACGTCAGAAATCGGATAAGAGATTGATGGAGAAGATGGTACTCATCGATGAAGGTAAGGAGACCAATATCAAGATTGACGAAAGTGGAGTCATGAGATTTCACGGAAGAGTTTGTGTACCGGATGTACCCGAATTAAAGAGAATGATCATGGAAGAAGGTCACAGAAGTGGTTTGAGTATACATCCTGGAGTAACCAAGATGTACCAGGATTTAAGGAAGTTGTTTTGGTGGCCGGGAATGAAGAGGCAAATTTCTGAATTTGTTTATTCATGTTTAACTTGTCAGAAATCGAAGATCGAACATCAGAAGCCGTTTGGTTTGTTGCAACCAATGTTTATACCCGAATGGAAATGGGATAGCATTGCGATGGATTTTGTGGGAGGTTTACCGAAGACCAAGAAAAGTAACGAGGTGATTTGGGTAGTGGTAGATCGTCTGACGAAGTGTGCTCACTTCATTGCTATTAGGAAAGGTACTTTGGTGCCTAAGTTGGCCGAGATTTATGTGGAGCAGATTGTGAAGCTACATGGTATTCCAACAAGTATTATTTCGGATAGAGATCCGAGATTTACTTCCAGATTTTGGGAAAGCTTGCAAGAAGCTTTAGGAACGAAGTTGAGGTTGAGTTCAGCGTATCATCCTCAGACAGATGGTCAGTCGGAGAGGACGATACAATCCTTAGAGGATTTGTTGAGAGCTTGTGTTTTGGAGCAAAACGTGAATTGGGATTCTTGTTTACCGTTGGTAGAGTTTACATACAACAACAGTTACCATTCTAGTATCGGAATGGCACCGTTTGAGGCTTTGTATGGGAGAAGGTGTAGGACACCTCTGTGTTGGTATGAAAATGGAGAAGGTGCAATTCTTGGACCAGAGATTGTACAAGAAACAACAGAGAAGATTCGGATGATTCGTGAGAAGATGAAAGCGTCTCAGAGTCGACAGAAGAGTTATCATGATAAGAGGAGGAAGGACATTGAATTCCAAGAAGGGGATCATGTATTCCTACGAGTTAAATCGACTACTGGAGTAGGACGTGCGTTGAAGTCAAGGAAGTTGACATCGAGGTTTATTGGACCGTTTGAGATTTTGAAGCGAGTTGGGAAAGTTGCGTATAGGATTGCATTACCGCCATCATTGGCGAATTTGCACGATGTTTTTCATGTATCACAGTTGCGCAAGTATGTGTCTGATCCGACACACGTGATTGAATCGGACGATGTTCAAGTGAGGGATGACTTGACCATTGAGACTGTACCCTTGAGGATAGAAGGGAGAGAAGTGAAGAGGTTGAGAAACAAAGAGATTGCATCCGTGAAAGTCGTGTGGGGAGGACCGGCTGGTGAGAATGCAACGTGGGAGTTGGAAAGCAAGATGAGAGATTCTTATCCCGATCTGTTTCTAGGTAATTTCGAGGGCGAAATTCTTTTAAGGGGGGTAGGATTGTAACGACCCGTTTTTCGTATTCGTATATTTTATTAAATGTTATTTTATTTATTAATTGGCTTTTATTATTTTAGTGAGCGAAGAATAATTATTTAGCCGATCGTAAGTTATTAGACGCGAGAACCATTGTTTTGGGCTTGAGTGGGCGTGAGAGGCAATGGGCCTAAGCCAAATGGGCTTGGTTCATGACCATGGGAAAGAGTATAAGTAGCAAGTCCAACTTATGAATAGTTTCATAAATTCATTTCTTGAGTTTGAGTGAGTAGAAGCAACATAGAGCTAAGCTAGGGTTTGGATCAAGAGTGAAAGCTTGAGCAAGAGAAGGCTTGGATCATCATCTTTGCTTAAGGTAAGAGATTAGAATTCATGATTCTTGAGTGACCAGGAGGGGGGAGATTGTCTATGTCTCCGTTCCCGAACTCTCCCACTCAATTTTCTTTTAGACTTTGATTAAGCTTTTGTATGTGAGTATGATGTTTTTCATCATCACTTTGTATGTGTTAATCACTAGTTTGATTCCATGACAATATGTATATGTTTGGATCATTTTTTAGAAAGTTTGAGAAAGTTACTTAAAACTCAAGTAATTGCCATGATTTTGATTGTTAGAGGTATTTGGATGTTTGGAAGGGATGATTAATGTTCCTTGATACCATATATGTTTGGAATGGCTGTTTATATGAATTTATAACATGTTTGGATGAATTTTTGAGTTGATTTAGTGTTAAACCGCCTTAGACAACTCAAGAACAGATTTTCTTTCTGGTGTAGTTCGCTTAGCGAACAGGAGTTCGCTACAGCGAATAAGCTCGCTACAAGTTCGCTACCTGTTCGCCATGTACCTGTAATCCTCTGATGTGGTTCGCTACAGCGAATTGAGATTCGCTTAGCGAATGAGTTCGCTACCTGTTCGCTATGGGTTCGCTTAGCGAACAGTGCTGAACCTGCAACTTTTGTTAATGTTTGTAAGTGTGATTTGGCACTTGTAACATGGTTTAAGGGTATCCTTACATGATTGTTGATACATGTTGATACTGTTAATGCTTATTGTTAATCGTTATATGATTGATAAACGTGTATGCAATAAGTTGTAGCTTAAAGTGAGCAATGTGAAGATTTGGCATTAATTTGTAATGTTAAGTGAATGTGTTTGAATTGTGTTTCCGCATTCATAATGAGTAGCTTCGAGCTAGAAATATCATATTGATGATATGTGCAAACATACATGCATTCATGTATATATATGTTGAAATTGGAAACTTGGGTTCCAATAGATCTAAATGGATTTTTGAGTCCATAAGGAAGCCGAGGATCGGATTTGATGAATCCATAAGATCTAGAGCTGCTATCCAGCAGGATATAAAACTGTTTAACTTATCCATGAGGGATATGAAGGTTTGGTAAGTTCCGAACAATCCGGCAAGATGTAAAACTGTTTAACTTATCCATGAGGGGTAAAAGGCAATTGGTACCACATGCATTAGTCGGGTCTAGGGATGGCATGACATAGAATGATTGGCATTAGATACATTAGGGTAAATGCGCATATATTTGATAAATGGTATGTGACATTATCTGGTTGAACTGTGCTAAACTTTATTAATTAATAACTGTTTGGTGCGAGGTGTTGACGTGAGTTAGAATATGTATGAGGTAGTTCGAAAGTGCAAGACCTTTCTTATGCTCGTATGATATGCGATTATGTTTTCTAACTCTCTGCTTTGTGTTATTTGCTGGACCTTTGGGGGTTCAGATATTCAGGCTGAGGATCGTGCCGACGTTTAGACTGCTGTTCTAGCGTGGTGTTGAAGTACTTTTTGGTGAGGAGACTTAGTATAGATTACTCCTCTTAGTACTAGCTTTTGACTAGAGTTTGTAAATAGTGAATGCTCTGGTAATGTAACATCGAGTCGGGGTTTACGCTTGGATTTCATCGTATATCGGTGTTACCTTTTTGTTATGCTAGTGCTTGTATAAGTGGCATCCTTAGGGATGAATTTGGCTTATGTATATATATATGTATATATATATGCATGCTTGGTTTGATTGGAATCCGCTGTTGCTTTTCATGTTAAATTTCATGATGCTCTGTGTGTATGCTTGTGTTTTAATTACCGCGTGACACTCTGCCTTTACACTTGTTGAAAAGTTTTTAAAATTACGTTTTTAAGGGTAGTATGGGTTAGGGTGTTACATTATCTCTTTTGTAATGAGTTTAGACAAAGTGACTTTCAATTTATTATTGCTTACTTTTTATGCAGGAAGCTGATATTGCTTGTCCTAGTATCATGCCGGTGCATAAATTCGATGTTAAGAATGAGTATCAGATGATTTAGAACTATAAGGTTCTTCACTATCATGCTACAAATCTTTAAGTCTTTTGTTTTGTTCTTCAAAATACAGGTACTTCAATTCTAGCCTTGTTCTTAATTATAGCCCTCTGTACTACATCTTGTATTTGGCCTCTTATAATTGGCATTTTGTTATGTATGGATGATTTTAACTTGTTCCAAAATGCATACTTGTTGTAGTCTTTTGCTTCTCCACTCTATGTGAGCCTTTCTCTCAATTTCATTACATTTCAATGTGACTCTTCCGACTCAAAAAGTTTACGACCTTAAGATTTTGAGGGATGTGTGCTATTGGATTTAATGTACTTGCATATAAATATCTACCTCTATGACAAAAATTCTTAAAAGATTTACTTACCAATATATGACTTTTTATTATCTACCTCTATGCATTATCTCTTTAAAGTGTTGATGAAGATCTGACTTACCAGCTTCAGATTTACTTACCAATATATGACTTTTTATTATAAAATTAGTTTACCATAGGGAATATATTAATATGTTCTCCAAGAGTGTAAGAAACCTTTTATAAGTATTGCATGTAACACTCTTAATTTTTAGTAAATGTATTCATAAACACTTTGAATTTGATCTGTTCCTCAAATCAAATGGACCGATCTCTTGAATAGAAAATTTCACAATTGGTCAGTATAGAGAAAAAACTCGTAAATTTTATTCATACTTATAAATCATGGGCACATATTGTTTAATTGCTTACTTGCACATGATATTGCATGTTAGTTTTGCTAGTGACATAGTGTTGATATTATTGAAGGCTTAAATTTTGGCATTTTCAACAAATATTACTAATCTTACCAAGAGGCTAATAACGTATTAGTAAAGAAGTTGAGTTTGATTATCTTTGATAATAACTTGGTATTTACTCTTTGTTATGTAAATTGAAATTATAGCATTTTTGGGAAAGTCATAAGCCACTAAGCTTACCTTGCCACACTCACTAGTCTTCTATACTCACTTTGAAACTGAATTTATAATTTCTAGCTGCTGGATTTATTGATTTTTCAATTTCCATTTTCATAAAATATGCTGGTACATTTTATGTAGTGGAAATTTTGATTGAATATTGAAATGTAAATATGCAGGACAGACATCTGGAACATTTGAGTCAATTGACAGTGCTTTTGGGGGTTTGTAATGATATTAGTGTCATATCGATTTATAGGAACAACATCTAGAACATTTGAGTCAATTGACACAAAATGAAGACAGTTGAAGAAGATGATGAAATTAAGTTGCACATCATTGCCACTATTTCAGCACTTGTACCAAAATATCTTGCTTATGCTAGATTGGTATAATTGAATCTTTTAGCATCTATATATGGTTTTTTTACAATTGATATGCAATCATTTACATATGTCGTAGGTAGGTGAATTTCTATTAAACTGGTGTATTTAAAGTTTTCCTAGATTCATAGGCATATTGGTCCAAGGATGCAATATGAGTTACTAATGACATTATTTTTGTCGCATTTCTAAGTTATTAATTGTATAAATACAATTGTGTTCTTGGCTTTCTTTTATGCCTTTGACTCTTTATCTTTGGTTTTGATGACTTTAATGAATGTATTGGTAGAGATTTTATGGTTGTGAGAAATTATGGTCGCAAACTATGAAAGATAATAATTTTTTGATGTATTTTTAGAAATACAGGATAGGTTCCTTTCTAGGATGAGTTTTTGAAATTAAAAAATAAAAAACAAAAGCGTCTGCTTTAGCGGACGCTATATAATTTAGAAACTAAAATATAGCATCTATTTAGAGTAGACGCTACATTTAGCGTCTGTCAAGCGGACTCTAAGGGTGACGTTTTATAACCAATATATATGTGTAGCGTCACCCAAAAACCGAAGCTACTAGCGTCTGCCTAATATACATGTCACTAGCTTCCGCTTAGCATCTAACGGGACGGACGCCAGATAGCGTCTGCTGGACGCAACTGTCTAGCTTCGGGCATTTAAGTGTCTGTCACAAGGTAGACGCTAAGCTGACGCTAAGTACCTTGTAGCGTCCATTTTTTGCCATTTAGCGTCTCTTTTTGGCCGACGCTCCAGAGCAGTTTTCTTGTAGTGAGGATCGCCTCCCAATTCGAAGTTTTTTATTGGTTTGTCTTGTACAATTTCATGTTTTTTTAGTCTCCATGCATTTGCGTAATATTTTATATATTTCTTTAGTTATTATTAGTTTGAAAAGTTTGTATTCATGTGATCAAACAAAATAATACTATATGAAGATCTAGATCCGCAATTAAACGGGTAGAAATAATTGGGAAATAAAATAAAATTAGAGTCGTTAGATTGTCTTACCTAGTAGCACCATTCTCATAGAGGGCAATAAACAATGCAATGTCTTCTTTTGTTCTCTCTTCTTTTCTTTCTTTTACAATAAAATACGGTCTCTCTCTTTTATTTATTTATTTTTTTGAAGCAGGTCTCTCTCTTTTATTTTATTTTTTGAAAGAAAGAACAATAAATAATACGGTCTCTTGTTAATGATAGAGTTATGTAATAATTTCTGCATATTATTATATATACACAATTATTTGAATATGTAGGAATGTGAATTTGTATATTTAATTAGAGATTTTTTACTTGAATATGGATGTTAATTTTATCTATAACTGGGGACTCTTTTGAAGGTGGATAATTTTTTTCCGAATAAATGGATGTTCGATCGCCAACTAACTAGTTTCTCCCCTACCAAGTCCCATATGAATTATTTCCTGATCACCTGCATATAAAGGAATTCAAAAGCTTTTACCACTTGGATTAATATATGGTTGATTTGTTTTCAAATTAATATTTTATTAAATTAATATTTATATGGTATATTCATGTACATTTAGCTCCAATACTTAAATATTATATACTTTTAAATTTTTACACAATATGAATATAAATTTTGTTTATATATATATATGTGAGATTATTGTTATCACAAAATTCACAATAATGTCTTAATTTTTTATGTGTTTTATGATTAAACTTTTTTTACAACGAATTTGATTGAAAATAATATAAATTTATATCTATATATAATGTTGATGGGTCACCGCAAAAACTATGAGGATATACGGTGATCGATGGAGATGAAAAAAGAATACTATTCAAAACGGAGAATGAAAATTGGAATGGAGATCGTTTCGGACAATGGAGAAGAGAGTAGGAAAGTATTCCCCACTCAATCTTTGTCTCGTTGACATATCTTCTTAAATAACCTAGTTTTTATTTTTTAAACTAAAATATCTTTGAGAACAATTGTGAATACTAATTATTTAAGATAACCGAATTCTATTTAAAACATGTTTCCTAGGTAAGGTATTGGTACCCGATACATGTATCGGTACGGGGTACAACATTTTTTATAAAATTAATGTATGTGTATGAGCATAAATTAAGATATGATATCTACTCGATACTAGTACGGATACGTACCGTACATCATATAGAGTTCTTTCAATAGAGTATGCTGATTTCATACACACTCTTGATGAACTCTAGATTGAATTGAATAGACATAGTTGAAGGGTTCAAATATCTATCATGTTAGTTGAATGGCCTGATTTTTTTTTTTTTTGCTAACTGATGATTATGTTAAAATTAAATTAAACCGGGTTTATTTTGGTTCTTAGAATCCCAAGCTTATTGGATTCAAAGCTTTAATTTGGTTTAAGTCAATAATGCAACATAGTAAAGAGAAGATTGATTAATGTGGTGACCAATCCATCCATGCGGTTAGGTACCAACAAATTTGTAGGACTCTGATAAAGGCATCCACATGGCTTCAACATATCATCCAAAAGTAGATATAATTAAAGGAAAATGCTAAACAGTGCCCCGGGGCACTGTTTAAGGAACCAAATACAGTAATATCATATTGAAGTTTGTGCAATCAACGTCTCAAAAGTCTAAAAAGTGTTATTTTCAATTTTAAAATTTCCTTTTTTAGTTTCCTTAACCAGTGCCCCGGGGGCACCGGTTAGCATGACCCATAATTAAATTAAGGAACATAATAGTGCACACGGGACACTATTAATGAAGCAAAAATAATAATTTTATATTGGAAATTGTGCAGTCAACTGGTCAAACGTTTAAAAAATATTATTTTCTATTCAAATTTTTTTTTTGATTTCCTTAACCGGTGTCCGGAACACTGATTAGCCTGACCCTTAAATTAAAGCACAAGATTGAGAGCTATGATCCTCTCATTTTTTTCTTATGGAGAGAAAAAAAATGGAGAGTTAAAATGAAGAAATCTAATATTGAAAGGAAAATGTTGAAGAAGACATAAGAAGCAATTTTTTCTTTTTTTGACAATAAAATAAAAAGCAAAGTTGATCACTTCTTTTAATTTTAAATTTGGCCTTTTCCCATATACCCACAAAAAATAAAGTGATTGGTGAGAGAATTTCAAATCTAAATTTTTGGGTACGCAACTCAAATCCAAAGGGGCCAAATTAAATGTCTTTCTTGTACCAAAAAAAAAAAAAAAGTCTTTCTCGTTGCAGGAAAAAAATTAAAGTGACCTCTTAATTTGGCTAGATTGAGGAATTGAGAAAGAGACGGTTAGAATTAGAACACGTGCTGAAAAGATAAAATTAGTATATGAAAATGAAATTTTATTTATTTTGTATAAGGAAAAAACATTTTACATATTAATTTGAGTTCAATGTATGAGCTCGTTAACCACTTAACCCTATTTTTTTTTACCATTAATATTTAGTCTACTTTATAAACATATATTTACGTCATCTCGCAACTGATGTGAGACTTCATAACATTAAACTCCAATTGATTAATGGGATCCATCATCCTTAATTTTATTCTTTAGTTCTTATGTTAATTTATTTCATTTAGAAGAAATAAATCAAAGTCAACTAAAATTAACAAAATTTATAAATGATTTTTGAAATGAACAATTTTCACAAAGTACTTAGGAAAGTTTTAGGAAATAAATTTGATCAAATAGATGGGGTGTTGTATTTTTGTATTCCGAAAGTTGATGGGATATGTTTTTGTACGAAGAAATTATGTGTTATAGAGAGAATTCTCTATATTCTTATTCTTTTTTCATATTCTCATCGTCTTTCCTCATTCATATTTATATGACTCTATATATAGAGTTATAAAGTAATATAAAATATTCATAAATCATATATATATATATATATATATATATATATATATATATATATATATATATATATATATATATTTCAAATAAAAACAAATCTAAATATTCTAAACATAAATATAAATCATCAATCTTAATAATATCTATTTTAAATATGAATTTAAAATATAATTAAATTTAAAATCTTCAAAAGATATTTAAGTATTATTTTCAACAGTCTTCATTGACTAGATATCTTTTTTCTGCATCTAATCTGAGATTCGAGTTAATTTTTGTTGTTATTGTTGTTGTTTATCCACGTCCTTCATGAATGAGTATGGTTTTTGTAATAGTAAATTCTCAGCCATGAATATTGTTATTAACATGTCCTTCTGAACTATGAAGGCTGCATTGATGCCACTGATATTTGGTGGGATATATATTTTTATACGGATAAACTCTCTTGAGATATAGTATTATATTATATATAATATGTGGCATTCTCTATATTCTTTTTTTTTCATACTCATTGTTAAATATTCTTAAATATTCTAAACATAAATATAAATCATAAATCCTAATGATATGTCTATATTTAAATACAAAATCTTAAAAAAAAATAGAAATTATTCTCAACAAATTTATCTTCTTAAAATCAAATACTCCCTCTGTACTAAAATAAATGACCTACTTTTACGTTGTATAGTATTCATATGATCTTCTTTAACTGTATTTTTCTACTAATACGTACTCCTAATAATATTAGCATATGAGATGTTGTTTGATTTGTCTCGATGAATATTTTCAAAATATATCATTTTTATAATTTTTAATAATAGTTAATTTAGGCTTTGTCTAACATGCACCACTTGATTAAGTGGTGCACAAGTCTTAGATATTTTTATAATGAATACGAATTTTACAAAATTCACCGTTGGATGGAAACTTTATATCGTTTAGATCATCCATAAATTTTTAAATTTTTTTTGAAAATCATTTGATATGTTATTGAGATCCATCAAAATTAACGGTATTGAATAAAAATCCATAAACCGTTAATTTTGACGGGTCTCAATAACATATTGAATGATTTTCAATTTTTTTAAAAAAATTATGGATGATCTATACGATATAAACTTTCTATTCAACGGTAGATTTTATAAAATTTTTATTTGTTATAATTTTTTTGATGACTTGTGCATGGACTTTGCCGTTAATTTAAGATATTAATGATTAAAGTTGTTCATTGACAAACATAAATGTAATCAATTAAATTATTTATTTCGGGAAAGAGATACTAATTTAGACCTGTATTTGACTTATTTTTAAGAAGAATCAAATTTACAAAATGCCAAACACTATTAGGTGGAATCACTTTTTATCTTGGCTTTAAACAGGGTTATTATCAAAGAGTATCATTGTCTTATTACGTGTGCATTGTCCTCTGACTTTTTGACCTCTCTCTCTCTCCCTCTCTCTTTGAGTCTCTCTCTATACTTACTGATCATTGCTTTGCTGGCCACTCTAGTATTCTTTATTCTCTTTTGCTAACTAAACTTTTTGTTTTCTCTTTAATAATAGTAATTTTTAAACTAAAAAGAGGAAAAAAATACCTCACTTTCCTGAATCTTGAGCCTTTTATTATTATTTTTATATTATTTTAAAAAATAATTTGAACTCACTATCTTTACTTCTTGTAGTTGTTATTTGTTATTGGAATCTCAAACTTCAAATGCTCATTAATTTCAGTTCATGCAAAAACCAACACAGATTCAGAATATTCATACTATCATAGAATTAAGTGCTTTGGAATAAAAAGCACTTAAACAAAGGAGCAACTTTCATACCTTCTTAAGTGAATAAGCACTTTTGGATATGCTGTTTTTAAGCTCCCTTATGAATCTTTGTTCCTCCTTTTTGCTTCCTTTCAGGTAATTGATAAACTCACTTAAAAATCTTGTCTTTCCTTTGTTCTTGCATTCCAACTTCAACTTTTGCTAAAAAAATTATCTTGTAGATCTGGTTTTTGTTTTTGTTTATGTTATCAGTGATTTTCATGAATGCTAAATTCTTTGGTTCTATCTCTAAAATGGGTCCCACATTGTGTGTTTTTTGGTTTTTAATTTTCAAAATTGTGCTTCAAAATGATTTTTTTGGTTTCTGGTTTTTTAAGGATCTGGAGGTGTGGAGAATTTTTGTTTTGTTTTTAGTTGTTCTTTTTGATAAAAAAAATAATAATTAATTGTTGAATGATTATAATGTTATTAGTATTTATTATTTAAGTGTCCTTCTTAGTCTATTAATTGTGATTGTGTTTGAAGAAAATTTGTGTTACTTCATTCATTCTATTTTTGATGTTGAAATTCTAGTAGTTCCTCTTTTGCCTTAAATCTTAATGAAGGGTTAGGAAGAAAGCTATAAAAGCTAAAAGCTTGAATTGATTAGTGGTTGGTTTGAAAACTATATGTGATTGAGAATTAATTGCAGAAATGTTAATTCAAGTCATTAAACCTAGTCAACTACTATGAATGTTATAGCTTATACACAAGCTAAAATTGCCTATTCCTATGACTTAATTTTGCATTGATATTTATTTCCTTGAGTTCTTTTTCTTTACTACTAAGCCAAATCTTGGAATTTTTTTACCTTTTATAGAAAAGCTTCATTAGCATATACTTAATTTGTGTTATGCAAAATTTTATCAAGTACTTTTGGCCCGTTTGGATTGTCTTATTTGAAATTATCTACTGGTATAAATAAGCTCTTATGAGATTGTTTTGGAAGAGCTTACCGAAACAATTTACAACTTATACGAAAATAATTTAACTTCATTTTATCTTTTGTTGTAGAAAGAACTTATTCATAAGCACTTACTATATCAAACGCTTAATTAAGTTGTTTATCCACATTTGTTACAACTGCCTATATGTCTCTTGACTGATGTGGATGCTCCTTTAGAATAACTGAATTATTCTAAATATTTTCTGAAACATTGTCGTTGTAATTCCACATTCTAACTTTGTGATATATTGTTCATTTCTTCATGATACTAAATCCTCACATTGATTTGTGTTTATGGTGCTAATGCAGGAAATATGAAAGATGACCGAAGTTACATTGAATTCAATTGTCAATAACTTATTCTTATACCTTACAGTTAAAAAAGTCACCATGAAGTTCTACAGACCTCCGTTGCAATCTTTCTTTTTTATCATTGTTATTCTTTTTCCTCTAGTTACTTCTGACCTGAATTCCGATAAGCAAGCCCTTCTTGATTTTGTTTCTTCCGTCCCTCATCGTCGCAACCTTAAATGGGACCTAGCTACCTCAATATGTACATCTTGGATAGGCATAACTTGTAATCCAAACCAAACTCGTGTTGTTTCTGTCCGGCTCCCTGGAGTCGGATTAGTAGGCACCATTCCAGCCAATACACTTGGCAAAATTGACTCACTCAAAACTATAAGCCTTCGCTCGAACCTACTTAGTGGAAGTCTACCTCCTGATATTACTTCTCTTCCGTCTCTACAATATCTCTTCCTTCAACATAATAATCTTTCTGGTGAATTGCCAACCTCATTATCGTCGCAACTCAATGCACTTGTTTTGTCATACAATTCATTCAAAGGTAGAATTCCAAAGACATTGCTAAATTTAACACAATTAACTCGATTGAGCCTCGAGAACAACTCATTATCTGGACCGATACCGGATTTCCATGTCAACCTCAAATATTTGAATTTAAGCTACAACCATTTGAATGGCTCTATCCCTTCATCTCTTCATAACTTCTCAAGTTCATCCTTTGAAGGAAACTCCCTTTTATGTGGATTGCCTCTAAAGCCGTGTTCCAGAGTCCCTCCTTCACCGGCTCCTCCTGCATTGGCTCCTGTAAAACACGGCTCAAAAAATAAACTGAGTAAAGGAGCTATCATTGCAATTGCTGTTGGTGGAGCTGTTCTGTTGTTTTTCGTAGCACTTGTCATTGTTCTTTGTTGTTTAAAGAAAAAAGATAATGGAACCTCGAGAGAAGTTAAAGCGAAGGGTCCTATTGGTGGTGGTGGAAGGAATGAAAAGCCGAAAGAAGAGTTTGGAAGTGGAGTTCAAGAATCTGAGAAAAACAAATTGGTTTTCTTTGAGGGCTGCTCTTATAATTTTGATCTCGAGGATTTGTTGAGGGCTTCAGCTGAGGTTCTCGGAAAGGGTAGTTATGGTACTGCTTATAAGGCTATTTTAGAAGAGTTAACGACAGTTGTAGTGAAAAGGTTGAAAGAAGTTGTGGTTGGCAAGAGGGAATTTGAACAGCAGATGGAGATTATAGGAAGCATTGGAAGTCACCCGAATGTCGTTCCGCTTCGCGCTTATTATTATTCGAAGGATGAGAAGCTTTTGGTTTGTGACTATTACCCAAATGGAAATCTATCTATACTCTTGCATGGTATGCATTTTCTCTTTCTCCTTGTTTCAGTTTTTTAGGCTTATGAAATTGAACTCTTTCTCTTCTACTCTATGTTTAAGCTTATATATACTTAGATTAAGTTCAATTTAGATTAAGTTAAATTAATTTCACCTTTTATTCATTGCATTGTAACCCTCCATTTGAATATTAAATTTTAGAGATGAAATTTGTTATCATCTGAATTTGATGACAGGTACTAGGACAGGTGGAAGAACAACTTTAGATTGGAACACGCGAGTAAAAATCACTCTCGGAATTGCCCGAGGAATTGCTCATTTACATTCAGTAGGTGGTCCAAAATTTGCACATGGAAATGTGAAATCCTCCAATGTCCTCCTAAACCAAGATAACGATGGCTGCATTTCCGATTTCGGCCTGACTCCGCTCATGAACGTCCCGGCAACCCCTTCTAGAGCCGCAGGCTACCGTGCTCCTGAAGTAATTGAAACTCGGAAGCACACTCATAAATCAGATGTATACAGTTTTGGCGTCCTCCTTTTGGAAATGCTTACAGGTAAAGCGCCACAACAGTCTCCGGTACGCGATGACATGGTTGATCTCCCTAGATGGGTTCAGTCCGTTGTTCGGGAGGAGTGGACCGCTGAGGTTTTCGACGTGGAGCTAATGAGGTACCAAAATATTGAAGAAGAAATGGTGCAAATGTTGCAAATTGGCATGGCTTGTGTCGCAAAGGTTCCAGATATGAGGCCTAACATGGAGGAAGTAGTGAGAATGATTGAAGAAATTCGGCAATCTGACTCGGATAACCGACCATCTTCTGACGATAATAAATCCAAGGATTTAACTGTTCAAACTCCCTGATTAACTCTGCTGCTGCCCTTTTTTCTTGTGTTCCAAACAAATTGATTTATTGAACTTGTTTGTCTAGGAAGTAACATTTAAAGGAATATGAAAGAGCTTGAGACACCCTCAGATAGAATTATTAATTTGAGTTATTTTGTTCAGTAGGAAGGTTTATTTTTCTTGGAATTGTGCTGTATTAAAGTTGTGATTCAATTGATGATTTTCATTCGAGAACAATTTGATCTTCTTGAATTGCTGTTACACTGTTTGTGCCACCAATAGATGTTACACTGTTTTACCAAATAGAGTGATATATGGCAGATCCTATGGTGGACCAGTTCAAGAGTTATGTTTATTTGACTAATGCTACGGTGGATCAGTTTCACAAGTGGTTCAACATAGACCGATGTTTAAAATTATTAAAAATCCTAACGACCAGGGATGGAGCCCGGAATTAAACTTAGGGGAGCCGGATTTAAAAATATAATTTAGTAAAGAAAAACTAAGTTTTCAAAACATAACATATAGAATCAATTGTAATATAAATCTAAAGTTAATATTGTGATTCTGTATTTTATGGGACACTTTTATTAAGTCGGATTGTTTTGCCATTATTTTCATATTTATTGTAATTTTGATTTTAATTCATGCGTTTTATCATAAAAATTGCAAGTTTTTGTATAAAATAAAGTGAATTTTAGTCTTTAAAAAGATATTTCGCCATTAAATTCAATATTGGAGCAATATAAATCACCTTTTTAGTACAAAAAAAAAAACCATTTTTAGGAGGAAAATATTTATTGAGATAAAATTTACAAAGTATAAATAAAGCTTAAAAATTGAATTATAGAATAGGAGAACATTTTCATGAGTTTAATAAAATTGAAGGATAAAAAATGAAATTAAACTAATAATATAATGACATACTAATATTTAAAAAAAGTTAGGGGGTCGTGGCCTCTGTCGGTCCCCCTACTAGCTTCATCCCTGCTAACGACTATCGACAATATTCTTTAAAAGTAAAACAATCGTGACTCTCTTTGTTTTTACGACTAAAAAAATGACATTATTAAGGTCAATTATATACGCATTATATCTTTATTATCTATTGTTTTAATCAAATCGATATCAATTAAATCATTATTTTAATCATAAAAGTAAAGATGACCATTAACATATATTTTTAAACAACAACGTATGTCATCATTAATATTTTAAATATTTTTTAAGTATTAGTGCACGATAGACCACTTAAATAAGTGGTCCATATTATAATTTGATATATTTATTTTATTCATTCACCATCATGAAATAACATATCTTAGTCATGAAGAGATACAACCATTGAAACTAAAATAATAGAACTATTTAGCAAACCACAAAAAACCACTAAAAAGTAAATATAATATATTTAATAAATACTACCAACAGCAGCAGTAATCTCAAATACATGATTTATTTATTTCTTTTTTCC
Source organism: Trifolium pratense (assembly GCF_020283565.1). NCBI lineage: Eukaryota > Viridiplantae > Streptophyta > Magnoliopsida > Fabales > Fabaceae > Trifolium > Trifolium pratense. The sequence continues at coordinate 34,963,708 of NC_060062.1, read as the reverse complement.
AAATTGAAACTCATATCATTTCATTAAAAATAATAGAGGAAATACATAATGGAACATGATGATAAACTTGAGGACAAACCATATCTAAAGCCACACTTGCTAATACCCTAGCTGCTTTGTTTGCTTTCTTCTCAATAAACACAATTTTTGAGTTTGGTAAACTTTGAGCAACTAAATTACGACATTGGTCAATAATTAAACCAAAGTTAGACATATCAACTTTGAAATTATTAAAAGCATCAACTACAATCTTAGCATCCAGCTCAAAAACAATGTTAACCAAACCCAACTCAATAACCCAATTTATAGCATGTAAGAGGCCTTGAGCCTTACCTTCTGGGACCTCTAAAAAAGGTGTAAATTGGATAGTTTTTGCCTTGACAAAATGACCACAGTGATCGCGAATTATAATACCAATTCCCACCAAGTCATGATTGATGGAAAAAGATGCATCGACATTACATTTTATAAAATTAGATATCGGTTTGATCCAAACTTCATGAATCGGTTCGACATTTCGAATCACATGTGCTGCCATATCTTTCAATGATAGTGTTATTGATGTGATAAACTTAGTGGTGTTAACCAAATTTATATAAGATAATTAATATTATTTTGGATTAATAAATTTATTATTTAAGTTATATACCAGGCAAAAAGAATGAACTTTATTTATGATTTTTTTGACTGATTGATTTATTTATGATTTTTTTTTTTCCTTTAAGTTATTTACCAGTCAAAAAGAATTAACTTTATTTATGATTATTTTGACTGATTGATTTTATTTATGATATTTTTTCTTAAAAATAGCAAATTAATATATTAAAAAAGGGGAAACCCTTGACTTATATTTTAAGTTCATGATCCTGATTTTTTTACAAATAAGACATTTTATATTTAGAATACACACACCATGATTAAATTGTAATAAAATAGTCCTATAGCATTTAGTAATACAATAATTTAATAAATTTATCATTATTTAAGTCAATTTCATATTTTACAACAAGGTAATCAGAACCGAACCGGTCATCGAACCGGTAAGCTTACCGGTTCAAGGTTCAACTGGTCCGATCGGGGTCCAACCAGGTCGGACCATTTTTAATTAAATATATATTATTATAATTATATTAAGAAATAATACACAATATATAATATAACATTCATATTTCATACTATTAAAAATTAAATTCACTCAACAATTTTTCATACTTTTTAAAAATTAAAATGAGAATAATTATTTTTATTAATGATTACATTTTTATACAAGATTATTTATAACTGCATTTAAATTACTAATACAAAAATATTTACTTTAGTTTCTTATATATCTATTTTGGGAATTTTTTTTATACCCCAACAATTGTCCATCTACCCCAATATTAATTTTAAATGGACGATTTTCCCTCATATATAAACTAAAACCCTTATGACAAAAATTTGGTTACCGGAACACTTTGGAAAAAAGTGTTATGGTATGTAAATTTATTTTGTTACCGGAACACTTTGGTAAAAGTGTTCTGGTATATGAAATTTTTCTAATTTTTTCAAAAGTGTTCAGGTATATACAATTTTTTTTTTATCTTAACACTTTGGAAAAAAAGTATGCAGGTATGTGTAATTTTTCTAACTTTTTTTGTTACCTGAACACTTTAAAAAAAAGCGTGCAGGTATGTAAAATTTTTCCAAATTTATTTTTGGTTACCTAAACACTTTGAAAAAAAAAGTGTTCAGGTATCTAAAAAGATTCTAAGGTAACAACAAGGGCATCTAAGGTGACATTTACCAAGTACTCCTTCATATCAGGGTCTTTTTTCGGCACACTAAAGTTACTAAGAAGAACATTATTTTGAGTGGTAACAGCAAAATTTGCAGCACTAAGATTAAAGAAGTGTTTGCAAGAATCTCTTCTTGTGTTGAAAGGAAATTCAAAGATTATGGAGGTACCGGGTATGGTTTCTCCACTATGGTTATATTATTTTTGAGTAAATTCAAATATTTGAGTAATTCTAAGGTATCAATATGATATGATGATATGATTGAATCTTTACTTTACATTTACCATGACATCTTTATGGTTCTTCAAATTTTGAATTAACATTGATTCTTCAAGTAGAAAAGTGATGAACATATTCAACTACACACATTGCAATACCTTCAAACAGTTTAACATATGGATAGTGTAGAATAGAGTTCATGGTTTTGGAAAATTTTTGTAACCGAGTATTCAGAGAGCATTAATATGTCTTTACAATGAGTACTTTTGTAATGGAAGCACAATACACTATTGTTGAAGTTAGGAAGATGATACCTTTAAAGCTAACATTTGGCCTTACATTTACAAGCGTCTAACTAAAATTTCAATTTACATATTGGATCTTTGTATTTCTTTTTCCAGGTGCTGCATAAGCAATGCTTCATATTGTCATATTGCAATGCTCATAGTGAAGAAGAATCATAACAACAATTCAAATTCTGTCAGTGGATCATCTAGATTTTAAAATATTAACAATTATATGACTATATGATATTGATGAATAAAATTTATTAGAGGGAGGGCAAGATAAGGTACAAGCTACAAAGGCTAAAGAATAATATGCTTCTATAAAGCCATAAAGGGTTATTAAAACCAAGGCACTTTATCCCAAAGAAGTGGACGCAAAAAAAAAAAAAAAACAAACATATGCATTTGTCAAACTTTTATTTGACAATATTAGACTACTTAATAAGAGAAATTCTTTAATAGGCACAATTATAAATATGATTTGTTGGCACACACCCAAAAAACATAAATATAAAAAAAAAATTAAAGTAATATAATTTGATGTGACAATTTTATTTTCTTTAAATTTTTTGATTTATGTGTGTATTTTGTGCCCAAACAAGTGTTGCTCATTTAATAAATAGTAAAACTGGGTTTAGGCCCTCTGTTATAAAAAAAAAAAAAAAAAAAAAAAGTAAAACTACCTGTTTCTCCCCTATGTTTTTTTCATTATTATAAGATTAATTTTTCTTCAATGACGTCACGTCCCTTCATATAATGAGATTAGTTTTCCACAATTTAACTTATGGCTTCAAACATTAGGAACAGTGTACTACATATACACTTTAGAAATCTAACATTAATTAATGTTGTCAAGTAATTTAATCTTTTGAACAATACCTATTATTATCAATTAGCTAGGTTTTTAGAATGACAAATATATACATGAAATATGTAGTAGGTTTGAAGATGTGCATTTTGGATGAAGATGGAAAGACTAAAACTTCAATTATTAATGTTGTTTTTTTGGAAGTATTTGATAACCTTTAGGAAGCATAAGGAGATTGGTAGAACATCTTCAAGCCAATAGATATTGCATTGAACTAAATGTTGTGTTTCAAACAGAAAGTGACATCCTAATAAAGTCACAAGTAGGAAAATCAACTGCAGCAGAAAGAACATTCAAGAGAAGATAATGCTTTCTTCTGGAGTTATATACTGCATAATCACATCCTTAATTTGATCAGGTGTGTTCTCAGGTTAAAGAATGTGAAGCAAAAAATGTACTCATTTATGCAAATGTCAAACCGTGTAACTAACTTTATTGTATATATTACCAGTAGGCATCCAACCATTTTTCCTACGGCAACTATTGCAGCTGCAAATTTTTCGGCAACAAGGGCAAGTCCACTTGGGATTGTAATCGGCTTCTCTCACATTTTCTCCATATCTATAATACAGTTGTACACAATGTCTGTTATTTAAATTGGCAGTGACAGTTGCTAATAAAAGGCTATACTTGTTAAGTTTTATATGAGTTAACACCCTAAGGAAATACAATAACAGATCGGCATTGCATTTTCTCCAAATATCAAACTGAAACAATGCTACCTTGTGTAAAAGCACCCTTAGGGTAATTTGCATTTGTTGTAACTAGTATCAGCTGACTAATAGTTATACGCCTACAAGAAAACAAATGATTATATTCAAACTTCTCTATGGTCAGAAAATGTAATACATGGTAGAGTTTATGTGCCAAATTTATGCATTAACGACAGAAAGGAAACAAATATGAGTCCTTCAATCAAAACACACGCATAAAACTGATAAATACGAGAGAATGACAGTTAAATTCCAGGTTACAAGTTATTGAGAAAAAATCAACATACCATGATGTTCTACATCAAAGTCGGTCATCTCTATACTAAAAAAGATCTACATCTAAAATTACCTATGTTAAGTTAAATAGAATACGTTTACGGTCCTTTCTTCTGATCAAGTAGTAAATAAGACTGCATGCTTACGCCCGTCAATTGATCTCGTATCTATAATTAAGCCTACCTACGCCCGTCAATTCCTTTCAAGCTTTATCCCGCCCTTAGACTCGTTACACTTAACGCCCACTTACTTAAAGACTCATTGGCTCTGCGTCCACCGAAAGTCGTCGGAACCCGGTTTGAGAACCTTGTCTCATAGATTCCTTTCACCAAGTCATTGCCAGTAATCAGCTCTTATCCCTTGGTGTGGTGTCAAAGGGCGAGTTCCTTTCTTGGGACAATAGTTACAATTACTAAATTAAATATTGTTAGAAGCTTGGGACAAATTGTTCAATTATGTGTCCTTATAAAAAGCATAAAATCCTAGTTCCCGTAACAGTTTAGCTTCTGCTTAATTTGCGCTACTTGGTTTACAATTCATAATAAAAACTAGAATTAAATACATTCAAGCATCATGGTAGAATGCTTTCACATATGAAATTAAGAAACACCTACATGAATTATAGCTTATAAAACAATCAGCAGATTCCCAAATTCACACTAAAGTTAATGAAGTGGAAAAAACAAACCTTGATGTACATAAAAAAAACCTAGAGTAATGGAAATCACTTTTCAGAATTTGTGACTGATCAGTTCTATTTACAAATTCGATGAACCCTGCCACAATAATCTTTACCATTTTACCTCAGTAAGTTGTCACAGGATGAACCGAAAGTATTAACGTTACAACAATTAGGCTAATTCTGAAACTTCGTCTTTGCTAAACATCCACTGTCCAGTTAATGTTATTTGTATTGCATTCTTGTGATTTTCGTAAGTGTGCAACTTTGGCGTGGTATGCACTGTAGCCACAGCGGTCTTACTCTTCACCCTCTGACCTTGTGGAAGGCTGGAAGCTCGGAGGCTTCACTACTAGAAGCAAACCAAAGCTCCGATGGAGGAATGAATCAGTCTATGGAAAGGCCGGGAACGTTGAATGACAGCTCCTCAATTGTCCATGTTTCTTCCATCCTGGTCTTAGTGTGGCTCATTGCTGTTTCCCCAAAACCTGAAAAGTGTCACTACAGATTGACCCGAGTGAGCAATCATAATCCCTTCAACAGGTTTATAGTCGTCGAGAAATGAATTTATGGTGGTCACCCAATAAACTACATCGCCTTCTGAATGCGAGTCAAATGGGGATCTTCGGTGAACAAGAAGTCTTGTTTTCTGACTAAAGTATCCGAACAGGCATGCCTTTATGGAAGAGTTCAAATCAACCTGAAGTGCGCGCCGAAGAGGCCTCACAAGCCCTTTAGCAGCATGTGCACCAAGCCAAGGTGTGTGCCGCCACACGAGCTTCTCATTGCAACCAGTATCTTACGGCCAAATATATTCGTAGGTCCAAATATATCCTGTGTAATACCATCTAAAACTCCATTCCTGCTTTCTACAAGTTCTCAAATCACTAATTTTTGGGGTTACAGTTTTAAAGACATGCAAGAACAGTATATGAAAATTAGGATAATAGTTCAGATTCTTCAAATATTTGGTGGATACATCCGATGGACAACACAACAGTCAACAGACCATGCGAGAAAATGAATCAAGCTTTTAACTTTCTAATGAATATATTTAGCCAAGTACAGATTCATTTCTTCTTATTATTCGGCGCTATATTTTTCATAAAGGAAGAAAATAGAGCAATGGAAGTTGCTGGACTCGTCAGTATGGTCTGTTACTCAAGAAGTGTAATAGTAGTTTCTTTCTTTCACAATGTAATGTGATGACATTTGCAAATCAATTTGGCTTCAATAAGAAAATTTGATGCGGTGGCAAAGCATAAGGAACCATACACTTTAATTGGTTCAAGATTGAGTAATTTCTTTTATGTAAGACATGGAATTTGCATTAACATTTGTTTTAAATGCCTTATATACATATATACTAATAGAAGAAAATAAAAAGGAGACACAAAAATAAAACCCAGAGATAATAAAAAGAAATGATTTTATTAAAAACATTGAAAGAGAGATTACATCAACTAAGAGTTAAGAGTTGACTAATAGTAGTCAACAAGGATAAATGAAAAATATCACTAAAGTGACCAAATGTACCAAATGTACTTACAGTTGACAGTAAACTAGAATCCTAGTCAAAATATAATGATGATGAATCATCTAGCATCATGTTGGTTTTGTTACTCAAAATATTGGAAACTTCAAAATCATCAAACACCATCGGAATCGGATGTTGTTGCTGTGCATGAAGAAAATTGCTATCAAATTTTTTATCTTGTTCTGGCATTGACTCAACAACTTGAATGCTTTCATGAGGAACATTTGAATTGGCCCTTCCACTTTTTGGCTTTGTCTTTTTACTTGAACAATTGAAATGACGAATTCTGAATTTCTGCAAATGACTAGCAACATGCGAGGTTTCCAAACCCCGAACATCCATCAATTCAGTAATTTGTTTTGGCGTTGCCTTTTCAATGCCAAGTTGATTCACAGCTCTTAAAAATTTGTCTTGAAGCTCCGGTGATGACACCCATGATACCCGATTCTTCTTTGTTTCACTTTCTTCATCTCTTTTCTTTCGTTTTTGTCCTGTTTTGACCACCTCCGACACTCTTTCAATTTGATCATGTTGAATTGTTGCAACATGTTGCGACATGTTTTTGATATAATTCGGATTCAAAGGTTTTAGCCAATAATCACAAGCCCCATTCATCCTTTCACTTGTTGTGTCATCAACACCCATCATAATGACCGGAATTTTAATTTCTTGTGTAACATGTTGCAAAAAGTCGTACGAATCCATATCCGGCATTTGATCATCAATTAATATCAAATCAAAAAAAGGACCCTTTGTTTGTCTCAAAAGATTTAGGGCAAAAGAAGCCAAAGTGGATGTGATAACTTGATAGTTGCATTCAATACACATATTTGCAATGACATGAAGTTGAGTGGTGTCATGATCAATCACAAAGACTCTTAAACTCTCTAGTAAGTGGTAGGGAATTAGGTCATCAAACTCAGTGGAAAGATCCATCGCACCAAGAAACCTTTCAATTCCGAGGGGCAAGAAGAGAACACAGAAACAAACAGAGTATCTCTTCTTTCTGTGGGGAATTAGTGGAGAACTCGCAAGAAATCAAGAATGAATAAGGGAGGGAGGAATTATTGTACCGTAAGTGAATTATCCCAAACAGAGTCGTTTGCGAAGGATGACGGCGGAACGACGGCAACCTTGGCGATGAAGAATAGGAGATAAATTCTGAGGGAGGGGCAAGAAGAGAACACAGAAACAAGAGATAATTTTGAGGGGAATTAGAACAGAAAAATTCAAGGCAACCTTGATTTAAGGCGAGAGAACCAACAGAGAGAGTATCCCTTCGTTCGTCAAACAGAGTAACCCTTCTTGCAACCTTGATATGAGATAAATTCTGAGGGGAATTAGTGGAGAACAGAACTTGCAAGAAATCAAGAATTGTATCGTAAGAGCGATGAAGAATTTAGCGAGAGCGATGAAGAATTTAGAAAGAATGAGTGAGAGTGAAGAATTTAGTGAGAACAGAAACAATGAGTAGAGTACTGTGTAATATATATAGGGTTTTAGTAATAACGGTAATACTTTGTCAACACGTCTTGCCAGCTCATTTTATTATTTTTCTGCATTTATTCTTTTTATTTTATCTTACTAACGGTAATATCTATCCTTATTATTAGTATTATCTTTTGTGGGCTTTCCATTTTTTTTGCCCATTATTATTATTATTATTATTATTATTATTATTATTATTATTATTATTATAGAAATTGAGGGAAAAAGATGGGTATCCAAATCTTATATTCTTTTATTATTTTATTAGTCACTATAAATATTTTAAATTTTATTCTTAGTCCTTATAATTTTTTTTCGTGGTATCGTATATCCATTATCATAATGTCTCTTGCAAAAAATTATTTATTTTTAACAATGGATTAATTAGATGTGAATTTTTCAGTTTTTTTGGCTAAAAAATTCATAAATATTTCATCTTAATTATTTTAAAAAGTTCTAAATTTTTATGGAAGATGTTCTTATAATATTAAAAACATGAATACAAAAAGTCATTAAAAAATTTGAAAGTACTCAAGAGTTGATCGAAAAGTAGGACCAAAAATTGTGACAAAATATTTGAGAGACCAAAACTTGCTAAAATAATTTATACGGACAAAAACCGAAATTTGAGATATTTATAAGGACTAAAAACTCATTTAACTCTTTTTTATATAGTTTTCTCTTCTTTTATTTTTATTTTTAGAGTACAGAAATTTACGGTATATATTGTGGGTGTCGGTTTGGTAACTTCTTTTTTTTCTTTTCAGAGAGTAATTATATTTAAATTTTGAAGGACTGTTTTATTCGGAAGAACTTAAGAATGTAATGTTTTGAAAGAAGTTTGAATACTTTAAAGTTAAACTACTAAATACATTCCTTATAATTTAATAATGTGATTGATGAAATGTGAACATTTTCGAAAATCAAATTTTAATCTCCAATTTTATTGGAAGGTTATTGTAAGTATTGTGAAAATAATTTATGATGATTTTTAATCTCATGAAATATTAGCACTCAAAAATAAAAACACCACAGTGAAGCAATCACCCATCTTCTATGAAAGGTTGCAGAGGACTCGTCCAATCATGTGCTCGAAAGTTGGATATATCGCAAATAACACAAAAATCTGCATAAAGTAGATACATATGCTAAAGAACCTACCGTACACACTCAAAAATGAAACACCAGAGTGAAGCTCTTGGTTTGAGCACCACTTAGCTACCTACCATACACATCATAGGCTCCCTCACCCAATCCAAAACAGAGTTTGGCATTTAAAATAAATTGCATTCTGATAAGCAATCTTCCCTTCAAACACACATTTGTTACTATCTATCCATAAGGACCAAATTACAGATAATCACACAAGGTGCATAAAATGATCAACCGCCATTGCAGCGAATGCGCCTTCAAAGCCCAGCCACCAACGCGAACGCCCAACGGACAGGAGAATAGTACATAATTGCAACTCTCAATATTAGACACACAAAACACGCATAAAATGCTATATCCGTTAATAAGTCTTTTTGCATACAAATGTTCCTTCGTCGCGGTTCTATTGAGAAGAACTCTCCATCCATGAATAACAAATTCGATGGGGCTGAACACTTCTGAAGCTTCTTATAAGCATTACAGTGTCTTTCATCACCTTGGTCCTGAACTAGCAACTCTTGCAGCAAATAATATGCTGATTTAACAGAAAAACCAGCAGCTGTATCGTACTTCTAGACCCATTTATCAACTGATCTGTGGCTCGCAGACACGCCAGCTAGCATCTCTTCTAACTCCATCAGTTGAGCCTCCTCCCAGGCATATAATCTTCTCTGCTAACAATGATTCCATCATTCACCCTCACGACATAAAAAATCTGACACTAAAGCATTTTTATTAACAGTACGTAACAGAAAACAACTTGTTATCTCTCTTTCAAAGTACAACTACCAAGCCATCTATGCGACCAAAACAACGTACTTTCACCATTACAAATCCTTCTATGCACGGCGTCTTCAAACCACTGAAAACATAAGGGGTTTCCTCTATCAACCTTTACAATATCTCCCCACCATATTGAGTCATGTCTACCACACACCGCTAATGATTCTAAATCCAAGTAACCATTTTCGCCGCCATATCGGAACTGCAGCAAAGGTAACCATAGACCAGATTGATCAGATAAGCACCTCTACGTCCACTTCGCGCAAAGTGCTAAATTGAACAACTCCAAATTCTTCCCTCCTATACCACCTTCCTTCTTGGATTTACAGACCAGATCCCATTTGATCCAGACCGTCTGACTTGCATCTATCCCACTCCACAGGAAATTCCTTTGGACGCTTGTCAAAGCTTTAATGACCTTTCTAGGGGCCTTATAAAACAAGAAAAAATAAAGGGGAAAACTAGCCAATACATAATTAATAAGAACCCCTCTTCCACCTAATGAATAAGATTTATTCTTCCTATTAAATGTTATATATGACATTCTAAAAGATCCATACATTGCACAGGTTGGCGTCTTGTTTCGCAGGATATCTATGATAAAACTTCACCAAAGATAATAGAAATACAAGATATAAAGAATTCAATTTGGGAAATGATTTGGAGAATTTTTTATACCTTAAAGAGTCCTTCAAAATCCTCTCAATTTAATTTCGAACAGGGCTTGGTCTTTCTTGTTGTCTGATTCTCTCCGCTTTTTCACTCTGTTTGTATCAAACAAGTTGCTTTATATAAGCAGCCCTTGAAATAAATCCAACATAAATCACATTTCTTAATGAAAATAAGAAATAAGATCAAGAAATCTAATACAATAATATTTTTTTTTTCTTTACACAACCCATAATGCTCAGTAAAACTGCTCAAGAGTTGAGAGCTATGACACAAGAATGTTCTCAAAACTCAGGGCATGGCTGCAAATTGTTTACGTTAAATGGCCTGAGCTTGTATGCATATCTAACAAAAATAAGAAAACTAAGAACTTGTCTAAATATCCAAAACAAAGTATCATCATTTTCATGTAGATGTAAAAGTCATTAAGCTATGTTTCTATTCATTGATATCCTTTGCATTCATTTGATCACCTTTATGCCTTTAACTTCTCAGAGCCCTTCTCGTCCGAATTGGTCCCATAATCAATAGTGTTATTCAATTGAGGAAGCAAGAATAGTAATACCTGGAAGAACGTCTTTCAGCTGTGATGAAGCTGAAACCACGACGACAGCGCCGTCGCCATCTTCAGTATCTTCTTCTTTGCTTCTCATTCTAGGACAATTTCTTTGATTTCCCATTCTTTTTCTTCTTCTTCTCACTCTGTCGTTATGATATGATGAGACTGTTGGGTTTTAAAAGGGAAAGTGAAAATGGCGGGATTTTCAGATCTGTAACAAAATAGTGAGCGCTGAGTAATTTTTCTCACTAAAATATTTACCGCTCAAAACACAAAATTTCAATTTACCCATGTTTACCTTAAAAAGTATAGTTATATATTAAAATAAAAAAAAATAATCTCTAGAAAAAAAAAAATCAAGTATAATTTTTCTAGGCATAAATTTTTTAACAAAGTGATTGGATACTTTTTCGAGTTCTTATGAATCCTTTATTTGAAATTCAGTTTTTATCACACGAGAAAAAGTAAAAGAAACATAGGAGAAAGAATAAATAAATTGTGCAATCTATTGCTCATTTAAGTAATTTTAATTCGATTTCAACAAGAAGTCCTCTTAAAAGATTATTTTTTTTTGTTTACAATGAGTTGAGAATCGAACCCAAAACCTATAGTACTACTCAAACCCTTTACCACTAGACCAAACCTAATGACTTTAAAATAAAATCTTACTATGATCTTATAATAACTACGATTTTTCTAAATAATAGTAGTTTTTTACATAAGTTAAAATGCGCTTTTACGACTTGAACTTTCAAAAGCCTCTTTGAAAAACTTGTTAACAAACATATCATGTCAGTATCTAAAAAGATAATGAACTATAAATGTTTTCATTTGAATAAAATTTCTCAAATCACAAAATTCATACATACAATGATACAAATGACGATAAATGATATCAAATATTTAGAATTTAGATACATATTTACATAAACCAAGGTTAATATATAAAGCTTGATCCATTCTGATGAATCGCAACTTAAACCTAAACTTGTCTAGCCATCCACTTTCTTTTTGTCAAGTTTGTATAAGCAGCCATTTTAGTAGAACCCACTAAGCACATTTATCTTATATCACCTCAAGCACCTTTAGACTATTCTCATGTCTCAATGTGCTTGTTCAACCTTATAGTTCCGATCAATTAAAATGTTTAGTGTTTGAACATTAACATGTGACTCAAATGCCAAGTAATGCCTCTTGACCTCGTCGTTGTTGAAATATCTTCCTCTATTTCCCCATAGATATACATGATAGTTTTAAGTCATCACCTCCAAAAAAATAAAATGATGAAGAGGACTAACATATCCACTACGACAATTTTCTACATCACGAGTGCATGTTTTGGATATGCTGCATTTGGTTCAAACACTCCTTGATGAGACTAGATAAAAATCCTATTACATTTTCAATCTTGAGGAACAAATTTAAATATCTTAATCTTAATAATATACAAACTCAAACCTATGTTAGGGAAATTTTGCTTATTTGTCCACCTTTAACCACATTATTGCCAAATCATCATTAACAAATATTATTTCCATTCCATATTTAGCTTAGGGTGCCAACTTGGATGCTTGAGTTGGAAGAAAAATTTAAATTTTGAATTTTCCTCTTCTTTTAGTTTTGTTGGATCTTATTTTTGCATTCAAACAAGGAAATTTTTTTTTTCTACCCCAACAATTATCCATCTACCCCAACATTAATTTTAAATGAACGAATTTGCCCTCATATATAAACTAAAACCCAGTTGACAAAAATTTGGTTACCGGAACACTTTGGAAAAAAGTGTTCTGGTATGTAAATTTTTTTTTGTTACCGGAACACTTTGGAAAAAGTGTTCAGGTATATGAAATTTTTCTAAATTTTTTTTTATTACCGGAACACTTTGGAAAAAGTGTTCAGGTATATACAATTTTTTTATTTTTTTTTTACCTTAACACTTTGAAAAAAAGTGTGCAGGTATGTAAAATTTTTCTAATTTTTTTTGTTACCTGAACACTTTGAAAAAAAGTGTGCAAGTATGTAAAATTTTTCCAATTTTTTTTTTGTTACCTAAAACTTTGAAAAAAAAGTGTTCAAGTATCTAAAAAGATTCTAAGGTAATAACAAGGGCATCTAAGGTGACATTTACCAAGTACTCCTTCATAACAGGGTCTTTTTTCGGCACACTAAAGTTACTAAGAAGAACATTGTTTTGAGTGGTAACAGCAAAATTTGTAGCACTAAGATTAAAGAAGTGTTTGCAAGAATCTCTTCTTGTGTTGAAAGGAAATTGTGAAAGAAATTATCTAATGTGAAAATTGATGTACGTATCGAAGTATTTGTATGTGATCCACAATCTATAAGGTAATTGTCTATAGGAACAAAGTTTGCAGAAAAATTGGTGAAACACATATAAATATAAATAACCAACCTTATTTATAATCCAACATGTTTAGATATATTCAGAGAAAACTTTCCTGAATTCTGTTACATGCAATAAAATAAATCAATGAAGTTCTTATTGTCAATCAAAATACCAAAGAGGTGCATAAAGAACAAAAATGAAGAGTAAAGATTAAGGTTTAAATAAAATTATACCTTTGAGAACACAAGAACCAAGAAGATCTAAGGAACGCTGCATATTTCTTCAAACATTATGTTGAAAGATTCTAGCTTCTCCTTCATTGACTTCTCTACCATATCAGGAAGCATTAATCCATTGTTGTCCAGGTTTAGAAACCCTTGCACCTTATTCCATGAGATTCTCAGATATTACTCATAGTTGTGCCGTAATTTTCTTGGTGTCTTTCAAACAAGCCATTCGCAAAAAGAGCCCTTATAGTTATATCTTGTTGATCTTTTTTGTGTATGCAAATTGTTGAAGGTAATTTTTGTGTCGTGTACTTGTTTAAATTTTACATACCTGAACACTTTTTTCCAAAGTGTTTTGGTTTAGAAAAATTTTACATACCTACACACTTTTTTCTCCAAAGTGTTTTGGTTTAGAAAAATTCTACATACCTGCACACTTTTTTCCAAAGTGTTTAGGTAAAAAAAAAATAGAAAAATTGTATATACCTGGACACTTTTTCCAAAGTGTTCCGGTAATCAAAAAAAATTTCATGCACCTGAACACTTTTTCCAAAATATTCCGCTAACCAAAAAAAATTTACATACCAGAACACTTTTTTCCAAAATGTTCCGGTAACCAAAAATTTTTCATCAGGGTTTTAGTTTATATATTAGGGCAAATTCGTCCATTTAAAATTAATGTTGGGGTAGATGAACAATTGTTGGGGTAGAAAAAAAAATTCCTATTTGGGTTAGTAATATGGATAAGTGACTTTAATTGGCCCAAGCCCACTATCAATTCAACTTTTTTTCTTTCCTTCCTCCATTTTCTTATTATAATCCAATTTCATGTCAAATCTTATTGTGATATTTACTTTTCTTCATATTTGCATCTTTCTTTCTTCTATTTTTTCTTCTGTTTTTGTTTTTTAAATAACTTTGAAGGTATGTGAATCTGTAATCAAAATTGATGTTGTTTTTTATCTGTTAAAAAAAACTTGATCAATTGAAGAAACACATCAAAACACAGACAACGTGAGGCGTTCATTGATTTTTTCAATTAAAAAAAAAAAAAGTTTTGTCCTGATTTCAGATTGAAGAAACAGTCTTTGGTGTTTTCAGATTTTAAAAAAATAAAACGGTTGTTGTTTCCTTTTTTATAAAATAAAAAAAAGAGAACCGCTAAACCTTCCGGCCGGTTCCCCGGTTTGACCCCGTTTATCGCCGGTTCGACCGGTTTTCTACTGGTTCGTTTGGTGTCTGTTTTTCAGGTCAAACCGAACCGCATACATGACCGGTTCACGGTCCGACCGGCCGGTCCGGTTCTAAGAACAATTACAATTACAAATTGGTGGTAACAATTACAAATTGGTGGATATACAGATAGTGATTGGGCTGGAGATTTAGAAACAAGAAAAAGCACGTTATGGTATGCATTTCATTTGGGTACTGGAGCAATTTCATGGTCTTCAAAAAAACAACCAGTTGTCGCGCTTTCTACGGCAGAGACAGAATATATTGCAGCAACCAGTTGTGCTACTCAAACAGTATGGCTGAGAAGAATTTTAGAAGTGATGCACCATAAGCAGGATAGTCCTACAGAGATATTGTGTGACAACAAGTCAGCGATAGCACTGAGTAAAAATCCAGTCTTTCATGGAAGGTCGAAGCATATTGATATTCGGTTTCATAAGATACGAGAATTAGTTGAGGAAAAAGAAGTGGTGATCCAATATTGTCCCACCGAAGAACATGTTGCAGATATTTTTACAAAGCCTTTGAAGATTGAGTTAGTTTACAAGTTGAAGAAGATGCTTGGAATGACAAGTTTGAAAGCTTGATTCAAGGGAGGCAATGTTCGCTAAATAAATCAAGAGACCAGTAGAAACCTTGAGAAGCAAATAGAACTATACTGGCCATTTAGGAAATGTTTTTCATTGGACCTCATGAGAAACCGCCCACCCTGCCTCCACCGTTTGTTTTGATTAGCTTAATCCATAAGTATTTGTTTGCTTAATTATTAAGTATCTAAATAGCCATGTACCATCCTTGTTGTAACATATCAAGTTAGTAATCAAATATAGTAGCAAGTTCAAACACTCTTCCTTTGTTCTTTCTTGTTTCAAACTTTAGTTTTATGTCCCGCTGATATCATTCTAGAACTCTATAGTAGAACATTTATGAAAATTCAGAAAATGTGATAGTCTTAGGGAAACATAATTTAAAATTCGTTAGAGTAATTGAAGTTTTCTATTAATGTGCTAGTCTGAACAACAATAAAGATTTCTCCGCCATTAAACCACCGCTAAATTCAACCACAAATGCTCTGTTTGCAATAAAGCCTTTTCATTTTACCAAACACTTGGTTTGGCGGACATAAAGCCAGCCACAGGAAACATGTCATTATGTCCCCTGCAGAAGATCATACCACTACCATCTCAGCTGCCGTGACTACCAGCTCTGCATCTAACGGCGGTAGTAACATCAAGATCCACGAGTGTTCGATCTTTCACAAATCGTTTCCTGCGAGACAGGCTTTGGGAAGACACAAATGTTGTCACTATGAAGGGGTGCCGGTGCCGGAAACAGCGTCATAAAGCTTTATGAAGGAGTTGAATTCTCACAACTTATTTTATATTTTTTGGATTTATTTTTTCTATTCTGAAGTTTTTAACAATTTTAAGTACTTAAAGTATTTATAATTTAATTGAGTTTTTTTTAATTAACCCTTTCATGATTTAGGGTTAGTTGCACATGAACAAAAGTAGACGGACAACGAAATGTGTTGTTAAACCTTTCATTCATATGTAATTGTCTATATATTTTCAATTAAATTTGAATAAATATAAAAAATTTAGGTTTAAATAAACTTTTGATCCCCCTATTTTCAAAAAATTGAAGTTTTGGTCCCTATTTAAAAAACTAGTTTTTTAGTCTCCTATTTTCATTTTTTTTTTTTAGTTTTGATCCCCCGTCCCATTTTGGGATTAATTTTGTTGATGTGACCTTGTAACTAATGATGTGACAACATTCATGTGGACAAATTTAATAACCATGTCATTATTATATATTTTAAAATTCAATAAAACTTTATTTATAAAATATTTTAATTATTAGAATTATATATTCAACTGAAATAATAATTGTTAAATCTTATAAAATATGAAATTTGAAACCCTAATTATCAAACTTTTAACTACTAGAATTTTATTCACCGTCAAAGAGAATCCTTCGTTATGGATTTCACCTATCTTATGGTTTCCGTTCAAACTCAACAATTTCTGGATTTTTAAAAACGAAAAGAAATTAGAGATGATTTTGTGTTTCAATAGAAACTATCTATAACTTTGGATGAGTTTGAATGAAAACCCAGAAATTGTTTTAAGTTTGAAGTTGAATTCTAGATTGGTTTTATATAAAGTTGGATGATGATGAAAGTTGGAGGTTCTTGAAACACAAAACTTGCTTTCAATATGCAATTGTTTGATTTGAATCAAAGAGGACCATGTCCATATGTTGTGATTGTTTGTTTTTTCTTAGGTTTAATAAATTAGAGGTTGTGAATTTTGGGATTTTTTATTTTAATGAGTTTACGATGATGATATGATGATGAAACATGATTATTTTGTTTTCTGGGTTGCTAAAAAGAATAAGGATAACTGGATAAGTGGATGATAATAATGAGGGTTATTGATTGTTTGGTGTGATTTTTGATGTTTTTGAATTATTTTTTGATTGATTTCTTTTTAAAAAATACTATAATTTTAATAATTAAAATATTTTATAAAATAAGTTTTATTGAATAAAAAATAAATAATGACATGGATATTAAATTTGTTCACGTGGACGCTAATATGCATTAGTGGCAATGCCACATCAATAAAATTAGCCTTAAAATGGGATGAGGATCAAAACTCAAAAAAAATTAAAATTGGGGGACTAAAAAGTTGGTTTTTAAAATAGGTGGACTAAAACTTCATTTTTTTTAAAATAGGGAAATCAAAAGTGCATTTAAGTCAAAAATTTATTATATCCATAACCAATTTTATAACCCGATTTATATTTTTACAATCAGTTTAAAATATCTAAAACTAACTTTGGACATAAAAAATCAATTTTTATAACTATTTAGATCAATTCATAGCTGGTATCGCAACTACGAGTCTAATATTGCATTATACCTTATAAAAAAGAAGATGCATATTTGGAACTAATAGAAAGAAAGACAAAAAGTATTTCTAGCCACTATGCTACCTGACAAAAAAAAATAACAATAACACTCCACTAAAAACCAATGAAAAAACAAGAAAAACCGTTAAACTAGTGGGACAAAAAACTTAAACAACTAAAAAAAACTATATGTTGTCTAAGTAATTCTTTTTTAAACCTTCTATCATAAAATTCTTTATGCAAAGAATCAAACTCAAGTTTTCCAAATAATCCATCTTTTAGCAAAATTAATTAAGTATTTGAATTCGATTTCTTTTACTGCAACAAAAACAAACAAACAAACAAACAAACAAACTCAACTAATAGCATAAAGAAGTTAGTTGAACTAAGGGTAGTTGGAGGTTCAGAGTTCAAGTCCTGACAAAAAGAAAAACTAACCTAATATTATAATATACACAACTAACAATTTGCCATTAAAAAAATAGCATAAAGAAATCATAAAAATTGACTACAATAGGGACACAATAGCATAAAGAAATCATAAAAATTGACCACAAAGCCAATGATTGAATGAACAACCGTATGCACTATGGAGGACTAAGTCGTTAAGATAGTTTATGATAATGAAGTCAATGGAAGTGCTCGGCGCCAAAATGATGTGGGGGATTATTAAAAAAAAAAGGTTAACCAAATATACTTGCAACTGCAGAGACTAATCCCTGATATTCATTTAGTGATTAATCTCTCCCAACAAATATTTCTTCATACGTATTGGTCAGGAATCAAACTCAAGACCAAACAATTAAGGGTTCAAATATCTACCACTTGTGTACCGCAATATGTTGGTGGCAGATTATTGAATTTAGACTCAGCACAAAATGACGTCCGCACTAACCAATCGCACAGCTAGTCAGCCACCGCAATCAGGTCAAGTCTCCCAAGAAATTACACAAAAACGAATTCATCAACTGCCATTTCCTTTATTTAACTTCTTATCCTTCATCTCCTCATTTTCAATCTCTCTCTCTCTCTCTCTCTCTCTCTCTACAATGTCTGCGTCCAATTCTAGAATCTCGCTAGCACTTTTCCTATTCTTAGGCTATTTCCCGGGTAATTAACTAACTGATTCTATAATTTATTTATTTATAATTTGTCGATTTAACAAAACAAAAAAAAGTATTTAAGCTTAATTATAAGTTATAATCAAAACTGTAATAGTGTGAATGATGATTGTATTTGGAAAATACAGGGTTTATGTTATGTGCAGTTGTGTCGCTGAGTTCAATTGAGATCTTCAATAAGCATGAATGGCTAAAAACAACTTCAACTGTGTATTTTCTTTGCGAAGGGGAGAACAAAAGTTTGTTTGAAGATGTCAAGAGAACTCATTTCGTTTATGCTTTCAATGGTCAACAATCTTGGCAGGTTGGTTCAAAATTCTGTTTTGTTTTTTTTTCACCGTCAGTATCCGGTCCATTGGACCGGCTAATTTGGTTCTAGGATCAGTTCTGCCATTAAGTGGTTTCATTCCCCTCTCGATCGCAGTGGCAAGAGATTGAACTGTGGTCCTCTCTACCAAGTCCAATGTCAATCACCACTAAACCAACTAATGATTGATCTGTTTTTATTTCATTATTATTTATGTCCTCACTAATGTAAAATGTTTTCTAAATATGAAAACTGTTCATGCAAATATGAAGAGTTTTGATTGCTATTCTTACAAAAAAATATATATAACATTTTGTTTTTGGTCATTTATGTTTTGCTTTAGCTCTTGCAAATTATGTTCATGTTTAAATTAGTCTTTGTAATATCACAAAGACCAATTCTAATATTAATCAATTTTGTAATTAGGACTAAAATAAAACCATAAAGAGCGAAAGCAAAATGGTATATATTTGCAAAGACTAAAATGAAAGAAATATTCTTACAAGGAATAAAATAAAAACTCTATATTTGCATGGAACATTTTAATATTTAAGCCAAAATTGATTTTATGTCCAAGGTAGTTTCATTATAACTTAATCAATCAAGTAATACACGTGTTTTATGTTTTCACTCTAAAATTTGTTAACCGAGACAAAATAAGACTTGGGTAATAATGTGTATATTCACGTAATAAGGGCTCTATAAATTGACTTATTTGAGTTTATCTATTAACATAGACTCTTAGTTGGAGAGTTTTATGGAAACAACTTATTATGACATGTCTATAAGTGCTTATTTAAAAGTTTTTCATGATAACTTATGAAAATATCTTATAATTTATCTAAAAAACAGTTTGACCGTATTATTTATATTTTGTTATAGAAATAGCTTATAGATATAAGCACTTATTGTTTGGATTGGATATTGCATGTTTTACTGTTTGAAGCAATTTACTGACGTGCTTCCAGGTTTTAAGTAACTTTTCAAGCAAAAAATGCAAGCCGTGTGGACTCTACGAAGAAAACAGTATTACTCCTTCAGACGATGCTTTTGACGAGTGGGAGTTATGTCCTTCTGATTTTACTTCACCCCATGGTGAATATATTAAGTTCAAGGAAAAACAATTCAATGCTACTTTTTTGTGCCCAGATTGCTTATCTCTTGGTGAGGCATCTCCCAACTTTTAAGTTATTTTCATGTCATAGGCAAGGAGGACTAATGTTTGCTTGATAATCTTTATATTTTATTATATTAACAAAACTAATTGTATTCCTGCTTTGCAGTATCTAGCACTTCTGGTAAACGCGGAAAGCACATAGCTATTCTGGTTTTTCTTGGTGCTTTGGCCCCAATCGTACTGATTCTTGGAGTATTTGGTGCATATAAGTACTGGCTGAAGAAAAAAAAGGAAGAAGACCAAGCTCAGCTTTGGAAATTATTTGAAGATAGCGACGAAATTGAAGATGAACTAGGCCTTGGTGGTTCGATAATATGATGATAGTAAACAAATTAGGTCTTGTATATGCAAAAGGATGAAATATTATTTTCTTCTGGTTAAACATGTAACTATCCCAAGTTTATATAAATCTGGTTTTTCTGGTTAAACATTAGTCCTTCATTAGAATGCATGACATATAACTTAATAATCTTTTCTTTGACAGTAGTAGGATGAGGATTTGAATTGTGAACCTGCATCTTCTTTTTTCTGATGGTGACAGAGGAGAAGCAAAAACTCCGACATGCCACACCACAACTGGGATAACTAAAAGGAAGAACCGCAATATATAAATTTTGAATGGAAGTTGTTGTTTATCGATCTAAGAATACCACCAACAATACATTTGTGCTTCAATAACAGTAGTAGAGATTATACGGCACGGTGCTTGAAAGGCTTCAACGCGTGCATTGTGTTGATAATCCGTTCGATTAAGTATGGGACAACATAAACCACGTCCCATATTCAGTCAAGATATTGGTATCTGAAAGAATTTCAAGGAATAACTTCTATTAGAAGTTAACAAGTTATGTAGAAAGTTATCTCCATGTATCAAAGATTTTTTAAAGTGTAGACTGGAGAGAGTTCACTTTGAAGAGTAAGGTTAATCACAGGGACAAAACGAGATTAATTTGTTTCAACCACTCACATAATTTCTCATTAGTGTTCAACTACTTCACTTAATTATCTAAGTACTTTCAAGGAACCAAACCCGTGTGATCTACATGCCTTGATATATTGACAACGATTTCTTATTAGATGAACTCCAATCATTATTAAATGGTTTTTTTCGACGTTTTGCTAATAAGAATCCTTCGCGTAGCTCAAGATAAGAAAGGAAAATAAACTAGTTATATTTTCAAAGATCAATAAATCCCGAAAGAAGACACATGAAATGATATTGCTATTTTTAAAGTGGTGTTAGGTTCTACTTTCTAGATTCATGCAGCAGTTAGATCAGCTCATGAAATCATACATTTTTTAAACTTATAAACAAGAAAACTCTAACCAGCATAATGATTAACAAAGGGATAGACTAGAAAACCACCTTGAGAAATTGAATCCAAAACTCTAACTAGAAGAGCTCCTGATTGACTTGTTAAAATTATAAAGCTCCTTCGAATTATAGCCATAAATTTGCTTAATTGAGTCCCTGCAGAAACTACAAGAAAAAAAAATAGAGGTTTGGATAAGAAACACAGTCTTTGAATGGATAAACCGAATAAAAGACAATATGAAAATTTGGAGGATGGTAACAAAATGCAAAACATGACTTCTGGTTTAGCGAAATTCAAAACGTGAGTATGCGCCTTGAAACTTGGCAATAGTTGGATGAGCAATTATTCTCACTTGTTGTGAGGTAAGGAGTCACGGTTGATACCTCAAAGGTTCAAACACTGAACCGAACCTACCATATATCACAGACTTATCAGCCTAACAAAGAGATACTGTACTATTACTAACATTGGCCACTAGCATTTTATTTACTAATCAAAGAGGCGCTAATGGCCATTATACAATTGTCCCCGAGGGAATTTGAACTCGGTAACTTGAGTGAGGTTACAAGGCTAAACTCTTACCACTGAACTACTATCCCAAGTGTGGCAACTAGCATATCAGTATTACATGCCACAAAACAAAGTAATTCTCTTTCATTAAAAAAATAAAATATCTCCATAACTTGATTCTCCAAAAAGAAAAATAAACCAGAATAATTAAATTGAAAAGTGAGTGAGAAAGGTGAACCTGCATGCCTCCTTGTTGAAATTCTTCTCTTTAACTCCAAACAAAGATTCAAACACCTCAGGCTCGGCACGACAAAAATATGGACGCTCTGAAGAACAAAAAATGAACAAGTTAAATTCCAAAGCTAGCCAACATTCCAACAAGGAAATTCAAAACTGAAAATGACGGTGTGGCCACTAACCAGAGTAAATGGAACATTTCCTGGTACTCTTTTCATAATGAATACACCATCCATCTGGTCCTATTAAGCTATTGTAGAGCTGAAATTCATCACCAAAACATATCCAAACATAAAAAAAAACAACAAAAATATCATCATTATAATACACACTAACGGCTCTATTTGAGAAGACAAATAAGCTAGCTTATAGCTTATAGTTTATAAGCAAAAAGCTCTATTTGGTAACAATTTTTAAAAAAGATCTTATAGCTTATTTTTCAAATGCTATTTCAAGTAGCTTATGAGCTTATAGTTTATCATTTTTTCTTCCAATTTTACCCCTATCATCTTATTTGGAAAAAATTAAATATTAATGAAACATATATTTTTTATGTCATTTCATATTTATATGCTAGTTCAACCGCTAATTTTACCAAACACTATAAATTCAATCAGCTAGCTTATTCGCTATAAGCTAAAAGCTAGCTTATAAGCTATCCACTATAAGTTCATCCGCTATAAGCTAGCTTATCAGCCATCCGCTATTTTTTACCAAATAGAGCTTATAAACTATTCGCTATAAGCTCATTTGCTATTTTTTACCAAATAGAGTCTACATGTAATGTAATGTCCATACTCACGTTTCGACAACAAAAAAAAAATGCTCATACTCTATAGCTGAATATACAAAACAAACTTAAAAAACTTGGAAGTTTTTGTTTTTGGGGAGACAGTTTCAAATGAAAAACAACCAAGTAGGAAAATGGACCTGAACATCTGAAGGGTCAGTGAAAATTTCTTCAGGAGATGGATAAGAAGGACCCTTTTGAAGCTTACAGCAAGCTCCACAGCCTTCCACACATTGCCACGACAATTCCTTCTTCTCGCCGCCCAAACCAACTTTGTTTTGTCTTTGCTTTTTGTTGTCAGTTTGCACCTTAGCTGTCTGTGGACGACGCGCCGCCGAACATGTAACCTGTGATGATGGCGACACCACTAGAGTGGCAGTCGTGAGAGACATCATAATGGGAGAAAGGATGCTCTCAAGTGGGAAAAATACGACACACCCTTAATAGAAAGATTCCGTTGACACTCCAGCACGATGAAATTAGTTGGATTAGGATAAAGACTTGGAAATCAGTTTCTATATGTTTTACTGTATTAATTGAAAAACTTACGGAGTAAATTATCAAATTATTCCCTTATTCCCTGTCTCTCTCTTTATAACCCGCTATGAGATACTAGGTTTTTAATTATTTTAATAATATTTTTTATCAGCAAAAAAAAAACATTTTTAATATTTTAAATTAGTTTTTATTGTGCTGAGACCAGATATATTGGTGTGGCTGAAAAAAATAATGTTCACAAACTTAAAAAAAAAAAAATATTTTCACGCTCGCATATTAACCGAAAAAGTAACTTTGTTTCTAGAAAGAACAAAAACAAAATAACAAAGAACAAAGAAATCAAATTTATAGTTGTAGATTTGAGAGGAGAAAGGAAAGTACAAGAATCAAACTAGTATATGAGAGGAAAACGAGACTCGGACAAAGACCGTAGGCACGTGAGGGGATGCACGTCGATGCAAGGCTGGGTGCGGGTGCAGTGGCAGAGCTAGACTAAAAATATAAATTCAATATGGAAATTATATGACCATTTACATTCAAACAATATTGAATCGTTTAAAACATCTAAATTCATCCAAAATAATGTTGCATTGTTCAATAATGTCTAAAACAATTTAATATGTTATTAGATGCATTAAAATTAAGGTAAAATGGGTTTTAGTCTTTGTAAAAAAAATCTTAATATAGTCCATGTACACGAATTTTGTGTGAATAATGACATTTGTCGATATGCCATGGCTTGTTTACTAAGATCATCATAGATTATTAATTCGTGTATTCCATTATCGCAAAAATATACTCTCATGGCACACCCAGAATATGGGGCCAGAAATTGCAGGGTGTAAACGGTGGTTGATATTATAATGGAATATTCTAAAGCATTCGCTTATGAAAGAATTTGAACTAATTGTGCCACAATTGAGCGTTTCTGTCCAATCGCTACATAGACACAATACAATGTCTCACATGGTATCGATAGCAATAGCTGTTTTTCCAATTTGTCGGTCCCCGATTATAAGTTCTCGTTGACCACAACCTATAAGAATCAGGCTATCTACCGTTTTTAACCCAGTTCGCATAGGCTTGTGCACTAATTTACGTTATATATTAATCCCATGGGCTTTCACTTCGACGCGTCTTCACTCGGGATCGCTTAGAGCCCCTCTTCCATCAATAAGTACTCCCAACCCGTCGACCACAAGCCCTAGCATAGCTTTTCCCGCATGAACATCCATAATAGATCCAGTACGTTTGACAAGGTCTCCTTCTTTAATAGAGGTATCACTACCAAAGACAACAATTCTGAAATTATCATTCTCAATATTCAATGCTATTCATTGAAGGTGGAAAAACACAATAAGGGGGGGGGGTTGAATTGTGTTTTTAAAACTTTTTCGAGTTAGCAGCGGATAAAACTAAAGCACAATATAAAAGGTAAGAGGATAGAGAAGAACACACAGGAATTTATACTGGTTCCTCTCACAAATCGAGAGTAGTCCAGTCCTCTTGCACTTCCAAGAGAGTTTCACTAAAATAATCACCAAGATTACAACCACTTGCTCAAGTTAAACTAACAAGAAACTTCCTACTCAAATGCTCAAGTTACATAAACAAGAGACTTCGAAAACCACAAAGGTTTACAAATGAAAGTATAGAAATATACCTAAGACTTAAATAAACACAAGTATGATAAGTTACAAGTGTTTAATGAACTATCAGAGTATGACAGAACAAGAGCTTCAGAGCTTTAAGTCTTTTGTGCGGAGATTCTTTCAATTCCATTTCGCGCGTAGGATTGTTGTATGCAGCAATGCAATTCATCTTGTATTTATATGCCAATGAAATTATAGACGTTGCAGATGACCGTTGATGAAGATAAGATTGTCAGCTTGAACTTGTCTTGACATGAATTTGAATAGAATCCAAAATTGAACAAGAGTTTCAGCTACTTTGGCTTGATGCAGAGAAGACTTTTCATTCTTAGCTAAGAAGACAGACAAACCACGTTCCTTCCTTAAGACTAGAGATTATGTAAGAAAGCTATTCTGAACCACTTGTGAGGTCGCTTTCTTCATTGATAAAAGTGTTGATGCAATGATTCAAACTTCATAACACAGTCTTCACAAAGATCAAGATCAATCCAGAGGTTTATCATCTTCTGATCTATCAACTGCTGAGGCTTCCAACCTCTAAGACTTACATCTTCTGACATTGATATCCTCTGAGCTTTAAGAACTTCTGAATGGTCATCTTGTGGCATAATTTCAAAACTTACCTATAAAATAATTCTGCATACTTACAAATAAATTTTAGTATCTCCAATTGTACATTTAATACTTTGGTATCATCAAAACTTTAATAATCACACAGGGAACATATAAATCTCAATTTTGTTCCAACATTCATTTCACACCGCTGGCAAATTCAACCAATTCCCTAGTTTGAATCTCGTTCAATCCATAAAAATGTCTGAGACCACTCGACCGATCTCATCCACTTCAAAAATAGTGTAAAAGTTGGTAATTCGACTTTCTAATAGAGTTGTTAGTTTCACAACTTTTACAGAGAATTCCATGATTTTTCTTATCTTCATAAATTTTAATTTTATCGGAGTAATGCCGTAGAAATAGGTTTTCGACTCGCAATAAAGCTAGGGTCTTGATCGAGCAACTAGCAGTCCTATCTATCCACCTCTCCAGACACTATATCTTTAGTACTGTGATGGTGACCACATCTGCTGGCATATGATGTTTGGACATAGAATCGAGTTATTATAAATGGGCAGAGCTAGGTGCTCTTATTTTACGACGGTAGGGACGATTGCTTCCATTACTAACCAGAAAGACACCAAATTCTCCTTTAGGTGCTTCAACTAATGTATAGGTAGAAGGAGCTTGTACGGAAAAACCTTATGTATAAAGTTCGAAATGGTGAATTGAGGTAGAGTGGACCGATGATCATGTAGTCATTTGGCCGGCTATTGAAAGAAAAAGCTTGCATCTGCTCTCCCTATTCGTTTATCTAAAAACAGATCGGCGTTTCGAAGGGATATTATAATCCACCGATAGGGAATGCTTTGGCGGGTTCCATAATTAAGAATTTGACTTATATGACGCGAGTAAGCATTTTCACTCAACACATGCCCATCCGGATAGAATAAGAAACCTCTAATAATATGTCATTTTCTAAAACAACTTCTCGAGAATACATGTCCGCCACGAGTGCGGCCTCGACATATCTCTTGATCGAAAGCTAACTACGAACGAAGGAGTCGAGGATTTGATCTTTATGACTCATCCCCCACCAATTTAATCTCAACTGATCAACGAGCTCTTCTTACCGGCAGTTGTCATCGAGAAGCGGAGGCTTTAGTTCGGGAATCACTAGCTGCTGATTCACGCTCGCTTTGCTGGATTCGCTCGAAGATGGCATAGCCAATAACAAGACTTCTTCTTCGAAACTTCTCCAGTCCAAGGTCAATGCGCCGTCGGAGGGTTGCTCAGCTACTGGGTCGATCATGTTAGGGGTATACCCCTCGACGCCTCCTAAAAGAACCAAAAAAAGAAAAACATGGGCACAGTACGGTACCTCATAGGGCAATCATTGTACTTAGGGTCACTCTCCCATCTGTTATCTTCATTGTATCCATTCAGTTTGGTCGATCAAGAGAGCGAGTGCGAGAGAGATTGAAATAGTTATGCCCAACCTATCCATACATGCTTGTTGAATCCATTGTATTCCGATAGCGCGACAACTCGTGTTGTTTATTCCTTTATTAATTGAGCATTCAGTAGGTCGCTGAATATGGGCATGCCCAAACGCAAGCAAAAAAAAAAAGGCTATCCGAGATACTCTTTGGTTCTCTCCCAAGCAAGGCTAGAATCAAAAAGGAACACCTGACTCAAATAGTTGTGATATCGAAGTGGACTCAAGTGTCAAAAAAAATCTTAATTTTGGTTTTTGTCCTTGTAATTTGAGCGAATTTTGGTTTTCGTTCCTGTAATTTGTGCGAATTTTGGTTTTCGTCCTTGAAATTTGCCAAGTCAGCACCCTCTAAACACGTGGCAATGGTTTAGTCGGCAGATTCTGGCCATGTCAGCATTTTGTGTCACATGTGCATATTAAGGACTAAAACCAAAGTAATTTAAAATTATAAGGGCAAAATGAGAGGATCTTTTTTACAGGGACTAAAATCGAAATTCGCTAACTTTACAGAGACAAAAAACACTTTTTACTCTTAAAAATTAACAGTGTTTAATAAAAATGTATAAACCCTTAATATTGGTGAGTTTCAATAACATATCAAATGATTTTAAATTTCTATAAAATTCTACATAAATTATCTATATGATATAAATTTTATATGCTCTTATTTGCGTATAATTACTCATATACATACTCAATATGCGAATTTTTACCTATTCATTATGGATATTTTTGCGAGTACTAAGTGAATATGAGTCCAATTGTCATTTCTTTTTTTTAGGTAAATTAAGAGCATCTTAAGACATCATAGTGACTAGTAGACATCAGAGAGATATCTAATAGCACTAATTTTATGCCTATTTGCTCATATATAATATATAAAAAAAGGAGAAACTATACAAAGTGGGGGTCAAACCTTACCCAGATAATACTACTTCTGTCTCTCATTATAAGACAATGTTTGACAAAAATATACTATTTATTTATCTTGTTTTGACCGTATTTTTTTAATAATATATAAATGTAAATATTAGCATATAAGATCTTGTTTAATTTATTTTTATGAGTATTTTCAAAATATTAAGTTTTTATAATTTTTACTAGTAGACAACTAAAAATACTAGTGATCAAAATTATGCATTATCATACGTGCAGTGGTCAAACAAGATCTTATAATTAGGGACAAATGTATTAATTAAATAAATAAATGGAATAATCCAAATTCGAATTAGTTCTCATGCATATATATAATGCAATTAAATTTTGTCCAAAAATAATAATATAATAAATTATGCTTTAATGCAGTTTTGATCCCCTATTTTGAAAAACCTGAACTTTTGATCCCCTATTTTAAAACTCAGCACTTTTGATCCCCCTATTTTAGTTTTTTGTTAGTTTTAGTCCCCCACCTCAATTTGGTCAAACTTTTGCTTATGTGTCATGCTCACTGATGACGTGGCATTGTACATGTGGACAAACAATTTCCTTAGATAGTGTCCCGAGCCCCAATCTTTTGCTTCTTTGATTGCAGTGATGTAAACACGATCATCTTTAAGGAATCTCATTGCAAAACATACATCTCTATAGGTCAAATATTGTGTGTCACCAATTTTTCTGACATCATCATAGCAAGTTGTCCACATGTACAATGTCACGTCATCAGTGAGCATGATACATTAGCAAAAGTTTGACCAAATTGAGGTGGGGACTAAAACTAACAAAAAACTAAAATAGGGGGATCAAAAGTGCTGAGTTTTAAAATAGGGGATTAAAAATTCAGATTTTTCAAAATAGAGGATCAAAACTGCATTAAAGCCAATAAATTAATAATCATAAAGAAACGTCACAACGTTCTTCTTACGCTATCATTCAATTCAATACCATTTCTTATCTTTCTCAATTTTTCTACATTCTCTCATTTCCTTTCTTCTTCAACCCTTTCTCTCTCTCTCTCTGAATCATTCCTTCTTCTTCTTCTTCTTCTTCTTCTTCTTCTTCTGCGCTTCGGACTCAGGTTTGTTTTTCTTCCTTTTTCATTTCAATTTTCTTTATTCTTTTCTACCTCTCACGATCTGTAACTTATATATATAATTTTATTTTCTTGAAGTTTCGATTATTATGGCATCGAAACGCATCTTGAAGGAGCTCAAGGATTTGCAGAAAGACCCTCCAACATCATGCAGTGCAGGTTATCTTTCTTGATCCATTTCCCTTTTTTTCTTTTCCCAATTTTATGAAATTTTGTTTTAAAGGTTTAATTTTTATCCTTAAATTTTGAAGGATAATAACCCTATTTTTATATTGGTTTTGATTATTCAACATAGAATATAAAAATATCTAGGTGCTTCAATTTTTTGCTTGTTTCTGTATTTTTTTTTATGCATGGCTTTATGTAAATTCTTGAATTGTTTATCTGTTATTGTTGATGTTTTAACTATGTTTTTTAGGCATGTTTGGATGGCTTATTTGAACTTATCTATTGGCATAAGTTTTGTGAGACTGTTTGGGAGAACTTATGACATTTTTAGGGTTTGTTTGGATAAACAGCTTATTTGCAGCTTATAGCATAAGCTCTTACCACGACAAGCGCTTATGTATAAACTTACATGGGCTATTTTAATATTGAAAGATAAAATAAAAATAATTTTTTATATATGATGCGAGCTGTTTTTATAAGCTATATTGGAGAACTTATGAAAATAAGATAAAAAAAATTATGAAAATTGTCATAAGTTGATTTCATAAGCTCTTCCAAATAGTCTCACAAAATTTATGCTAGTAGATAATCTTAAATAAACCAATTCAAACAGGCCCGTAGTAAGCATTTTTAGGCTTATTATTATAAGCTTTCTAAGATAGCTTATGTAAACAGCTTATAGCATATACAAAAACAATTTAATTTACTTTTATTTGATGCTATAGGAATAGCTTATCATGATAAACGCTTGTGCTATAAGCTGCAAATAAGTTGTTTATCCAAATAGGGGCTTAGTTTAGCTAGGTTCTTTCTGTTAGTAACTTTGTGTAAATGCAATTTTGTTTATCCAAATAACTTTGTGTAAATGCAATTTTCTGTTTCATTTGTGTCACTGTGTCTGCATTGTTATTATTAATAGCAATCTCACTCTCGCTTTTCCATATTAATAACTTATTAAGATGGGAAAGTGAGGGTGAGATTGTTCATTCCAGTGACTCATTTTAGGGGGAAAATTGTAAAGCATAACCATAGCTAAGATTATGATAAAATATATGTACATCTATAAGTTTATGATAATTTATTCAATTAATTTTATAATCTTGATTTTAACTCAATACTTTCCCTTCTAAAAGGCTCCTCTCTTCTAATCAGTTCTGTTACGGATATATTTATCTTCTGCTTATGTTATTTCGTGATGTTTTAAGTTGTAACTTTCTTTGCAATTAGCTTTGGATATTCTGTTTCTTCTAAACATAAGTAGTTAATAACTTTAAAAGATACTGCTGTTGTTTATATCAGGTCCTGTGGCTGAGGACATGTTCCACTGGCAAGCCACAATCATGGGACCGACTGATAGCCCATACGCAGGTGGTGTTTTCCTAGTTTCAATTCATTTTCCTCCTGACTATCCATTCAAGCCACCAAAGGTACTCTACCCTTCATTACTCCATTAGTTGCTCATATCGTTGTGTTTTGGGGATATGCTGAGTATTTCTTTTAAATAAGCTTACATACAACCTCTAATTAAACTGATTTCAAATGCATTTTATTTCCACGATGATGATGGTGAATGTAAAGTTAGTGTTCAGTCTCCTTCATTCTCCAACGTTTTTGACAGTATTTGTACACATACTTCTCTAACTGTTTACAGTGGGTGTGGTTTTCTATTAAGTATGAATATACTTGCACCTATTTTATAGTTGAAGGGGTAGAACACCTTTGGTAGGGGGTAATGTAAATTCTGGAGGGGCATGATGGAGACTCAGACAGCTTCTTTTGAAGCTTTGAAGGTGTTGCTTCTAGTTTTTCACTTCTGTTGTGGGTTTTTGTTTTTTGTGGACTCAGTTCGTTAGGAGCATTTTGGTGCAGTGTTGGTGTTTCGTTTTCTGTTTTTCCTTCTGATGCATATACTTTGGGGTTTTATGTGGTGTCCCCCCTCCCAATCGGGTTTTGGTTTCTTTTGAGAGGATACCTTATCCACTCGTGTTTTCTCCTTCATATTTCATGGTACATTTTTTCTCCAGAACACAGTAAAACAACACGATTGTGTTTTTGTCAAGAACCCATTTTTTGTAAAGGTTTTTTAGGTATAACTATAAGCCCTTTTTGCATGGCTACCCTTGACTGGAGTGTGACTTTGCTCCATTTACTATCCTCCATTGTTTGTCCATTTATGAGAGATAGACACAAGATTGGTCAATGATATTAATAAGTGGATCCCATTAATGGGTCCATAAGTCTTTTATTTGTGTCTATCTCTCTCATAAATGGACAACAAATGGAGGATAGAAAATGGAGCAAAGCCAAACTCCCTTGACCGTGGGCGTGGTTTTCTATTCGGTATGAATATACTTGCATTTATTTTATAGTTGAAGGGGTATAACGTAAATTCTGAAGGAGCATGAAATATCAAGGATGCTCAAACAGCTTCTTTTGAAGCTTTGAACCGATCTGGCGATTCTCACAATTTTCGAACCGATCCGGCATGGTGGATGGGGTACAACGCATGAAATCATACAATCTCATGATTTAGAGCGCGCGCTTGACAACCTTGGTTGTCATCTATGTCATAGGCAAACAGAAGTGTTGTTAGGAGGTTGAATTTTTCTCTTGTTGGGTGTTTTGTTTTGTTGACTGAGTAGTGAGTTCCCTAGGAGCATTTTGGGGCAGTTGTGGCGTTCATTTTTGTTCCCCTTCTAACCTGTTCGCTTTGGTTTTTTCTGTGGGGTTTTGCCCCAAACAGTTTGTAGTTTCTTTTGGAGGATACCTTATCCACTCTTGTATTTTCTCCTTCATATTTCATGGTACACTGGTACTTCATTTTCTCTTGAGAACACAATAAAACAAAGTCTTTTTTCATACTATAGGTTGAGTTGGCTACATGGATCAAACATGATTGTGTTTTGTCAAGAACCAGTTCTTCATAAACGTTTTTTTAGATATAAGCCCTTTTTAATTATTTCTTTCGCTTGTATTTTTTTTGGTCTTTCAGTGTCTCTAATTATTGTGCTTCTCATCTTGTCATGTAGCCAACCATCTTTTGCTGAATAGTGTCATGTAGCCAACCATCTTTTGCTGAATAGTTGATGCACTCCAATTTCTCTCTAACACATTCATTCATGATCTTGTCTTGTATGTCCACACATCAGCCACACTATAATCTCTGCAACACTTAGATGTTTCGCTTCTGTTTACATTTTATTGTCTTGCACTCAGTACCATAAATTGATTTTTCTTTCCTTTGATCTTGGGTGGCACCTTTGTATCACAACAAATAACACATTTGAATCTTATAAACACATCTCCCCAGTACACAATTTCTAGATGGCAAAATGTTTATGGAGTGAAATTGTATAACTTTGTATACGGGGAATTGGGTTTACCTACCATATGTTAGGAACCCAATAATTGGCTATCCAAAAAGATATCAATATTGATAAGAAAAAGAAAAAAGATATTCCAGAGAAGATACTCTCTGAACACTGGTTTGAAACCAGTCAAAACAATATTTTTCATAAGATACTTTCTAAGGGAATGGAAGTCTATAGTTATAGAATTCCTATACACAAGGAGAGGGCAAAGATCAATGACATCTGGCCTAAAACAGAAAACTAACCGACAGACAACTAACAAACAAACCCAACTAACTAAAATAACTAACTAATTAACTTCTATACCTACTCTTAACTACTTTAATTTCCCTTCATTCTATATCCTAACACCATATAGCTTCTCTGTCAATCTCACTGTGGGTCTTTTCTTATTGTTGTTGTGCAAGTGTGTAGAAAACATCATGAGAGTTTTTTATATAGCCTGCGGTGCAAGTAAATCAATTATAATCAACCACAAATAAAACATAGAGGACTTTCTCTGTGCTATAGAATAGAAAGATAACCTGTGCGTAAGTTTCTTTCTTTTTGTCTGACTGGTTAAAAATATTTGGATTATTCAGTCCATTTAAGGAGAAATTTTCTACTAGTAGATTCTTACCACCAATACTATGGAATTGCAATTTCTTCTCTCCATTGCTTTTTATCTTACTTTGATATGCAAACATGCAACTGTGAACTTGCTTAACTGAACTTTCATACATGCGTAATATGTATTCTAGTCTTTTTAAGCACAGGAAATAAGATCGCTTTCTCCATTAAAATCACGGAAGAATTTATCCTTATGCTGAATTATTGGTTTGATCGTCTGTGAATGACATGAGGATGTGTTTGTTTGAAGTGTTCATAGGCAACAATTTATTTATGTGCATTTTAATTTTCATCTATAAATATAGAATAGAGATAGGGCCTCTCTATGGGAGTTGCAAACATTGTATGAGATTGCATGAGTATAGTGTTCAGCTACCACTTAGTCTCATATTGAGTCACTATGATTTTGACTTTTTGGATGCAAGGAGAAAATAGGATTGTAAAAAAATGAAGAAAAGAGAAAATAGAGAAAACATCAAATCTTCTCTCTGCTGTTTTGGTTGGGATGAAAAATGGGAAGAGGAAGAAGATATGTTGTTTTGATATGCCTTTTACAAATTAGATGGGAGAGAAACAGATATATAAAATGACAGTGAAATTGTCTTCAAATTCGTGTTTTATTTTTTCTTTGGAGAAATTTTGTGTTCCACATCGATCTTTCCATTTTCTCTACTTTCTCTCCATAAACAGGCAATAGAAACTTGTATATTCCCATCTTTCTCTCCCCATCCAACATCCCTCCTTCACATTTTTTATCCAAATTCCAAACAGTGTACGTGGATCGAACAACACATCACTGCTCATTATTGGAGATCAATTTTTAGTTGTGAAAATCCATTTGCGTGAAGGTCTCTAATGTTTTCTTTTGCTGAATACATTGCATTCAAAAGAAGAAGAAAATGTTACTAATTATTATGACTTATTCCACATTGCACAATTGTATTTGCACCAAAGGGTAGTAGAGTCTGGATTGAAAAGCTTTTCTTTTATAATTATACACTTTTCATTGCCTGATGTGTTTTGAGAATCTCTGTAGGAAACAAAATACTATAGAAAAGAATGTAGAACAAGAGTTTTGGGAAGATTTAAAAAATTATGATGTATCTATCACCGCATAATGGATGGATGAAGAGAATGGTCCTTCCCAATTTCTTAAAGTAGTTTTGGAGACCGTGTTCTTTTAGCAATTTCCTCTCTGCCGCTTCTTGAGCACCACCTTAACTGTGTACATCAATCCCATCCCACAACAAGCAACCTCGTCTGATTACTTTTATCAACCTACGTTTTTGTTTAACCAAAATGCTCCTTTCGAAGTCCTATCCTTTTTACATTGAGGGGGTATGTGTCTGGACTGTTGCTTCCCACATTTTTGTTTCGGGATTCGCCTCTTTTTGTCACCCCAGTGTGTTCTTGCATGCGCCTGTGCTTGGCTACATAGCTTGTGGTTAGTTAAAAAGAGGTTTGAATGAAAGTTTAATTAGTGTATGGAAAACTGGGTCGTGGAACTGGAAGTTAATGGAAGAACTTTGCTAATCCAATCTTACAGTAGGATTTTCTAGTTTAATTTTCTTTTTAAACTACTGTTTTACTTTGCAGTAGTAAATTAGTGAACATTTATTACTTTTTAAGACTAAGTGTAGAACTAATAAAACTAATGTGATTAACAACTGCAGGTTGCTTTTAGGACCAAGGTCTTCCACCCAAACATCAATAGTAATGGCAGTATATGTCTCGACATTCTCAAGGAACAGTGGAGCCCAGCACTAACCATATCCAAGGTTTGATATTATCTTGCTTGTTTCTCTTGCCACTTACTCAACATAGATAATGTAATTTCTGAGCTACTGTTTATATATCATGCCTGTCATGAGACAGTTGCCGAGCATTAGCGTTGAAATTTTACATATTAAGGAATGTAGTCTGTAAATTTTGTTTCTATAGATTGCTGTTTAGACCCTCCGAGAAACTAATCCATATATTTTAGGTCCTTTTATCAATTTGCTCATTGCTGACGGACCCCAACCCTGATGATCCACTTGTGCCTGAAATTGCACACATGTACAAGACCGACAGGTCCAAGTACGAAGCCACAGCTCGCAGCTGGACACAGAAGTATGCCATGGGATGATCATGTTTGTCCTAGCTGTTCAATAAAAGCAGTAGTGTCATAATTTATGTAAAAGAGCTACAGATATTTTGAATGAATTTGAAATGCTTTCTTTATTGTTTAGTGGAACTCAAAGCTGGTAAGGGACCCCAGTTATCATTTGTGGATATTTCATTGTAAGACACTTTGTGATTGTGGAAACTGTAATGTTATGCAAATTTTCTTCTGCTTGTTGACCTGATATTCCAATTTCATGACAAAGATACAAAAGTTACATACTGGGTAATTGCTTCTACTTGGTGAACAGATTTGGATTCTGTTGTAGATCTTGGTCGTTAGATGAAATATCAGATGGCGTATTTTGATATATATGTTAAAGTTGACTTTACAAAGTTAGACAAAGTCGTCT
This sequence comes from Trifolium pratense, assembly GCF_020283565.1. NCBI lineage: Eukaryota > Viridiplantae > Streptophyta > Magnoliopsida > Fabales > Fabaceae > Trifolium > Trifolium pratense. The sequence continues at coordinate 34,927,626 of NC_060062.1, read as the reverse complement.
GATCTTTGATCCACAATCAAGATCTGACTGTGCGACTTTGATTTCCATAACTGTCGAGAATCTGGGTTCATAGTATTTTTTGAAAAGAAACCTTGCACATTATGTGTGTGACTAAGTTAGGAGTATAGATTATTGTGTAATTATATTTCATGCCTAAACTTTGGTTCTATGGCATGGACACAGACCGACACGTCGACATGGTAATTATTTAAGAAAATGACATAATTCATTGTAATTATAAGTGTCGGTATGATGTCGGTCATGTGTCCGACGCCGTGACACGTCTAATCCGAAGAGTGTTTGTGCTTGATGGGTTAGTATAAGTTTATAACGACAGTGAGTTCGGTAGGTCACAGCGATTGTGACCTATAATAACCTTTCTTAATGATAACTTTACTTCATGTTCTATATTATATTTTTGTGCTTGAATCTGTAGTTTTTTCTTTCCTGGTATTGCTTGACATGTAGTTATTTCGGAGTATAGAGTAATTATGCTTAATGCTTCTGTTGTATGTTGCAAGTTTTGAGGTAGGTATTGATCTCCAATACAATTTGTCTTTTCAAACATTATTTTATGATGGAGACATTGCAACTACAAGGAAGCATATCATATTAGGAGGAACTGGTTTTTTGTCCTTTGAGTATGTGAATGTGGGGACAGTAAGCAATGGTTCTTGTGTCCTCTATATAGAAAATGAAGGCAATGTTATAGGTATTTTCAATTGTGACTAGTTTCATATTTCAACTTTCTTTTTCCCCAAGGAAAGAAAGTGGTATATCATGTTTGTGTGCTAGAGATTTTTACAAGAGAAAAATTTATATTATTCATACTTTTTTGATTACATCAATGCTATTTTTCTCGAGGACTTCTGATCAAGAATGCCTTACGAATCGTAGTGGACCAATAAAATCTCATTATGGCCAGAAAATGAGAGGTAGTGGATATAAATTTGGTCAAACTTTCACTTGTGGAGTGCTTTAACTTGTTTGTGATCTTGTAATGTGTTTTGTTGCTATATTAAGCATTTTTCCTTTTGGTTGTGGTTGTATTATTTATATCCTTTACCTAGGTTTAGCGGCGCAGCTTGTTGCACGTAGACCTTTCGTTCATGTGTAATTATCTAAAGTATAATGCTAGATACAGCGAAATCACTTTCGTGAACAGGTGGCGAATGACTTGGCAATTTATTGTCCCTTAGATTTCATTTTTTTTCCCTGACCACTTCATCAAAAAAATTATAATAACAAGCACCCTATGTTTTCCGCCCAAGAGCTATTCGCAACCACTTCGTGAAAGATTCTTTCGGCTTACATAGCATTGCTCTTATCTTAATAAGGAAAAAGAAATTCAACATACGTAACTTTTCTCATTTTCATGTTTAATAACAAGGAAAAAAAAAGGTTTTAAAGGTGTTCATCTTCTAATGGATGTATATGATGTTACCTTTGAAATGTAAAGGTTGAAAAGAGATTGATATCACAAAGATATTTTTGTCATTGATAAAATTTGTTCATAAGTAATTTGCAACTAACATTTTTTTTTTCATAAGGTCTATCTTGACTCATGAGTCTCCGAATTTAATTCAACTAAACTTTTAATGGAAAAGCTTATTTTCAGATCGATTTCAGTCGCCGCTATGCCACATCAATCCATTATGGCTCGACCTTCTTCCTTAGTAGCTACGGATTCTCGTACAGCCATATTAGTTAGGAATTACATCAGTACATTAGTTTGACATGATTGTAAGAATAAATCTTCACCCTTGTTTACATCCATTACCCCCATGATTTCCACTAAAGAAGGATATTAAAATGACATCATTTAATTTTTTTGTCAAATAGTTTAATGGTTAGAAAATCCACCTTAAAGTGAAAATGTAGAGTGTCCGATGTTCGAACTCCGGCTCTTGTACATATAGTGTGATGTCATTGTCAACTGAGCTAAGCTCATAAGAACAAGTGACATCATTTTTTAAGATACTACAAAGTTTGATTCTTGTATTTCTTCTCTTAAATCATTCCTAACAAATAGCATTTTTCAAAGCCACTAGGTTTGGTCTAATGATGAGGGATTTATGTAGTATATTATAGGTCCTGAGTTCGATTCTCAGCTGATTGTAAACAAAAAAAATAGCATCTTTCAACTTTTAATTAACCAAAAAAAAAAACAACTTTAAAAGACTTGATATTTGAAGAGATATGTACAAATATAATTTGCCGTGTATTAGGGCCGAATCATGCATGAATTAGAAGAATCTTTTACAATTGGAAGGTTGAGTTGACCTATGAATTTATTTAATTTTAATATGCTACTAGTATAATGCTATGTTATCCATTAGTTAGGGATGCTTGAGAGCACTAATAATGCAACAGGAGTGGGACGTGTTTTTGCTGAGGTCATAGCAAGTTGCTAGAATTTAAGTGAGTGGTTTATTACAAAAGAGATGTGGAACTTGGAGGCCAAGGTAGTAATTAAAATTAAAAATAAAAGTGTAAATAAAAGGTCAGTGTCGCTTGGTGGACAAGCAAAAATAAGCAAAGATTTCGGTCACTCTTGGGCAACGTTTTACTCCTCCCAAAGCACCACATATCATAACACGTGGTTGTTGACCTGCATGCTTATTTTGCCTTTGCTTGCTCCCCAAGGCAAAATCTAATCTAACTGTAATTTACAAATAGGAGAGTACATTCATTGCACGATGTAACATTTTTTTTCGTATGACATTAAGAATTATTAAATAAATATTTCCTCCGGTCCTTAATATAAGAAAACTTCTACTTTTTAAATACATTGAAATATTGATGTATCTAAACCAAATCATAATTTAGATACATCAATATTTTAATGTATCTAAAGAGTGAAAATTTTCTTGTATTAAAGACCGGAGGAAGTAAATAATATAAGGATATTTTGAGAAAAGTAACCTTAAACATAGTAGAGTTAATCGAATTTTGTTATATTTTAGACATAAGACATGATTATTTTTGTTGTTTATATTTGATGTGTAGTAGTATACATAGGTCATGCCAACTAGTATTTTTGGAAGGAACTAAAAACGAAAAAAATTATTTTGAGAAAAACATTTTCTATATTTCAAAAAAATAGATTACACAAATGATCTCTTAAAAAAAAAAAACACACAGAAATCCAAATGAATTAATTGCATGTGGTTGCACAATCATGTTGTTGACTATATAAATGACAATTCAAACTTCAGACTAAAAAAGTTAGAATATGTGTCATGAAGTTAAAATATGGTTGAGATGTAAAATGTCTCGGTGTTTTGGACTAATAGACTAAATTTCCAAAGTTAGGAAACCATTTAAGTTGCAACTTGCAAGGTTATGCTGTACTCTCTCCGTGTCCGTGTTATAATAGATGTTTTATTTTTCAAAATCTTTTTACATTTTATAAAAAATTAATAGTGTTAATTTCAATAATAAAATTAGTTTGTTTATTAATATTCATTCCCTCCGAACATAAATATAAGAAAAAATAATCGTTTACACGGTGTTTAAGAAATTTAGTTAAATATAGTTAATTTTCTTGATTTAATGCAAAAATGAATTAAGTTTACTATATTACCTTTTGAAAAGTGATTTATGTTTTGAAAATCACATAAACTTTTGAAAAAACTAAATGATTAAATAAGAGTATATTAGGAATAGTAGTATTAATTAATTTAAAAGTAGTTGATTTTTACTTATATTTTGTGTCCAAAATATAAAGTGTTTTTTCTTATATTTGTGTCCAGAGGAAGTAGGTTCTTATTAATGATAGTTAGTGAAGTAATTTGATGGGTTAAAATACAACAAATAGTGAATGAAAGAAGCTAGAGTTTAACATTATAGTGAACTGGGAGTAATATTTGAATCTCAGCGGAAATATTCATGTTTAATGTTCAATAAGTCATTGTAAAACTAAATTTAGTGTATATTGACATTTTTAAGAGTCGGATTGTTGTCTTTTCTGGTAGTCTGGAAGCTGATGAGTATCTTTTTAAGAATGAAATTAAAAATGAACCTCCATTAGGTGATGTATGTTTTGGTATTTTCATTGGTGTTCTGCTTATATACAATGTATTTATTTTTGTAGCCCCTCTTTTACAGGTATCTTTTCGTCTTGTGCAAAAATTAATTATTAATAATAATATTTATCGTTAAAAAAAAGACAAAATATAGATGAAAACTAACTTTTCCATATCATATTTAATGATAATTTTCAGAAAAAAAAACACTTGAAGTAAGTAAAAAATAAAAACTCTCTTTTTTTTCATCATATTTTAGTAACAAAGTTGAATTTTTTCAACATATCAATATTAAATTTCGGTAATCTAAAATATTTCATTTATTCATCTTAAAAGTAAAATTTTAATGGTTAAATTAGTATAAAAAATGTTGATTTTATTAGTGTGAGAAATCAATTTTGAAAGTGTAATTGCTTGTTCAAAAAAAATTTTGAAAGTGTAATTGATACTCTTCTTCCGACAATTTTTGTTACTGAAAAGAGAGGTATATGCAGGCAAGCAGTCTCTGAAGATGCAGAGAGTGGTTACAGCAATATAAGCAGTGTCATACTATTGATTTGGACTATTCAATTGTATAGTGTCGTTGTTGGTTATACTTATACTTATACTAGTTACTCCTGCTCTTTCCTTTCGTTTTGTACTGGTACAATATTTTTGTTTTTATTTTCTTTCTCTATTTCATATTGGACCACAAACAATAACAATGGAGTACAGTGAAAATACTCGAAGGCCACGCCAAAAATTGCTCATTTTCAACGCTGTGTTCCTGGGGATTCTTGAGATTAGCAACGCTTTTTTCCACTTTAACAATTTGTTGAGGTCCTTATTTCTACGTGGCTTTAGCTTGACCACCGTGTAAAGTTACTATGCTCTCCTTTATCAATGGAGTATTGAAGGAAATCATCAACTCCAAATACTTCCTCTCCGACCTCGTGTATATATATATTACAAAAGACATTTTTTTTTAATGAATTTAAAAATGTAATTTTTGTTTATATATGAGGTCGGAGGTATTGAGTTAGTAATTCAAATGTTAGTTTGTTAGTTTGTTAGCTTGTTTGTAAAGTTAGTTAAGAGTTTGTGAGTAACTACTCTACTATAGTTAGTTAGTTAGAACTATGGTTACTTGCTAGTGAAGCTAGTATAAAAGCATTGTACGTAACCATTCTTCATTAATGCCAATTACTTCTCTTTTACTCTAAACTCTTCTATCTCAATTCAATCTCAATACAAACTATTTCTCTAACAAATTGGTATCTAGAGCCCTAAAGATTCAATCTTGCTGCAAAATCAAAATTGAATCATGATGAATCCTAACAATGTTCCATCGCAATTACCAAAATTGAAAGGAGACAATTGGGATCGGTGGAATATTCAGATGCAAGCAATCTTTGGATTTCAAGAAGTGCTTGAAATCATTCAACAAGGTTATGCAGTGGTTGGTGATGAAGGGACTGCAGCTCAGAGAACAGTATATGCAGCCAACAAGAAGAAAGATTGCAAAGCAATCTATCTGATTCATCAAAGTGTTGATGAGGTGAACTTTGACAAGATTTCAACCTGCACAACTGCAAAACAAGCCTGGGATACATTGGAAAGATGCCATACAGGTGATGCAAAAGTGAAGAAAGTGAAGCTTCAAGCATTGAGAAAGCAGTATGAACATGTGGAGATGGAAGAAACAGAAAAGATTGAAGATTTCTTCAACAGAGTAAGAAATATCACAAACTCAATGTCCCTTAATGGAGAAGTAATTACTGATCAACAATTCTGTGAAAAGATCCTCAGATCTTTGCCCTCAAGGTTTGATTACATAGTCTGTACAGTAGAAGAAACCAAAGATCTAGCAACAATGACTCCAGCAGAATTAATGAGCACTCTACAAGCAAGAGAATTGAGACTCAGTACAAGAAATGAAGAGAAAGGTACAGATCAAGCCTTATTTGCAAATTCAAAAAAGAAGCATGGTGCTGGTAAGAACAATTGGCAGAAGAATAAAAAGAAAGAAGGCTTTGAAAATTCCAAAGGAAGTGACAAAACTGAATCCTCACACAAAGGAGGAGGAGGTTCTGGCAATTCAAAAAATCCAAAGAAATATAGCAAGAAAGATGTTGAATGCTATAACTGTGGAAAGCATGGCCATTATGCAGATGAGTGCTGGTTTGCTAAAGGCAACAAAGGAAAGGGCAAGAAGAAATACAATGATGCAGCCAATGCAGTAGAAGAGGAGGAAAAATCATCTTCAGATGAAGAAGATGATGTAAAGCTCATGATGGCTACATTGAATGAGATTAGTGACAACACATCAAACACTGATTACTAGTTTCTTGACACTGGTTGCTCAAATCACATGACCAGTCACAAAGATTGGCTAATTGAAATTGATGCCTCAAGAAAGAGCAAAGTGAGGTTTGCAGATGATAGAACATTGCAAGCAGAAGGAATAGGGAAATTAGTGATCAACAGAGATGATGGAAAGCATGTAATCATGGAAGATGTGCTCTATGTGCCAGGTATGAAAAGCAATCTCTTAAGCCTAGGCCAGTTAATCCAGAAAGGCTTTGCAGTAACAATGAAGAACAATTCATTAGCCTTGTTTGATGCAAAGAAAAATCTGATATTGAAAACACCTCGGTCAAAGAACAGAACTTTTCAAATCAACATGACAACTGCAAAAGTCATGTGCCTAAGTGCAGTAGAAGCAGATGACAAAAACTGGATATGACATGCTAGATATGGTCACTTGAACTTCAAGAGCTTGAGGGAATTAGGCACAAATCACATGGTTACTGGCTTACCAATTATCAAAGTCCCTGATAATGTGTGCAAAGTGTGTATGATGGGTAAGCAAACCAGGAACTCATTCAAATCAGAAGTTGCTTCAAGAGCAAGGCAACAGTTAGAAGTGATATATTCTGATGTATGTGGACCATTTGAAGTACCATCACTTGGAGGTAACAAGTATTTCATTTCTTTTATTGACGAATTCAGTAGAATGATGTGGATTTACTTAATCAAAGCAAAGAATGAGTCATTTGATGTATTCAAAAGATTTAAGAAGAAAGTTGAAAAAGAGAGTGAAAAATCCATTAAATCCTAAGGACTGATGGTGGAGGAGAGTACACATCAAATGAATTCAAACAATTTCTTGTTGATCAAGGAATTGAGCATGAAGTGACTGCACCATATACCCCTCAACATAATGGTCTAGCTAAAAGAAGAAACAGAACAGTGATGAATATGGTTAGAAGTATGTTGAAAGAAAAATCTCTGCCAAGCAATCTTTGGGGTGAAGCAGTCAACACTGCTGTGTACATTTTGAATAAATGTCCAACAAAGAAGCTAAACAACATTGTGCCTGAGGAAAAATGGAGTGGAAAGAAACCAAAAGTGAGTCATTTAAGAGTTTTTGGCTCAATATGCTACAGCCACATTCCTGACCAGAAAAGAACAAAGCTGCAAGACAAGAGCAGACAAATGATACTTGTTGGCTACCATCCCAGTGGAGCATATAAACTATATGATCCAATTAGAGAGAAAGTTGAACTTGGAAGGGATGTGAAAGTGTGTGAACTTGAAAACTGGGACTGGAAGGGCAAATGTGTTGACAAAAGTGCCAACACCATTCCACTCATCACTAGTCAAGAAGAATATGATGTAGAGAACATCACTGCAAACACTGAAGCAAGCACAAGCTCAAATAGTATTGCAGATGGTTCAAAGAGAACCAGAGTTCCATCAACAAGACTGCAAGGTTTTGAAACCTACAGAGATGATGTGATTGATATAGAAGGAGATTTAGTACATTTTGCATTATTTGTAGATACTGAACCAGTTAGCTTTGAAGAACCAATAGTAAGTAATGTCTGGAAGCAAGCCTTGATTGATGAAATTAAAGCAATTGAAAGAAACAACACATGGTGCTTGACTGACTTACCAACAAATAAGCAACAAATAGCAATGAAATGGGTGTTTAAAGTCAAACTAGACTCTAATGGTTCAGTTACAAAGCATAAGGCCAGGTTAGTAGCAAAATGATTTTTGCAGAAAGCTGGCTTGGACTATCATGAAGTTGATGCACCAGTTGCTAGAATTGAGACAATTAGACTAGTAGTAGCAATTGCAAGTGTGAAGAATTGGTCATTGTCTCAGATGGATGTAAAATCAGCATTCCTCAATGGACCCCTTGATGAGGAGGTATATGTATCTCAACCACCAGGTTTTATAAAAGAAGGAAAGGAAGGAATGGTGTATAAACTGAATAAGGCTCTATATGGATTAAAACAGGCTCCAAGAGCATGGAATAAAAGGATTGATGGATTCTTAATACAATCTGGTTTCAAGAAAAGTGTAGTTGAACATGGAGTATATGTGAAGCATAACTCAAGCACATCAAAAATCTTAATCATCTGTCTTTATGTTGATGATCTCCTTGTTACTGGTAATGATACTAGTGACATAGCTACATTCAAAGAACTAATGCACTCTGAGTTTGAAATGCACTCTGAGTTTGAAATGACAGATATGGGAAAACTGAACTACTTCCTAGGATTGCAATTTGAAGCAACTAGTAAAGGTATCTTGATGCATCAGAAGAAATATATGAAAGAACTACTGCTAAAATTCAACATGCTTGAATGCAATCCTGTAGTGACACCAATAGAAGTAAATTCAAAATTGGATTTGGATGATAATGGTGAAACTGTGAATGAAACTCTCTATAAGCAGATGGTTGGATCACTCAGATACTTATGCAATAGCAGACCAGATCTAGCTTTTGTAGTTGGAGCTGTGAGTAGATTTGTAAACTCTCCAAAGAAATCTCACATGATAGCAGTAAAGAAAATCATGAGATATGTCAAAGGAACAATGGACTATGGCATATTACTTCCAAATACTCTCAGCAATGCAGTGAATAGATTGGAAGGATTCTCAGACTCTGACTGGTGTGGTGATCATGTTGATAGAAGAAGCACAACAGGTTACATTTTCAAATTCTTAGATGCTCCAATCTCATGGTGCTCTAAGAAACAGCCAGTCATTGCTCTCTCATCTTGTGAGGCTGAATACATAGCATGTGCCTTTGCTGCTTGTCAAGGCATTTGGCTTGAATCTCTGCTAAAAGACATCAAAATTGAGCTGACTGAACCAATGCAGCTACTAGTAGATAACAAGTCAGCTATCAACTTGGCCAGAAATCCCATCTCTCATGGAAGAAGCAAACATATTGAAACAAGATTTCACTTCATCAGAGATCAAGTCAACAAGGGAAAGATTGTGCTATCTCATTGCCCTACTGATGAACAACAGGCTGATATCTTAACAAAGGGATTGAAGCATGACAGGTTCATTGGACTAAGGAACAAGCTTGGTGTAAAGAGTTTGGAACATTTGAATTAAGGAGGTGTATTGAGTTAGTAATTCAAATGTTAGTTTGTTAGTTTGTTAGCTTGTTTGTAAAGTTAGTTAAGAGTTTGTGAGTAACTACTCTACTATAGTTAGTTAGTTAGAACTATGGTTACTTGCTAGTGAAGCTAGTATAAAAGCATTGTACATAACCATTCTTCATTAATGTCAATTACTTCTCTTTTACTCTAAACTCTTCTATCTCAATTCAATCCCAATACAAACTATTTCTCTAACAGGAGGGAGTCCTCGTTTCTCTTAATCAACATTTTGTCACTTGAAATAGGGGTTTCTTGGTTTGGTATTGTATTTATAGATGGTTAGGGAGAGAGTTTGTTCTCCTCAGAATGCATCTAGAGATGATTGTTGTGTGGTCTATCTAAACCTCTCAGAATGAGTGTATTTGTGATTCAACCGTAATTATTGATCTTATTCTTAAGGGTTGTCCTAACAATCACTCTTGTGTTTTTATTGTTTTCCTCATCAATCGCCTTAAGATGCATGAATGAGAGATATATATACTTCTAACATATTTATAAGCTGGAAAATCATGTTGTCAACTGGCTTGCGAGTCTTTAGATTTACCTACACGTATTCATGTTATTAACAATACTCCGCCAGGATGCTTTAACCTTTTATGGCAGGCTAGTGTTGGAATTTATTTTAATCGTATAGTTCGGATTAAATTTGGCCTAACAGTCGTGTATAAAAAAAACATAAATAATTTAAAACATGTATTCTTGTCTTTATTTTAAATAAGTTTAGTGGAATATATAAAATTAATCTTTATTGGTTTTTTTTTTTTACAAAGAAAACATGATTGAAAATAAATTAAATGTTTTTTGCATTTATTTTTATAGTAATTAGTAAAACAATTTTTAAAAAAGATAAAAATAATTTTTTTACTTATAGTTTAAAAATAAAAAAATAAATTCTTCTTACATAAATTGAAACGGACTTTAAAAAAAAAATGTTGGAACGAAAAAGTCTATCTTACAAGCAGAATTTACAATACGTTGATTTCACACATTTTTTAAAAAAAAATTCTTAAACAATTATTATTTAAAATATTTAAAAAGTATCTCAACATTTCCTTAAAAATGAAATGATGATTTCAAAGAAGGTGGTGATATAATCAATGAGTTTTTTAGGCAGTAAAAGTAAAAGAGCTAATTGCAATTGGCAAAAATGCAATAAAATGGGAGTAGGAATATGAATACAAGTGGTATGTTCACACTTCACAGACACACAAAAGAGTGAGAGAAAACGGACACATGGATGAGGGGGAAAACGTGGGTTGAGACACGTCAAACAAGTAGCAGCAACAAACGCTAACTCCCGACAACGACACATACACTCACCACTGACTAGTCACACTACCCTTCCTTCCTTCCACTCACACACACCATTTTCCCTCCATTTTCTTCTCTAATAAAAAAACATTTTTTTTACATTTTTTTACATCATACAAATAGGGACAAATCCCGTGCTCTATAAATACCCTTTACTCTTCACTCCTCATTCTCGTTTTCTTCTCCGTTTCTCTCCAACATATCTCTCTCTCTCTCCTCTCTCTCTCTCTCTCTTCCCGCCAATTCCTTCTCTCACTCACGCTCACCCCGTGTAAAAATCTAGAGTGAGATTTGCAACGCATCCAAAGTTGCCTATATTCTAACTTTTTCTCTCTTTTATTGGAATATATATATCTTGAGACCAAAAGCAAAAGTTTTCATTTTACTTTTGCTTCCTATTAGTATTACTACTAGTTAGTACCCATATTTTCTTGGCAATTTCTTTCACTACAAACTCCCCAAACCTCTTAATTCCTTCAGAATATCTTCTTCCCCACTAGATCCACTTTTCCATCTCAACCTTCCACTCCTAAATATTAAGCATCTCCTTCCCCAAAATATTTCTATCTACACCTCCAGCACATTTCTTTCTACACCCCCCCCCCCCCCTCAAAAACCTTACTTTTTTAAGCTTTAAAAACCAACCTTGTTCCTCTTCCTCTTCTTTGATGCAAACAAAAACTCTTTCTTTTTACTCTCTCACTTCACTCAAACAACCTTAACACCCACAAAAACCTTAAAACCCACAAAAAATCTTTCTTTTTCCTCTCTCTACCATGTCTCTACAGAAGCTCAAGCAACTGAAGCTTGAAACACCAAGTTCAGTTTTTGAAGATGACCCATCAATCAAAAGAAAGAGAAAACCCAAAAAAAAGCTTCTTCGTATCATAATCACCGACCATGATGCCACTGATTCTTCCGATGAAGAGAGAGAGAAAAACAACCAAAACAGAACAGAGAGAAAAGGGAAGAGAGAAATCTTTGAAATTAACATGCCCCTTCCCGTACTAGATTCTTCTTTCTCATTTTCTTCTCGTTCATCTTCTTGTTCATCGGAGAAAACCCACAAAAAGCGAAACAGAGTCAAGAAAACACCACCAACCCCCGCCGTCACGCTCCACCACAACAAGTACCGCGGTGTAAGACAGCGGCCGTGGGGAAAATGGGCTGCTGAGATCCGTGACCCGATCCGCCGGAAACGTGTCTGGCTTGGAACATTTGTAACGGCGGAGGAAGCCGCCGCTGAATATGACAGAGTAGCGTTGTTGTTAAGAGGTCCTGACGCCATTACCAACTTTCCGGTAACTCCAACGGAAGCACAAACTGAAGTACCGCTGCCAGAAAACTCCGGTGGGATTAACGGCGGTGCTGGTTACTCCGACGTTTTGGCTTCTCCGACGTCTGTTTTAACTTACTGTGACTCGACGCCGTTTGACGGTTTCCGTTACTGTAACGTGGATGCTTTTGGGTTTAACATCGACGCACCGATAAGTTTGCCGGACGTTAACGTTACGCTGACGTGTCATCAGAAATTGGAGAAAGAAGAAGCGTTTGAAGAGTTTGATCTTGACGAGTTTATGACGTGGCCGTTCTGAAAATGTTGAGGGCTTATTTGTCTTTTTGAGAAAAAAACAAGGACTGTTTGGTAATTATGCTGTTTTGTTGCTGCTGGTTGTATAATTCCGAAGATGCCCTTGGTTGAGCTGAAGTTTGAAGTTTTGTCTTGCTCATTGGAAGAGTGTAGAGAATATTAATTAGAGAATGAATATGTGTGAATTTAATTTGTAATTATCTATTAAATTATTATTATTAGTGAAAAATATTAGTAGTAAAAGAATGATTGTCAAAACTAATGAGTGAGATTGAAAGGAAAAAATTATCAAAGTGAGGACTATTGTAATTTCAATTTTCAAACATTAGAGTTGACAAGTATATAAGAAATATAAATGCTATATGCAGTAGTATATATATTAAGAAATTTTGGTGTTACGGACTCCTTTTCTTCATAGCCGTCGCCCCCACCTTAACTTAGTTTTTTTTCTTCTTGATCTATCAAGGAGAGGTGGTTTTAGGGTCAATTTTTGACCCAAAATCACCCCTCAATTGTTTTTCTTCTTTATTTAAATAAGTGATCTTCACATTGATCAAGTTTTTCTTTTGTGTGATTTCACCGTTTGAGTGTGGCGTTGTGTTGTTCGTCGTCTTGTGCGACGTTTTTGTTGTCCCGTATTGTGCGGTGTTCATTTGATTTCTATTGAAAAGATCGGTTTCAGTCAATTACAGCTTCAACCAATGATTTGGGCTTCAACGCTGCAGATCCGGAGGCATGGATACTTTGGTGACTTTAACTTTATCATATTATCATATTATTTGTTGTAGGCATTTTGCCGTTGTATGCTATTAACTCGGATGCTGTGAGTTTTGTTCGCAGATTCATCCTTTACGTTTTTAGCGATGTTGATTATGTGGTTGTATTTGATGTAATCTATCAATTTGAATGAATGAATATCATTTTGTTATTGTTAAAAAAAAAAAAAAAAGAAATTTTGGTGTTGTCTAAGTAATAGTTTAATGTGAGACAAGTAGTCAAGTTGGTTGTGAAAATTTCAAAATTTGTCTCTATATTTCTATATTCAGACATGAATTATTTATTTCTGTTACTTTTTTATTCTATTTTGGTTCTTTTATTTATTTTTAAAAAAATTATGTTAGTTGATATCTTGCTTTGGATCATTTTATTTTATTGAATAAAGCTTTGTGTATTATTTATTCTTTAATTGCATGCGCAAATCAAATTGTTAGAGGATGACCCATTTGGGGATTATAAAAACTTAAAATCGTTTTGTAAAAAAAAAATAATTAAACATTTCAATCTTTGTACATTTTTTTTTTGAGTTTATTGTTACGACAATTCTTTTTCTTTTAGCAGGCTAGAACAATATTTTTTGTTAGTGGGATTCTATGAATACTTCAAATGTACGGCATCATCCTGTCTGGCCAAAGAAAAAACAACCTAAAATTCTTTGTTTTGAGAAACAATGATTGACTGTTTGACTTTGAGTGAAATGCAAAAGATATCATAAGTTATAAATTTGACTTTTTAGATTTACGAAGAGAGTAATTTATCTAGTCTATATCATTTTTAGATATTTTTTTCATTGAATTTAAAAAGTTAAATTTTATATGAAATTAGAAGGAGTATTGTTTTTGATTTTATGGTAAGAAGATTTTGAGTTACTTGTTTCTTAAAATTGTTTTTGACTAAATTTGAATTGAAGGTAGTAAAATAACTTATTTTAAGATATATTTATATAAAAAAGAGTTGAACAAAAATTTTAATTATAAAAATCAATTTTTGAATGATAATCAATTAAAATTTTTAGTTTAGAGTAACATAATCAATTATGCTTAAGAAAAGACAATAGGTGACACGGTGGTCAGCAAAATAGAGAAAACGCAACATCAGGTGAATGATGAAATCATGAAAACGTGAAATTTCTTTTCTTCTTCATTTTAGATTTGTTTATTTCTCCTTTTCTCTATTGATTATGTTTCTTTTGTATTTATTGAATGGGAGGATAGTGAAATTATTGAAGCACGATGGGAAAAAATTGATTTTTCTTGTTTCTCCTTTTTTTTTTATTATTTTGTATTATACTGATAAAATTGCAAAATGTCCTAACAATGAATATGCATGACTCGATTTCTTGGCTTTGGATGCTAGATCAATTTGTTAGTGGTGAATTTTTGAAACTTATATCGTTGAGATGACAACATATATTAGTTGTTTCTTGTGTGTGTAACATATGGTTATGTTCCGCCACAAAATCAGATGAACCATCCAATTTTCACTCATATTCTTAAGACTTATCCTTGCTTGACTATTTGTTCTCGTCTCTTGTCTTGGCTTGATTGTTTTAAAATCTCGTTAAGTTTGTTTGATTTTCGTAAGCCTTCTTTGCAACACACGAATCTGCAAGAAGTAGCTAAGCCTCAGCCGTCCTTGCTTTTGTGGATGTATTGTTTTCTCACTCCAACCCCAATTCTTCCCCAATAATCAATCCAAAACTTCCAAGCACCATTAATGTTATAAAAAAGCATTCCCTTTTTTGGCATCCAATCTTCTTACATATTGTATAAATAATCCTACATTTTTCAAAAACAAGATAAATGTTATGAATAATAATATGTAATGAATGTCCATTATTGTGTAGGTTTTCTTGTCCCCTAAATGTGTTCTATAAATAGGACCCCTTTATTACAATGTAATGCACACCTTGAAGAGAATATACAAACTCTAATCTTTCTCTCTTCTCTCCTTCATCTCTATTCTTCTATATTCTTAGTTATGTTTAGATTAGTTTCATAACACGTTATCAGCACGATAGTCTCTCCTCTTTCAAGAAAGGTATAACAACCATGGGAAGTGATAATTTTATTTTCTGTATGATTTTTTATTCTATTTTTTATCGGATCATTTTATTCCTTCTCGTTTTTTTATATTGATTCACAGCCTACGATCCAGAAGTATCGTGATAAATTTTTTTAAATATGAATTCTGAAGATTCATAGTTTGACAAAATTTTAAAATATGAATCCTCCGATCCAGAAGTATCGTTGTGAAATTTTTGAATTATGAATCCTGAAGATTCATAGTGTGATGAACTTTTAAAATATGAATCCTGAAGATTCATAAGCCTCAATTTCTAGAAGTACCGCAAAATATTTTTAAAATATGAATCCTGAAGATTCATAGATATAAGAATGAATCCCGAAGATTTATAGATATAAGTAAAATGAATTGGATAAATAACTGATTTGATCTTATTATTCATTTAGTATTCCAAAAGAATTCAATATCTATATGCATCCCTGAAGGATTGCACCAATATATTTCTCATACTTTATAGTATATATTATACAGTTCCTGAAGAACTCAATGTTATATATGCATCCCTGAAGGATTGCATAAAGAATTATTTTTACATTATAACGATATTATATCTTGAAGAACTTAAAAATAAATAATCTAATTATTTTCTATATATGCATCCCTAAAGGATTGCTTAAAGAATAATTTTTACAATATAACGATATTATATAGTTCCTGAAGAACTTAAAAAAATCATGGAATATTAACTCATATGTATTGTGATAGTTTTAAATTACTACAAGCGTATTTTATCTCTTTGCTTATACATAGAATTATATATAGAATTTTATGAAAATGAGATAAGAAGAACATGTGGTATAATTTGTTAGTCCCTAAAGAACTAAACCCTTTTTACGTTCTTATTTTAATTCAAATAAAGAGTGAATGTAAATACATTTACTATTTTGTAACCTCTTGGATCATATGATTTCATATGAAGATTACATTTATGAAAATATGAAGATTTTGTAACCTCTTGATTTTACCCTTTTATGTTCTTATTAAAATACATTTACTATTTTGAAACCTCTTGGATCATGTATGAAAACATTTTCATCACTTTTAAGAGAATTAATTCCATTTTTTTGTACATTAATTCCAATTTTTTGTTTGATAATATATCTTTAATTCTTTATTCTTTATTTTATTTTTACATGTACAATTATATATAGTCTTATGAATTCTAGAAGAATTCAACATTCAAGCATCCCTGAAGGATTGCTTAAATAATGATTTTTCTTGATCATTGTTTGTGAAAATTATTTGTGATATAGTAGTTCCCGAAGAACTAAAGAAAAAAAAAAGAAAAAACCTTAATATTGAAGTATCTTTGAAGAATTGCTCAAAGAAAGAAGTTTGATATCAATGTTTGAAGATTTCAGACACAACTCTTGGAGAAGTATAAATTTAATACCGAACATCCTTATGAAGATCATTTGTGATATAGTTCTTGAAGAACTACATCACAAAGAATATGGAATTAATATTAACGCATTATGGATGGATTGCTCCAAGATTATGGATTTCCTTAACTATTGTTAATGAAAAAAATTATTTGTATAGTTCTTGAAGAACTTAAAATCCAATATTAAAGCATTCTTGTAGTATCGCTCAATGAAAAATTGTAAAAATTGTGAATTTCTCTGGCCATTCTAAAAAGAGATTTGTTATTGAGTTCCTGAAGAACTAAATTCTTACGGCAGATTATGATCTATTTGATCTTGGTATAAGATGGACCAAAATTAAAGGAAATTAATAGAAGAATTGTTTATGTCTCTCGAATATGCTCCTGAAGTAGCAACTTTGAAAATATAATTTCAAGAATATTTTGTATATCAATTGTAGCACATACATTGGATGAATATTATTGATATATTTAGCTCATGATTGAATGCATGGTTCATACGTTTTTTTTTCCCCTCTCATAATAAAGATTATTCTCTTCAAATATAAATTGGTTTTAATTATTCGGTTACTTATTTAAATCAATTTATTGATTTTAATTTTAAAAATATTTTAATTGTTACTATCTTCTAATTTATTTATTTTATTTTGGTTACAATCTTCTAATTTCTAATTCTGCTAAAATCCACATAAACATTATTCTGTTATACTTTATTTTTACTCTTTTAATTCTCAAACAAATAAATTATTACTATTTTTTATTATGTTCTACCGAAAAGAATTTTTTTTGCTGAAACATATTTTTGTTAGCATGAAAGTATATATCTATATTACTATTCATAAAAAAAATAAAAAATTGGAAGGAATTAAATCCTATGTTTTATAGTACAAAAATTATTGAAGTTCCAGAAGAGCAAATACATTGTTATATCGAGAAACAAAGTTACACTTTGCTAATGTATTGTATATTTTAAAGTCTTAAAGAAATTTAGTATATATGCTTGGAGGATATTCACATAAATAAATATCATATTGAAACAAGTAATGGAGGAGATCTTGTATCTCTATATTACGAGACACATTATCAATTTTTGTCTCTAGTTTGGGGCATACTTATAGTATTAGTGCAACTCAAGCACATATATGTTTAAGTAAACCAGAAGTTTACAATTTAAATCATATTAAGTTTGTAATTGACAAGATCGGATGGGTCATCCCGAATCTATTATGATGTGAAATATAAAATAATTTTATATGAATTGAAGGGCCTGAAGTTTCTTCAATCTAATAATTTTATGTGTTACTAGTTCCCGAAGGAAGTTGATAAATTAAGTAAATGATCATCTTTTATTTTTTAGAATATATATAAGGTGATATTTGTAAATCAATTCACCGATCACGTGGACCAATTCGATTCCTAAAATTTTAATTGATGCATCAACTAAATGGTCACATGTATGTTTGTTATAAACTCACAACCAGAAGTTTGTGAGATTATTTTTAAGAAGCTCATTTTATATATATTATTCTAGAAAGTATTTGATAAGTATCATATGTTAATTGAAATTTATACTGAACATTTTGTAGAATATGTTCATACAAACAAAAATAATGGACTTGAAGATCCATTCTTTAGAGGTCTAAAGTTAATTACACGACCGATACTTTTTTTTTTGAAGAAGCTAAATTAGCCCACCCAAATTGGCGCCAGAGAGAATCGAACCTCAGACCTCAAGAGGAGCATACTCTCAGGTCCCAAGCCAATACCAATGCACCAACCCAAATGAGTTCACGACCGATACTTATGAGATCGTAACTTCTAAGTTATAGTTGGGAACACTCAAACATGTATGTTGAGATATTAAATAGCATCATGCCAACAAATTATTATATACATAAGCTCTCCCCTAATTTATTTGAATTTTGGTTTATAAACCTAATTTCCCATATATAAACATTTTTGGATGTGTTGGGTACGTCTCAATTGCTCCAATATAATGCATTTAAATGACTCGTAAAAGAATATTGGGAAAATATTTGATATAACTCTTCATCCCTTATAAATTATATCGAGCCAATAAGGGACTTGTTTATAGCCTAGAAGGCTAATTTTCAAGTGATGAATTAGTTTTCCCAATATTAGGGGGAAGGAATAAGCAGCTAAAAAATATGAACCAGAAGTTCAAATGAATCACTTGAAATAAATTATTATTATTATCTCATCTTGATCCTCATATAAAATAGCTTGAACCAAATGTTCAAAAGATAACTCATTTGCAAAGTTTATGAAATCAATCAATAGCTGCTAATGCTCCGATAAAAATAAATGTCCCTGTCGGACAATCTAATATTGCAAATGATTCTTAACCACGCTTGAAGCATGGTAAGAAAATCGGTTTCAAGGATAAATTCCTCAAATAAGATAAGGAGCTAAAAAGAAAGATGACTCAAGGGAGGATATGAAAAATTTTGAAAAAATTATTTGACATAATTAATTTTTCAGTTCCAGAAGAACTCATCAGGTACCTGTAATTTATTAAAACAAAGAGATCTCAATAAATTATGTCATGAATAAAATACGATGAAACCGAGATGAAGTCAACGTTGACACTATTTTTGCACATAATAAAGCGCTATATGTGATAAATGACAATGAGGATCATGGATCAAAGTCTATTAAAGATTATAGACAATGAAATTATTGACTAAATAGGTAGATGCGGTTGATACAATATTAAACTAGCTTTGCAAAGCAAAAGGTTGTTGGACGAGCAGTCCGTACACCTGAAGATGAAAATAACTAGTACAAATTAGTTTTCGCGCGAAAAGAAAATGATAAACGTCTACCATTAATTTTCAAGAGGCGTATTCACCTGAAGTGAATTCAATACTTCTTTATAATTGATTAAGTTTTGTAGTACATGAAATGCTCGATTTATTTGAAAGATGTGTTACAACGTGTTTGAACGGCTCATTAGATAATGATTATGTGAAAATTCCTGAAGGATTTAATTTTCGCGAGACATGTAAAATAGACTATTGAATAGATGATTTAATAAAAATGAATAAGTCCTTTTGTCTCTCAAACAGTTTTGATGCATGTGAATATTTCCAAATGAGGAATATGAGAAGGACATCATTTATCCATTTTTAAGAAAATATTTGAAAATGAATTTGTTATATTTGAGGCTTATATCGATGATAAAAAATATCATTAAGACTCCTGAAGAGCTTATGAGATATTGTCATTTTTCTTACAAAATAAGTAATTGAAGAATGCTTCGTGAATCATGAATCTTATAGAAAACATGATTCTATATGAAATTGTTGTAAGTTCCTCAATAGTGAATTACTAATCGGTCCTGAAGTACCATATATCAAATGCTAATATATTTGTTGAGAAATATCATTTGTTGTAAATATTATCAGAACTCCTGAATAGCTTCTGAAATTTGTAGATTAAAGAAATATCTGGATGCGCAAAATTTATTTGGAATTGCAAATTTATAATTTGAATAAAATTTTGTGCCTCAATAAAATGATATTTGACATTGACAAATCTAATTTGTTGTGTACTAAAATGGATGCGATGTCATTTGATGTGTCAAGCCTCAAGACAATGATGAAAATATGATATCTTAATTCAATTGTGGACACTAATATATTTTACTCGTTATACATGTAGTATTTTATTTTAGTCTTTTCAACCAACACAAATAGTGGAACAAAGTCAAGCATATTATTTACCTTAAAGAAACAACAATATCATCCAATCATATGAAGATTTTAGCACTACATCAAGCAAGTTGAGAATGCACTTTTGTCGAGGCCCGAGGCCTGTAATTCAACGCATACAAGAAACCTGTTGTTTTTATTACAAAAGGATGGTTCCCGCAACAATTCAATATGAAGATAACATAAGAAGCACTGCTAACTTGGAGAAGAGTATAATAAAGAAAATATGTCAAATCTTTCTACAAAATCAACTTCAAGCAAATCTTTTGAGGAACTAGCACCGAAGATTATTTGGTTTTTTCATCTCATATATAACTATTTTTATGAGGGGGAGACATAAATATATATGTTCTGCACTCTTTTTCCCTTCACCGTGGTTTTGTCCCACTGGATTTTCCTGGTAAGGTTTTTAACGAGGCAGTTCACATATAAAGGATGATATGTACTCTTTTTCCTTCACTAGGATTTTTTTTTCCTAATGGTTTTTTCTCTAGTAAGGTTTTAACGAGGCATATCCTTGATGGACATTCAAGGGGGAGTGTTATGAATAATAATATGTAATGAATGTCCATTTTTGTGTAGGTTTTCTTGTCCCCTAAATGTGTTCTATAAATAGGACATCTTTATTACAATGTAATGCACACCTTGAAGAGAATATACAAACTCTAATCTTTCTCTCTTCTCTCCTTCATCTCTATTCTTCTATATTCTTAGTTATGTTTAGATTAGTTTCATAACAATAAATATATAATATTATTTACACATGAATGATAAACTAATAACTAATAAGTTCATTCGATCCATTTGGTAACAGGAAAATCTCATAAAATGAAAACATGGAAACAATAAGAAAAAGTACAAACCAAATGTATAAACCTACTACTAAGTATATAAACACACATGATTCATTTGCAATAATAGTTTAGTTTAAATAAATTGAATGCTCGGTTTGGTAGAATAAGTATAAACACAAATCAAAGATATAAACAAAAAAAAAATTACTTATATATAAAAAAAAATCTCAAACCACCTTGATTATTCTTTGAAGCCCAATAAAACACACTAAATTTTTGAAACTTATAGTTATAAATTCTAAAATGAAAGGAGAGCCAAGACAATCAACCGTGGAAGAATGTTATGAAAGTTTGATGGTAAGAAAGATATGGTAGTTTGTTGCAGAAGAATTAGGGGGAAAGTGTAATGTAAGAATCTCGCCCAAATAAAATAATTGGTGAAATAGGACATTTTATTGGAATCACATGTCTTTTTGTCTTTTAATCTCTCATTCATTGGATTGATCTAATGACTAAAATTTAGAAAAGGAGAGAAAGAGGTAATTGGAAAAGAAGAGGAACCAATTCCCTTTATTCCATGCCCTTATAATCTTAAGTCAATCAATGATCACTAAGAAGAAATTGATTTTTTAAATACATTAAAAATTGAATGTATCTAGTTTCAATATATTTAAAAAGTCAATTTCTTATTATAGTAAGGACCGGATGAAATACTACCACTAATATTCAACCATGTTGCATCATATTTTTTTAAGCTACCCTATTAAACAATTCAATGTTCCTAGCAAATCATTTCAACAAATAAATGGTAATAATTACTCGGCTATGTAAATTTTGACTTGATAAAATATGAAGTCAATTATGACTAAGCATGTTACTTGAGATTAGGGATTGTCTCGTGTTGATATCTCTTCGGAGAAAATTTAATGTTAGTATTCAGCTTTGCTCCCTCCGGACACAAATATAAAAAAAAATACATTTTAAATTTTGGACATAAATATAAGTAAAAGTAAACTATTTTTAAACTAATTAATACTACTATTCGTAATATACCCTTATTTAATCATTTCACTTTTCAAAAGTTTATGTGATTTTCAATGCATAAATCACTTTTCAAAGGGTAATATAGTAAAGTTAACTCGTGTTTTGCATTAAATCATGAAAATTAACTACACTTAACTAAATTTCTTAAACACCGCCGCGTAAACGGTTATTTTTTCTTATATTTGTGTCCGGAGGGAGTAATATTTTTGTCATGATTATATACTTGCACAAAAATAAAATGAATGGTTTGAATTTAACTAGAACATCGACCCGTGCAATTAGCTGTAAGATATGTAATTATAAATTACGATATGATAATTGCAATAATATAAGGTATATGAAAATTTTTGAGTAACATTAAACGATAGTTCAACAATAATTTTGGATAAATATTCATACAAAGGAAGGTATATTACGGAAGACTTTCTTATAGACCACATTCGAAGTCTTAGTCGTATCTTCGCTGTCATCGTCGATGATCAATATTTTTAATCCTTCTCTAGAAGTAACTCTTGAAATCGCAACAAACAACTGATCATGTGAAAACACTGGCGACAAAAGATATATCCCAACATGCTTTAAAGATTGTCCCTGACTCTTATTAATAGTCATCGCAAAAGAAATCATTAAAGGAAATTGTCTCCGTTGAAATTTAAAAGGAATTCTTACGTCAGATGGTATCAGAGAAAATCTAGGTGTGAAAACCTGATCACCAATATTACTTCCTGAAATAATTTTTCCTTCAATAGCACGTTTTCCCAATCTTGCAATAATAAGTGTTGTTCCATTGCATAATCCTAATTTTTGATTCAAATTCCTTAATAGCATAACAGGAACTCCAACTTTAAGTCTCAACTTGTGATTTGGGAGTTCCGACGTAGAAATCGTGTTCAAAAATTCGGGAGTATGAACATCATCCACTGTTTGACCATCTACATTCAGTGCGAGTGAAGTATGATAACTCAAATATGTTTTTTTTTCACCAGGAATTAAATCCAACATATAATCATTTATTGTGTCGACTATTGAATTTTTATAAGCTAATATAGATCTATTTTGGAAACACGTTATATTGTTCATGTTTTAAATTAAAATAAATTTGTCGACTATTTAGATTACAATTTTTTTTTGTTATTTGTTACACATTAGGCTAATTAGACCCGTGCACCGCACGGGTCGAAGTTTTAGTTATTTTTTAATAAAAATTGCAAGATAAAAGTGAAGGAAAAACAAATTAGGGTTAGAGTTTGCTTGTGTATACAACCTTATAATATAAGAGATAAGAGAAATATCAATAGAGACGATCTCTTCTCACTTGGTTGAGATTCAAAACTGTGGCTATCGAAAAATTACTTCTAAGCTCAATGCATCTTTTTGAGAAATAGATTTGGTGCAGTCAAATTGCATACAACTAATACATATTGATTGTTCGATCAAAATCAAATGGTTAAGATTTTTTAAGTTCAAATTTTTGTTAATTTTTTAAATATAAATTTCAATTTTAAATTTGACCGAATGCAGTGTAGTTAGAAAAGACCGAATGCACTCAAACCTGATCCATCTTTTTGCCGTGAAATGGATAAGCTATGATTTTCAGTTTCATCCAAACATGTTAGCTTTAGCTGTGGATACACGGGGTACAACCCTTTCAATAAAAAAAGACAATACTAATAAATGTCTTAAGGATATTGACTAAAAAATTAAATGTAGTCATGCGATTTGACCAATAACTCAGTAGTTTAACCAATGAACTAATAATCCAATACCCTCATCGATTTAATGACAGTTCGATTTTTAAAACATTACTATCGAATATCAATTTATCTCAAATATATTAGTATTGTATAAAGAGTTTCATTTCTCTATTATACATTATTCTTTATTACCTGTTACTCACTTCATCTCCTACTAACTTAAACATTATAGTATTTACAAATATACTAGCACCAAAGATTTCAAGAATATCATCCTCTATAGCACTTCATCATTTTTTTACCACTGTTTGAGATCCACGTCATATCAAATACGTAGTATTTTAAAATGAATTTGGATTATCTTAAATTTTTTCTCATGTTTTTTTTTTCCTTAATTCAAGAGTTAATTTTTTCTTCTTTTTATTCTTTGAAATTTAACAAATCTTAAATTAAGAAAAAAAAGAGAAAATATGATAAAAAATTGAAAAGGAATCGAATTCTTTTAAAATACAAATGAGCAAATAAGTTTTTAAGTAAAAGATAAAGTATATTTTTGCCGCCAATATTTTATAATTACCATTGTTTTTTTCTCTTGGTAAGATATCTCAATCTTGATATCATGATTGGGCCACTTCAGCTAAAAATATCACGTTACAACATGTTTTTATTTTTACATTATTTTTACTGCAATTTGTGAAAACATTTGCTTCCTTGTCCCCTTTTCCATCTTACATGTGTGAAGATGAGACCAAATCTAAGTTTGATTGACCACAGCTTAAAAACAAGGAACAAAGTGGGGCCCATTAGCCCACAAATAGGTACCTACTTTGTTAATTACGATAATAATGTTGGGCCCACCAAGCAGCTTCATGCTTCTACATAACATAATGCAAATTCAAATGGGCTTGTTTGGACCCCACTCAATGAATTATGGTTACCGGCGGCTCACTACGCCTAAGCACAATTCGTCGCTTCGATTTAAATTCATTAATTTCGTTATCCATAGCTACAAAATAAGCAAACGAAAAAAAAATCAATTAATCACATATAATAGTTACAATCCTAGTACAATACTAATTAAACACATAAAAGACTAATATGCAATTTGGAGTACAATTTATCAATTAAAAGCACTTCGCCTTCCCGAAGCCTCGTGCTTGGGGGGCTGTGTACCGGGCCATGGACCAAAAGGTGATTTGTTAAAGCCCAATACAAAGAAAGCCCAATGTGAGCATCTAAAGGAGAAGCGTGAAAACAACCATGAAAAACACATGATCCACCATGACTTGGAGAAGAAGGAAGAAACTTGGAGAAGAAGGAAGAAGCTTGGAGAAGAAGGAAAAGTAACCGCCCACTACCCATGAATTCCTCTCCAAGCAAGGCGGTTATCAAGCAACAAGAGGGAGATGTTTTGCCTATAAATAGGATCTTCTTCAAGAGAACAGAGGGGGGGGAACTTTTCACTGATTCTACATACACTCACTCTCATCATGAGAAACCACCATATTTTCATTCTTGTAAAGAGATTCAATTTCTTCTCCGACATACTTGTATCAGTTATCAATCTTGAATAATACAAACCCCTATGTTCTGATCGAATTCTGACTTATAAAACTCCCAGGGTTGTTGGGATTGAATTGAGTGTAATCACACCATTTGATCAATAATACAAACCCCCTTGTTTTTTTACCAGAACATTTTGGCGCCCACCGTGGGGCTGCGGTAAAAACATTTGATCCCAGCCTACCACATGAAACTAGACAAATATCATATATTACTTTAGAACACCTTCAATTTTCCAACGGAGAAGTATTGATTCGGTGCCGCCAGTACTGATGCATCTTCACTCTTTCAGTGAATTTTTTCGAAACAGAGTTTGAATTTGTTAAACACAATCACTCTGGCTGCAGAATCGAAAATACGGAGTAAAACTGCGTTCGCCGTCATCAATTCCTTTGGTTCATGCAATCTCTGTGGCGAACAAACAATCATCTCCAACCCGGCGGAACGGTGACAACTACTCGTGTTCCTCTGTTCGCCGCCTTCCCCAAATTCGGAGTTTTGAAGATTCCATTCATCACCTAAGCCTCCAGGAAGAGCTGCGACATCGTTGTTGACAATCACGATTGAAAGCACAAGTTACGGCAATGGAATTCAGTCTCGCCGCGCCAAAACATGTACTTATAGTCACTAACCATTATCGGATCATCGGTTAGCTTGAATGATCATAACCCAGGTGATAGCTTTCTTTTCTCTTTAATTTTACTGAGGATGTATTGCTCAGTTACCATTTCCATTAATTTTACGGATTCCAGTCATCTTTAATATTCTACTGTTATTGATGATGTGGTGTATGTGCCATGTTATAGTTAAGTTAATTAGTGATTTTGGATTTGTTAATCATAAACAATCAGTAATTGATGAAGAGTCAAAATAATTCAAACTTGTGGACTTGTTGTACTCTGTTTTTCACTTATCCTAATACTTCGGTTTAAAGGATTCTAATACTTCAAGTTTGAAGGAATAAAATGTTACTGTAGCACCCTTGGTAGTTATATGCTGTTATTATTATTTTTGCAATGAGATAACACAGGAAATGTGATTATAACAAATGTTAGTACCCTTTTTTAACGAGTCTTCATTAAGCTCGTATTTTGCTAATTCCTATTTTTATTACATTCTGCAAGGTGTTTATGACTTGAAAATTGACTGATAAGAAATATTTACTCAGCGTTCTATAAAGGGGTGTAGTGTACCTCTAAAAACAGTTTAATATCTCTTTGTTGTGCTTATGCTACGATGATAGTTCTATTTTTAACACTCTAAATTTATTACTATTTCTAAAAGAAAGAGTTCTTACAAGGAAATAAAATGTGGTTCTTATATGTCTCTAACGTCATCTCTCATAACGTGGTGTGTATTTTTCTTACATGTGCAAAATACATGGAAAGCAACACTCTCCCAAGAGAAGGCAAAGTATAAGCAATTGGTCATTAATGCCACTCGGCGAGATAAAAGTCGCCAACTAATATTTCAGGTTCAAGCATATTCCGCGATAACCACCGCAATGGAACTCAGTCTCGCCACGCCAAAACATAATTGTTTTTCTTACTAGGCGAGGAGCGCCGCGACAAACCGCCCATGGCGGTATCATTTTCGTTTATTTTATTTTTCATATATTATTATCGTTGAACCTCTAATGTATCAAAGCTTATTTGCAGTAATCATGATTAAGCTGCGGACTCTGAACAAAAAATTATTCAAGATCAACTCATATGAAAGCTCTGAACCAAATGTAAGGTTGAAAGGCCTTGGCGTTACCTGTAAGTCTTACGAGTTGGGTACGTCAGAAAAAGAAAATTATTAAACAAGGGTTACAGTGCCTTGGCGTCACCTACGAGTTGGGTACGTCAGAAAAAAAAATTATTATTAAACAAGGGTTACAGTGCCTTGGCGTTACCTGTAAGTCTTACGAGTTGGGTACGTCAGAAAAAAAAAAATTTTATTAAACAAGGGTTACAGTGCCTTGGCGTCACCTACGAGTTGGGTACGTCAGAAAAAAAAATTATTATTAAACAAGGGTTACAGTGCCTTGGCGTTACCTGTAAGTCTTACGAGTTGGGTACGTCAGAGAAAAAAAAAAAAATTTATTAAACAAGGGTTACAGTGCCTTGGCGTCACTTACGAGTTGGGTACGTCAGAAAAAAAAAATTTTATTAAACAAGGGTTACAGTGCCTTGGCGTCACTTACGAGTTGGGTACGTCAGAAAAAGAAAAATTAAAAAGGTTGAAAGGCCTTGACGTTACCTGTAAGTCTTACGAGTTGGGTACGTCAGAAAAAGAAAAATTAAAAAGGTGGAAAGGCCTTGGCGTTACCTGTAAGTCTTACGAGTTGGGTACGTCAGAAAAAGCAAAATTAAAAAGGTTGCAAAGCCTTGGCGTTACCTGTAAGTCTTACGAGTTGGGTACGTCAGAAAAAGAAACAGCAGAAAAAGGCGAGATTATCAACACCGCCAGAAGAAGCTTATACACAACCAAAGCAGGCGATTCATTATAACGCCAAATGACAACAGGTATAAAGTTATTCATAAATGATATATAATTATATTTAAAGAGCTAAAGACATTGCAGGTGCAAAGTTAAAAATTTTCAAAGGCGAGATTATTGTCAACACCAGACACAAAGTATAGTGGAAGTACGACTCCGAGCAGCGCCAATTCTTTTTAAATTGCCAAGAAGTCACAAAATAAGGCGTGCAAGCCCGGCAGTACGAAAATCAACTACAACAAAGAAGGGCGAGTCATAATGACGCCGAATCATTTACGATCGCCAAAAAGGCAACAGGCGAGATTGTTGTCAACGCTAACGTAAAAATGCAAATACAACGGAACAGGCGAGACGAATCGCGAAAGACGAAGAGGCGAGATTGGCGACAACGCTAGCTTGAAAATGCAAATACAATGAAAAAAGAGGAAGGGCGACTCGCTAACTTGCTCAAAGTCGCCAAGAAACAATGACAACAATATTCAAAGCCACAAATGGCGTACATCAAGATATTCAAAAGTCATAGAAGGGCGTACAAATTAGCTAAGAAATATCAACAACAAAAGGAAGGATAAGGCGACAAGCAAACGAAGAATATAAGTCGGCAACAAATAGGCGACATAGAACAACGCCGAGGCATAATAATCGCCAAGTGATTTCAATTAAAAGCACTTCGCCTTCCCGAAGCCTCGTGCTTGGGGGGCTGTGTACCGGGCCATGGACCAAAAGGTGATTTGTTAAAGCCCAATACAAAGAAAGCCCAATGTGAGCATCTAAAGGAGAAGCGTGAAAACAACCATGAAAAACACATGATCTACCATGACTTGGAGAAGAAGGAAGAAACTTGGAGAAGAAGGAAGAAGCTTGGAGAAGAAGGAAAAGTAACCGCCCACTACCCATGAATTCCTCTCCAAGCAAGGCGGTTATCAAGCAACAAGAGGGAGATGTTTTGCCTATAAATAGGATCTTCTTCAAGAGAACAGAGGGGGGGGAACTTTTCACTGATTCTACATACACTCACTCTCATCATGAGAAACCACCATATTTTCATTCTTGTAAAGAGATTCAATTTCTTCTCCGACATACTTGTATCAGTTATCAATCTTGAATAATACAAACCCCTATGTTCTGATCGAATTCTGACTTATAAAACTCCCAGGGTTGTTGGGATTGAATTGAGTGTAATCACACCATTTGATCAATAATACAAACCCCCTTGTTTTTTTACCAGATCATAAACCGAAGTCATATTTGTTTGGTTCGTAAAAACCGAAGTTTGTTGGCAAATTTTTTTCAAACCGCAAAGAGCAAAATGAGATTTTTGAAGTATAAAAGAAAGGCGGGGTCGGGAGAAAAAACTTCTAATACTAATACACACTATAGAAATTTCAAAAGGCAAAGAAGAACTTTCTTTTGTGTCACATTTTCCAAATTATTATATCCAACTTCTAATAATTCTTGTTGGTAACATACTTAACTAACATTATTTGCATTTTTCAATTAGTCGGTGAATAAAAGTTCACTCTAAAGTAGAATTCAAATTTCAATTTATACATTTATAATATAATGTATTATAAAATTTGAACCCAATTCATGTATTTTACATATATGCTGCAGGGGTGGATCTATGCCTAAACCTAGTGTGGCCTTGGCCATACCAAAATTCTCAATTTTTTTTATACATATATTAGGTCTATATGTGTATAGAGTTAAATATGTTTTGTCTTCGGGAGCTTAACTCGGTTTATTGAGACAATATATATTATTCAGAAGTCGGGGTTTAAATGTCGGGCACTCCACTTATTCATTTTTAAGGTACAATTTCTATCCACTAGGCTACTAGACAAAAAAAATAGTTAAATATGTTTTTGGTCTCTATAAAATAGTGACATTTTAAATAATTAATGTATTTGGACCATATTATAGTCCAAATACATTAATAATGCAATGAACCTAAAAATGTGAAATTTGCTTATAAAGTGTTAATTACAGAGGGAGTATTGTTTAATTTGTTTTGATGAGTATTTTCAAAATATTAAGTTTTTATAATTTTTACTAATAGACAATTAAAGATATTAGTGATCAAAATTGTGAATTGACGTACGTGCAATGGTCAAATTAGGTCTTATATTTAGGGACAGAGAGAGTATTTCTTAATCAATGTGCGAAATTGTAAAATGACCAAAGATTTGAGACATATAAAGTATGTGTTTCATGCTTAAATTCAACATTGTCATTTAAAACTGTTGATGTTAATAAATTTGGTCATACCAAAAAACAAATCCTAGATCCGTACCTATATGCGTGTGATTTTTATTGAATTTGTTGAGAATTATCTTAGATGTTAGGTTCACCTTATAGTTATAGATAAATATAAAACAAAAAGATCATAGATATAAAGAAGAAAAATGTTAACATTTACCTTAAAGTCTAGACTTTTGGCTAAAATGAAAGAGTGAGACAAGTGGTGCATGGTGCACCACTCGTCAATATCTCGATAACGAAAACAAATTTTATAAAATCTATCGTTGGATTGAAATTTTATATCATATAGATCATTCATATAAATTTTTAGAAAAATTGAACATCATTTGATGTGTTATTGAGGCTCATCAAGATTAACGTTTTATGAATTTTTACTGAATACCGTTAATTAACAAGTGGTGCAGCGTGCACCACTTGTCTCACTCTTTCATGTTAGAAATGGCCTAAAGTCTAATAATCTTAGACGTAGTTGGTGCTGCATGCCTGCATCAGTGTAGGGAAAAGGATTACCTGCAATCACCATGTTAATGTAATAGTCATTATCATCCACCCGATCAATAATAAATGGTTGAAATTAAAAATGTGTTTAAATTACAATGATCAATGAGATTCGTCAGATTGCTTTTAAAAAGCAGAGATTATTTACTGTGTGTAACTGCATGCAGCAGACAATCTGAATCCTCAATGTAGCACCCCATATATTGCCACCTATGTAGCCCCGATACGTGACACGATACCGATACGAGAAAATTTTCAAAATTCTCGATACGATACGGCCGCGATACGTTATTTAAAAATTAAATTTAAAATTAAATATATATAAATGCACAATATACAAACATAACTAAAATCGATAATAATAAAAAATTAACATTCAAATTACTCAAATTGAGCAAACAATGAACAATTACATATCTTAAGTTAAGTACTACCTAATTTGCTTATAAAAAAATACGTACTACCCAAAGACACACTTGTAACATCATACTCTAACATTCGATATTTAAGAGAAAACATGAATTGTATCCGTCTCATTTCCTACGTTTTTACCATCAAAGAGCATTAATTGTCCGATACTTTTCCGATACGCGTATCGGAGAAGTATCCGACACGTACCGGTTATATTGTTTTTTAAAAAATAATATTAATTTCCGATACTTTTCCGATATGTGTATCGGAGAGTATCAGACGAGTATCGGTATCAAGTATGTATCGGACACGATACTTCGCCATCTTTAGAATATTGTGGCTTCACAGATTGCCACATGCATATATATATATATATATATATATATATATATATATATATATATATGGAAGAAAAAGAAAGTCGTTCACTCAATCTAAAATTTATACTATAGACATGCTTTTTGGTTTCTCACATGTTCTTTCCACAAAAAGTAATAGTATTAATTAGACACTCTTCCATACTACCTTCGGTCATTTTTATAAGAAACGATTGACTTTTTAAATTTATTGAATAACTAATATATCTAATTCATAATATAAATTAGGTACGTTAAATATTGAAAGACTAAGATGTGAATTTTTTTTATTTTTTTTTATAAAAAGGACCAGATGTAATATTAATTATGAGCACATTTTTAGTGAGCTCAAACTCAAAATCTTGATATTCAAGACACAAATATCAAAATATGAGTCTGTTCAGATCTGAGATCTTGATGGTATGACTGTTCTGGGTCTTTGACTCTGAACTATTTGTGGCTAAATCCCACTAATAGAAGGTGTTACTTACACACAGTGTCACAATCAAGTCGGTAGGTGTCGAAGATGAGAGATATTTAGAATTAGACGTGACGTGACATACCTAATCTAGACCATAAAGTAGACTTATATAGGTGGATAATTAGAGTTTTAGAGAGCTTAGTACATATACATCCATATCGCTCAACTTGGTGGTTTAAATTGACTCTACTTAATTAATTTTTTTTATATTACGTCACACTTTCTAATTATTTAAACAACTCAATTACATTTCTTAAGTATCCATATTAAAAACTTTAAAACGAGTCTCACTAATCTCACACTATAGAGTCCAAATTTATGTTTTTAATTCTAAAAGGTGAGATATATCTTGGTTTCGAAACGGTAGAATTACAAAGTGGATAAAACAACTTATGCAAAATTGATACGGAGGTCTACGTGTTCCATCGAACATTAATTGTATATATTTTATGACATATCCACCGTATGATCACCCAGTTAAATTTGAATTGGATGACTTTTAAGTGATCCAATTCAGAATGAGTCGTGACCTAGTTGAAAACAAAAAATCATTCCCTTATTAACCAATACATAAATGCTGTATTGTAAGGTAAGATAGTTGATTATACTATTAAATCAAATCCGTCCTTGTACCAACAAATTTAATTAGAACCATTCGGTTGGTAAAACTTGACATATTTCACATTAATGTATTGTACTACATGCATCAAAAGTCCAAGAAACAACCATACTTTGTGTTTACAATGTAACAGTGACTACTACTACTATTGATGAGATGAAGGCATGAAATGCTTAATATTAAAAATCAATCAATCAACCAATAGGGAAAGAAATATCCCGAAATTAATGCGTTAAAGATGTTGAAAGGGCATGGAATGGGGGGATTTGGTGTGTCCCACAGTTGGTGACCAAAACAGATACGAAAGTGAGAAAAAAACCAACCCACCGACCTACATAGTATGGCCGCCTTCCACTATCTTAATTTTCAACATTATTTATTATTCTTTAGCGTCAACTCTTTGGTTTTTAGGAGAATGAGACCGATAATTGAAATTTGTTCAAAAGTTAACTGAATTTGACTATAATTATTATTTTCGTGTATATTATTAATTACTTTTTTTTTTTTGTAATTGATATATTATTAACTACTTATTCCAATCAATTGGTTATTTTTAAAGTTTTTTTTCTTTCAATTTTGTAAATCAAGTAGTATTCTTTGGCTATGCCCACTCAAATGAGTGAAATTTTTTTGGCAAGTTTTAACAATCCTTAAAATTGAATTCAAAACTTTAGATAAACTAGAAGAGATTCATGTTACTGATCGTCAGTTGATTCAATGGTGATTGGCGTTAATTAGACTTGGGGAGACCATAATTCGATCTTCCGCAACTGTGATTTGGAGGAGCTTAAGCCACTTGATGTTAGAGCTGACTCCGAACCAGATTAGACAGTTCAGTGTGTTGAATACTGATGATGGAAAAAGAAAAGACTTATATTATCTCATCTAAACTCTATTAGATATTTTCAAAATTATTTTATTACCAAATTCAACGACATTAATTTATCAATATTATTCTATGTCTTTAACGTAGGAATTAAGGGAACAATATCACAGTACTAGATTACAATTTTGTATACAATTATTTGGTATTAATAAATGTTGACATACTGTTTCTAGTCTTGTGAATATTCATTATTTTCTTAAGATGCAGTCTTGGAGATAAGAAGATACTCAAACGAGAGTCCCATCCCCTTACTGCCAAACTTTGGAATTATGACAACTAGGCTCCATAATTTTGGTATTTTATATTTAAAAAAAATATTAAGTGGAATTTTAATTGTTAAAATAAGACTTGCCTAAAAAAATTGTTAAAATAAGACTATTTATAAATTTCCAAGTCACGTTTGAATCATTTTTAAATCAATTGTAAGATTCAAAGATACTAATAAATAGTAAGTATTTTACCCTCCTTGAGTCAAAAAAATAGTCAAAAAAAGAAATGAAAAAAATACTCCATCCCTCCCAAATTATAAGGGAAAAAAAATAAAAATCACATTTATTAAGAAAACTGTCAAAAACAATTTAATTGTCAATCATTTTAGGTGTGGTCTAGTGGTGAGAGGTTTGGGTAGCATTAAGTGCAGGAGGTCTTAGGTTCGATCCTCTCTAGCTCTATTGTAACAAAAAAAATGATAGTTTTTTTAAAAAAAAAAAATATTTATTAAGAAAAAGTAAAATATTTGTGTTATAGACCGACCCAAAGTTCATGGTTGTTTATCGTACCTGGATCAGGAAATGCGCGTCTTCTGACTCAAACAGATCAAGTCATGGCTTTTTGGTCCGTCCTCGACCTCCTAGTTGTTTGGGCCGTGCTCGATGCTGGGTCAACCTTAAGCCTAGTCCAATACGGTTGCCACATCGATCCTGTTCCGTAAACACGACGTTGATAGACATTGTCCCATAATTATTTGACTCCAATGCTTCCGCAACCTCAATGCCCTCCCTACAAAAGGTTTCAATGGCGAACACCTCAAGATATGCATTTTTTTTTTTTGGTACACTCAAGATATGCAATTTTAATCCTAAATCATTTCATATTACGCTCTCATATTTAATCCTTAATTGAACGTAAGAGTGTTTGTAATCACTCAAGATCAATTTGGATATTCAAATTCTAGGATACTTTTGTTTTACTGTTTTTGTTGTTGAATTCATTCAATGCCCGCGCGCAAGACAAATTGACCAAAAATATTAAACTTTATGAATTGTTCAAAGTAGCTGAATTTTCATTTCATGATTAATGTCTGCTTTTGTTAACCATCAATCAATTTCACGACCTTTTAAGTTTTAATAAACCACACAAGTAACTTTCATATTTTGTTTGTGTACTATTTTATTTTCTCTCAAGAGTTTTACTCCTAAACAAAAGGACACGGTTATATAATGTTTGTATACTTTAACATTGCATCAAGGTCAATAATTTTCTATTACTTCTCTCCTTTTCATCTTTAATCCTTTTAATCCTATGCATAACTTGACCCTTCAATCTTCACATAGTTCCATAGGAAGAGGAGTAAAGAAATTCTAATGTAGATTTTTCGAGTTAAGATTCTTACCATTTTTTAACCTATTCATTTTTCTTTGGTTAGATATAGTGACTAGATATTCTACCTTTAAGGTAAATAAGTGAAGTATCTGAAGTTCGAACCTCAGCTCCTGCATATAAATTACAATATTTCTACTGATGAGTTAAGTTCACGGGGACTAACCTATTCATTTTTATTACTAATGTTTCTGAAATATAAATGTAACAATGTGACATTTAGCAAGTTCAATTATTTAATATTTATTCTAAAAATATTTAAAATTATAGTAATAGAATGAAAAAATGACCAAAAAAAATGATAAAAACTCAGATTTTTCTTCCTCACTTTATATCATTATTCATTCATTATTACCATCTAGAATGAAGCATATCTAGGCCCATAATCATATTTGAGAATGTGACATAATTACCTTTGTAGTGATATGTCTCCATACTTTTTCAATAATTACATTGAAGTAACACTCAACTAAATAGTAGACAAATAGTACATTTATTTATGAATTGATTTGAGGCTTTAAAGGCCACCCTTAGATTTAGCAATCTTAGTGTCTAACTAGAAGGGTGCCAAACATTTTCTATGGGGCAGAGAAATGAAGTTGCAATGTGCAATTGTTGAATTGAAGAATCTCACAAGGCAATGAAGAAGTGGCAAAATGAAGAAAACATAGCTGTAATTTTCCATATAAAAGTGAGGAACATATTGATGTACAAAGCCATCATGTGATATATAGTAAGTCACATTTCACATGGTTATAATTGATATTCACTTGACTGTGTGATGCTAATGGGTGGCTAGAAAACCCCACTGTTTTTTCTTTCACCCTAAATTTGTTGGCTTTTGTTATTTTTTAAAGGTAAATATATTATTAATTAACCGATATAAGACATACATAAATCGATAACAAAACTACATAATAGAGATGCTGTATATATGCAAAACACCGAAGATAAAAATCAAAACAAATACCACCTAATCGAGATCTATCTTTAAATTCCATAAAAATTAAACCCCCAAATTTGTTGGCTTTGTGTATATTTATAATGAGTATATGTGATGTTTTTTAATGACAACATTTTCAACCATGGATAGATATTAGTAAACGAAATGCTAAAGTTAATCCCTCACTTTGTTAGGGTATATTAATTTAGTCTCTCATTTTCATGTTAAGTTAATCTCTCACTTTGCAAACAGTTTGTCAAGTTAGTCGAATGATGAATTTTAACCGGGCGAGCCGAGTTTCACCCCACACAATTTGTTGTATATTAAAGTGATTGCATGTAACTACATGCATTTATAGTGTCGATTACGACATTGTGTTATTATGTTATAGGAGTATCAACATTGTGTGATGCATGTAAATAGTTACTTAGATCCATTAATATTTGTGGGGGTTTGATCTTTAACAAGTTAACTTTTAAAATATATCTAAAAGTTTGTATAGGGCTCAACATATGATGATCTTGTATTTTGTTGATTTTCCTTTATGTATGAACTCTTATCTTTAGGAACACCTTCACTAGTAGAAAAATGACATATTACATAAGCATTTTACATCTGAGGAGTATATGTCAGATGTGAAAAGCTATATGGAGTAGTCTTTCCATCTGGTTTCAATATCCACAGATGTGAAAAATATATAGACAAAACGTTTTACATCTGGTTTCAATGTACCAGAAGCATAACTGAACGCGGTGGCAATCCTGTAATTATGGCGAAAATTATCTAAAATATAAATATATCTGGCCATATATAGCCACAGATGTAAAAAGTCAGTATGAATAAAAAAAAAAAAAAATTGGAGCCAAGTAAAAGAAAGGCAAATCTTATCTTCTCACCAAACACATCTTATGCGATATCACCAAACACCATCTTCTCCAAATCGATCGAACCCAGCTACAACCCCAAATCGACTCTCCGCCGTCTCCTCCAAGCACCGCCGTCTCCCTCTCTCACTCTCAGCCGTCCTCTCTCTCTCTCTCACTCTCATCCGTCCTCTCTCTCACTCGTAATCTCCAACCGTAGCTCTAAACCAAACCTTCTCTCACTCGTAAGGGAAACGCAGCATCGCAAACCATCAACTCATCCTTCAACCGTGACGATCCCGATATCAATTGGCGATTCTCCCTAAATCTCAAACCCCGGTATGGATTCGTCCCCAAATCCGTAACCCAGTGTCGATTCATCCCCAAATTCCAGACATCGGTTCGCGCAAAATCTCTTGAAGAATTGGTACCACCATCGAAGGTTCATTCTTCCACTTCAACCGATTTCGTCGATGCCGATTCGCCGATTCTTCGTTCGTCAAAGGTAACCATTTGTTCTAATGCACTTTGGTTGTTCTAAAGTTATTATTTATTTTTTTTTGTTTTGATTTTTCTGTTGTTGTGCCTCCTCACTGTGATTTACTTTTTTTTAATGTCCTGTTTGTTGTTGCATTTTTTATGGTTACTATCTATGGTGTGGAAAGTCTATCCTCTGCTATTTAGTTTGGAAGTGATGTTGGTGAAGCCTTGGAACCACAACGAAAGCTTCAGTTTGGAGTGTTTGAATGTGACATGCTAAAGTGTGAGGGAGTTATAGAAGAGTTTCTTTTAGAAGTGTAAGATTGTTAAAATTGTCCTATCTAATAACAGGATGTATAGTTCTTTATAGAGGAGTTTTGTATTTCCATTACATGAGCTTAGTCATGTTTTTATGAGGAACTGTTTCTTAGTTGATTTTAGGTGTCTTCGTTTTGGAATTCCTCTAGCATACATGTGTGTCACTATCCAATAACCAAATACTTATTTAAGATATTGAATGCTTCACTGGCCATCATTATATAAATCAATTTTATGTGTGAATAAAAGTTCTTAAGAATTAATGTATTGTTAAAGCTTTCTTAGGAATTTATGTTATTTGTTTCTTAAAAAACATTTGTACTAGTAATCCTTATCATGAAAAAGTAGTATATGCAGAACTACATCACCTATATAGTGTGTCTATTTGTGATTTCGAGCTGCTAATGTATTCTTATGGAAGTGTAGAAACTGTGGTTTTTTTTCTGATTCATGTTTATAATGTACCAATTTACTTGTTCAAATGTCAATTTTATGTTTTCAAATATTTAATATATGGTTACTCATAAAATTTTTCATGTGATTTGTGATTTTTTTGTGCAGAATCCTAAATCCTAAATAATGAAGTGATCCTAAATCCTAATCAAACTACTAGTGATAAGTATTTTGTTGTGCAGAATCTTATCAAGGTAATGAAATTATAATCAAAATCAAAACTTTTCTTTTGATTTAAAGTCTCTGCAAGTGGTAACTTTTCTTTTGAAAACCTCTTAAACTTATTTTGTATATATAATTTATTTTTTTGGAATATGACAAGTAATAGGTTTTGAGCAGGTTGAATCTTAATACTTTATAATGTCATGAGTAAAGTGCTTTCAACTAGTCAACTATGTGAAGATGGAAATGTAACAATATTATTTGGACAGAGAACATCACAATACAGAGGTATGTGTATGAAGTGTTATTGTGAAACCTGCACACATGGTAATTCCAAACCATGTGTACTCTAATTAATTGTATGTGACATGCCCAAAACTGCTAATGTATTAGGTTTCTAAAGCAAACACGAATGTTTATGTTTCATTTAGGATTGTTATCAATTTGAATGCTAATGTATGCTAGTATATGACATGTATCCTTTATTACTGATATGTATATCATATTTTGATCTTATGCTTGATACCTTA
The DNA here is from genome assembly GCF_020283565.1 of Trifolium pratense. Lineage (NCBI taxonomy): Eukaryota > Viridiplantae > Streptophyta > Magnoliopsida > Fabales > Fabaceae > Trifolium > Trifolium pratense. The sequence goes on along the minus strand of NC_060062.1, from coordinate 34,888,829 downwards.
TTTTTTGTGGCATTGTCTTCACTCTCTTAATAGGAACTTTGATAAGTTGTTCCTTTCATGTTCTAGGGATTCTATTTTGCTCATGTTGGGTTTTTACTATTGTGACTACCATACATAAACATAAACTATTATGTTTATTGATAAAGAGTTTAGTTACTAATGATCAAAGAAAAAGTCATATATTATTTTGTGAATGGTACTCTGCAGAATATCCATCCAACTCTGCTTTGAGTTTAATAAATAGAAGGAAAATTGAACTCCAAAAGTCATAGGCCAAAGTGAGTGTGTGGAAGAGTGAAGCAACAGAGCAGGTATGGCCAGTAAACTCTACTTCTGGTGAACCTTGTACATGTAAGACTAGTGAAATTTGTTTTTTTGTGTCTATGACTGCTTTAACTTTGTGGAAAATGTGAGTGTCAAATTTGTGTGTTTTTGTTTGCTCTAAGTTTTAGTTTTACCTTCTAAGTGTCATTTATCTCTCTTATTTGAAAAGTTTAGGGATTTAGTGAAAGAGATGAAGCTTGTGCGTGTTAAGTGTTTGAGAACAATCTGTTTTTGTACTTAGTGTTAGAAAGTAATATTTACTTGTGGTTTGTGAGTTGTAATCTGAAATGAATATCATTGAACTTGTCTTAACTCAATTATCTTAGTGGATAGATCAAATGTAAGATAACTTGTGTTGCATTTTTTTCGATTTTAGATCATGTAGTATGATACTACCCGAATGTAATGTTAATATATATTAAGTTGGTCATGTATACATAATGGATTTGAGCCATGTATGTATAAGTAAATATATATTTACATATTGTAGGTGTTCGATGATCCCACGTCATTATCGGAGGAGAAGCTGTATGAATTGCGAAACAGCTGGGCAACTTGTTTTCTTGACTTATATAATCCCGAGGTGGATTATGATGTTGCCGATGATGAGGCTTAGGAGCTAGCTAGGTTAATTTGTGTGATGTTAGGTATTTTGCTTAGGAGCTAGTTGTATGAATTATGATGTTTTGCTTGAATTGTGGTATTTTGCTTGAATTGTAATGTAATTGTATTTTGGTTGAATGTTGAATTGTAATGCTATTTTAGTTTTTTTAATTACAAAATAGGATTTAAAATATTAAAGAAAAAAAAAACGCAGGATTTTTAAAAAAAAAATAAATAAAGTAACTATTTCACATCTGGTGGACTTGGTCAGATGTAAAAGGTCCAATTTAATTAAAAAATGGTCAACTAAAACACGAGAACAGAGGTAAAAAGTGTTGATTTTACATCTGGCGAATGTCAGATGTAAAAAGCATAAACTTACTACTTCTTGTACGTCTACATCTGACTGGCTTCAGATGTAAAATGGGGTTTTGGCCAGATGTAAAAAGTGTTTTCTGTACTAGTGCTTGTGCTTAATTTTTTAATATATTTTTTTGACTTCTTAAAAAAAAAAATATATCTTAGATATCTTTAAAAATCTGTAGCCACAATTGCAAACAATTATCTTCATTATTGATAAATATGTATTATTAAATATAAAATGCTCTGTATAGAGTATATATGTGGTATTAATTTTAGCCTTTTTGATAGACTTGACTAGACCAACTATAAAGAAGAGATTTGAGTATTTTTAAGTAGGCAATCAAATGTGAAATTCTGGTACACAGTAGACAAGTGTTGTCCACGATGTTCAGACAGTTTTCGTAACACTTGTCTTAACAGATAGAACAATAAAGCAGAGCATTAAAAACAGATACTGAAAAGCATAAATAACACACATACTCCCTCCGTCCCAAATTATAAGGGAAAAAACAAAAAACACACTTATTAAGAAAATTATTTAATATTCTAAAATTTGTCAAAAACATAATTTTGTTTCCAAAAATACCCTTATTAACTTATCACATGAAAAATCAAATGATAATCATAATATTAATTAGAGTGACTCTATAAAAGAATAAATGTTGTTGATGAAGCAATTGAATGGGTTCAATACCAAGAAAGAGGGGAAAGAAGGGTCATCCATTAATTCAAATTTTAATACCAAGAAGTTCTTGACCATAATAAATTCTAGTAATCATAATAAATTGAATTGTTTTGGAAAACATAACTAAGGGTATTTCTGGAACTTTAGAATTAAATTGGTCAAATTTGAGTTTTTTCTCTTATAATTTGGGACAAAAAAAATAGGCTTTTTTCCCTTATAATTTGGGACGGAGGGAGTAATTGTTAACTCAGTTTAGTCTAACAGCCTAATCTGGGGGATACCAATCCAGGTGGAAATTCATTATCAGCAGTATTAATTCAGAGCTAAACTCCCCCGTTTACAACTCCTCACTTAATCCCTACCCAATGCAACTTCTACCTAGGAACTCCTAGATATGAGACCTCGTCTCACTCCGCTCAACCTTACAACCAGTAAGGATTTCAATAACAACAGAATGAAGACACTCTCCTTGACAAAGATGAAGACACACTTCAAAGACATTAACACTTAGCCAACGACTAAGTTCACAATTTGGAGTTGCTTAAAAGCTTCCTCCAAGTACAATACTCAACTCATTACCTATAGGTTTCTGAGTGAGGACAGGTGTTGTTCCAATGTGTACCCACATCTGTCTCAACACTTGGTGTAGGCACATATGTCTCAACACTTGGCTAAAAGATGTTTTTGCAAAATGTAGCCAACATACAAAAACCCAACAAAATGTTTGATATTTAGTCTTAACTTATAAAAAAAATTCAGTTAAAATGAAAAATTAAGGAAATTGAAAAATGGCGAGGCCTACTATACACATTCATAATTTGAGGATATTTATTCATCGATCAATGAAAAATTCATTCAACTATATATAAAATTAGAAATAAAAATAAATGCTTAATTATTAAAATGGTCCCTTAAAGACATTTTAGGTTTCACAATGGTCCCTTAAAGAAAAAATGGTCCGGTTTGATCCTTAAAGATATAACTGTTTGCCACATTGGTCCCTTTCGTTAGTTTATCAACCCCAAATGTATTATAGGTGGACCAATATTATAGGTGGTTCACCATATACCTCAATATATTTTTTAATCTTAACCATTAGATCTTTTTTGAAGAAAAATAAACCATTAGATTTTGCAAGTACATCGGATCTAACAGTGCACCACCATCACCAACTAATGTTTCTGTTCATGTTCTTCCACCCAGAAACAACACACGCAGCAGCAACAACATTAAGAATTAACCCATAAACAACAAACAAGCAGCAAACACAAAAAATCTTCATGATATTCACCATCTTCATCTTCATCTAGAAAAATCATCAACTACAAAATTCAGAAAAATATCATATCGAGATTAAAAAAGCCCAAAAATTCATAAATGAAAAAATAAATCAAATCTTTAATAGAAAACAAAAAAATGAGAATCATCCAACACACCCAAATCTTCAAACATTCACACCCAAATCTTCAAACATTCAACACAGAAAATAAATTAAAAAAAGAAACCAAAATTTTTGCATATCTTCAAACATACCCAAATCTTCCAACAAACCCAGATCTTCAAACATCACTCAAAAACGATTTCGATCGCATTTTGTTCTACTTCTCCAAAAAAAATTCATTTTTATTATAGTTGTTAATTTTTTCTTCTCTATGTTTTGGGAAAGTATGCAATTTTTCGACTTTATTTTGATGCAGCAATTCATGATTTTTTTGATTAATTTTGTTTTGGTTATTTCCCAGACCAATCTTGAGGCTATAGGAAGCAGTTGATTTATCTTAGATTGAAAATTTAGATTTAGTTTCCTCTCTGAGATGATTAGGAAAAATGTTTAGTTTTAATTTTAAATTTTTTGGGTTTATCTTTACGAAGATGAATAAGGATGAAGATGAAGAAAAGGGGTAAAAGTTAGGTGTTGGTGGTTTACTATTAGATTACATAGACTTTACAAGATTCAATGGTTTAGATTTCAATAAAATGATCCAATGGTTAAAATTTAAAATTTTATTGAAGTCTATGGTGGACCACTATGTATATTAGTTCACTTTAGATAGTCTCATGCCACCTATTCACAATTTAACGTTTTTTTCTCAAAAAGTAACGGAAGGGACTACAATAGCAAACAATAATGTCTTTAAGGGACCAAAGCGAAACTTTTATTTTTTAAGGACCAATATAAAACTAAAAATTTCTTTAAAGGACCAAAATACTAATTAAGTAAAAAATAAATAGACTCGGCTAGGGATAGTGATATTTATCAACTCAAAACGACTATTTCAAAACGTGAAAAAGTCTGATATTAAGGCTCAAAAGGGAACATAGAATATGGTAGTAAAAATATCAAAAAGTACAACATGACTAAGTAGAAAAATCCCCAAAGGTTCATGTATGTAGCTTCCCAGTTTCCAAAAGTAGTGGTTATAAACAATTTACTAGTCAATTAATTGGGGTGAAACAAAGCCATCACGTGTGTTATCAATAAGAGGAAACAGCAGGGAAATGTGATAACTAATAAAGTGCTTAAAACAAAGACAATCATACAATTACAAAGAAATCTCCCAAACTTTTTGTCCTTTTTGATGTACATGTTGTGTCCTAATTTCATTAATTTTGTTTCCTGTGGAGGGCATTTGAATGCTAAGTTTTTGTTAGGTACATTAGTCAAAATAATTTCAATTAGAAAGTTTAAGTTGACTAAGTAAAAAAATGTTGAATATATGTTACATTTTTTCAAACAACTTTTCTTTTTGGACATTTTTATTTCAAACAACTAATTGATGAAGCTAGCTAGCTAAATCATATTTTAACTTGAAGATTAGTTTGCGTGTTGAGATGAGATTTTAGAATAGGGATTTGAATGAGACATATTTTTGGTTGATGGGGGAGTGAATAGACTGAGTTTGGAAGAGGGAGCCGAACCTGAAACTAGGTCTTCAAATCATTATCATTTTTTGTATCAAAAAAAAAATATCATTATCATTTTTATGAAAAAAAATAAAAATAAATAATGAACTATTCTGATCCGATAACACAATAGAAATACGGATTCAGATTTTCTCTTATCTTTCCTCTCTAATATTATGTCATGCGCAGATTTAAATCGTGCATCAACGATATTATAGCATTGACTTCTAACATTTAATAAAAAAATTAAAGGTTGAGATCGAACGATTTGAGACTTTGTTTGGTAAGGCCAAATATTGAGCTTATAAGCTTATAAACTATAAGCTCTGTTTGGTAACAGTTTTTAGAAAAGAGCTTATAACTTATTTTACTAGCTTATAACTTATTTTTCAAACACTATTTTAAGTAGCTTATGAGCTTATAACTTATCATTTTTCTTCCAATTTTATCTTTATCATCTTACTTGAAAAAATTAAATATTAATTAAACATATTTTTTTTATGTCATTTCATACTTATAAGCTAGTTCTTCAACCGTTAATTTTCCTAAACACTACAAATTCAATCTCTTATAAGCTCATCTGCTATAAACTAGCTTATCAATTATCCGCTATTTTTTACGAACAGAATAGCTGAAGAGAATCCAAACCCTAGAAATACTTTACCGGTTATCCACTAAGAAATTCTTACGCCATAGACAGAAATTAAACTCAAACATTTGTGACATATATTTACCAACAGTATCAACTTTTTCATTTATTCAGGTGTTTAATTTTCTTCCTGCTTGGTAATAGACTAATATAGTAGTCAAGCGCATGTCTTTTTCTTTCCCAATCCACACAACATGCTGACTTTGAAATACCAAATACTCATTTGACCAAATAAAATAAAGGCTCCAGTCAATTTTATGGATTTACCACCCCTCTAAAAAAAATTAAATATTAATTCTAGAATATATTACTCTTATATATATATTTTTTAAAGGGTATATTATATGATTTATATCAGTTGTTGGTACCATAGTTGTAGCAGTAACTAACCTGAGATTGTGATATTTTATACTTTTGTTGGTGACCAGTTCCCTCTTTTTTTCCTTTCAAGTATTGAATGACGAATTGTTTTAACCTATTCAAGTATTTACTTCGTAGGAAAAAATGATTTATACCAAAAATCAAACTCAAGTTCTCTTGAACAATTCGTCATTCAATACTAGAAATTGTTGGTGACCAGTTCCCTCTTTTTTTCCTTTTGGTATATCATTAGTATGATGATGTATTGCTTTAACCTATCGTTTTTTTTTTAATAATTTTAACCTATTATTTGTTAGTTTTAGTGCTGCTTATTATTTTAATTCAATATTATTTATACTATTTCATATGTTTCAAATATAATTGATATTTCATAACATTAATTTTTAATATGTTTTTTTATAATTAATTTTTAATATATTGTATGTTATATTTTCCAGCAAATCTATTATTTTTTCGTATCTTTATAATATTAATATTTAATAAAATAATTATAATTTAGATATCAATATCGATCTAAATTTAACTGCACTAAATTGAATTGGATCGAATTTTTTTAATCAAACCAAATTTTTTGAATTAATTTGATATTTTTTTTTTTGCTAATGCCAAATTTCGAACCAAATACCTCTAAGTTGCAAAGTGACTCCTCAACCAAGGGACTACCTGAGAAACAAACCATTAATTTGATTTTAGTGTATGGGTCTTGTTAACATGTGCCCTAAGGGCACATGTTAAGATATACCAAAATAGAAATTCAACATTTAATGATACAAGAAATTTAATACTTCAAAAGTCAAAATGCACAAATTAGCATTTAATAATTTCTATTTTTGCTTCCTTAACATGTGCCTTAAGGGCACAAGTTAACATTCTCCTTAGTGTATATACTACATATATACTAGCTGTTGCAGATTTCAATCATTGAAATTAATATCTCATTATTATGCATGAATTATTAAAGTTAAACACAAATTAATCATGTTGTCTCTATAACTTTACCCTACGTAATCACTCTTTTTTTTTTTTTTTTAAGTATAAATAAATGATTCTTTGCCAAAAAATTTCCAACCGACTTTTATAATTTATGCATCTGCTTACAAATACCAATTTATAATTTATTGTAGTGCTATATCATCATATTATTATTTTTTTAAAATAAACTTATAATATTTCTTTTTGGTATTAACTCTTTAGTTTTTAGGCGAAGGAGCCCCTAGTAATTCAAAATTCGGCTACGAAGTAAATAAAGTCCAGTAAAAAATGATTTATACCAAAAATCAAACTCAAGTTCTCTTGAACAATTCGTCATTCAATACTAGAAATTTGCTTATTTTCTACGATTTTTTTCTTCTTCTGCAGATTTAGACCAAAAATCTACAGGAAACTCCTGTGGATTCTGCTTCCCAGCTAATACCTTTGTGGATAATTGTATTCTTAAATCAAACAGCAAGTAATATCCGTAGGAAAATCCTCAAATAAAATGCGCAGGAAATATTATCTTTCCACATGTAAATCGGCAGGAAATGAAATGATTTCTTCTTAAATAGAACTCTAAATAAAATTATATATATATAATCGAGCTAGTTTATGAGTCAAACGAGTCGAACTATATATAGTTTATGTTCAGCTCATTTATTTAGCGAACTTAATTTTTCACTCAAGTTCAGCTCATTTGGTTCACGAACCAAATTTACGAGTCAATAATTGAATCGAGCTTTGAACTATTCATGAGTTGACTCGGGTCATTGCCAACCCAAATTACAACAAAAAACAAACGGTCCAAAAAAATTATAATTCTAACAACTTAAGTATAAGTAAATCCAATGAAGCTAAAAACAACAGGGATTAAGGGGAACAAAATACACAAAGATTGTTGGATTTCGACCCTATCCAATTTTCTTTCTCATGTTTTATCTAATTTTCTTAATCTAATGGTTGATAAATAACACAGAGCAAAACAACACTTAAGAAGAGAAGAAAAATGAATGAATGTCTAAGATTATTAAACCAAAATTGACCTACGTCGGGAGAGAGAACATTTTTTTGATCTACTATCGATGAGTCTTTACAAAAGATGCAAATAGATTACACGAAATTAACTTCGAGTTCTCACGAGAACAAACCTTAATTTCTATCCATTTCTAACAATAATTATGAACAATGAATCTCACTACCAAGGTGTTTTAATGTGTTTCTCAACCTTAGATATCAGTATCTCACCAATTTTTTTTTCTTCAATCTTTTAGATGTTGATTTTCTAAGAATTGTCTCTTTTTAATACTCTCTCCGGTCCTTATTATAAGAAGAATTTTACTTTTTAGATTCATATAATGTTGGATGTATCTTGTCCATATTATTGACTAGATACATCCAACATTTTATGAATCTAAAAAGTAAAGTTCTTCTTATAATAAGGACTGAAGAGAGTATAAATGGAGCCTTTAAATTGGTCTAAAAAAGTTGGACAAAAAACCCAAACTTAATACTACTTTAGATTGGCTCAGGGTGCTTGGGTAGGGGTGGGAAAAAAAAAAACCAAAAATTGAACCGAACTGCGGAACTAAACCGAACCAAACAAAAAAAACTGAACCATAACTAACAGTTTTAAAACTAAAATGAAACAGTTTGGTTCGATTCTTGATTATCAGTTTGGTTCTGTTCGATTCTCTTAATGGTTCAGTTCTTTTTAGTCAAAAGTTAGTTATAGTTTGATTTAGAACCATAAAATCAAACCATTTTAACAGTTTGGTTCGATTTAAAAGACAAACGGTTCAGTTCGGTTCAATTATTATGAATTTTGAAAACAATTTGGTTCAGTTCGATTTGGTTTTCCTTAAAAACCGAACCATGCCCACCCGTGGGTGCAAACCCCCCATGTTAGCGTGCAAAATGGTAGCCCTATGCCTAGCTCTAGGCACCAATCTCGCACGGCTGGACGCAAACATGTCATTTCTAGGCACATAAACCCACATTTGGGCTTAAATAAAATGCTCCAAAAATATGATTTTTTGATTTTAAGGCATACACAACATTAATTATCACATCATTAACCCATTACAAAAAAAAATTGATTGCTCTGTGCTGTGTTTCTTAGAAGCCCCTCATATTTTACTTGAAGAAAGCTAGCTTTCATTGGTCTGCATTTTTTTGTGACAACCCTTCAATTTTTAAGGGAAGTTAGTTTAGTAATCCGATTTTCACTTAGAAGTAAGTAAAGTTTGACAAAAAAAAAATTTAACTCCCACAACACTCAGATTCTCCAGTACAATTTTAGCGAAAAAGGATCATCATTTATATCGTTTTTTTTTTTGTTGGTAGAGTTATATCTTTGGCTCAAGAAAAGTACTAAGCCCAATACTTGTTCACCAAGAAACTGATGGCCCAAAACCAAAACACATATATTTAGTTTGTGAAACGCACCGTTTTACTATAGCTGAAAGAAAGGGTTTTAGATTCCAAACCAAACAACCTCTCGTTTCGAAGGATTCGATTCTCTTTGCTCCCACTTCTCAGTTTCTCTCTGCGGTTTCTCTGTTTTTCCAAGGTTCGTGTCACATTGATTTTTCATTCATTATGAGTTTCTCACATTGTATATTTTTTCTTGCTTCTTTATTATTTTTTCTCTGTTTTGTTTTGATTATAAGCAGTTTTGAATACAGAATAAGATAATCCACCAACAATTTATGTGAGTTATTCATGTACTTTTCCATTGTAATGTGATGAGGTTGGTCTTGTTGCTGTTATTTGGACATAGACATAGACTTTAACTTTTGAACATTATTAAATGTTGATGTTTTGATTAGTTCTTGTGTTTTCTTATTTTTGACTATGTTAATTTAGGTTGTAGAATTTGAAACTGGATATTTGATTATTTTTCATATGTTCAATTAATACTAATAAGATTCTCCCATGCTTTCTTCAATGATTTTCACATATATATTTTTTTTGAATATTGTTCAATATTGGTCAGTACTCAATAGCACTTAGGAGGTGAGACATTGAAGAACAAAGTGTCATGGGTTTATATCTTAGGGTATGTTTTGATGGATTGTAGGGGAGGACATAAATTGGATTTGAAGAATTTATCTAAGCGATCCAAAATTCTCTTCCAATACATGTTTTTGAGTTTTCGCATATGAGGGGGTTTTGCATTATGAAGAAAAATAAACCCCCCCATTCAAATTGGGGACTATCCTTGTGACGCCCCAAAATTTAGACCTATTTATTTTACTGGGATTTAGTTAATTTCAATTATTTGGTTAGTATTCGTTTAGAAATTTAGTTATTTTGGCATGGTTAGACACTAATTAATTAAAGGATAGTAACTGTATTAATATTTAATACTAAAGAATGCAAGAAAATAGAGAAATATAGATTTCTGAAGAAATTAGGTGAGGAGGTGCAGATTCGTAAAACACTAGAGAAGTAAGGAATTAATTGAACTATATTTTTTGAAAATATATTTTTGGTCACATAGCTTAAGATATATTTTAATCTCATATTTTAGAGATATGCATTAGGAATAATTTTTTTGGGAGCAAATTCTGATGTTTTGGAAACCTCTGTTGTCAATAGCGGCCGCTACAACTGCTATAGCAGTGCGACGCGACAAAATGGAGGTCATCGAGTTAGCCCAAAGCGCTACGACAATCCAGGGTGTAGCAGCCAATATTTATGTGAAGCGGGCGCTATAGCGCGTCACGAGTCGCGGGAGTAGCAGTTTCGTAGCACCGCTTTTAATTGAACAACAAAACGACGATTTTGCCCTTAATTTTTAAACGTTTTAGAAAATAATTGTGAAATTTCGTTAAACCCTAATTCTTTATCTATTTGTTACGCCTCTTTCTCTCTATTTGTCACTTAAATAGCAAAATTGGACATTAAACCCTAAATCGGCGGAAAAACCTAAAATTGGTAAAAAACCATAAATCGGCCGAAAAACCTAAAATCGACAATAAACCATAAAATCGGCAGAAAAAACCTAAAATCGACTATAAACCATAAAATCGGCCGAAAACCGGAAATCAGCCAAAAACCATAAAATCGGCCGAAAAACCTAAAATCGGCCAAAAAAATCTAAAATCGACCGTAAACACAAAAAATCGGCTGAAAAACCTAAAATCGACCAAAACCCTAGAATCCATTATAAACTCTAAAATCGGCCGAAAACCCAAAAAATCAGTCGGAAAACCAAAAATCGACCCTAAACCCAAAAAATCGGCTGAAAAACCTAAAATCGGCCAAAAACCCAAAAATCAACTATAAACCCAAAAATGACTGAAAAACGAAAAATCAACCAAAAAACCCAAAAATCGACTATAAACCCTAATATCGGCCGAAAACTGGGTTTATAGTCTATTTTTGGGTTTTCAGTCATTTTAGGTTTTTCGGCTGATTTTGTGGTTTATAGAAGATTTCAGGATTTTGGGTCGCTTTTAGGTTTTCGGCCGAGTTTTTTTGGGTTTAGGGACGATTTTAGATTTTTCGGCCGATTTTTTGGGTTTTCAGCCGATTTTAGGGTTTATAGTCGATTTTAGGGTTTTTGGACGATTTTAAGTTTTTCCGTCTATTTTGAGTTTTTCGGTCGATTTTAGGTTTTTCGGCCGATTTAGGGTTTAAAGTCCAATTTTGCGATTTTGGTCGATTTTTTGGGTTTATAGTTATTTTTTGGGATTTTGGCCGATTTTAGGTTTTCGGCCGAGTTTTTTGGCTTTAGGGTCGACGTTGGGTTTTTCGGCATATTTTTTTTTTGTTTTTTGGCTGATTTTTTGGGTTTTCGGTCAATTTTAGGTTTTTTTTGGCCGATTTTAGGGTTTTATAGTTGATTTTTTAGATTTTGGCCAATTTTAGGTTTTCTGCCGATTTTTTGGGTTTTCTGTCTATTTTTGGTTTTTCGGCCAATTTTTTGGTTTTCGGTAGATTTTTGGTTTTTCGGCCGATTTTAGGGTTTATAGTCGATTTTTGGAATTTTGGCCGATTTTAAGTTTTTCTACCGATTTTTTGCGTTTCAGCCGATTTTAGAGTTTATAGTCGATTTTTGGGCTTTTGGCCGATTTAGGTTTTTTCTGCCGATTTTTTGGATTTTCGGACGATTTAGCGTTTATCGTCGATTTTAAGGTTTTTCGGCTAATTTTAGGTTTTATGTTCAATTAGTAATTTTTAAAGTTCATTGAGAAAAAGGAATTTCAAATTTTTTTGTTTTAGGTGTCATTTTGAAATTCTCTAAATTTAACTTGAACAAAATACTTCATAAATTTCCATCATTTTGAAAATTCTTCAAATTATCATCCAAACAATGGAATTCACCTCAAATCATTTGAATTCCCTCAAAACATTACTTTACCTTAAAAAATTCCCCCATCCAAACACACTCTTAGGGAGTTCACTGCAAATCCAAGTAAGGGTGCTTAATGAATTTACTTAAGTTTCTGAGTTTTAGTAATATTGAGTATAGTTCCCTTCTTTTATTTTCTTCAATTATTTGATTTTATATAGAATTCGATCCAATAAATACTTTTCATGATTTGAACAAGAAATTTATAGGAGTCTCTATAAATTTATTGTTCAAATCATGAAAAGTATTATTGATTACTATGAGAATCGGTTTACGTGTGACATGATGAATAGGTATGGAATAGGGAATTTGGTGATATTGATTTCGGTTGATAATGAATTGTCATTAACTGTTACTTTTCATACCTATATATTTATTTTATTCTTCCTAATACTACAATCAATCATGTACTAATTTTGCGTACTCGTATTGCAGCAAACATGGCAGATGAAACACCAAATGATTTGAAGGAGGAGGTTGTTGATGTAAGTTTATTTTCCATGTAGTTATCTATAGTTTTAAGAATGCTTTCGCGCTACTTTGTTTCCTTTAATTGGGCCCAAAAACAGGTTTGGTACACCAGATAGTATTGATTGGATTTAGTTTTGTTTCTTTGTATCAAATTGAGATATGACTGGTATGTATTGCAACATGCTGATATGTGATAACCAATGTTGGTACTTCAGTTGTAGTAACTGTTCTATCTTCTGCTGCATGAATTACGAAATTGCAGATTGCACCATTCGATCCTACTAAGAAGAAGAAAAAGAAGAAAGTTACAGTTGTAGATCCGGCAGATGATGAATCAGTGGATAAATTGACCGAGAAGACAGAAAATCTGTCAGGTATGTAAATTATAACAAGCATTTGCAATCTCCAGTCATGGTTTATCTTTTCAAAGTTATCTGAAAATGGTGCTTAGGCAATGTTGATTCTCAATAGCTATTCACTTGCAGTTTCTGATGGGATTGATACATTTGCTGGTTTGAAAAAGAAGAAGAAGAAGAAGCCTGTAATATGTCTCTTTTTCCTGAATTGAAGCTTTTTATTTTGCTTAGATTTGTTGGAAGCAATTTGACACGTGAAGTTTGTTATTTGATTATAGGTTGAAATCACTAACTTAAACGAGGAGAGTGGAGATGCAGTCGAAGATTTGGATGGTAAAGAATCAAATAAATGAATAAAAGTTTATGTACTGATAGTGGACTGTGTGCTTTGTTCTGAGAAGGTTAATGAATACTAAACATTTGATGGATTATATTGCTTTTAGATTATGCTGAAGATGATGAAGAAGAAGCAGTTGCTTTGCATCCTCGTTATCCTTGGGAAAGGAGTGACCGTAATTATCAATATGAGGAGGTACGCCATTTTGTCCTTTCTGATGTCCAGTAAAGCTATATTAACCTCTTCCTTTCAATGGCAATTTCAATTTTCTGTTGCACGTTCATCACTTAGTCCCAAAAGTGTTTCTGAGCTGATTTTACTTCTCATCTTCGATTCAAATTATTTATTTTCTGGTTCTTGTCGATATCCTCTTCTATGTTTCCAGATTAGTTTAATTGACTTTGTTTTGGGCCTTCTAACGTCCGGATGTATTACGTCTAGACTCGTGTGCTTAAAATTTTAAAATTGAAGCATGATAACATAATTGATTATATAGGATTCTACATTTATTGGTGCTTTATTATAGTTGGATCATGCCGTTAACTTCCCTTGGACCATAAGCTGTGATCAAAGTATTACCTACATTATTTTTAGTCTACCGTCTCTACCCTGTTCAGTTTTTACTTGGAAATAGCTACCAATCGTCCTCACTTTCATCTCGTGTATTCTGAACGATTTTTGGTACAGCTTCTTGGCAGGGTGTTTAATATTCTACGCGAAAATAATCCAGAACTTTCTGGCGGTCCGCAAAGGACAGTTATGAGGCCTCCTCAAGTTCTTCGTGAAGGCACAAAGAAAACCGTTTTTGTGAATTTTATGGATCTGTGCAAAACGTATGTTGATATTTTTTCTCTGTTTTTTTGGCAATTATACTTGACACATCCCGAAATTTCACTAGAAGGCAATGAAAAATTATAAACTGGTGCATTTTAGAACTTAACAATACCTGTACAAATGTATGAATGCCTGCAATATAACATAACATTTGAGACATTTTCGAGATGAACCTCGCGATTCTATTAAGTATGCTGAGTGATTATTAATGTTAATTTACTGTTTACCTGATCTTTCAGGATGCATCGACAGCCAGACCATGTTATGGCTTTCTTGCTTTCTGAACTCGGTACTACTGGCTCCCTAGATGGACAACAGAGATTGGTTGTAAAGGGAAGATTTGCACCAAAGAATTTTGAAGGAATTCTACGACGATATGTCAGTAAGTATCTGTATTCAATATTTAATAATCTGCTGTATTCCAGAAATGGTAAAGTTTCTAAGTTTCAAAAAAATTCTGTTGTTATTTGTTAGATGTTATTAGCCTAAGTTTGTTGCACATTCTTTTTCTCAGATGAATACGTTATTTGTCTTGGATGCAAGAGTCCAGACACACTACTTACAAAGGAGAATCGTCTATTCTTTCTCCGGTGTGAGAAGGTGAATTTTCTATCACACCTTTGCCCCACTTCCGTTGTTTTACCATTCGATATTCTTTAATATTGGTTTCTTGTTTGCAGTGTGGATCAGGAAGATCGGTTCTTCAAATCAAAGCTGGTTTTGTTGCTCGTGTTGGCCGAAGGAATGCAGGCGGAACATGATTTGTCCCTATTTTTTATTTGTTGTTGAAATTGGTTGTGAAAACAAACATTTTATAAATTTTAGTCCATTTGTTGTAACCCTCACTTCTAATAGAGTTCGTTGTGGTGATGCCTTCTTAAAGGGTAAAAGCATTGTTATCATTTTTTGGGGTCAAATATGTTTCTTTCAATGAAAATCATATTTGCTCATACTATTTCAAGTGTTTGCGCCATTTCGAAAATAATTGAATTGCAATTTCGGAGTTTTAGTTTATGGTTTGTAAAGGAGCATGTTAATCTTACTCTTTCAAATTTTACATGGCTTCTTTATTTGTGTTTGCATTGTAAGTGAAGGGAAAAAAAAGTGATTATGGTTTTGTATATGATTATGGATCAATCATTTATTTTTTTTCCTTCTAAAATGCGGTTTTCTTAGTTATGTTCATGGTTTTCTTATGCTAACTAAAACGATTTTTTATTTCTTGATAAAAAAACAATGCAAATAATTGATATAGTAGTATTAGGCAACTTTGAATGGCAAACTACAATGCTGTAAATTAAACTTTAAAAATTTAAAAATGTAACAACTTAGGGGGAATTTTTGCCTATTTAGTGAACAAGACTTATTAAGAGATTTGAGCATAATAGTGATCAAGATTAAGTTGATGCTTTAACATCTCATAAAAATTTCATTATTGTATAAAATGTAGCACTGATTATGTGAAATTTCTTGGCTACAAACCATGCCTCTAATCACAATCATATATTTGTATAGTGTTCATCTTTATTTGAACAGTTTTTTTACCATCAATCTATATACTTATAAAGTGATTTTTGTTTTAATTCCTTAATTGGCTTTCATACCGAAAATGATTTAAATTACCATCACACGTTGCTTATTTATGAATACATAAGGAATCATCAAGAACAATTTTTTTATGCAATCAACAAGGGCATCTAATTAAATATATGCGGCAATACAAAAAAAAAGTTGAAGTGTTTCTGCAATCTTTCTCTGCTCCATAATTCATCAGCACAAGGCTTAAAACTGTCACACACCAAAGGTGGCAATTAAGGCCATTGTCATTAGTGTTGAAATAAGTGGCATATAAATTCCTCCATACAAACTTGTGGCACCGTTAGGATCCTTATACTTTGATGTATCAAAACCTACATAAAACCAAAGTAAAATTTAATTTTGCAACCAAACCAATGACTATTTTTCTTTTCTTTTTTTTTTATATTTTCACCAGTATACCAGCCCACTGAACTATCTAATCTGGTTCGAGGGTCATCTTGCATCAAGTGGTTTCAACCCTCTCTCGATCGTAGTTGCGGGGGATCGAATCGTTATCCTCCCTACCAAGTTTAACACCAATCACGACTGAACCAACTAAGGATTGGAGGGTTCGAGGTTCAAACCTTAGATTCACCACTTCTCTACACTTATAATGTGTGAGTCTAACCACTAGGTTACTGGATCAAAATCAATGTCATATACTTAATCCAAAAATCTCTCAAAAATTTAAAATAGTTTTGGATTATATGTAAATTTACCTTGAAGTATATTGCAGGCATTCATAGTAACATTTTTGACATAGGAGACGTGTGCTTTATTAGCGAAATAGAAGTTTCTTTTGACATCTTCGATGCATTTGAAAACCAACAAGAAGTGATCATAACAACCACCCTTACAGAAGTCATTGATGTCAGAATCTTGGACGTTTAGAGTACCATTTAATGTGATTGTGTAATTGGTTTTGAGGTTGCAAGTGTTTGAATGCTACATAATTTTTGAAGTAAACATTAGTATTATATATGGAGTGAAGAGATTAAATATATGGTCATTGATAATTCTGAATAGCAATAGTATAGTCATCAAAAAGAGAGATTTTTAAAAAGCATAGGCATGATTTTTTTTTTGTTGATGAGTAGATGAGACACATATATTGTTTCCAAATATCAATTTGATTAAAGGTGATAAAAGTAGTTTCTTCATTTGGTTGAAAAATTCACACTAAATTTCATATCAAATTTGTGTTTAGAGTAAAAGAAATTCAAATATCAAATTTGCCTTCATAGCACCAGAGGTTGTAGACCTTCTGAAAAGAGTTCAAGCATAACAATGTTGTGTCACATATATCCATTGAAGTAGTTTTGCAAATGATTGGTTTTGACCATCTATCTTTCATTCATGTGTTATATAATTATTTTTGGATAAAAAGAAATATATAAATCATTTCACTTCGAACTGAATTTTCTCATCAAATTAGTTTTACCAATTCAATTCATTCTAAATTAAGTCAAACAAACACATATAAGGTTATTTGCTAATTACATTCAGCATGCAAAAGTAAGCACTCCTCCAACTCTCAAAAGGGCTTAGATTGGCATTTCTTCTTGGCTGATCCCTATCTGAAAGGAGACAAAAAAAAGTTAACGATATTTTTCTTCTTCAAATTGTAGTTCCATCAACTATTTGGTTTCTCGAGAAAAAAAAAATTAATACCATAGAGGATGAAAAAAAAAAAAAGAAAAGAAAATTGTGACACAAGGGAGTACTAACTTTCAGCATTGGCAAGATTGAAAAATAATAACCCCAAAGAAATGCAAACAAGGAAGGTGCTATTAGCAATCTTCATTATTCCTTAATGATCAAATTAAGGACACTTAGTTGATTATGCTTGCAATGAAAACTTGTTTATATCATACTTTAGAATAAGATGAGTTGAGATTAAAACTAGGAAAAATGTTGTTATTTTAGGCATATGCTTAGAATATGGCATCAAGCATTTATGATACAAACAAGGAAACACTTGTGCTTATAAAAAAAAAAAGCAAACACTTGTAGTTTTTGAAACATAAGGCTTTGCATTGATCAAGACAACAAAATGAAACATGTTTTGGAGCTTTCTGTCGGAAATTAAGAGGTGGAATACAATGATTGCATCGTCCTATGTTTAAATGGGTCCCTCAAGTATATACAACAGTACGTACTTACATATGTATACGAGGTTTTGTGTAACATGAACAAGTCCTTCAAGTTGTGCATGGTGCACAAGTAGCGATTGTAACGAATACAAATTTTATAAAAATTCACCGTTGGATTGAAAGTTTATATCATATAGATAATCTATAAAAATTTTGAAATTTTTTGAAAATCATTTGCATTGTTACTGAGACTTATCAAAATTAACGTTTTATTAATTTTTATTCAATACCATTAATTTTCATGTATATTTTTCTTCTTGCATTCAAATGATCAAAGCTACGTAGCTTGTACCGGCCGGTAACACTTTTGTGCATCACTTGTGTCAACAGACAGTGAAAAACTAGACGATATTGAATATATATCCGACATGTTCTATACAATAATTACAGTTAGTAAGCAATAAATTTAATTATAGTCAAAAAATTAACAATAAGTATATTAGACGATTGTTGTTTTGTGGGAGACAAATATACTATGTGTATTACTCTCTATTGATTTATTAAGTGTGAATGAAGTCTCACATTAGTTGGAAGACTTAAGGTTGATCATTTTACAAGTGAGATTCTCATAAATTTAATACATTTTTGGTGAAAGTGTGGTGTCAAAATCATTTATGCAGTTACCCAAATGTGTCGATCCAATTCAGGAAGACTTTCCCAAACTCGCCAACACTTTCTATCATCAAACAATAAATTTAAACACAAAATGATCATTGCTAATGATCAGGGTCGGCACAACATATTAAAGTAATGAAGATTTTCAAAAGAAAAAGTCGGCACAAATGATCAAAATATATTAGGCTTCACTACAAGAAAAACATGATTTATTGGGGGCCAAAAACCCTCACAAAGTGCTCAAAACCGCCAAAAAGTAACTATTTACTGGCGGCCAACTGACGGCCAAAATACGCCAGAAAATTGCTCGTTGGTAAATTTATTGACGGCCTAAACCGCCAATACACATATTTATTGGCGGCCTAAGCCGCCACTTTGTAAAAGCAGTATTTTTGAATTTATTGACAGTCTGGACCGCCACAAACCAAAAGCTGCAACATTGACAAATTTATTAAGGGCCAGAGCCGCCACTAACTAAAAGTAACGTTAAAAAAAACAATTATGTATTGAATTTATTTTATTTATTATTTTATAAACAGATTTATTTATATTTAATAATTTTAAAGAAAAGTTTATCATCATCATCCTGTGAAATAGCTGGCAACTTTCACCTTTACTATTTTAATTTCTTCAAAGAAAAGTTCATAAGTTCATCTCCTCAGTATCTTCAAATCTTCATCGCCAACCCTCAGTCTCAAATTCTTTGATCTCCTCTTCTTCAACCAAAGCAATTTTATGAAGAATTGGCTTGAGGATGACAAACACAAAAATTGGGTTTGCAGAAATTGTAGATCGAAGATGAATATGAACATAGTGAGAAGCATCGATCCATTCGTGGTGTTGGAGAAACTGGGTTTGCAGAAACTGGGTTCTTTTTTCTAGAAAGAAATTCACCTTTTTAGATCTAAAGTTGTGTTGTTTTATTTTGATCAAAATTGTTTTTGGGTTTGTTTGAAGGAGATGTTTATGGGTTTGATTTTGATTCTATCAAATTGTGTTTGAAATATTTATGATGTTATTGTTGAATGGTGTAAGAGGCTTTGTTTTGAGAAATCAGTGAAAGAGGAACAGGAATAGGAATCAAACGAGAACAAGGGGAAAGAGGCTTTGTTTTATAGATTATTCATGGTGTGTTTTTTTTTTTTTTTTGAATGCTGCAAAATATTTATTAAAGAGGTATCTATGCACAAGATGTGCAAAAGAAGTTCAAAAAAGAAATACAAATCGCAGCACAAAAACAGAAGATAAGAAGGAAACTATGAGTCAAGAAGAAGGAATGGTGGTGATTGTGTTATGCTTTTTTCTTAGTCTTTGGTGGTCAATTCGTGCATTTCTTTTTTTAATTTCTAAACATTTTGCGGCGGCTTAAGCCGCCAGTATGCAATGGACAATTTATTGGCGGTTTGGGCCGTCACTATATGGAACAGTATAGTCAATTTACTGGCGGTTTAGACCGTCACTAAATTATTGGCGGCTTAGGCCGCCACTAAGTTATACGTCCTTTAAAAAATATTATTTTTTAATTTTGTGAGGGTTTTTTCTCACTTACTGGCGGTTTAGGCCGCCAATAACTTACTGAGGGCTTAAACCCTCAATAAGTGTTATTTGAATCCGCCAATAAATTGAGGTATTCTTGTAGTGCTTCTAAATTTTTGCCTAACAAATATGTCTTTATTAGTTTTCCTTCTTGTCATGACTTGAACTCTGAACCTCCAACTCCTTAACGTTTAGCTAAAATAGTTTAACCAGTTGAGCTACCCATCCCAACCCCCTTTTTGGGTAGTACTAAACTTAGGGTCCGTTTGACCTAGCTTTTTTTGAGCTTATGCAAATAGCTTATGCAATATAAATTAGGCAAAATTACGCTACAAGTTCTTTATCTTATTTTTTGGTAACATTTTGGTCCTTTATCTTTTTTTTGTAACAATTCGGTCCTTTATCTTTTTTTTTGTAACACTTTGGTCCTTATCTTATTTATTTATAAAAAATAAAGGATCAAAGTGTTACAAATAAAAAAATATAAAGGACCAAACTGTTACAAAAAAAGGGACTAAAGTGTTACAGATAAAAAAAATAAAGGACTAAAGTGTTACAAATAAAAGATAAAGGACCAAAATGTTACAGAAAAAAGATAAAGGACCAAAGTGTTACAAAAAAATAAGATAAATGACCTGTAGTGTAATTTTATTAAGTTTTATGTTATTTTATAAGTCCACACTAGTGAAAATTGTAATTTTATAAGCTATTTTATAATAAACTACATTGACAAACTTATAATAATATATAAAAATTGCATAAGTTGTTTGCATAAGCTCTAAATAAGAGGAAAAAAAGTCAGGTCAAACGATACCTTAATATATATAATTGTTACTTGTTTTCTTATTTTGAATAATTTGAATGTTAATTTTTATCATTATCGATTTTGGTTATATTTATATATTGTGCATTTATATATTTAATTTTAAATTTAATTTTTAAATAACTTATCCCGGACGTATCGTATCGGGAATTTTGAAAATTTTCCCGTATCGTCGTATCAGTGTCGTATCGTATCGTGTCACGTATCAGGGCTTCATAAAGTAGGGTAGATACCCCACTCATAAAAAGAACATGGGGAGTCAGAGTTTTTACCTCGTCAACTGTGGAACGACTGAGCGTCAAAAAAACTGACTTAATTGAATAGTAACCGCTTGGGTCATGCTTCCAACACCAAGAGTCATATATTGTAGATATTGTTGAGCTGTCCAGAATTTCATGTAGACTTTTCAAGATATTAAGCTCTCGAACAAAGAAATCTCTTCTCCACCTTAAGTCTCAAAACCATTGACCTTCGACCCAACTACCCATATCTCCCCCACCGTACTAGTACTCTGGGCTGAAACTTGAAAGAGTCTTTGGAACTGAGTCCTCAACGCAGCTCCCCCTAGCCAGGGATCAAACCATAATAAAGTCATATGGCCATTACCAACCTTTTTACTCACCTCCTCTGGAAACCAATCTGAGATAGCATACTCAAGATCACCTAATAAAGACACGTTGGAGAATTTCATAATAAAAATATTGTTACATTGTAGAATTTTTCTCTTCGATTAAAGGTATATATATGAAAAGAAAACTAATTCCTGGGTATATATGAAAATTGAAATTGTAGTATATACTTTTTTTTTAGAAACATCAAATATTATTAGAAAAATCCAACTTGAGAACAAGTAAAACTCAAATGGGTAAATACAAAAGAAACAAAGGGCTAATAAGAAAATTAGCAACATAATGAGTGTTTGTTAGTTTTATAAATTTAATGTATACAAATAATTGTGTATGGTGTTTTGGGGAAGAGTTTTGGAATTTTAGATTATGATTTATGGAATTTGTTACACAGATAATGATAAGTGATTATGTTTAAGGACAAAACTTACATGCATTTCCATACATGCATTTCTTACTTTTCCTCTCACAAAGAGGTAGTTTTTTTTATTAAAAAATAATTTTCTTTTATTTTTTCAAAATGAAAAAACATAAGTAACCACCTCTTTGTGAGTGGAACAGTAAAAAATGCATGTATGGAAATGTATGTAAGTTTTGTCCTATGTTTAATTATCATATACACATATGCTTTGTCTTAATGTGAATTCTGCTTGTTAAATTTTTTTATTTTTATTTTTATTTTTGTGAGTAATATTTTGTCGTGACTCTAGTTCTTGAGCGGGAAAGAGGGGTGGGACGTGGGAGTAGTTACCTACTAAGGTTACAAATTGGGTTTGGGGTGGGGTTGAGGTTGACAAGGCATAGCTGTGGCCTGTGGAAGAGTGTGTCAAAAACTCAAAACTAAAAAGTTAATGGGAGTGAATGTTTTGGTACATCAAATTTGCATTGTTGAATATTTGGAGTGAAAGTTAATTTGATATTTTTTGTATTAAAGAAATAAAATTTAATTACGTTTCCGATACTTCTCTAATATGTAATGAGAAATATCGCAAATTTGTGTGTGATTTTTTTTAGTAAACATAAAATCAAACATAATGTCTTCTAGTATCTCAATTTTACCCTTCTCAGCTCTACTTTGAATCTGAAACAAATTGAAACAGGGAGAAGAGATAAGAGACTACCAAATTATTTTGTAAATGTTTTTCAATGTATCGTTTCAAAGCATACTTTTTAAATGAAACAAAGAATTTTAATTTAATTTCATGAATAAAGAAAATAGTAACAATCAGGGAAGAAGCTACGTTCCCCCTCTGCAGGCATGAGCTCCCACTAGTTTTTGAAATTCATAGTACCCCACCTTATACAATACAAGGTGTTCCTCTCCACCCACACATATATACTCATACTCTATATGTTTCTTATTTTATTTATTTATTTATTTAGCTTCAAATTTTTTAAACATACATCTATAATACAATATTTTATAACTAAATCATATCCACTTTTTAATTATTTGAAATAATAATTTGATTTTAGTTCTTAAAAATAAAAATAAATTGTTTTTATCTTTCCAAAAAATTTCTACTTTGTTTTTTATTCATAAATTATGTTCATGTTAATGTCAATATTGTGACTCTTTTGTGTTTAAGATGTGTTCATGTTATGTTCATCTATTATGTCGAACATCTTTATGTTTATATTATGTTCAAAATACATCAAGACTAACATATTAAAATTATATTGATTTTACATACTATAATCAAAGTTCGATTGCCCGCACTACTCAATATTTCTAGCTCCGTCACTGATAACAATCATGCATCAATATGAAAAATTTCCTTCTAAAATACACTCTGTCGAAATTTAATCCTTGAGGTTGTTGAAAAACAAGATGATATAAAAATTTCGGCCTCAATTTCTGCCCACAAGGCTAAGTTTATCGATTCTAGATCATCCTAAAAAAATGACATGTATATTATGTAATGTGTTTTTATATTTGTAATGTATTTATTATTTTTAATAATATATTTTGTATATTATATAAATATTTTATATTTGTAATGTATTTTAAAAAATATTCACAAACCCTAAACTCCAAAATCTCATAACCCTAAACTCTTAAAACCGTAAACCCTAACCCTTCCAAAAAAAATAGAAAACAAAAAAAAACATTAATATTGTTTAGGAACTAACCATTTTTTTGGTACATGAGCTAAAAAAACAAAAAGAAAAGAAAGAAAAAGAAAAAACTACAACCGAGTTAATCCTACATCCTGTAGGATATTTTTTTTATGTAATTTATTTTATAGTTATAATTATAATTTTAAGAATCATTCTTTTAATTATTAATATTGTTAGTTATGTACGTTTCTAAAAGGTTGCTTAGTCAAGCTGGCAATTACTATTGACATGCGATATTACTCTATCAATCCAAATTAATGGGTTTTATGGTGGATTTATTTTTTTTGTAAAGGTTTTATGGTGGGTTTAATAACATGACGGACTTGATCAATTTACGGGACTTCATTTATTGGTATTATGTGTTCTTCTGTGTATGAGGAGGATACATGCCCCTCATTCTTTGAAGATCGAACAAGTTCTTTGGCCTTCTTTTTACTTTGTGTTTGCTAATATGAACCAAAATCTAAACAAACAAATTATTATTTTGGACTCTTGCTTTTTTCGAATACCGTTTCCCAGTTGTTTTTTTCTAAAATTCTGGCATGATCAAGTCTTTTTATGCCAAGCTCCTCTCTAATGGAACTGTTGTTGTTGTGATACTCCGGTTAACCTTTGCTTTTGGATTATTTGCGTTGCATTTTATCATCGAAAATTTATCTTCAAACATGGTAATATTGAATTTTAAGTCTGTTTAATAAGTCAATTTAATAAAAGCAATATGCTTTAGATTTTAGTTTTAAGTTAGATTATTTTAATTGTAAGTCAGTTTTAAGTTAGATTAAGTCATTTTATTTCAATTTTAAACCAGTTTAAGTTAGATTAAGTCAGTTTATGTATTGAGTTTTTTATTTTTATTTCATCATTATGTACCACTGAATTAATCGAGAGTTTATTTAAATAAACGAGTTTTTAATGAATGTTTTAGTTTTTTATTTTTATTTTTATTTTTACAGTATGTTTTAGTTTTTTGGGTTTAGGGACGATTTTAGATTCTTCGGCCGATTTTTTGGATGTTGGCCGATTTTGGGTTTTTGATCATTTTTGTTTTTTCGGTCGATTTTTTGGGTTTTCGGCTGATTTTAGGGTTTATAGTCGATTTTTAGAATTTTGCCGATTTTAGGTTTTTCTACCGATTTTTCGGGTTGCCGGCCGATTTTAGGGTTTATAGTCGATTTTTTGGATTTTGGCCGATTTTAGGTTTTTGGTCGATTTTAGGTTTTTCGGACGCTTTTTTGGGGTTTCAGCTGATTTTAGGGTTTATAGTCGATTTTTAGAATTTTGACAGATTTATCAAGTCTTTTTATGCCAAGCTCCTATCTAATGGAACTGTTGTTGCTGTGATACTCCGGTTAACCTTTGCTTTTGGGTTATTTGCGTTGCATTTTATCATCGAAAATTTATCTTCAAACATGGTAATATTGAATTTTAAGTCTGTTTAATAAGTCAATTTAACAAAAGCAATATGCTTTACATTTTAGTTTTAAGTCAGATTATTTTAATTGTAAGTCAGTTTTAAGTTAGATTAAGTCATTTTATTTCAATTTTAAGCCAGTTTAAGTTAGATTAAGTCAGTTTATGTATTGAGTTTTTTATTTTTATTTCATCATTATGTACCACTGAATTAATCAAGAGTTTATTTAAATAAACGAGTTTTTAATGAATGTTTTAGTTTTTTATTTTTATTTTTACGGTATGTTTTAGTTTTGGGTTTAGGGACGATTTTAGATTCTTCGGCCGATTTTTTGGATGTTGGCCGATTTTGGGTTTTCGATTGATTTTTGGTTTTTCGGCTGATTTTAGGGTTTATAGTCAATTTTTGGAATTTTGCCGATTTTAGGTTTTTCTACCGATTTTTCGGGTTGCCGGCCGATTTTAGGGTTTATAGTCGATTTTTTGGATTTTGGCCGATTTTAGGTTTTCGGCCGTTTTTTGGGTTTTCGGTCGATTTTTGGTTTTTCGGCCGCTTTTTTGGGTTTTCAGCTGATTTTAGGGTTTATAGTCGATTTTTAGAATTTTGGCAGATTTATCAAGTCTTTTTATGCCAAGCTCCTATCTAATGGAACTGTTGTTGTTGTGATACTCCGGTTAACATTTGCTTTTGGGTTATTTGCGTTGCATTTTATCATCGAAAATTTATCTTCAAACATGGTAATATTGAATTTTAAGTCTGTTTAATAAGTCAATTTAACAAAAGCAATATGCTTTACATTTTAGTTTTAAGTCAGATTATTTTAATTGTAAGTCACTTTTAAGTTAGATTAAGTCATTTTATTTCAATTTTAAGCCAGTTTAAGTTAGATTAAGTCAGTTTATGTATTGAGTTTTTTATTTTTATTTCATCATTATGTACCACTGAATTAATCAAGAGTTTATTTAAATAAACGAGTTTTTAATGAATGTTTTAGTTTTTTATTTTTATTTTTACGGTATGTTTTAGTTTTGGGTTTAGGGACGATTTTAGATTCTTCGGCCGATTTTTTGGATGTTGGCCGATTTTGGGTTTTCGATTGATTTTTGGTTTTTCGGCTGATTTTAGGGTTTATAGTCAATTTTTGGAATTTTGCCGATTTTAGGTTTTTCTACCGATTTTTCGGGTTGCCGGCCGATTTTAGGGTTTATAGTCGATTTTTTGGATTTTGGCCGATTTTAGGTTTTCGGCCGTTTTTTGGGTTTTCGGTCGATTTTTGGTTTTTCTGCCGCTTTTTTGGGTTTTCAGCTGATTTTAGGGTTTATAGTCGATTTTTAGAATTTTGGCAGATTTATCAAGTCTTTTTATGCCAAGCTCCTATCTAATGGAACTGTTGTTGTTGTGATACTCCGGTTAACATTTGCTTTTGGGTTATTTGCGTTGCATTTTATCATCGAAAATTTATCTTCAAACATGGTAATATTGAATTTTAAGTCTGTTTAATAAGTCAATTTAATAAAAGCAATATGCTTTAGATTTTAGTTTTAAGTCAGATTATTTTAATTGTAAGTCACTTTTAAGTTAGATTAAGTCATTTTATTTCAATTTTAAGCCAGTTTAAGTTAGATTAAGTCAGTTTATGTATTGAGTTTTTTATTTTTATTTCATCATTATGTACCACTGAATTAATCAAGAGTTTATTTAAATAAACGAGTTTTTAATGAATGTTTTAGTTTTTTATTTTTATTTTTACAGTATGTTTTAGTTTTTTGGGTTTAGGGACGATTTTAGATTCTTCGGCCGATTTATTGGATGTTGGCCGATTTTGGGTTTTTGATCGATTTTTGGTTTTTCGGTCGATTTTTTGGGTTTTCGGCTGATTTTAGGGTTTATAGTCGATTTTTGGAATTTTGCCGATTTTAGTTTTTTCTACCGATTTTTCGGGTTGCCGGCCGATTTAAGGGTTTATAGTCGATTTTTTGGATTTTGGCCGATTTTAGGTTTTCGGCCGTTTTTTGGGTTTTCGGTCGATTTTTGGTTTTTCGGCCGCTTTTTTGGGTTTTCGACTGATTTTAGTGTTTATAGTCGAATTTTAGAATTTTGGCAGATTTATCAAGTCTTTTTATGCCAAGCTTCTATCTAATGGAACTGTTGTTGCTGTGATACTCCGGTTAACCTTTGCTTTTGGGTTATTTGCGTTGCATTTTATCATCGAAAATTTATCTTCAAACATGGTAATATTGAATTTTACGTCTGTTTAATAAGTCAATTTAATAAAAGCAATATGCTTTAGATTTTAGTTTTAAGTCAGATTATTTTAATTGTAAGTCAGTTTTAAGTTAGATTAAGTCATTTTATTTCAATTTTAAACCAGTTTAAGTTAGATTAAATCAGTTTATGTATTGAGTTTTTTATTTTTATTTCATCATTATGTACCACTGAATTAATCAAGAGTTTATTTAAATAAACGAGTTTTTAATGAATGTTATAGTTTTTTATTTTTATTTTTACAGTATGTTTTAGTTTTTTGGGTTTAGGGACGATTTTAGATTCTTCGGCCGATTTTGGGTTTTTGATCATTTTTGGTTTTTCGGTCGATTTTTTTGGGTTTTCGGCTGATTTTAGGGTTTATAGTCGATTTTTGGAATTTTGCCGATTTTAGGTTTTTCTACCGATTTTTCGGGTTGCCGGCCGATTTTAGGGTTTATAGTCGATTTTTTGGATTTTGGCCGATTTTAGGTTTTCGGCCGTTTTTTGGGTTTTCGGTCGATTTTTGGTTTTTCGGCCGCTTTTTTGGGGTTTCAGCTGATTTTAGAGTTTATAGTCGATTTTTAGAATTTTGGCAGATTTATCAAGTCTTTTTATGCCAAGCTCCTATCCAATGGAACTGTTGTTGCTGTGATACTCCGGTTAACCTTTGCTTTTGGGTTATTTGCGTTGCATTTTATCATCGAAAATTTATCTTCAAACATGGTAATATTGAATTTTAAGTCTGTTTAATAAGTCAATTTAATAAAAGCAATATGCTTTAGATTTTAGTTTTAAGTCAGATTATTTTAATTTTAAGTCACTTTTAAGTTAGATTAAGTCATTTTATTTCAAATTTAAGCCAGTTTAAGTTAGATTAAGTCAGTTTATGTATTGAGTTTTTTATTTTTATTTCATCATTATGTACCACTGAATTAATCAAGAGTTTATTTAAATAAACGAGTTTTTAATGAATGTTTTAGTTTTTTATTTTTATTTTTACAGTATGTTTTAGTTTTTTGGGTTTAGGGACGATTTTAGATTCTTCGGCCGATTTTTTGGATGTTGACCGATTTTGGGTTTTTGATCGATTTTTGGTTTTTCGGTCGATTTTTTGGGTTTTCGGCTGATTTTAGGGTTTATAGTCGATTTTTGGAATTTTGCCGATTTTAGTTTTTTCTACCGATTTTTCGGGTTGCCGGCCGATTTTAGGGTTTATAGTCGATTTTTTGGATTTTGGCCGATTTTAGGTTTTCGGCCGTTTTTTGGGTTTTCGGTCGATTTTTGGTTTTTCGGCCGCTTTTTTGGGTTTTCGGCTGATTTTAGTGTTTATAGTCGATTTTTAGAATTTTGGCAGATTTATCAAGTCTTTTTATGCCAAGCTCCTATCTAATGGAACTGTTGTTGCTGTGATACTCCGGTTAACCTTTGCTTTTGGGTTATTTGCGTTGCATTTTATCATCGAAAATATATCTTCAAACATGGTAATATTGAATTTTACGTCTGTTTAATAAAAGCAATATGCTTCACCGACGACTTGACATCGAATACCACAAAACCTGTGAATCTGGACCCCCAACGGTCCAGCACATAACACATAAAAGAGAGTTAGACAACATACTCAAAATATACAAGTGTAAGTAAATGGTACTTAAACACTTCTTCATAAAAACATGCATAATCATACATTATACATATACATCACCATCATTCATGCATATTCTTCGTTTACAAGCATACATCATTAATCTCATTCAATCATAAGCTACGAAAGGTTATAACCAAATATCAATCATAATTCACATAACTCAATTACCAATAGGAATATACATAAAGTTCCTAATGTAATCTAACACCACAAATACATTGTTCAGATTATGGTCATGACGGACCCTGCGTTGTTCATTTTATAGTCATGACGGACTCTGCTCCTCACATACGGATTAACAATCAACATTTACCAAGTATGTGTCAAACATCATCTATCATAATATGCGCACATAATCCCTAATGCAATCTAATGCTTCACATTCATGCTATGTCCTCTAGACACCTCTAATGCATGTGGTACCATCGTCTTTATCAGAGTATCTCACCTCCGATATCCGTCTTTATCAAACAAATATAGTTCGATATTCGTCTTTATTTGACAAGCCAATATCCCTAAATATTCATGATGCATGCACTCAAAACTCATGAATATATCCATCAACAATTGGCATATAGCCCATCAACAATAACGTGGAACACTATCCAACGTCCGTCTTTATTAAGATAATCAATACCTTAATATCCGTCTTTATTAGAATAACAAGATCCTAATATCCGTCTTTATCGAATAACATAATTCGATATCCCTCAACAATTACGTCAACAACATCAACAACATCAACTACATATATATCAACACATCATCAACATAATCAATAACAATTATATTCCACACATATAATCAACAATTCATCGACACATCATCACAATACAATTAATCATGGTTATAAACACCTAATTGTATGTTAGAATACTCTAATCACATGTTACAACCCTTTAATTGCACTTAGAAACATCAGCAAAAATAAGTTCTAGTCTGTCATGGTGGCTGAGCGAAAGAAAGCTAGCAGGAACCCGTGGCTTCCTGGCTTCAGCCAGAGAAAGCCAGAGAAAGCTAGCAGGAACCCGTGGCTTCCTGGCTTCAGCCTGAGAAAGCCATACCTCGCTGCAAGGCTGGCCCAGCCAGTATGCCAGCCACAGGTGCTCTGTTTTCGGGTTTGAGCATAAATCCACCCAAAAATCCCATTTTTGATGTTCCAAATCCCAAATAAGTTTGCTTTCACGCATATAAGATGTATATAAACATAAAAGGACATTTCATTTCACCGATCTACCATTTTTACTATGAAAAAGTAGAGATTTAACACTTTTACTCAAAACACTCAAAAACACAATGTTCTTGAGTTTAATCCTCTATAAATCCCGTTTTTATCCAATAAATTCGTTCATACATCATGATAAAAGCATGTTAAACATGTTATGAACCTTAGAATCGATTTCCATTAAGAAAATCCATTCACACTAAAACGAAAATGGGGTGGAGGAAGTTCGGGTGAGGAGAAATCGACATTCTCCCCTTCCTCGAGTCACCCACGAATATGAAATCTACTCTCTTACCTTAGATCCGACGAAAGCTCGACGATTGCTCTTCGAATCTCTCCTTCAAGCCTTGCCCTAGCTCTCCTCTTGCTCTCCCTTCTCTCTACTTCTCCAAGAACAACAAAAAGTGAGACTTTCTCTCACTACAAGGGCTAAATAGCACCCCCTAGCTCACAAGGCCCAATGGGCCTCAAGCCCAATAGCTTGGCCCAACTCGCGTTAACTCTCACTGACTCGCGCGTTAACTAAAACTCTCGATAAATAACTTAAAGTTACTATCTTACTTAAAAGCCACATCACCAAATAAATAAACACTTACATAGTGAATAATAAATTTGGGTCGTTACAGTTGGTATATTAGAATTTAGTATGAAAATACAAAATTACACTTAAATATAATAATGTGGCAAAAGAA
This sequence comes from Trifolium pratense, assembly GCF_020283565.1. Classification (NCBI taxonomy): domain Eukaryota; kingdom Viridiplantae; phylum Streptophyta; class Magnoliopsida; order Fabales; family Fabaceae; genus Trifolium; species Trifolium pratense. The sequence continues at coordinate 34,857,916 of NC_060062.1, read as the reverse complement.
GATAAAGTGCAAGGAGGGGCAATTTTGAAATTTGTATAGTATCTCCTTTTATATGATAATTGAGATTTTTTTTTGGTACAATGATTGAGATTTCCTTTTAGAACTAAAAGGGAATAAATAATATTCAATATATGTCCAAAAAACAATATCAATATATAAATATCAGAAATGTGAAGGCAAAATAACTAAGATATTGGGCTCAAGTGCTAATGAATTTATCTTAGAACGAATTCTTCAGAAGAACTCATGTTCGATTCTTTGTGTGAACATTTCTTAGCTAATTTTTTTTTTTTAACGGCAGACTTTACTTACATTGCAGCAAAACTATAGATTATCAAGCCCCATTAACTAAGTATAGGGAATTAAATCATCCTCTTGTTGCATGTAATATGTAGGACTGAAATTCGAACACTAATATTCTTCCTTATTCACTATAAAAGTGAAATTCTAGCAAGTAAACTAATTGACAAAAAAAAAGAACAAATTTAATTATATGTATAGCAAAATAACATAATGTAAATAACAAGATAAAGAGATCAAATGTACCAAAACAACAAAATTGTTAACTATACTATAGTAGAGAGGAACTCTTCAATCCACTGTAAATGAGTTTTACAAGAGATGTAAAAGAGTTATAAAAAAATAGCTTTAGATCAACTCAACAAGATCAAACCCTTTTTCTACTCTTTTCATTTTCAAGAGAGCTACAAAAATGACCAAGAAGTTATCCTCAACTTCTCACCAAGAAAATTCTTAATTTCTCTCATTTCCTTTTTCAATCCTCAACGATAATCACTATCTATGATGTTTAGAATGTGTTTTCCAACCCTAGAATCTCACTCAAAATGCACTCAATCCCATCCTTTTATTCCTAAGAATTCTCTCAAGTTGATCTCTCGAGATTAGCCTAAAAAATGTTAGAAACTGCATGTCATATCCATTGCAAACACCTTGCGCATGACCTGGAGCAGCTAGTGCCCAGATAAACTTGTGGAGCATGACTTGGTTCTGCCTCAAGCACCTTGTGACCGGACTCATGTGCCTCACACTTTCAAAATAAACTTCAACCTTTACTCCGTGCCCAAAAAACTCTTTGTGTCCTGCTCCACATATGGCTCGCATTTTAGACAAATTCAATCAAATTTTAAGGCACACACAATAGTTCTTCACTGACAACAAATTATTGGTGATATCAATTTCTCCACCTACCACATTTGTTGCTTTTATCAACTTGAAAAATACTTTTCATGACAATTGACCGACTTGCTTTCAATTACCCTTGGTAGTTCCACAGACTTCCAAGTCTTAGTATTTTTTTTAACAAGTTCCAAGTCTTATTATTACCCTTGTTTGTTTGTAAATTTCATAGGATAAATATTCAACCGCTACAATTTCATGAAGCTATATATAGTTGCTCTGATCTGAACAAAGGTGGTTGACTTTGATGGTGAGGCCAATTTGAAGCAGTTAGGTGAATGTATTTGTAGATTAGCTCTCTGACGCTCAAGTTAGTGTGAGAATAAGGTGAAATGGAAGTAGAAAGCCTTCATGCTTAAATAAAGGGAGCAGTTGTAACTATCTTCGTGATAACCAACAAGGAATGCAGAGGATTGTACTTTGAAATCAATTTGACAGTCGACACCAAGAGAGATGGAAAGGAATGGATTCGTTGTGTCAAGAGCACAAATCTTCTATTGTGTTGTGTATGTGACCTTTGGTCTGATTACCTAATATGAAGTGAGATTGAATTACCTAAAACACAACTCAATAACATATATTCATATTGTTATTCACCTACGAGGTTCTCACATTGACAACATGTTCGAAAGTCGAAATGGATATAAAATACGAGCTCAATTCGTATCAACTTGATCAACTTTTCTTTGGTTAATATGTGTCTCAAAGTGGATTATATATCATCATCACTTGAATGACGCATACTAACGGCATATGCCAACGGCATATGCCAATGTATCTAAATATATTTATCTAAATGGTAAGAATTATATATTTTTATCGGTCATGCTAACGGCATATGCCAATGTATCTAAATATAGAAAATTTGCACTAAATAATATAAAAATTTGGAAAATGTTAAACAGTGTCTCTGGGACACTAGTTAAGCATACTAAATATAGAATCTAATTAATCCATTTTTATCAAAATAATTCTCATAGTTTGACTTTCGCACATGTCCATCCATAACATCTTATATCCCTCCAATTTTTATTATAAGAAACAACTAGGTCAATAAAAATTGATGTATCCGGTTGTAATATAGTCGAGTTACATCAATTTTGTTTAAATACATCAATTTTTATTGATCTAGTTGTCTCTTATATAAAAAAAAGATCATATATAGTATTTTTTTTTGTTAAGTAGCTTAGTTGTTATAAATCCACCCTTTGAAATGAATAAATGACAGATTTCGAGTTTAAACGTCAATCTATATATACATAATGTGATTTCACTACCAACTAAGTTATGCTCACATATTATAGATATCATTTATCATTAGAAAATATAATTAAAATGAAATATATAAATAAAACACTGCAAATTTGTGATTTTTGTTTTGTTTGTCAAATATCCAAGTAGCTATAATTTCACATTTTAAAGTGAATAAGTGAAGTATTCGAAATTCAATGACCAATTTTTATATATACTTCGTCCGATCCTAATTATAAGAGAACTTTTACTTTTTAAATACATTAAAAAATTAATGTATTTAAACTATATTATAATTTAGATACATTAACAATGAACTTAAAAAATAAAAATGATCTTATAAGTAAGACTAAATAAAATATAATACGATTTCTCACTCAACCGATCTAATTCTCAGAATTGGTGATATTTATTTGGAGAAGAAGAATTATTAGTTTTTCAATAAAGAGGTAATTGACTAAAGAACAAAAGAGAGAGTGAGAGAGAAATATGGAAGGGAAAGAAGTAATGGGATGTTAATGGGGACATTAAATAGAAGGAAACAGTAGACTTTCCTTCCTTCCTTCTTTCTTTTTCCTTTCTGTCCCCACTCTACAACACAACTACACCCTCCATCCATCACCTTCGTATTTTTATTTATTTAACACTTTCTTTCTTATACGCTCCCTCTCTCTCTCTCTCTCTCTCTCTCTCTCTCTCTCACAGATCCATTGCTTCTTCTACTTCATCCAAACACCTCCTTTTTTCAGGTAACTAAACTCTTTCATTTATCTCAAATTCACTTCAATTTTTTCTATAATTTCCACAAATTATTTTCTCTTCCGATTATTTTTTTATTTTTACGAAATTCGGTTGTTTTTGTACTTGTCTGATGACATATATGTTTCATTAATAATTAATTTTGTTTTATTTTATGAAATGAAATGAAATCCCTTTCCCTTGGCATAGTGTTCTTATCTTTATCAATTGTCCTAAGAAAACACAAGTTTTGGATTTTTCGACAAATTCAATCAATAAATTATAAATATTACAACAATTTTGTTTGTCAACTACATAGTCATAAACAGTTACAATTTTTGTTTTTTTCATCACGTAAATTATTTTAATTTCAATTTTAAAATTTGGAAATAAAATAAAATTTGTTTAACTAACCAACCAGTCAACAACCACGTTTTGCAGCGGTGATTACGCGCTACGACGCGTGCATATAGCTGTATCTAGTTGTTTCTGAAAAATAATAATAATTAAAAATGGTAAAAAATTACTTTGTGAATTTAATTTATTTTTTATTTTTAAAACTCTCCGCGCGAAACTCATGCATTTCTTGTCGTTTCTTTTGTTCCAATTTCGCTGGTTTTTGTTTCTGGGCCTGGGTCGGTGGAATACAGGCCCATTTAAGTGGGGTCCACATTAATATCATATTTATTTTTTAATTGTATGTATGTTTTTAAATGCATCTTAAAGTTGATTAATCATTTTGTATATGTTTCCTGATTTGGGTTTATAATATAATAATATCAGGGTTAGTAGTTGCTCTGGAAAATGGCTGCATCTGGGGTAAGTGTTATGGAACTTGCATGTGTTGATTATGATATTGAATTGATTTGCATATGATAATGGTTGATTATTTTGTTATAATTAGGTTAATTCTAGCAAGCAAATGAAGAGGTTGGAATCAAGGAAGTCACATTCTTGGTGGTGGGATAGTCATATTAGTCCTAAGAATTCTAAATGGCTTTTTGAAAATCTTGAAGGTAAACCTACCAATAACAAATGATATGCTCTTGTGTTAATTTTAAGTAATTGACAAACCAAGTGAGTGAACTCAAGTGGTTAACGAGCTCAAGTTAATGAAAAATCATTCGGGAGGATCCAAATTTAAATCTTGGCTAGAACAATCATTTGCCAAACTTTACTTACCTCACAGCTGAATTCCAGATTACCAGAGCCCCTTCCCTTGAGAACCGAAGGGGTTAAGACCCTAAATATCTAACTATAAAAAATGACTATCAACTAGGTAGGATATCAAATATAATGCCCAGAGCCCCGCAAAGTTCTCCTTTTGATAGTTATATGCTGCTACCTTCATAACTTTTGTTAGGTTCTAGTGTTTCATGAATTCCGAGGAAAAACTAGAAATTAAATATGGTGATTTTTTTTCAGAAAAGATTAATATTTGGAAGGATAGGGGGAATTCGTGATTTAAATGATAATTCTTCAATCAGTATGTTTCTAACTGGTAACAACCGTCTCATAATTCTGGTTTAAATGATTATTATCTCGTTTTAGATAAGCCTATTTATTGATTGTTTTATTCGTAAGTAGAATGTTAATCATGTAAACCATACCATTATGACAAAATTATGTTTAACATCAGAGATGGACCGGAATATAAAACGAATGTTGAAGCTGATCGAAGAGGATGCAGATTCATTCGCCAGAAAAGCTGAAATGTATTACAAGAAGAGGCCAGAATTGGTTGCTTTGGTTGAGGAGTTCTACCGTGGTTACCGATCATTGGCCGAACGTTATGATCATGTGACTGGAGAATTGCGGAAGAATGTACAATCTGATATCCAATCTCAAGGCTCAGGTTTTTCAGACACGGGCTCTGAACCGTCCTCGAATTTGCCCTCTCTAAATGTGGCCCAACGTAAATCTACTAACCGAGCTGCTGGGTTTGATTTCTTTCTTGGATCTGGTGGAAATGTGTCTGATATAAACCAAAAAGACGGAGATGAGACCTCGACCATGACAGATTCTGATGAGGAATCTGATGATTCATCGGTCAATAATTATTCAGCTTTCTCGCGGAATGGTAGTGATCCAGGGATGAACAGAAGAATAACTGAGTTGGAAAATGAACTCCGTGAGGTAAAAGAAAAGCTATGGACACAAGAAGGAGAACATTCCGAGGTTTCATCCAGCGGAACAAGAATTGAGAATGCCGATGATGTCTATGTCAAAATTAATGCATATGAACAAGAACTGATGACTGCTAACGTAAAGTTAAGACTATCAGAAGAAGAAATCACTAAACTAAAGACTGAACTCAAAAACTTCAGATACTTGGATTCAGAAAATATCAATGCCGGTGTTGAATTATCATCAACTAAAGATGAAGCCGTGGAACTCAAGGAAGTTGAGGTTGAAGAAAACATTGATGGTGCATATAAGGAATTGTTTGAGCCAAGTAGTGAAACTGCGTCACTCACGGAGGAGCTTCGAATCACCAAAGAAAATCTCAAGGCTTCCGAAACGCAAGTTGCTTCACTGAAAATCGAGGTAAATAAATCCTCGGAAAGAATTCAGCAGCTGCAGGATCAACTTGACTCAGCTCGAAAGGACATTTCTACTTGGAAAACCAAATTCAACAGCGAGAAAAGAGAGAGCACCAAACTCCAAGAAAGACTTGCTAGGTTAAAGACTAGTTTATCGGACAGGGATCATGAAATCAGGGACTTGAAAACAGCTGTATCGGATGCTGAGCAGAAAATCTTCCCTGAGAAAGCTAATTTGAAGTCTGAAATGTCGAAGTTGTTGGAGGAACAGACACATTTAAAAGAGCTGATCAGAGAATGGGAATGTCGTGGTCGATCTTTTGAAGAGGAGATCAGAAATATTCAATCTGAAAAGATAGAGATTGAGGCAGAATTGAAAAATAGAATCGAGTTGCTAAAAGCAGAAATTGAGCAGAGAGAGAACAACATAAAAGAACTCAATGTAAGCTTTGACACCTTGAAATTAGAGAGAGATAATCTCAATGTAGAAATAGGTTCACTCAAGGTAGATGTAAACTCGAGAGACAGTAGGGTTGAAAGTCTCGACCGCCATTTGAACGAATTACATATGGAACATGTCCAACTGATTACTGGAATGGAAGAAGCACATAGACAAATAGAAGAGATGAAAACAACAGCTAAGGAACTCGAGGAACAGGTCGAGAGGCAAAAAATGGAGATCTCAGAAGCAGCGGAAGAAAAGCGTGAGGCAATTCGGCAACTATGTTTCTCACTTGAACACTATAGAAATAACTATCATATGCTTAAGCAGCATTTTATAGGGCATAAGAGGGCTCCAATTTTGGCTGCATAATTAGCATAAATCTGAAATGTGAGTTTGTATATTGTTGCCATGTTTAGTTCTTTGTATTGATATGTCTTTCATCTATATGAGTCAAAAGGTCATGAATTCTGAGAAGTAATAACTGTTAACCATGTTTTCATGGTTTAATTTGTATCTTATGGTCTTTATGGATACATAAGATTCAGATTTCTTATAATGCTATGCTACTTAGCTGAATTGATCAAAGTTAGAAGCTGGTTATGGATATATGGCAAGCTTGAAAAGACATCAATATCCCTTGTATTATGTTCTGATCTCTTTAGAAATCAAGGACTTTCTGTTCAAGTAAGGTCGTATCCCTTGCATTATGTTTACTTTATTGTAAAGTGGGGTACTCCACTGCCCCTTGTCTCACATCTTTTAAATTTTTTGCTTTTTCTGAGAAAAAAAAAAAAAAACACTTAGGTTGATGTGAATGGTTGCACAAAATTTTTCATGTTCAGTTTGCATTTTGGCTTTTTCTTATAATGGAAAAATAATCCTCTTGTGTGTGAATGTTGTTTCAATGATGTTTTGGATTTGTTTATAGTCTCATAATATAATAATTCTGTTGATGTATATTTCTACTAGTACAATGTGGAAAAAAATAAAGCCTCCATCTTTTTTTAGGAGAGGCTTTACATACATACTAGTACTACTCCCAACGTCCTAATTTATAAGCAAAAAAAATCACTATTTTATGTTCTAAATTATAAGGAAAAAAAATAAACTTTTATTATTTTCAAGTAATTTTGGTATTTTAAGGGTACAATTTGTCAATTATACTTTTGGTTCGAAATTAATTTTATCTTTTTCAATAAAACTAATTAATGTTATATATTTATAAAACTAAAAAGTATGTTACGAGAGAAAGATAACATATTAATTTTGTCTATGCACCATGTGGAAAATCTTGCAATAATTAGAGAAATATGTTTATTTAGGAAATAAATAATATCCCTTCTATTAGTGTACAAATTATTATGATTAGATGAGATCTCCTTTATTCAGTTCATTCCTTAATTAGCATAGAAACTGTGTATATATTCTATGTACCTCTCAATGTTAATATATCTCAGAAATTATTCATTCAGCCCTAATTTCTTACATGGTACCAGAGCATCCGTTCTGGGTGCCTCTGTCCGCTGCATGCTGAAACCCTAAAAACGCCAGCCTTCATTGCTGTTGCGAATTTCTGTGCATTTTTTAGCACATAGTTTCTTAAACTGCTACTGCAGTTTCTATTGGTGGAATTGGATTTCAAACCATCAATTTTTCCCTTCTTTTATTCTACAATGTCTGGATCTGGAACCCCTGAGGAGAAGACCAAATCTGAGACAGGAGATGTCCCTTCTCAAAATCCTGGAGAATTGCAGAATATTCATTCTGCTTATAGGCTGAATGAGAAAAATTATCTCAAATGGTCTCAACTCATTAAAACAATCTTGAAAGGAAAGGGAAAAGTGAAGCATATAATGGATGCTGCACCAAAGGAGAATGATCCCAACTTTACCAAATGGGATGAGGAAGATTCAAGGATCATGGCATGGCTGTGGAACTCCATGGATCCGGACATCAGTGACACGTGCATGTTTCTAAGTACAACAAAGGAGATTTGGGATGCTATGGAGGAAAGTTATTCCAAAGCCAAAGATGCTGCTCAAGTGTATGAAGTAAAGGTGAAAACTTTGGCAGCAAAGCAAGGAAACAAAACTGTCACTGATTATGCCAATCAGCTAAAGGCACTATGGATGGAACTTGATCATTATAGGGTCATAAAGACTCGGTGCTCTGCAGATTCAGCAATTCTGAAGAAGTTCATTGAGCAAGACAGGGTGTATGACTTTCTGGTTGGTTTGAACTCTGAATTTGACCAAGTTAGAATTCAAATATTGGGAAAACAGGAAGTTCCAAGCTTTAATGAAGTGATAGCCATTGTGAGAAGCGAAGAAAGCAGAAGGAGTCTGATGTTAGACACTTCAATAATTGAGAATTCAGCTATGATGGCTGATCTTAACAAAGGAGAGGATACAACAATGAGTGTTGACCGAAGAAAGGGAGAATCAACAAATATTGAGAGGAAAGGTGATGATACTCGGTGTACCTATTGTCACAAGCCTCGTCATATTAGGGAAAATTGCTGGAAGTTGCATGGAAAACCACAAAATAGAGATAAAGCATGGGGACACAAAGGGAGCTTCCAAAGAAAAGGAGGATATACCCACATGGCTGCTGAAGGGAATAAATCTGCTGAAACTGTGTACTTTAACCAGGAGGAAATTGAGAAAATGAAGAATTTTTTGAGTAAACTAGAGAAACCATCAGGTTCCAGCTCCTTGGCATATTCAGGTAAACTTTTATCTCTTAATTATGATAAGCTTCCAATTTCTTTTGGATTAAATGTCTCAGATGCATCCTTTAACCACTGTTGGATATTAGACTCCGGAGCCACTGACCACATGACACCTTTACCTCGCCATTTTTGTACCTATTCTCTGTGTCCAAGCAACAAGAAAATTGCCACTGCTGACGGCACTCTTATAACTGTTGCTGGCCAAGGGGATGTACAAATTAATCATTCAATGACCCTAAAAAATGTTCTCCATATTCCAAAATTAGCTATTAGGAAAAACAAGGAAAAAATTCTCCTTTATCATTGTCGTTTAGGACATCCTTCCTTCCAAATAATAAAAATGTTATTTCCTTCTTTTTTCTCTAAGTTAGATGTTGAGAGTCTTCATTGTGAGGTGTGTGAGCTTGCTAAACACAAGCGTGTATCATTTCCAATGAGCAATAAAATAAGTACTTTTCCTTTTTATCTTGTTCATACTGATGTGTGGGGTCCCTCTAATGTTCCAAATGTGTCTGGTGCTAAGTGGTTTGTAACTTTCATAGATGATTGCACCCGTGTCACATGGGTGTTTTTGCTTAAACATAAATCTGAGGTCAGCTCCATTTTTTTAAATTTTCACTCCATGATAAAAAATCAATTTGGCGCTAACATCAAGAGACTTAGATCAGATAATGCCAAAGACTATTTCAATAATGTACTTAATTCTTTTTGTCAAAAAGAGGGCATTATCCACGAGTCTTCTTGTGTTAAAACACCACAACAAAATGAAGTGGCGGAAAGGAAAAATGGGCACCTTCTCAATCAGACCCGAGCCCTTTTATTTCAAAATAATGTCCCAAAGTCCTTTTGGGGAGAAGCTGTCCTCACTGCAACTCACCTGATTAATAGGCTACCCACTAGAGTTCTAGAATCAAAGAGTCTTATGGATGCCTTATCCTCCTTCTACCCGTGTCTGTCTACAACAAATAATCTCAAACCAAGAATATTTGGGTGTGTTTCATATGTTCATATTCATAGTACAGATAGGGGAAAACTTGACCCTAGAGCCTTAAAGTGTGTCTTTGTAGGGTACTCTTCTATACAAAAAGGATATAAGTGTTATCACCCTCCATCCAAAAAATTCTTCGTGTCTAGGGATGTTACCTTCAATGAACATGAGAGCTATTTTAGTAAACCTCATCTTCAGGGGGAGAACTTGAGGGAAGATGAGGAAAACCTTTTTTCAGATTTAACATTCGAACCTGCTAGCCAATTTGAGCAGGCTACTCAACCCGAGCGTGTGGACTCTGAAAGTGAAACCAACCATTCCAAACAATCCAGACCTGAAATTGAGGATGTCAGATATGAAAAAAATCTGGTTTATTCTAGAAAACTTAAGGCTGTTCCAGACACTACGCAGGTTCAAGAGTCCACCCATAATCAAGATCCTAATGAGGTAACGATTTCTAATACCCCTTCAGCTTCTGATTTACCAAATGAGTTAACAATTTCTAAGTACCCTTCAGTTTTTGACTTACCAAATGAACCTGCAACAACTAAAAACGATGACCTTCCAATTGCCATTAGAAAAAAAACCCAGAGAATGTACTAAGCACCCTCTTTACCCTCTCTCAAATTACCTATCCTTTAAAAATTGCTCACCTGCCCATAGAGCCTTCCTTACAAATTTAAACACCACTTCAACACCTACTACCCTATCTGAGGCTTTATCTGATAGAAAATGGAAGCTTGCCATGGATTTAGAGATGGAAGCTTTAGCGAAGAATAATACTTGGGAGTTGGTGACTTTACCAACAGGGAAGAAACCAGTTGGGTGTAAGTGGGTATATACAATCAAATACAAGGCTGATGGTTCGATTGAGAGATATAAAGCAAGGTTGGTAGCCAAGGGTTTCACACAAACTTATGGAGTTGATTACTTGGAAACCTTTGCTCCTGTTGCAAAAATGAACACAGTAAGAGTGATATTATCCCTTGCTGCTAATTATGGCTGGGATTTGCAGCAATTTGATGTAAAAAATGCCTTTTTACATGGGGAACTTGAAGAAGAAATTTATATGGAGTTGCCTCCAGGATATGGTGGAAAAGGTGCTGCCAACACAGTGTGTAAATTGAAAAAGGCCTTGTATGGGCTGAAACAGTCCCCACGAGCATGGTTTGGCAGATTTACGAAAGTTATGACAAGTCTGGGATATAAACAAAGTCAAGGAGATCATACATTGTTTATCAAACACTCAGAGTCAGGGGGAGTAACTGTGTTATTGGTATATGTGGATGACATCATACTAACTGGAAATGATGTTGAGGAGCAGAAAATGTTGGGTCAATGCTTGGCCAATGAATTTGAAATCAAGACTTTGGGGAGGCTGAAATATTTTTTGGGAATTGAGGTAGCTCACTCAAAGAAATGGATCTTTATATCTCAACAGAAGTATATAACAGATCTACTTAAAGAAACTGGGAAATCAGCTTGCAAACCTGCAAGCACTCCATTGGATTCGAACCTAAAACTTGGGATTGCAGAAGAAGCTGCTGCAGTAGACAAGGAGATGTATCAAAGACTTGTGGGCAGACTTATATACTTATCTCACACTAGGCCAGATATTGCCTATGCAGTGAGTTTAGTCAGCCAATTTATGCACAACCTAAAGGAAAATCATTTACAAGCTGCACGTAGAGTTGTACAGTATCTTAAAGGAACCCCAGGGAGAGGAATTATATTCAAACGAAATGGGAATGTTAGTCTTGAAGCCTATACAGATGCTGACTATGCAGGGTCAATTGTGGATAGAAGGTCAACCACAGGGTATTGTACCTTCCTTGGAGGAAACCTTGTGACTTGGAAGAGTAAGAAACAAAGTGTGGTAGCAAGGTCTAGTGCTGAAGCAGAATTTCGAGCCATGGCACAAGGTATATGTGAACTCCTTTGGCTGAAAATCATCCTTGAGGACTTGAAGATAAAGTGGGAGGAACCAATGAAGCTTTATTGTGATAATAAATCTGCAATTAGCATAGCACATAATCCAGTGCAGCATGATAGAACCAAACATATTGAAGTAGATAGACACTTCATCAAAGAAAAGCTTGACAGTGGCTTAATATGCACACCATTTGTGTCTTCTCAAAATCAACTTGCAGATGTTCTAACTAAGGGACTAAACAGCCACAATTTTGAAAGGATTATATCCAAGCTGGGAATGGATAACACCTATTCACCAGCTTGAGGGGGAGTGTGGAAAATCTTGCAATAATTAGAGAAATATGTTTATTTAGGAAATAAATAATATCCCTTCTATTAGTGTACAAATTATTATGATTAGATGAGATCTCCTTTATTCAGTTCCTTCCTTAATTAGCATAGAAACTGTGTATATATTCTATGTACCTCTCAATGTTAATATATCTCAGAAATTATTCATTCAGCCCTAATTTCTTACACACCATTTCATTTTCTTGTTTCTTTCTTTGTTTTCAGTTTCTTTCAATCGATGATTATTATTATGGACACAGGGGATCAATGTTCCTGTCGAATTTCCAATATTAGCACCATTAGGAAACGCTGGCAGTACAACTCCCTGTCGCATAAACGATGATTCTCGCCTTCGTCTCACTCCCCTTTGCAACCTTGCATTAGACAAGTACAATGCTGAGAATCACGGTGATCCACCGTAATTTTGCGGAAGTTACAAAGTATAACTTTTGAAAAATCACAGTGAGTCACTATGATTCTGACATACCCACCGTTAACGAGAACTGAGAATGCCTAGTTTATCAGACATTGAAGAGGAGATCAGAAACATTCGATCCGAAAAGATAGAGATTGAGGCGGAATTGAAAAATGCAATCGAGTTGCTACAAGCAGGAATCAAGCAGAGAGAGAACAACATAAAAGAAATCAATGTAAGCCTTGACACCTTAAAATTAGAGAGATAATCTAAACGTAAAATAGGCTCATTCAAGGAAGGTGTGAGCTCGAGAGACGGTAGGATTGAAAGTCTCGACCTCCATTTGAACGAATTACATATGGAACATGTCCAACTGATTTTTGGAATTAAAGAAGCACATAGACAAATAGATGAGATGAAAACAACAACTAAGAAACTCGAGGAACAGGCCGAGAGGCAAAAAACGGCGATCTTAGAAGTAGCGGAAGAAAAGTGCGAGGCAATTCGGTAACTATGTTTCTCACTTTAGCACTATAGTAATAACTATCATATAATTAAGCAGCATTTTATAAGACATAAGAGGGCTCCAATTTTGGCTGCATAATTAGTATAAATCTGAAATGTGAGTTTGTATATTTTTTGCTATGTTTAGTTCTTTGTATTTGATGTCTTTCTTATCATATGCTTTGATGTTTTCATGTATATGACTATATGAGTCAAAGGTCATGAATTCTGCCATGTTTTCATGGTGTAATTTGCATCTTATGGTCTTTATGGATACATAAGATTCAGATTTCTTATGATGCTATGCTACTTAGCTAAATTGATAAAAGTTATTGAAGCTGGTGATGGATATAAGGCAAGCTTGAAAAGACATCAATATCCCTTATATTTCTAGTACAATGTGGAAAAAAAGGGGAAATAGTCATTTTAGTCCCTGAATGTACAACTCGCTGTCATTCTGGTCCCTGATTGAAGAAAAAATATAAAATAGTCCCCGACTCTACAATCCATTAGTCACTTTAGTCCCTGACGTTTAAAATGACCGTTAACCTTACAAAAAAAGGCTGATGTGACATTTTTTTGGGGACACATGACACGTTGACTAGGCATTAGTTGGACATGTGACCTAATGATATGGCGAGGGACCAAAACGACAATACGAGGGACCAAAACGACAATATGCCCAATTGTTTATGCACTTTCATCTTCTCCTAAATCACAACCATCAATCGATTGCTATTTACCATAACTTCTGGAAAAATTGGAACAACCAAATTGTATTAAAAATATTTTCATTTGAGGTTTTAGCGATTTTGTTTGAAAATTTGGTTAAAATTTTACAAATTTTTTATTGATGATATTTTAAAAAATTTGGGTTTAAAATTCTGGATTTTATTGATGATTGTATGAACAAGGAGTGAGAGGAAGAAGATGAAGAAATGAAAAGAAAAAAAAAAAAAATTAATTGTCATTTTGGTCCCTCGTATTGTCATTTTCGTCCCTCACCATATCATCAGACCACTTGTCCAACTAATGTCTAGTCAACATGCCACGTGTCCCCAAAAATGCCACATCAGCTTTTTTGTAAAGTTAACGGTCATTTTTAACGTCAGGGACTAAAGTGACTAACAGATTGTAGAGTCGGGGACTATTTTGTATTTTTTCTTTAGTCGGGGACCAGAATGGCGAGTTGCACATTCAAGGACTAAAATGACTGTTTTCCCAGAAAAAAGTAAAGCTTCCATCTTTTTGTGAACACTCTTATAATTATCATTCGAAAGACTATCTCTACCGGAGGGTCAACACAAAAACAATTAAAAAATATTAAATTTGTCTATGCACTAATTGAAGGTGAGAAAAATAAAGGGGATACGGTTTGTAAGAAAGATTAGTATAAAAAATATAGAAAAAAAAAATATTAATAATAGATTTATACTGGTTCATCCGTCAATTAGGGTTCCGTTATAACTAAAAATTTATTCACTATAATTACTAAGATTACAATTGTCCAACACCTACACCAAAACTTCCATTGCTCAGGATACTCTCACCACAATAATTTTTTTTGAATAATTAAAATTTTGTGTAATAATTTTACTTTTTTTTCTTTCCTTGACAATCAATTAAACTTAAACTTAAATTTGTTGACAAAAAGATAAACTTTTACAAGTTCGATTATTATTAATATCAATATAAGCGGAAAAAACAACATACACGTTAGTATTCGTATGGCACTAACCGATAATTATCAACCAAGTGCTAAAAGAACAGAACTGCTATATATCACGAAGGATTTTTTAACGAGAACCATCGACATAGTTATTTGGATCAGTTTCTTCTTTCTTTTTTTTTTTCATAAAAAAAGTATATAACCGGTTGTTTGACAGAAATCATGGGTGGTTGGTGGTTTTTGTTGTTCAATGTTTAGTAATAAGTATTACTCTTAAAAGAATGCAAAATAGAAACCGAAATAAATCTTTCACAAAAAAAAAAGAAAAAAGAAACCAAAATAAATCGAATAATAACAAAAAGTGTCACAAAATTTTATTCATCAAATCATCATAGCAATACATAATTGAAATATCAAATATATAAGCCAAACGAAATAGATAAACTGCTACGGACTAGGGCTAGGAACAATTCTTACTATGGACAAATAGTTAAAATCTTCAATTATGTCCATAATAACTATTGTGTATACTAAACCTACTTAAGAAAAAATAAGATAAAGATTACTATCCCAACAAGTAGTACAGCAATTACATAATAAAAATATGAACTAAAAAATATCAAAAACAAGAAAATGGCGGCGAAGAGTATCAATATAATTGGATCAAAATCACCATCAGCCATGATGTTATGAATGATGAATCAAACACAAAGATGAACCAAAGAGAATATTATTATGGGGCTATGGTATTTGCCAACTTCTTATTTATAGTGTAAAGTGCAAACCCTGATTTTTCATATATATATTTTTTAAAATCAATTCTTTCCAATATTGAATTATGAAATTGTGCATTGAATTATGAAATTGGTGCGGAGTTTTTTATCACGGCTCATATAATATAACTAATCAATCATATTTATTTTTTTTGGAAATTGGATCCTCTCAATCATTTTTTATTTCAATCTATCTCAACAATAAATTCTAACCATTATATTTAAGCCCCGTTTGGATTACCTTATTTTTAAGCTTATGCAAACAGCTATATAATTTTTATGTATTATTATAAGTTTGTCAATGTAGTTTATGATAAAATAACTTATAAAAATACAATTTTCACTAGTGTGAACTTATAAAATAGCATAAAACATAATTTATATTGCATAACCTGTTTGCATAAACTCAAAAATAAACTAATCTAAACAGGCCCTTAATCTAATGGCTAGGAGATAAAAACACAGTAGCAATTGCTTCAAAAAAAAAATCTCAAATAAGGAAAGTTTATTAAAAAAAAAATACAACTATTCATGCCAGAAAAAGTAATGTTGCTATGATTGAATATGAAATTCAACAAATTTGTGGCAAAACATTATGTGTGTCGTTTCCAACAAAAAAAAAAAATGAATACGTGATAAATCACCAATCAATATTTTTTGATTGGTTATTCAAAATAATCCTTCAGTCATATATGTGTGAAATAGAGGTGGAGGGAAGAAATTACATAACAAATTGAGAGCAAATGTCAGAAAATCTTACATAGTGAGATGAAATTCTTTGTGATGATTTTGGAAGGAATGATTAAATAAAATGTAAAATTAGTTCATAATGTAAAGTGCAAACATTTTTGTAAAAAAAATAAAATAAAAGGTAATGTCGACGTAGACTACGGAAAAGTTTATTTTATCTTCTCATCATTAGATTAAGACCCCATTTGACCTTATTTATTTTCTACTTTTCTACTTCTCCTTAAAAGAAATAGAGAAGTAGAAAATTGTATTTGGCCCAATTTCTCGTTAAAAGAATTAGAGAAATAAAGTAAAGAAGTAACAAATAAGGAGAAGTTAGGTCAAACACAATTTTTTACGTCTTTACTATTTTAAGAAGAAGAAAAAAAAATAAATAAATAGGGTCAAACGAACCCTAATATGTTCTGGACTAGACTAATGCTAGTCCACCTAGACCCTCACAAAGTCCACATGGCTTGCCCAATCACCTCCATGTCAGCATGACACAACCTCTCCACCAAGATAGGGTAAAATTACTACTCTACCCACTATCTAAGGGTGATATCTTGGCAGTCCCTCTTAATGGGCCTTGGCTAGTCCAGCCCACTAAGAGGACCTTTGGCCCAGAGCTGGGGGCTATAAATACTCTCCCTCTTGGGAGAGCAAGGTAGACACTATTCATTATTGCAATTACTCTCTCTCTCTCTAACTTCTCTCTAGTATCTCTTTTGCTCTCTACCCTTACTGACTTAGGCATCGGAGCACCTGCAGGTACAACCCCCCCCTCCGTGGATCATCTGCTCGGACCTGCTGCCTACCACCTGCTCAACGGACTTCCAGCTGGCCTTCTACCTGTTCTGATCAACAGTTAAGATCAGTGGCGCCGACTGTGGGGATCTGAGTTCTCCCCTTCTTTGTTTCGAGCAAGTAAACCAAAGAACAAAACCAATCAATCACTTTTTCATCATGGCCAGTTCATCTCATTTCAACAATGACGTTGAGGACGCTGCTCCTCCATCTTCTCCCCGTCTGTCTCCTGCTCTCATCACTGACCTCCAGGCCCTCCCCGAGTCTGACCCAAGAGACGGGCAGGAAACTTCCTGGACTTCTGAGGACGGCGACTTGGTCGTCTTGACTGAGAAACAGGCAGGGAAGCGCCCTCAGTCCGAGCAGGGTAAATCAGCAGAGATCGACTTGTCCGCTGCTTCAGTTACCAATGCTGAACTAGCAGCACTCATAGCTGCCCTAAGACAAACCACTGAAGCTCTCCAAGGCCAGAATCGCCGAATGGACGAGCAGAATCTGAGACTTGATCGCTTGGAAAGGAATCAGCGATTCTCAAGGAACAACTCTCCCCCGAGGAGAACTCCTACTTCTCCATCCCCTCCTCGTCAGGAAACTGTCAGACAACGACGACCTGCTCTTGAGAGGATCGAGCAACCTGGCAAGAAAAGAGACCATGTCTCCCCTCCCCGCGAGGGTATATCTTCTCCAAATGTGAAAAAAGGAAAAATTGTGGACCGAACACCTCCTCGTCGTCATTCCCCCCAGGGACTCAGCTTAATGACCAAACAAGGGCAGCCAGTAAGCCGCAGCCATCACACTGACCAATTCTCCAGGAGCCCAACTCCTGATCGTGAGGGCTCACCTCCCCTAAACTCACATGAGAGTGACGAGGATGATCCCCGCTGCCCTTTATCTCACGACATACTTCAAGCACCCGTTCCAAAGGGATGTGAGCGACCACCTCCTCTCCCAGCTTATGATGGACTTTCTGACCCAGACGAACACATTGCATCAGTCAATGCTACCCTGAACTTCTTAAGGGTCAGCGGAGCAATTAGATGCAGAATATTTCCAACTACTCTAAGAAAGGGAGCTATGGCTTGGTACCACAGCCTAGCTCCTCGCTCCATAACCTCATGGATGGATCTGTCCGACCAGTTCCGCAGGCACTTCACTGCTTCCCGCAAGCAACCAAAGACTGAAGCAGTCCTGGACGCCATCTTCCAGGCTGATAATGAATCTCTCCGCAGTTTCATAGAGAGGTTCAACAAGGAAGCCGTCCAGGTAGAAACAACTGATGACATGAAGAAATACCTGCTCCAAAGGGGCCTTAGGCCAAACTCTGACTTTGCAAAAGCCGTTGGAATCGAAAAGCCGCGCACATTTAGCGACCTCCTCCTCAAATCTCAACCCTACATCCAATATGAAGAGCAACAAGCTGCAGACGCTGCCCGTTATGGGCGAGCAGGTAACAGTCAACCTGCTCCTCGTTCAAATGCTGAACAGACCAGCCGAGGAGGAGGAAGACGAAGAGGCGAAAGGCCTAGGGAACCCCGTGGACCTCCTAGCACGTTCAGCAACTATACTCCCCTTAACAGAACCCAGGAAGAAATTTGGAAAGAGTGCAACTCAGCTGAGTTCACCAAAGCAGGAATTAAATTTCCAAGACAACAACCCACAAAGCCTGGCCAAGACAAGAGCAGGTACTGCAAGTACCACAAAGGTTACGGCCATCTGACTGACGACTGCATACAACTAAAGGACGCCATTGAAATCCTGATTAGAAATGGACAAATCAAACAATACGTGAAGAGGGGCAATGCTCCCCGGGCAGAAGCTGCTGAGACCAGCAATACTGAAGAAGCTGCACCAGAAAAATCCGGGCACAAGCCAGTTGCCCTTGCCATCTCCAGAACTGAAGACTTCTTTGTCCCTGACTACTTGGACGACACCTATGTTGCTCCCACGCTGAGCAAATGGGACGCACTTGCACACGCTATGGTTATCTCTGGTGGAGGTTTCGACAAACAGACTGTAGGATCCATCAAGAGAAAATTTGAAGAATTGATAGATGGCTCCTCCAACCTGAGCGCAACTCTAGATAAACCGAAAGGGCAATCAAAGCCCTTAGCCTTCTACATGGAAGAGCTGCCCGGTGGAACTGCAAACTCCCAGATACCCCTGCTCATCAGAGTGGACATGGCAAATATGGACGTCCGCAGGGTACTGGTCGACCAAGGAAGCTCCTGTGATATCATGTATTCCCAACTTTTCAAGACTCTGCAATTAGATGAAACCTACCTCACTCCTTATTTTGGATCTGATCTCTCCGGATTTAATGGAGCGACAACTAAGCCATGGGGCTATGTAGACCTGCTAGTCACCGTTGGCTCTGAAGAAACCGCAAAAACTATCAAAGTGAAATTCCTGGTAGTAGACTGCCCTTCTCTCTACCAGTGCATCCTAGGCCGAACAGCTATTGCTGACTTAATAGCTGTCCCTTCAACCGCCCACCTCAAGATGAAATATTATACTCATAAAGGCCAAGTTGCGACACTGCATGGAGACATTGAAGCTGCAAGGAGAGTCTTCAATGCGTCCTCCAAAGGAAATGAATATATCGGGCAGCTCCCCGAGTCCAAGAAGTCCAAGGCAACAACTTCCCTGCCCTTACCAGAAATCAGCTCCATCGACCTCGACAGCCGCTTTTCCAAACAGGAAAACAAAGATGAGAAGAAGCTCCGCAAGGAGAAGAAGGAAGACGACGAGGCAAGCCAAGAGCACCGTCGTCCGGTTCCAGACGGGGAGTTCGAGCTGATGCCCTTCGGAGAAGACCCGAGCAGGGCAGTGAAGATTGGGACGGGGCTCCCCGAACTTGCTAGGAAGCAACTTGAAGCCTGCTTGAAGGAAAATGCTGATCTGTTCGCCTGGCACGCTTCTGAGATGCCCGGCTTGGACCCCAACATAGCATGTCACCAGCTGACTATTGATCCCACTGCACTTCCCATTGTACAACGTAGGCGTAGGCAGTCTCCTGAGAAATCGGAGGCTGCAGAAAAATGTGTAAAAGACCTCCTAGAGGCAAATTTTATTTCGGAGGCCAGGTATACAACCTGGCTGTCCAACGTTGTACTCGTCAAAAAATCTAATGGAAAGTGGAGGATGTGTTGCGACTATACCGATCTTAACAGGGCTTGCCCTAAAGACTCTTATCCCTTACCTTGCATTGATAGACTTGTTGATAATTCTTCTGGCTTTAAATTATTGTCTTTTATGGATGCTTATTCAGGTTATAACCAAATTCCAATGGCAGTAGCAGATAGAGAAAAAACAGCTTTCATGACCGAGTCGGGCAACTATTACTACAACGTAATGCCCTTCGGTCTCAAAAATGCAGGAGCTACATACCAGCGAATGATGAATAAAGTCTTCCGAGGACAAATAGGAGACATGCTCGAGGTATACATGGACGACATGATCGTAAAATCCCCCGAGGAACTCGACCATGTCGTGCACCTTCGAAAGGTGTTCGAGCAGGCCAGGAAATACAACATGAGATTCAACCCAGAGAAGTGCACCTTCGGGGTCCGAGCAGGTAAATTCCTGGGATTTTACCTAACCGAGCGAGGAATTGAAGCCAACCCTGACAAGTGCAGAGCTTTTGCCGAGCTCCCCACTCCGAGCGATAAGAAGTCCATACAAACTCTTAATGGAATGCTAACATCGCTTTCCAGATTTGTATCCAAATCAGCACAACATGCACTCCCCTTTTTCAAACTACTAAAGAAAGAAGCAGTCTTCGAATGGACAGATGAATGCGAGCAAGCTCTCCAACATCTGAAAAAGGCCTTATCAGAGCCACCTGTCCTCTCACGACCAAGTGACGAGGAGGTATTATACCTGTACCTTTCCGTCGCCTCAGAGGCTGTAAGTGCAGCCCTTATTCGTGAGACAAATGAAGGGCAGAAACCAGTATACTTTACGAGTAAAGCCTTGCAGGGTCCTGAACTAAGATACCAACAAATTGAAAAAATAGCCCTTGCACTAGTTTATGCTGCGAGGAGACTAAGACATTATTTCTTGGCCCATACAATTGTGGTCCGAACAGACCAACCAATCAAGTCTTTGCTTGGCCGACCAGATATGGCGGGCAGGATGCTCAAATGGTCCCTCGAACTCTCAGAATTCGACATTCGTTACGAGAGCAGAAAAGCTCTAAAAGCCCAAGTCCTAGCTGACTTCGTCGCAGAGATGACGAGCTCATCCCCTACAGTGGACGGAGCAGATAAATGGACAATCTTTGTAGACGGAGCATCAAGCGCTACAGGAGCAGGTGCAGGCATCATTCTTGAAAATGAGAATGGCTTACTAATCGAGGTCTCCCTAGCACTATCCTTCCCAACTTCAAACAACCAAGCAGAGTATGAAGCATTCCTCGCTGGACTACGTTTGGCCGAGGACTTGCAAGCCAAGGAGATAAAAATATACACAGATTCGCAACTGGTCGCCTCACAGGTGCTAGGAGAGTATCAGACCAAGAATGATAACCTCTCTGAATACCTAGTGCTAGTAAAGGAAAAAATCACCAAGTTCAACTCTGTTGAAATATTACATGTTCCCCGCGAGCATAACAAAAGGGCAGATATCCTGTCCAAGCTGGCAAGCACAAAAAGGAAGGGCGGAAACAAATCTGTCATCCAAGAGATACTCCCTCGTCCAAGCATAGAAAAACCAAGCAAGGTTGTGGACATAAACGTCATTGGCGACAAAGACTGCTGGATGACTCCAGTATACAACTTCCTCGAGCACGGAACTCTCCCTGACGACCAGAAACAAGCAGCTATAGTCAGACGAAGAGCCTGCTCCTATGTCATCCTTGATGGAAAATTATACAGGAGAGGATTTTCCATTCCTCTCCTAAAATGTGTGGACGAGGACACAGCAGATTACATCCTGCGCGAAGTCCATGAGGGCATTAACGCCCAACACCTGGGAGGAAGGTCCCTTGCCAGGAAAGCTCTACGAGCAGGGTACTATTGGCCTACTATGCAACAGGACGCCAAAGACCACGTAAAAAAATGTGACAAATGCCAAAGGCATGGGGACATGCACTTAGCTCCCCCTCGAGAACTAAAATCTTTGTCTTCCCCCTGGCCCTTCGCCTGGTGGGGCATGGACTTACTTGGTCCTTTTACCAAAGGACTTTATCAAAATCGTTACTTAATAGTAGCAGTGGACTACTTCACAAAGTGGGTGGAAGCCGAACCCCTCTCCGACATAACGTCGCTCAGAATCCTGCGCTTCTTCAAAAGAAACGTGCTAGCTAGATTCGGAATACCACAGGTGGTAGTCACAGACAACGGAACACAGTTTACAGACAAAGATTTTCAAGCATTCCTTGTTGCCCTGGGCACCAAGCAGCACTTCACATCGGTCGAGCACCCCCAAACCAACGGGCAAGCTGAAGCAGCCAACAGAGTAATCCTGAGAGGGTTACGAAGAAGACTTGACCAAAACAAAAAGAAATGGGTCGAAGAGCTTGACAATGTACTCTGGGCCTATCGAACAACCCCACACTCCACAACTGGAGAAACCCCCTTCCGAATGGTATATGGAACGGAGGCAGTTATCCCCGTAGAGATTGGGGAACCGTCTCGTCGGACTGAGCAGCCTCTTGACGAGGAGCAAAATGACGAAGCACTTCGAGAGGAGCTTGACCTCGTCGAAGAAATTCGAACAGGAGCTTCTTTAAAGGAGGCCGCCCTGAAGCAGAAAATAGCTGCCCGTCATGACACAAAAGTCATCAAAAGAGAATTCGAGGTGGGCAGCCTCGTCCTAAGACGCAATGCAGACTCCCAAGATGGCAAACTTGCACCCAATTGGGAAGGACCATACCGCGTCATTAACAAAACAGAAAATGGTGCATACTATCTCGAGGACCTTCGAGGAAAGAAACTTCCTCGACCTTGGAATGCCCAGAAATTGAAACAATATTACAGCTAAGTTATTGCCACACTAAAAGGCTGCTCGCACTTCAGAACACAACGAATCGAGCACCTTAAACAACGGAGGGCACCATGGCACACGTGCTCATCTAAAACCATAGCAGGGGAACTAATTCACCATAAGGGAAATGGAACTCCTGCTAGACGAGGATAACTCTCGAAACGAGCCCATCGTCCCCGTGCCACGACCTAGCACCCAGCTCGCGATGGGAGGTTCAGGTTGCGAAGAAGGGTACACTAGCGTGCTTGTATTCGCGTAACTTAGAAACAACTCTAAGTGCTTATACAGTTCCCCAAACTGTTTAAGTCAAAACAGAGGAGACTACCCTCAATAAAACATGCTCAATATCAAGCAGGGGAAACCTCCCCGGCAAAATAACAACGAGCGCAGCATTCATACATGCAAAAATATGATAAGTATACAAAATAGGCATAAAAGTAAACAGGCAAAACTTAGCACACCAACTTGCTCGAATGAGCATACCAGCATGCCAGACGAGCACCTCAATAACGGGGAGGTAAGCTCCCCGACACGAAATTTAAACAACACGTTTCATTAAGTTAAAAATGGGGACAAGCTCTCCGGCTCAGATTTTGAGCAATAAATTAGCATAAAACTTGGTTAAGTTAAAAGTAGGGACCAGACCTCCCCGGTTGAAATTTTTAACAACAAATTTCATGAAAAATTTTCTAAGTTATGAAACGGGGAGGCTCCCCGGTTGAAATTTTAAACAACGAAATTTCTCCAAAATTTTCTAAGTTATGAAACGGGGAGGCTCCCCGGTTGAAATTTTAAACAACGAAATTTCTCCAAAATTTTCTAAGTTAAAAAGACGGGGAGGCTCCCCGGTTGAAATTTTAAACAACAAATTTCATGAAAAATTTTCTAAGTTAAAAAAGGAGGAAACATACACGCGAGCAGAAAATGTAAACATACATGCGAGCAGATATAGACGAGCAGTTATAAACAAGCATAGATAAATAAAACGGGCACCTGCCCGGAATTATCATAAAAATCAAACGGGGACAAAAGCCCACTTGTTCCAAAATTACAAACCATGGCTCAAAGGCCCCAAAATTCAAAGAAACAAAATAAATTACAAGGCCGGGGACATCTACTCTTCGCACCTATCCTCCTGCTCGTGCCCGTCGCCTTGCTCGTCTTCTTGACCCTCCTCGAACACCCCCTCAGCATCTTCCTCCTCTTCGTCAGAGTCGGCCAGGCCAGCCGGGATAACAATCTGGCCATCCTTGACCTGCCCGTTCACATGCATTCCTCGGGTCACCAGCTCCACGTCAGGATTGAGGCACTTGATTTGCTGCACGGCATTTTCGAAGGCGTACTCAGTGCCCTCTACAAAGTCATGGGACAGCTGAGCAATCACCTTGACCAAGTCTGCTCGGGTGGTCAACCCCTCGGCAGCCTTATGCTCGTTCTCGCCCGGAGCCATGACAGCATTAAGCCTTTCAATTTCAGCCCGAGCAGCATCCAAATCCTCTCCCCTTTTACGGTGCTCGTCCAGCTGGTCACCCCAATGTTTTTGCTTCTCCCTGAGGTCATCCACAACAAGTTCGAGCTGGTTGATCCGACCTTTGGCCCGCTCGTGCCTGGTCTGGGCAGTGTCCAGCTGCTTGACTAACGTTTCCCGCTCGTCACCAAGGACAAGGCTGCTCGAGACCATTCGCACCATAGCAGCCATGTCACGAGCATGCTGCTGCCGGCGAACCTCTGGTTCCTGGTCAAGAATAGCAGCCCGTTCAGTTTCAAAGACCTCCGGAGGATACTTCTCAAAAAATCTATCCACGGTAAAGCACCGAGGAACTGGAAACTTTCTGCATCCTCCCATGCCCGCATCTTCAACCGGGGAATCTTCTTCTCTTGTCCTCTTCGCTGGAGGAGGCCGGGGAGTTGAGGTAGGGGTGCCCGAACCAACACCCGAGGTCCCAATAACCTGCACGGAAGGGGTCCCCGGCCTCACTTCCTGGGAAGCTCTGGCAACAATCTTCTTTTTTCCTCGGCCAGACCTGCTCGCCTTCTCATCCTGCTTGGCCTTCAACATGCGCTCGGCAATGGTTTCCATTTCGTCTGCAAATAAATGACGAGCACGTTAGTAAAAGACGAGGAATGTACACAACAATAGCATAAATTTTTCTAAGTTAAAAAGAAAGGAAACAATACCCAAGCACAGTTTAACCTCCCCGGCATTTTTGCACTTAAGGAGGGTCCTAGTATTGATAAGACGGGGAGAGGCCTTAGGCTTCCCGTGTTCATCTCGTATTGTAACTCCCTTACGAGTCGTCCAGACCCCGGGAGTAAAACCGGCCACAAAGGTCTTCAGACTTTCGAAGGCAGCCATGTCCTCGGGAGACAAGTCTGCGTCCCCAGTTGTATATTCCTTAGGCTCCTTCAGGAAATGGGTGTACGACCAGCTTAACGGGAACTTAGGGACTGCCCGAACTATAACTTGCCCGTTGGCATCCTTACGGGCATCACCTTGCTCGTCCCTATCTTCCTCCAGCTCCATCAAACTCTCCCGGGCAGATGCAGACTCTGGCCGGACAACGAAGTACCTTTCCTTGAAATCCTTAACGGAATCCACAAACATTTTGAATAATTTAACATCCTCGTGATGCTTTAATGAAACCCAATTCTGACGAGGTGCTCGCCCAACCTCCCTCGTCGGCTTACGCTGAATCTTGAAGATTCTAAAGAAAAGGGGAAGAGTGGGAAGAACGCCCTTATACGTACAGAGGTGCTCGAACCCCATAATAAAAGACCACGAGTTCGGATGCAGCTGCGACGGAGCCACCTGCAAGGCTTTAAGCACGCTGGCCGCAAAGGGGCTGAACGGCAGCCTAAGCCCCATCTCCTTAAAAACAAATTCATACATAGCGAAACCATGCCCGTCAAAAGACGAGCATACCCGTTCACCCTCCCCGGGTATACGGGTTGACCAATTCTGAAGCCCGTCTGCTCTCTGCTGCTCGACGGTCATATATAATCTTGGATCCTGGGAAGTAAGCGACGAGGCTATTCCCCGGGGTTCTGGAGCAACCCAATCCAGCGCAGGATCGGTTATGCAGTCGACCAATGTATACTTCTCCGCACCCTGCGTTTCCGCAACCTCCTCGGTTTCTGACATTTTACAACCTGAAATGCAGCAAAAACAAAGTGAATTCGATGATCAAATCCACCCTTTCACCGCAATTCAAGTGAAAGGGCGCAGGATAGGACGAGGACGCTGTCCCCGACCAAAGCCCTTTTCAAATGGCAAATAAAATCAAACCGAGGAAGGTAGCCCAGGTGAAAGACGGGGAGATAAGCTCCCCGGTTTGAATTTCAAACAACGAATTTCATGAAAAAATTCCTAAGTTAAAAAGGGAGAACACGCTCCCCGGCAATACAAACTATCTAAAGTTAGAAACGGGGAGATAGGCTCCCCGACACCTATACAAACTATCTAAAGTTTCAAACGGGGAGATAGGCTCCCCGGCTCATAAATAAGCTATCTAAAAGTTTGAAACGGGGAGATAGGCTCCCCGTCTTAATAACTAAACCTAAAAATATCAAAGGAAAGAAAAGCTCCCCGGCTCTATATTCATATGGCGCCCGTATGATTCATATGAATGTTCATAAATTCATATGAATTCTTCATGAAAAAACGCCCAAAGCTGGGCAGGAACAGCAGAAAATGGATCTAAATAGCGAAATTTAGAGAAATTACCTTGAATGTGGAGAAAATCTGAAGAACGATTTGACTAGTAAAGTTGAAACTTCAGAGAGAATATCCAAAACTTCAATTGAGGAGAGAGAGTGAAAAGTAAAAATGAAATTCACTCTCCCCTCTATTTATAGATCAACCCAGGAAAGGGAAGAGACGCTTTGATCCAATGGTCCTTACACTCCCTCGTAAAAATCAAAGCAGTAAATGCACCCTTTCGCGTCCCCAATAAAAGAGGATGCTCGAATGTCACTCGAGCAAGTCCTCAAGCAAAAAGCTGCGCTTCCCAGAAAGCCTCCTCGTTGCTAACTTCTTCGTCATAGCAACGAGCAACAATTCCGTTATCTCCTCGTCATAAATACGAGCAACAAATCCCTCTCGTAGTTATCTCCTCGCAGTAAATACGAGCAGAATACTGAAACTACTTCGAGCAAAACATTGCAGATACTTGCTGCGAGCAAGGCTTAGACGAGCAACTTCCTCGTCCACTTTCGTTCAAGAGAGGTTGCAAGGAGATTTCCTTCTGCACTCGGGCACACATCTAAAGTCATCACTCCTATGCCTAGGAGCAACGACTTGGGGGGCTCCTGTTCTGGACTAGACTAATGCTAGTCCACCTAGACCCTCACAAAGTCCACATGGCTTGCCCAATCACCTCCATGTCAGCATGACACAACCTCTCCACCAAGATAGGGTAAAATTACTACTCTACCCACTATCTAAGGATGATATCTTGGCAGTCCCTCTTAATGGGCCTTGGCTAGTCCAGCCCACTAAGAGGACCTTTGGCCCAGAGCTGGGGGCTATAAATACTCTCCCTCTTGGGAGAGCAAGGTAGACACTATTCATTATTGCAATTACTCTCTCTCTCTAACTTCTCTCTAGTATCTCTTTTGCTCTCTACCCTTACTGACTTAGGCATCGGAGCACCTGCAGGTACAACCCCCCCCCCTCCGTGGATCATCTGCTCGGACCTGCTGCCTACCACCTGCTCAACGGACTTCCAGCTGGCCTTCTACCTGTTCTGATCAACAGTTAAGATCATAATATAAAAAATATGATTTATTGTTGAGAGAGGTGCGTTATAAGGACACTCCCCTTAATTTGACTGCTCATGTAAGTAAACCACTATAGGACATAGTACCAAATATTTTAATATTGAAACATTTTGTAGCATGTAAGAAGGATTTGGATCCCTCCGATTTTATCTCACGTCTCCACTTTTCTCTCATATTTTCTCTCATTTTTCTTAATCCAATAGAAACTTTTGAGTTTTCTGATTAAAATGGAATTTATTATTTTCATTGATAAGGTTTGACCATAAAATAGCTTAAACTAATTTGATGGATTTTGTGTGAATATTTTCAATAAAAAAAAAAATTTTGAAAAATTTAATTAACTACAGAACGTGATTATAATGTGAAGGATTAAAAGTATAATTGTAAAATGTTAAAATCTCCAAGAATAATAACGAATAATTATTGCTATAATTGGTAGATACTTCAAACCAATAAGATATATTTATTAGGATGATGATTGCACCATGTATCACATAACATTAACTTCCAATAATCCATTTCTCATAAAGTTACAACAAATATTTTTGTCACCCTTTAATTTTTTGTTTTCAGAGGAAGCATGTTTTCTAAATCACTTTTTGTCCTAATTTCTTCCACTGTTACAGGCTATGGGATTGAGTTTGCAGCTAGCAAGTGCATTCTGGTTCTTCAAAATTGTAAGAATGATGAAATACAAATTAACCAAGAAATCAACATCCAAAAATGGCATCAAGTACAACAACAATATATATATAGCATTTTTTCAGCATGCATTGGCTCAGAAAAATCTCACTCAACTTCTTTGAGAATTCTTCTTTTACGTAATGGCGTTGTTGTAACACTTCCTGGGGCACTGTGAGCTTTCTTTCTCTCTTGCTTTCTTTTCCTAGAATCGGCCATAATATGCATAAGCTTAGCAGCTTTGAATATCGATCTTGGTAAGTGTTTATGCCTTGCAATACGGTTAATTTCAGGAAGGTGTTTGTAGCGTTTCTTTATGGCCTCGTGATATTGGTGTTTCTTCTTTTCCCTTGGGAGAATCTGTCGCGTCATTATAAACAAGTTATTCTCAGGGAATGAAGGGTTATTCTTCCCCCGGTCCTTTTTATAAGAAACCTTTGACTTTTCAGGTTCACTCAATTATTAATGTATTTGGTTTATATTATAGACCAAATACATTAGTCATGCAATGAACCTAAAAGATTGACTATTTCTTATAAAAGGACCGAAGGGAGTAATATAATTTCTGTCTTAGTATAACACGAACCACAGCTAATAAATTAACGATTTATTTCATATGTATGTGTGTGTGGGTGATCGTGTGCGAGCGCGCAGAAAAGAGAATGAATAATCGACAATGATATAAACTTACTACTCCAAGTTGTTCTGATGCATTGGCTTTCCAAAGCCTGAGGTTAGTATCATCACTTCCCGAAATCACATAACTTCCATCACCGCTGAACTTGACACAGAATACCCTGTGTACCAAAGGTAAAGATTAACCCGCTGTAAAGCATGATAAGAATATTTCCATAAACTTGGCACAAACGTGCCATGGTTTGCATCATTTGAAAAGACAAGCAGGCGGATTAAACACGACAGAATGTGTAAATTGAGCGAACCTTTGCATTCTTTTAGTATGGTAAATCTCTCGCATGTGACCACCATTATAAGGGAAGATTCTCACCTACAACAAAAGAGAAATTGTTATTAGATATGACTCTAATTCAGTAAGAACAAATGACAAGATTATAATGAAGTCTAAGAGAACTAACTGATCTATCATAAGATCCGGTAACAAATTCACGGCCTGTTGGTGAGTAGTCAATATCCAACCTGTAGAATGAAGCATGAAAATGTTAGTACGACGGATTGCTGAATTGCCAAATCAAATACAGTAAAGAAAAATCCATTATTACACAGCAGAAACATGATCTTGATGAACACATTTGGCTTCGCCCAATTTCCTAGAATCATAACTATAGCAGTAACCATCTTCATTTGCCTGCATGCCAAAGAAATTTATCCATAAGAATTTAAATATCACTAACATTTTGAGTTTGAAATATAACTACAAAAACAGTAAACAATAATAACTTCAGATAAACTTACAACTGTAAAATTTATGGGTTCCATCGGATTCCAAGCTATAGAATTGGTTTTGGTCTGTCACAGTGGATAGAAGTTAGTATAGTCATGAATTATGCAGTTGGAAAAATAATAAGGAAATTGATAACAAGACATACCAAAATCTAAATCTGTGCCGTAATTTAAACTAATGATAATTGATAAGAGATCATTACCTGCATTATCATTTTCCTAACAGGGGAATCCATGCGCAAATCATACAGATTTATGCTCCTGTCACTGAAAAAGAACAAAAAAAAAACAGGTTAACACATGTAAATGAATGTTTATTATCATTGACATCAGCATCGGAGTGTACCTAGCTGAGCTTGCCAAAAGATTTGGTTCTCCCGGATTAAAGCGGACAGAAATCACCGTATCTGATCCCCATACAAAACTATTTACCGGCTGAGACCTGCAGAAGGGAAGTAATACCAACATAAAATTAAGAGTCTACAAAGTAGTCTCTGATAGTAAAATATGAAAACTAATCGGAAACTGATATCAAGACCTGTTATGATTCCATATATCTACTTGCGCGCCACCTGTGGCAAAATGCTCGCCATCCCACTGGTGATCAGCAGCACTAAAAAATAAAGGCAATTTCTGTAAGCATAAAAATATAGTAAAACATGAAGTTCCACCATATGGAATAAGCATAACTTACCAGAATGCATTCTTCCAAACATAAACACTTGTCGGCTAGGGAAAAAAGTTATAAAAAAAGTTAGTATATCCAAAAGAGAATTAAAAAAAATAATAATAATCTTCCAGCACAAAATTCCACCTCAGTTTGCTTAATTGAGCTATATGGGTCCACAAAAGAAGAAACGGGAACATTCCAAAGTCTGACACTGAACACACAAAATTCCAGTTCATGTCAGAAGAGTTACACGGATGACTAAACATGTGAGTTTAATATAATAGTGAAAAACCGAAAAAGGTTGATACTTACGTGGAATCAGTTCCACATGAAACAAGAATGCGTCCATCAGTAGATACTGTCAAGCCTCGCACGGCACCTCGGTGACCAGGGAACTGACAAATGGTCCGTCTTTTGTCCCAAACAAAATGACAACATTAGATACATAATAACAGATACGAATTAAATGATTTTAACAGATAAGAACTAAGAATTTTTTTGTAATCATTCTTCAGAAAGCCAATATATCCTAATCCCGTGAAATATTTAGAAACTTTCATATTTGATACATCAGACTAAGGTTAGTTCATATCTAAAAGAGAAACTTTGAACTTCTTTTAGCTTTACATATCATCGGTGATTGTCCACCAATTCTAAGAGGAAAGGGAAGGAAAAAAATGGTAGCTCCAAAAGCCCAATTATTAACCGATACAAACACATGCATGTCTATAATTCATACAAATGTTGTTCAATGCCAAAGATCATATCATACATCATGCACTTATTCTAAATTCCTGATAGAAACAGAAACACTTAAAAATTGAAAGAAGCATATTTTACCTAGCAGCTATATCCCAAAGACGAATATCTGCAAACACAATAAACACGATAAAGCCAAATGTTAAAGGTTTTCAACTCATATGGAGTAGTGTGAATATAATGGTTTAAAATGGATTGAGCATTAAGGAACAGGAGTAATCATTAGTATATACGGGGAAAAGTGAAATAAAAAAAGTTGAAAAAAGGACCAAAATTATACAGCCAGATGGCAGGCATGTAAAGGAGGAGTAACCCCATAAGATACAGAAATCCCGTGATTTTAACCTCTAAACATTTTATGGTTGTTTTGATTATTATGTATGATGAACTATGCAAAGAGACCATCCTAGTTTAAACAACGGTTCACTTTCATAATAACAAAGGTTATGCCGGAATAAGCATAATGAAAATATAAGCTTTCATTCTTGCCCCACTAATAAGGATGTTTGAAAATATTGTGGCCGATGTTTTGTCCCTAGAAAAGCTGTGTTCATGACCAAAGGCCAGCTACAAATACACTATCAGAGGAATCCTACAGTCCTACTAGATGTGTTGAAAACCCGCCATTAAAACATCGGTCTTCTACGTTATGGTACCAGACCAAACTTTCTAGTTTCTAGTACTGCATCAACCTATCACTCTCCCAAACTTTCTCAACCCATTACCATTACTATAACCATTCTAATTTCTAATTATTTCTAAATATCCTTTAAAATCAATCCGAAAAAATAAAAAAATCATCACATCGCAAGACAAATTACCACTTCTTTTCTACTAAACTTTTCCATTCCCATTACAAAGGTTGATGGTTTTATACGTCAAATTGATAATAATGTAATGTTGCATGCTCACTCTGACAAAAGACTTTTGGATTCCTAGTGTTATCCCAACTAAAATATATATCCTAGTTCTCCTAGATGTAACTATCTCGTATATCAAAATTTATGAAACTGATAAAATTTTCATTAAAAAAGTATACCAATGTAAGTTTTAAGTATTGGAAAAGCATTTCTTCAAAGATGTAAAACTGGCAAGAAGTTTCTTGACTGAGTTAAATTGTGGCCAATGTATTGTCTCGACAAAAGCTTTGTCCATGAACAAAGGCCAACTACAAATAGCCTAGCAGAGGAATCCTAGTAGATGCGTTGAAAAATCTCCATTAAAACACGGACCACACTTTCTACTAAATCAACCCACCATTACTCTTCTGGACTTTCTCAACTCATTACCATTACAATAACCATTCTAATTTCTAATTTATTTCCAAATATCCTTTTGAATCAATCCAAAAGAATGAAAATCCATCATATCACAAGACAAATTACCAGCTATTATTCTCTACCAAACTTTTCCACTCCAGTAACAAAAACCAACAATACAATTAAGCTATTAGTTAAGCATGAAATTGAAACAACATGATTAAGGGACTATTTGGATTGACTTATTTGAGCTTATCTATTAACATAAACACTTGTATGACTGTTTTGTGGAGCTTATAAACAACTTATGACATGTTCATAACATAAGCTGTTTTCACCTTATTTCCATAAGATAGC
The DNA here is from genome assembly GCF_020283565.1 of Trifolium pratense. Taxonomy (NCBI): domain Eukaryota; kingdom Viridiplantae; phylum Streptophyta; class Magnoliopsida; order Fabales; family Fabaceae; genus Trifolium; species Trifolium pratense. The sequence continues at coordinate 34,824,955 of NC_060062.1, read as the reverse complement.
TTATGAAATCAACATATAGCTTATACATAAGTACTTATATGATAAAAATCTATGCTATAAGCACTTAATTAAGCTTATGTTAGGGATCACGGTGCGTATGTCACAATCACGGTAGATTACCGTGATTCTGACATACTGACCCCGTGATACCAAACATACACTAAGATGTCTATCCCAGCATGACTCCAAAGTAAGTAGTAATATTGAACTTGAAGTACCTCCATCCATTGAACCAGAGAATATCTCTTTCAACTGACTAGGGTTTTTCGCCATACACGAAATAGCATCTATATGTCCATCCATTGCTGCTACAAAAGGTCTTGCAAAAATCTAAATTCACAAAAACAATAAAAAAAACATTAAAAAAATGAAACTCACAAGAAAAAAACACAGAAGAAATAAAAAAATAAAAAATAAATTACTTTGTCGAGCTTCACTGCATTGAGAGCACGAGTATACTCCACTGCCTTCTCTTGAGGACGAAGTTTAGGGTCATAATTATGAAACACACGCTAAATAAACAAAAGGGTAATGTTAGAATAACAAAAAGATGATAAATTTACATGAATTAATAAGAATGAACAAGTTTAACGATAAAGGGTCGTGTTGTGTTGTGTTGTGTTGATTGAATCAATTAGTACCTGAAGGTCTTGGCTTCGTTCTCGAGTGAACTCATCTGCAGAGCGTGATATAACTTTGAGTTTCATTGCCGGTTCAAGGTAAAGGGAAACCTGGATGACGGCTTTTGGCGGCGGCGGCTACTTTCACCGACAGGTTTTCCGGCAAGGTTGAGTTCAGTCGGACTTGTTTCTGATACAAGGGCAAAGGGACAGCGGCTGTAAGGGTTTTAGTTAGGCTAACGAAAATGACAATTGCTCTTTGCGAACCCCGAAATGGTGAATTTTTTTTATTTTAAACTAAAGTTATCATAGGCGCGTGCAATTGTAGAAACTAATCTCATTGAGATAACTGAGATCCATGAAATGAAATGATGAATATTTTAGACTTTGGTAAAAATAACGATCAGCTGAGAAGTTAGCTGATAGTTTAACTACTTGATGACGGCTAATAAAGTAATTAAAGTGTTTAGTAAAATTAACAGTTTAAATGGTTGATAGATGTAAAATGTCATAAAACATATTCTTAATTCATAATAAAATTTATATTAAAATTTAAAATACATATAGTTTAGTAATTTAATTTTTTTTACGGTTTTTTAATTTAAAAGATATCTTTATACATTATTATTTTATTTAATTAAATTACATTTTAATGTTTGAAATTTTATTGTAAATTTCAATTAAATTTATTTTCATTTAAGCATAACAGTATTTATACCAAATATATAAATAATAAAACAATAGAAGAATTGTCCCATAAACTTAACTCAATTGGCAGAGACACTGTATTATATATGCAGGGGTTAGGATTCAAATCTCGATCATCCTATTTATCCAACTTAAGGGTGAGATTTATAGCCACTAGGCTACTTCACCAAAAAAAATAAAACAATAGAAGAATTCAAATTTTTTTTCAAAGAAGCCAGAAGAGATTAACCGAAACAAAGCAAAGATGGAGGAGGAAAGAAACATAGCAACAACGGAGGAGGAAATGAATAGGCCGCGGAATGAAAACAACGATGAAGGGGCAGTAACACTAACACATACATAGATACATATATACATTTGAGAGATTATTTGTATTCCAAGTTATAATTATTTTATTTGAAATTAAAGTAAATTATAAACAGTAAAATCATATTTTAGTTTAAACAATAAGGATAAAAGTGGAAGAAAATACAATAAGCTATAAGATTAAAAGTTAATTGAAATAGAATCGGGATCATAAGTTATCATTCTGGTCCCTGACTGGAGCAAAAATATTAAATAGTCTTTGATTCTGCAATCTGTTAGTCACTTAATTACTTTGGTCCCGGCATTAAAAATGGCTATTAAAGTAAAAACTGACGTGACATTCTTTTGAGGACACGTGACACGCTAAGTAGGCATTAGGTCGACAAATGGCTAGATGATATGGCCAGAGACCAATACATACCAAATTTTTTTCAATTTAAATTCTTACTAGTATAACTTACCCGTGCAAATGCACGGGTTAATGTTCAATGAAAAATATAGATATTTTTTTGACACATGAAAAATATGGATTATTAAATTTTTAATATTTTGTGGTTTTTTTAATTATTTGTAAAATTAATTTTATATTTAATGTAATAATTTATTTAAATATGATAAATGATCCAAATTTTGGATATTTTAAGGAGAAATGGTAGAACGGAGAGTGATACTCCACTCCCCGTTCCCAACCCACATGTTCGTATATTTGTTCTTTTATTTTCATAAAAAAAAGGTCATTAAGCAAAAACTAATCCAACGGTTAATATATATTAGTTGTTAATCGTCATCTCTCTCCTTTAGACATTTGTTTTCTTCTGGAGTATTTTAGCCCATGTTCCCGTGTGAAAAAATTTCACATTTGTGTAATGAACAGTAGAATTATTTATCATTTGTTTGACACAAAAAAAAATTATATCATTTTTTTATGCATATCTCAATTTGTTAATGGTGCAAATTTTAAAAAATTTATCTATTTGTTTATCTTACAGCGATGTTTGGAAAATAAAAACAAAGTAATACATGATATTATTACTTTTAATTCTTTCTTTTTATATATATAAAATCATTGTTACTTTCCTTACTTTCAATTGATATTTATCGTATTTTTTATATAATAAAATCTACAAATGTATGTCCCACCCCGTGTAAGTTATTTTTTGCTTAATACCTCCATGTAGATTATTTTTTGATCAATACCCCCTATTGTAATATGGATTTAATTGATATGCACTGACGGTGTAAAATAATTTTACACTGTCAACTAATACCAATCATGTTTTCCGCCACATCACCCCACTCCACCCCACTTTCTTGATATGACATGGCAAAATAATGGTTGTTTATTGGACGATTGTGCAAAACTATTTTACACCGTCGGTGCATATCAATTAAACTCTTGTAATATTATGTTTGGTACAAATCACTATGTAACTTTTTTTTATTAATAAAATTAATAAAATAATAAAATAAAATAGAAAAATAATCTATGAAGTCAATTACTTCATTCCTTTTATATTTCAGACAATCACACCATTTTCTCTGTTCGATAAGTATGAAGTTTAAGAATAACTTTTTTTGTGAACAATTAAATTACTATTTTTATTTTTTTTTATATTCCTTTTAAGGTGAGTATTTTTGTTCAGAGATTCTTAAGCCTTCAATTTTGTTTTGAAACATATTAAGCCTTCAATTTCTTAGTTCCATATTTGGCCAATTCGTTCTATATAATTTTTTTTGATAAGCAATTCGTTCTATAGTATAGTCCTTCGAGGATTTTCTATTATTTTATCGGTATATTTGTTAAATATCACATGAAAAATTAGACAAACAAAAAAATAATGAGTAAAAAAAAGAGTACAACATTTATTAATAATAGTAAAAAAAAACATTTATAAGCATGATTTACACCAATAAAAAATAATATGAACAAAAAGTGTTTTTTAATAAGTAAACATGATTAAAAAAAATGACAATAAAATATAAATAAATACTTAAAACTCTAACATCAGTTGATAATACCTAATCCTAATTTGAATAACGAACAATATGTTCTTCCGTATGGACCTGCTAATAAAAAATTATAGCTCAAAATTAGTATAATTATGATTAATCATAAACATCATTTAAATACAAAGCTTATATATATATATATATATATATATATATATATATATATATATATATATATATATATATATATATATATATATATATATATATATATATATATATATATATATATATATATATATATATATATATATATATATATATAAAATGCATATAACATCTTCGAAAATAAGAAAATAGAACAACGAAAAAGTTGAAGATTATCTCCTTATAAAAACAAAAAAGACGGGCACCTGCTGTAAAATAAGAAAAGAATATTATCTCCATGTAGGCAAAAAAAAGGATAGCATCAAAATATAAAAATATACTATATAATATTAAACTTGAAAAAAAAACATGGAAAGAAGAAAATAGAACAACGAAAAAGTTGAAGGAAATGAGAGTGAAATCACCCAAAAAAAAGAATAGAGATAAAAGATTGCAAAAAGTATAATTTTGAATTGCAATAGTGTGTGAAATCGGTTGCAAATCACAACTATTTATATTAATAGAATGAAGATCGAAATTATAAATGTCATTTAATAGCAATTATCTAATTGACAAATTATTGGACAAAATGACTTTGTTTCTAAAATATAATATAATAATAATAATAATGTAATAATAATAATAATGAATAAAATATCAAATAATCAAATTAGAAGTAAAAATTGACATTGTCATTAAAAAAATTGGAATGTATTCAATTGTTTCCTTTTGAATGATTATTTTTGAATTAGCATTAAATTTTGATTGAGAAGAACACAAAAAAAAAAATTCCTTATATGACTACATACTATTGAAGTTCTCAAAGGTTGCCACATAGGAAAAGATGCTCTCACAAGTTGCCACATAGATTATGATAAATGAGAGAATGCCACGTATGAAAGTGATTAAGAGAGAGAAACTCCTAAACATATAAATAATAGATATCCCAAATCTCATTGTTCTTCTATGTTGCTGTTCTTTTCTTCTTTGTTTCCATCTTCTCCATTGTTGTTGTTCTTCAATTTGTTTTTTCTCATATATTTTAATTTTTTTTGCTGCTGATTCAATTGAGCTGTTGCGTTAGTGTGGAATTGATTTTAAATAAACAAAGAGAGGAAAAGTATTCTGGTGTGTTGTATGAATTAGGTGTTTAAAAATCAAACTAATTGAAAGAGAGAGGAAAAATATAATTGGTTGTAAAGTACTATTTTAAGTGTTGTGAGAGTCTTTTTTACAAGTGTACACTTCTACCATAAAAGAAATGGTTGTTGTTTACTTGTAACATTTTCATCATCGTCGTTTGAATTTGTAACTAAAAAACCTTAGATTGTTTTGTGAGCTTTAGTTCTTTGTGAATCACTTCAGTTTAGTATTTCAGATCTCTGGAGGAGTCACTTTGGTCCCCCACCTTCTATTAATAAAGAAATGGAGAGTTGTTGTTATGAAGAATTTGTATTGTATTTTTTAAGTATGGTTGAAGAATTTGAGAGAGACAATGAGGAATTCAAGACTAAGAAAGACATACTAGGGACTTGTATACAAAGAAGAACAATAACTCATTTTGGGGTTTTTGGGGTTTTAGGGATTTTGTTTGAAGATGTGGTTAAAATTTTACAAATTTTTTATTGATGATTTTTTTAAAAAATTTTGGTTTTTATTGATGTATGTATGTATAAGAAGATGAAGACTAATGAGAGAAAGTATGAAGAAGATGAAGAAATGAAAGGAAAAAAAAAAGACGGTGAAGAATCGATAGATTTTTGGATAGTTCGTGGTTGTTATGGTACCAACTAGGGTAATGGAGGGTACGTCAAAATCAGTCGAGAAATCAGAAACATTATCGTAGAATGTATCCGATCCAGCAATATCGGGCGGGCGAGTGAAGAAGTAAAAATATATAATAAAATAAAAGTGACATTCACTTTCACTTTTCTGACACTGTTCTGTCGGAAAAGGTACTGCTTTGAAATCGAAAAACATACATGATGATTCAATGTATTGAAAAAAAAAAAACAAGTACATAAAAAATACAAGAAATTTTTTTATATCACCGTTAACGTGAGACAATTGAAGCTTTGTGTCACAATACTTTTGATGATAGTACCGTAATTCTATCACCACAAGACCTTATCAACCATTTGTTCCATAATGAAAATGAAGATTCGCCATTCGAATGTTATGTTGGCTTTGTATAACATGCACCACTTGGTGCATGGTGCACAAGTGTTCGATATTTTTATAATGAATATGAATTTTGCAAAATCCACCATTGGATAGAAAGTTTATATTGTTTAGATCATCCATAAATTTTTTAAATTTTTTTGAAAATCATTTGATATGTTATTGAGACCCATCAAGATTAACGGTATTGAATAAAAATCCATAAACCGTTAATTTTGACTGATCTCAATAACATATCAAATGATTTTAAATTTTTTTAAAAAAATTTATGAATGATCTATACGATATAAACTTTCTATCAAACGGTAGATTTTGTAAAATTCGTATTCGTTATAGTGTTTTCGGTGACTTGTCCATAATACACAACTTAAGTCACTTGTGCACCATGGACTTTGCGTGTTATGTTGATCGAGCTTTAGATTGAGTTGTTACAAATGGTTGTCTTAGTAGAAACCTGTCCATATACGGGAGTGTTTCAATTTCCTGAATAACATCTTCTGGTGGGTCTCTTTTATTTTTTGTTTTAAAATTTCTTTGCATAGTATTTTAATTTTTTTATGCAAACTGTTGGGTGTTTTAAATTTTCTTTGCATAATATTTTATTATTTTATGCAATTGTCAGGTGTTATTTGAAATTGAATATTATCACGAAATTGATGTTGAGGGTATTGAAGAATATGTAAGTGAAATTGGACTTGTGGCGGTAGATGTGAAGACACAAGGACCAGAAGTAAGAAAAGTGGAAAAAACAGCAAAAAAGACCAAAAATGGAATAAAACATCGCACCATCGTACCCACGATGAGGTTCAACGTGGCGCGATGAGAAGACGGTTAAAATTGAAGAAAATCTGCCGAAAATCTTTACTATCGTGGCACGATGGCTTGTCATCGTAGCACGATGATGACTTGAAAAATAAGTAGAAAATCCCGAGTAAATCTTCCATCGCGTCACGATAGGATCCATCGTGGCCACGATGAGGCAAAATTACACGCTATCGTGGCCACGATGGGTGCGATGGATGCGCAGAAAAAGTCTAAACTCAGCTGTAAAACTATAAATAGAGCTTTCCTCCTTCAGTATTATTCATTCGGAAATATTGAGAACAATTCAATATTCACAACAGAGTTAGAAGAATTCTAAAGAGGAGGCAAGGAGGCCAAGGAACTCCAAGGCCAACAAGGTTCTTTTCTTTCTGTCTTTGTAATTTATTTTTCCTAGGTTAGGTGGAGTTGAGAAACTCCCTTACGAATGCTTGGTTATATTATTTATAATATTTATAAATTTTAGTTATTTCTATTCAAACTCTTTTGTTGTCTGGTTTTAGTTATTTTAATATTAATCACATTAGAATAAAATCTAAGGACCTGGTGGATATCGCATATGAAACGAAGCTAGTAATCCCGACCAAAGGACAACATATTAGGGCCTAAATGAGATCATTATATTCAGTATCTGCCGTCTTAGTATAAGATTGGAAAGAACATTAATTTCTACCTTGCAGGGTTTGTGACTAGTTTAGGGCAAACATGTCAGCTTATAATTTAGGGGTTCCCAAGGCGATGAGACCAAAGTTTAAACGAAAAAGTGAAGTTCTGGATCATGGTGTCTAAATAAAGATATGACAACTTTAAACTAGGCCCCTGTAAAAGCTTGTAATAGAAATAGGACATAACGTACTTCATACCTATTTTCAATAGTCTAAATCCTTAAAGTGAGAAATAATTAAGCCACCAAGTAGGAGTAAGGGAGGGATCCGACCACACTTAACCACCCCGTGTGGTCACACACACATTTACTTTTCAATTATTTATTTTCCGCATTTATTTCCTGTATTTACTAAAGTACCCGCAAAGATACCTTCTTAAACAAACACAGCGAAGGCAACTATCCTTATTCCTAGGCGAAACTAGTGACCTTGACACAATCCTTGTGGATAACGATAAACTTACTATTTTATTACTTGGTAGCGATTTTGTGCACTTGCAGAACCTACCGTCACCATCCCCATACCCGCGTGGGTAATAACTTTGCCCCCATCCCCATACCCTATGGGTACCTAGGTACCCATACCCATACCCGTTACCCGCATTTTTACTAAAAATAAATTGATCAATTATAAAATATCATACAATTTTAATAGAATTAATTTTTTTTTTAAAGATTTTTTTTTTTATAAGCAAGATATATTATAATGGAGTACAAGGGGTACTCGAACCCTTACAATTCAAAGTCAGAAGTTAAATGCTTTGAAAACAACCCAAAGGGTCGTGACACCAGTCCTTAAATGATAAACTAGAGTTTCGGCCATACCGACTACTAAACCAAACCCAAGAATTGAATTTAATGTCATCCAAAAGAAGAAGAGCATTTGGAAAAGCTCCCTTGAAAATCACACTATTTCTAGCTTCCATATATTCCAAGAAGTTGCCAGCCAAATCAAGTGTCTAACCCGTTCACCCTTCTTTGATTTTACCATATCACCAAATAGCACAAAATGATTCCAGCCTTTTTTATTCGGTGGAAGTCTCTTTCCTATCCACTTAAAAATCGCTTCCCAGATTCGTTTACTAAACGGACAAAGGAAAAAAAGATGGTTGCAATCCTCATTATCAAGAAAACAAAATACACAAGATAACCCATGCGCATTATTAAGGATACCTCTGTGATGAAGTGCCATTCTCGTCGGTAATCTTTCTAATAACATCCTCCAACCGAAAAAATTCACCTTGGATGGTACATCATTCCTCCATAGCTTATTAATAGCATTCAACACATTAGAACTTAATTCCTCTATCTGACATTGTTCTAAGAACCAATTATAACAAGACTTTACCGAAAAAAGTCCTGTGTTTCCAGGAACCCATCGCCATGTATCCTGCACATTCACTTGAAAAGAAAAATCAGCCAACAAAACCTTAAGATCATCCAGCATCCGCGCCTCACAAACTGATAATGGTGTAGTGCACTGCCACGACCATATTCTCTCCCTGCCATTTTTAAAGATTTTAATATTGACTAATGAAAATTATAAACAAAATTATTACTAACTTTATGTTAAAGCTCATATTTATGTTAAATATTCACATTATTTTTATATTATGTTATAAATAAACATTTTTATTAAAAATATGTAATAGTTTAGTAGAGTTGTATTGTTTTAAATTGATTTACATATATTGTAATATACTAATATAAATAAAATAAATAAATATATATTATGCGGGTATCGGGCGGAGTGGGTACTAAGGTACCCGTATCCAAAATGCGGGTTTTTACCCTACCTGTTGTAGGTAATTTTTGCGGGTACCCTCTACGTATGGATCAAATTGTCATCCCTAATTTGAGTGGTACACCGTGAGAAATAACAACGCTCAGAGGGAGAAATACGAAGGACTCGTCCATAAGGAATACCCAAATTAAAGAGATACACAGATACAAAAGTTAAGTTGCTATCCGAAACTGACGCAACTTGATGGCTATCAAGAAGACGAAACAACCAATACCCTAATATACTAACGATATAAAATTTAAATTAACTCATCCCATTACTTCACAGACAACCCTTGAAGCATAGATAACTAGGAGCAGCCATTAAAAATGAAAACTACCAGATTGTTGATAGTTTAAGATTGAGTTCTTTAGCACGGACACGGACTACTCGGGATCTCAGCTCTTGTCACGCAAGCTAGCGACTTAATCACAGGGAAAAGAAACTCAGCTGCATCGTCGAAGCAACGAACAAGGAATTTGGGATTCAACCAAGAAGAGACGTACTCGCAGAAAAGAACTCACTTCTTTAAACAAAATAGTGATGGTTTGCTGAACTGCAGTAAACAGAACTACGGAAAATTTTAACACTATTTTGTTTGCCACATAAAATTTAAATAAAAAATTCCTTCATATAAACTATTAATCTTCTATTACAAAATAGAGAATGCATGTTAAAATTGAAAAAATAAAAGAAAGAAAAAACAACCTAATTAAGTTCTGTGATTGAAACTATAGTCAACGATTGTTAACTTGTGTTGTTACTTTTCAAAGGTGGACTAGTTTTTCAATTATAAGCTGAACCGGACAACATACCATGACAACAATATCTAGCAGCACCCATCTCCAACACCACAACCAAGAAACAACAACCAACAAAATTTGCATAATAGGAGTTTTCAAACAATAATTTCATCCCACACATGCTTATGAATTTAGTAAATACCTGAGTAACCTATCTGATTAATAAACTATACTGAATTAAACACCTTTTGGATGCGAGATCACCCACCCACTAGTCGAGATAACAACAAACCATATAGATCGCTAAGCATCCCAATACTCATCCCTAAAGTGAAACTGCCCATGAAACTAAGATAACGGTAAGCAATTTCTAACAACCAGATTGGTTCAACATTAGCAAATTGGTTCACAATTATAGAGAGCAAATGAAATTACCTCATGTTGATTTCTTTGATTAATTGCCTCTCGCATTGATTAACCATTTCCACCGGTCCCAGCCTCCAAAACTACATTAGCCAGCAACACATTCATTAAATAAATCATACGCCTCGCCCACTGAATTAATTCCCTCAGCCACTTCTACACCCAAAGCCATTTCCCCTCCTTCCATTCACCCAAATATGCCACCATTTCATTTGGATCAAACAGATTATGGGTGAATTCAGGTATTTTCTTAAAATAATTGGCTAACATTAGGATAATAGCTATTTTCCATCGTACTCATCAAAATAAATGGTGCTAAGTAGGACTGTTCGCAAGAACTGCCGAACCAAACTAAAAATAACTGAATTTATTTTGACAGCTTACGAACCAAAACTTATATTTTGCACACAGTTCAATATCCATAACTGAACCGTAAATAACCAAACTGTACTAACCGGACTGCCCAAAATCTATTCTCAAGTTCAGTTTTTTTGACACAAGTCAGGTTCAGTTTTAAAACCATTCATTGCCCAAAACTAAAAATCCTGTTTCAAAAAAAATAAAATAAAATTCCTGCAGATCATGAATTGAATATTAACAACCCTAAAATCCTAAATATTTTGCAAATTGCAACCCAATAATGATATAAACCTCAATCTTAATGGAATCATTGCTCTCAGCTTTCAATCTGAGATATGATGCACCAGTTTGAACCTTCAATCAACAATCATCAATCATGAAACTAAAGAAAGTGACCTTCAATCAACAAACATATTTTAATTTGTACGGCTAAAATTAATTTGCAAAGTTGCATAAAAAGGAGAATTGGCAAAATTGTATTCAAGTTGCTGATCAAGTTCTTAAGTTTTGGAAAAAATAGTTGGGTTAAAAACAAGTGTTTCAGTTGGCTTTAGTTCGAATACAAAGAACCGGTTTACCAGACTATAGTTCCAGTTCAGACCAAATAATTAGCAGTTTAGTTCAATTTTTCGAATATGGTTCAGTTCAGTTTTCTTCATGAACTGAACCATGAACAGTCTTAGTTCTAAGCATGAAAACATACATATTGGTGATGTTTAACCTCTATTTAATATCTCAAGCCTCTCACCCCACTTCAATTTTGAGCTAAAGTCTTCCAAACAAGCACTTACCTCAATCAAATAAGAATTTTGTTCCTTTTACTATGTTGTTTAATCATACACTAAATTATTCTTCCTTAGAGTTTTTGGTTGAGTTTATTGCCCTTTTTAGGACAGAACAGAAACGAACTAGATTTCATATTAGAAGAATGCACCTTTTTGTATTACTCTCCTTCTGCAAGCACTCAATTTGCAACACACCTTGCCTACCTACATAGCTTTGTTTCCTAAAGTATCTTCATCCTATGTCAAGCAAATAGCAGCCGGTTTCTACTACATCTGATCAACAAATAAGACCCAAATATTATGTAATAGAGATAATAACACCCTTCTCAAATTATTTGAAGAGTTGGTGCAATAACATTTATCACTTCACTGTAACATAAAATGTACCTTGTGTGAAATATCAATACCTGTAGTTTTTTCAAGTTAAATTGGATAATTTGACATTACTCCAATAACACCAAGGTTCGAAATCCATATCCTAAATTATGTTGTTATGAAAGAGAAAATCAAATATAACAAAGACATCAATTTGAATGAGCCATCAGCTGAAGAAAAAATCAAGTAAGAAGCAAGTTAGTTCATAGTGAAGAATGCAAACAAGCGAACCAAGTGACAAACATTAACATCACACACCAAACCCCACCTCTAAGTCATTAAAATTTTCAATAAGCTCTTGCTCTTTTCAATTTTTTCACCCACTTAGATCAATGCAGATTAATAATTCAAGTATTCCACACTAATTGGCAGGTTGGAATCTCTTTTAAAGGAAATCATCATGTCTACGGTCTCATAAAACTTCTCAAAATTAAAAGTAACAATTATATTTTTAAAATTACTTGCTCAGAGCCTCAGACATGGAAGAAATTTCAACCAAGCATTCTGAATTACACCATTCTGTTTCTTGAAACAATTTTTGAGAATATATGTCTACCATCATTTAAAGTTATGGATAAACAATATAATAAAATTGCAATTAGGCCACCAAATATCAAAATTTTGCATTTAAAGTCATCTAAGACATATGTTCAATTTTTACATCTAAGGTTACCAAGGCACACTAGTACACTACCATCATTCCAGTTTATTAAAAATGTATGAATAGTCATTGCATCAAGGGTCATATCAACATGCATTTTAAATTATGCATAAACATTAATAATGAAGTTGCATTTAGGCCAACAATTGGTTATCAAAGCTTAGATAGAGAATTTTGCATTCAAAGTCATCATATAAGGTAACCAAAGCGCACTACCACCGTGGTGCCAATTTATCATTATTAAGTAAGTTCATAAAGAAAATGCATTTCGGCCAACAATATAGGGTCATTGAGGCTCAAATATCGAATTTTAAAATGCACCATCCCGTATCAGATCCGAAGCCGATAATCTGTCTTTCCTCACAGGTAGTTTTCTTACATACTTCTAATTATCAAATACTAATATGTCCATTGATCATTTTAAGATAAACTGTTAGTTATTGAGACGTTAATTTAATTGTTCTACTTCCTTAAATACATCGGAGTTCCCCTTAACAGTGGTTTTCAATTGTTGATGCACTTGCAGTTTCTGTCAACCATGGTGAGATGGATGATTACAATGCTGCAGCAATGATTTTATGTGGGATCCCTCTTGAGGAACCGTTTCTACAGTATCACCTGAATATACTTGTAAAAGCGGAAAAGAACAGGCTTGGAGAAGGGAAACTATACTTAGAAGATTGTTTCTACATGATGGGGACCGTTGATCCCACTCGTACCCTTAAACCCAATCAAGTCTGCATTATTCGGTAAGCACAAATATTACATTTGTCCCGATTCCATTATTCTCCCGCTCCTTTCCTCATTCCCTCTTACTATTGCTTGTGTAACACTTTTGCTGTTCCTCCTCTCGTACACTTTCATGCCTTTTTCAGCAGGCCCATTTCCCTTCCAATTGCCTCTATATTCTTGTTTGATTGTGGGTCTATATATTGATAAGCAAATTCAAAAAAATAAAAATCCTATGACCATATTATACCATGTGTACTAGTTAGTTATTATTATGAAATGATGTTTGGAATTTAAATTATCTGGTCTGTGTTAACTGGTTTTATTTTTTTGTAGTGAAAATGGCCAAATTACTGGGGATGTGCTAGTTTATCGAAATCCAGGTTTACATTTTGGGGACATTCAAATAATGCAGGCCACATTTGTTGAGGGACTAGAATCTTATGTTGGACATGGAGAATCTGCAATTTTTTTCCCTTGTGTCGGTTCTCGTTCCGTTGCAGATGAGATAGCTGGAGACGGTTACATGTATTGGATTTCAAAAAATCCTCAGGTTATACATCTTAATGACCGTATCTTCACAAAACTGTTGCTCATATATATTTGTTGTCTGGTGTTTGCTTAGGAAGCACTTACTGCTTGAATTAGTAGTTAAAAGTTATTTTATATTAACAATCTATATTTTGAAATGTTTCAGCTGTTGCAACATTTTAGACAGAGAGACCCTTGGATTCAAAGACCAGCATCCAATTCTGTCAGATTGAGTTCTAGTGAACTTTCACATGAGCAAGTTGAGGAAGAACTTTGTAAGCTATGTCTGGAAACTCGGTTCCAACCAAGGTGGGTGTTATGACGGTAATGTTACTATGAAGTGTATATGAAATAGTATAAAATACTGCAATCTTGCTGTTTATAAAAAAGCTATTGCCATCTTGCTTTCCTGAAGTAAAATTTTGTGCATAATAGTTAGGCCTGTATATGATGTTGTTTGGACTAGATATCCCATTTTCTCTGCTTGTGCCCTGAAAACCTTATAATGCATCATAGTATGTAGATGGTTGTTAACCATATATGTCACACAAAATATTCATTCTTTATAGTTGTATAGTTAATTTAGGTAAAGATCATCAGCATAGACATTTGGCCTTTGAAGTGCCATTTCAATGTAGTGTTTTTACCATATATACTATGTTATCAAGAGGAACATAAATTGTCACATACATTAGTCAAGTAGGGTAGTAAGAGTTTTCTTAGTTTTCATTTTATGACCCTTAATTAACAGAAGAATTTTCTCCTCTTTGCAGTAGCACAATAGGTGTTGCAGCTGATAGTTGGATGGCACTCATGGACCGCCTTTTGATATTAAGAAATGACGTAAAACATGAAAAGGAGGTGCAGCAAGTTAAAATTAATATCCTTAAATTGTCTAATTTATACTACAAGGCATTAGATGCTCATAAGAAAGGTGGAGGAAAGGTTGGTTCTATATTACATTACATTATTACATTTACAATTACCATGATGACCTTTGTCTACTTTGAATAATTCTTAGGAATCTGCAATTCGGAGTACCACTTTGCCTAACTTGAACTTTCAACTGCAGATCCAAGTTCCAGAGGATTTGACTGCAGATTTGTACCCGCACTACATGAATAGGTACAACTCTTTCACTTCAACCTCTATCTTAGGTTCAATATTCGACGAGGTTTGCAGATGTCAAATAACTGATATGTCTGGGATTGGTGAGTACTCCAATATTACTCTCATGCTATGCTAATTATCAATTCACCTTCATCAGCTAACAACCTTTTTCTTCTTATCTATGTGCCATCAGAAATTAGAAAACTCCCCTGCTTTGATGTTGATATACCGGAGCACTTTAAGGATAAGTGGGGAGAACTGTATTGTCAGTATAGGAAAAATGCCTTAAATGGTGACCTATCAAATTCCAATGTAGAGGCAAATGAAGTCATTAAGATGTATAAGCAGGTAAGTATTTTTCAGTTTTTCTTTCCCTAGAAGTCTCATTTCTCCGAGGTACTGATTAGTGTCTTTTTTTTTTCTTTCAGAAATTTGATGATGCTATTAACATAGAGGATGGTTCGAAGGGTATCACTGATATTTATAACGAGGCTTTGGCTGTGTATCACGTTACTTATGACTATGCCATTTTAAAAAAAGATGTTGGGAAATGTGGCTTTGCATGGAAGGTTGCTGGCTCAGTTCTTGTTAGATTTTATGCAGAAAAACAGAATCAGAAGACTTTGATATGTAGTTCCTCTGCATTGCGGGAGATATTTGGAAAAGATGTCGAGTAATGTACTTTGCAAGAGTTCTGTAATGAAATTTGCAGATTAATGTGTACTGGTTCAATTGCTATTTTTGTTGCTCTTGTTTATTCCATATGCCCTGTAATGTTTCTGTTGTGTGCTCTGAAATGAGTAGTAGATACATCTGTCGGTGTAAATGCAACTGTCTTGCAACCTACTCTAAATCAATGACTAATAGAGTCCCATCTACCCTTCTATTTTAAAATTCGGAATTTTGCCCCACCAAAATTCAGCACAAAATCTACTTTTTAGCCTCAAGCTCGAAGTTTCCCACATAATTTAATTTGGATCAATAATTCACCAAACTAATACCAAAATGACCGCAATCGAGTTAGTTTTTCACATAATCAAACTCCACTAAATTTAGAATTATAGAGAGAGATTAATTACCGTTTTAGTGAAGATCTGTCCAAATTAATTATCGTATGAAACTACTATTTATATTTTCGTCATGTCTCTCATACTGTAGCTCATTTTTGAATAATATTTACATGTCTGAAAAGCTAAAGAAATTGTTTACATTGAATAATTAATATAAATATTAATTGTTTAATTTTTAGAAGATATGCATAACTAGTAGGTTTAATTTTTTATAAATATTAATTGTTAACATTTTATACTATAATATTACTTCTTTTTTTTTTGGTTGCATAATATTACTAGTTTAGTTCATCTAAAAAATTAGTAGTACATATATAAAAGAATTAAATCATGAGGTAAGAGTTTTTATTAATTAAAAAGTAAAAAAATTTAAACAAGTGCCCGAGCTATGTCTAAGAAATCAAAAAGGTAAATAAATAAATAAAACAACTCCTTGACATAAAAGAAAATTTATACATTAAAAAACTTAAAATGTATGCTACTAAGTATCAATCACACAAATTTGACGAAAATATTCTAAATGTAATCTTTTTACAACAAATATTAAATTATTTCAAAACAATTATTACTTGATAACAAACATATATATTAAATTAAATTAACAATAATGAAAGTTTAAGATAGAAATTTGTTACCTCTAATTAATCAAAGAAATTACAGTCGATGATGAACACAAAAATAAGTCATGGTTCTATAAATCAGTAGCTTCAACTCCAGCAACAGGATCTCGGGCAAAGGATACAGTAGCATGGTAGTAGGAAGAACTAAGAAGAGTTGGAGAAAGGTAGTGGTAGTGAAGACTCTTGAGGTTGGAGATTTATGGACAAGTTTTGGGGTTATATATAGGTGTGCAGAAGAAACGTGTTAGAGAATAGAGAGAATAAGTCATTCATTATTGCAATGTTGCAATGTTGAGAGATACTCCCCCGTGTTACAATTTGACTGCGTGTTAGTGTACTATTTATACAAGTTATTTTGATCAATTTTTTTTTAATAATGTCTAAAGATAAATATTAGAATATGAGATCGATCTTGTTAGATTTGTCTCCTTCACCTTAGTATTTAAGAGATTAAAACTTGATAAAAAAATTATAAAATATTTATAGGGACTAAAAATATATTTAATTTTTTTTACAGTAGAAAAAATAATATTTAACTTTAGATTTAATAAATTTTAAAAATTTATTTGAGTAGCTAGCAACTAAGCTCCTACTTAAGAGCTCTTAGTCTAGTGGTGAAAGGTTTGGGTAATATGTTATAGGTCCTGGGTTCGATCCCAGCACATTGTAAACCAAAAAAAAAAAGAGCTCCTAACTTGAATTGCACGTGATGAAAATATTTGTATGAATGAAAGCGTAAAACTTCCGTAAAAAAAAACACACAAAATTTACCGTCGAATTGAAAGATCATACTCGTATCATGTAGATCATCCATAAATTGAAAGTACTTTTGATCAAAATTTAAATAGTTGATATGTGAATATAACATTGGAGTCAATGTCAACATCACCATAGCCAAATTGTTTCTTAACAACATATGATTTATGATGAACCACATGATTATGGCAAAACAACGGGCTGACCCTGCTTGCCAATGGGGCATGCAACTCGAGCTCGCCTGGCAGTTTCCACCCTATATAGGGTGACCATGTAATGTCCTGTCATAATGAAAGTTAAAAAATGATGAGTACAATTTGGCTACTGAAATAAAAACCTTATAACAGTCATGTCAACAGTAATATAACTTTGAAGATCATACATCAGTAAGATTATTTATAATGACATCGACCTTTTTGGAAAATTTGTCAACGGTTCTATGGTCAAATGCAACTCGAGCTCGCCTGGCAGTTTCCACCCTATATAGGGTGACCATGTAATGTCCTGTCATAATGAAAGTTAAAAAATGATGAGTTCAATTTGGCTACTGAAATAAAAACCTTATGACAGTCATGTCAACAGTAATATAATTTTGAAGATCATACATCAGTAAGATTATTTATAATGACATCGACCTTTTTGGAAAATTTGTCAACGGTTCTATGGTCAAATGATTTTTTGGAAATTTGGTTGATGACATAATGCATGGAATTGAAGAGCTCAGTGGATCGGTCTTAACAAATTATTGCTAAATATTTTGTTTTAACATCCTTTCATCGGCAAGTGGACGACCTAAGTTTTATCCTTTCCTGGCCGAGGTTTGACTGTTTGAGATAAGGTGTTTCGAGAAAAGTGATGTTGGGTCACTAAAGGGCCGAAAACAACACAAAAAACAGGGCCGGCCCAAGATATAGGAAACCCAGGCTACTATGGGATTGGATCCTCAGCGAAAAAGAAAGGTATTTTAAAATACCTTATATTAATCAAGTTTTGATCACAATATGCCAGTGTCGAACCCTGGTCTTATGGAACTATGCTGAGAAATCCATCTCAAACACCCCCGTTTAATGGTTACATGCCGATGGTTAATGAAAATTTTTCGAGTGGTGGTACAACTAATTTTCCCGAATTTTCAACACAAATAACTATTGCTAATGAAGATTCAACTCCTAAGAGCAAGAAAAACCAGCAACCATCATGGAACACTGAACAAAATTTGGTGCTAATTAGTGGGTGGATCAAATTTGGAACAAGCAGTGTTGTCGGGAGAAACCAGAAAGGTGAAACATATTGGGGTCAAATTGCTGACTATTGTAATGAGCATTGCTCATTCGATCCTCCGCGTGATGGAGTTGCATGCCGAAACCGTTTTAATTATATGAACAAAATACTGGGTAAATGGATAGGCGCTTATGATGGCGCTAAGCGTCTCCAAGGAAGTGGTTGGTCCGAGAATGATGTTTTGGCAAAAGCGCAGGAAATATATGCATGTGGGAAGAATGTTCGGTGCTTACTATAGCCTACAAATATGACTATATTGAAGTGTCAAGGAATATTCATGGCTTCAGATACGTAGTGTTGATGACACTAAAGTCGACATTGATTGGATAGCACTAGAGTAGATCTACTCTTTCAACCTGAAACAATTAAACACTGCACAAAGACGGAAAACAAATACACCGCATAAAGACGGGACAACCAAATACATCGTATGGAGACAGAAAATCAAAACAAAGAAATATGTGAAAATTAGGGGTGGCAAAGCGGGTCGGCCCGCCCCGTTTAAGCTCGGTCCGCTTAAGCATGCCTAAAAACGGGACGAGACGAGCCATTTTAGGTGACCGAGTCTAAAATCACAGCCCGCCCCGTTTATTGGCGGACAAGCGAGTTGGCGGGTTGGCCCGCCAAATAAAAAGTTTTTTTTATTTTTATTTTGACACTTTGTTAAAAAAATTCAAATATCATTTTAAAAAATGTAAACATACAAATTTGTGAGGAAAAACTAGCTTATTCAATGTTTGTGAATCCATTTCTAGCTAACATATGCATAAAAAATTCAATTAAAATAACAAAATAAGTATTACGTACGATGAATAAAGATTCAGTACTATATACTATATATAAAATAAAAACTAAACAGAATGCAAAGAAGAAAATAATTATGCCTAAATATCAAGTTTCAACATATTACAAGACAAATGAATAAGGAGTGCAGAATAAATAAATTAATGTCTTATTATCTCATTATAGTATATAGTATGAATCATGCCTTGAATAATTCATCTGCAATATTGTTACATTATATTGTATAAAAAGTTGTGCTTAAGATGATCTTACAACACTACACTAGGTAGCTTAATTATAAAAAAAAAAGTAACTTATACTAGAAATTCGGGGGAAGAACTATGAGTATGAAGAGGCAAAGAAGGAGCAAGTACGAACAATGTAATAAGAGAGTAAAAGGGAACAAGTAATCCTAAATTTGACACCGGTTGTATGAATGAATATTAAAAAAAACCTAAATTTACATTAAGTAGGTGGTGTATTTTATTGGGTTGAGTCGTCTTATTCTATTCGTTACTAAAAAAAAGACATTTTTTATTTTTATGTAACTCGCGGGCCGGTCCGACCCACCATCGTTCCGTCCCGCTTTTTAAGCGAGTTCGACGGGGCGAGCCAACTAGTGGGGTCGAGCTCAAAACTTAGGCTCAACCCGCCAAAAATGACGAGCTAAACGGGCCGGCCCGACGGGTTGGGCCCGTTTTACCACCCCTAGTGAAAATCACACTTATTTATTACTCCCTCCATTCCTAATTATAAGAAAACATTTGCTTTCTAGATACATTGAAAGTTTTATGTATCTAGTACATATTATAGTCTAGGTACATCAAGTTTTGAATGTATCTAAAAAGAGAATCTTTTCTTATAATTAGGACTGGAGGGAGTATAACGAGAAAGAAAAACAATTTGGACCAATTCTAAGTTGGTGTAGGCTGAACCATTTAAATGACATAGCACAGAGGGTTCGATCGAATTCTTGTATCGAAAGTCTTCCTGACAGTGGTCAGGCGGCGTGTCCCCCGAAAAAATATTCAATTCGTGTTTTTTGAATAGTATAACAATCTCCCCCAAAAAAATTAGAATTTTTTGAAAAGGCATAAATTAAATATGAACTTTTTGTATTTTTAGAGTTTAAAAATTTATATTTAATTCGTTTTTTGTTAAAAAATTATAATTTTTTTTTGGAGTGATTGTTAAAATATTCTACACTTTCCTGAAAAATTTCATTAAAAAATATGAAGTTTACCCATGAGTTGATTTAAAAGTAGAGACTAAAAATGTTAATTGAAAATTTTTGGGGGACTAATATTCAAAGAATTTTTTTGTGACTTGATTAAGACAAGTGAGGAACTTATAATAATATTCATACTGTATTTAAAAATATACACGTACAATATCTTTGATTATCAAATACTAATATGTCCATTGATCATTTTAAGCAATAGTATATTTTTTTTTCATCTCACATATTTTGTTATTTTCTTAAATATTACATGCTTACAAATAAGAATAAATTTGATTTTTATTTAAACTGATTTGTGTATTTTTAGTATCCGTCAAAATAAAAATTGTAATGAACTGAAATTAAGGTAGAATATTATAATTAAAGAATAATAAACTGAAATTTCTAAATGGCAGATGAAGATGCCAATGAATAAAAAAGCTTGAAAAGAAAATGAAAATCCATCACCACAACTACCAACACTCCGGTCATGATAAGTATAAAGGATAGAGAAATACACATCCATAGAAAGCAATAAGACCATCAACGATGCTGCTTAATAGGAAGGTCAAACATGTTCGATATGTGTTGAAATGACATCTCATCCACATTAGTAGTAGTTGTCGTCTAAACTTGTTTGCCTTTATCTCTCGTCTATATAATTTGTTCGCCTTCTTGAAAGATGTTGTCGTCTTTGCTCTGTAGTCATTTTTTGTCTCCTATCTCTTGCATTTTGTGTGCGCCTTTGTCTTATAAAAAAAAAAATTATCTTTCCATACAAAATTGAATATCAGTGAAAATATCCATCTATTATCTCTATCTTTTCTTTTATGACAAGTGGTTAAAATTATTTCTTTAAATTAATATTTATTGGATGTACCATTACCAATATTTATCCATTCATTCATAAAATATTAACGTAATTTTATAAAAACAAAATAAAATACATTAACATGACCTAACTAACAAAAAATGGTATAAATAATAAAAAAAATATTGGGTCTTAAAAATTGTATTAGTTGGCAATAAGTCAATAACTAACTACCATGTATTTTTTACACAAAAGATTACTTCCCCATATATATTAATATATGAGTATAACTTGTAAAATTATTAAAAATATATACATCTTTATTAATATATGAGTAAAAATATAAGGTCCGTCTGTATAACCAAAAAAATTAGGTTCCCGTATTAATATAAATATAATCCGTAAAATTATTTTAAAAAATGGACAATATGAAAAAATAGGCTACCTTATTAATATATTAGTAAAAAGTAAAAACATAAGTCTTGTAAAAATCACCAAAAACTTAGGTCCCTGTATTAAATATATTAATATAAATATAGTCCGTAAAAATTATTAAAAAATCCGCATATGTATGGGAATAAATAGTTTTTTTTTTTAATAATAAAATATTGAAATTATAAATAACTTTCAAATATGACAAAAAATACCCTTTAAAATGATGATGTGTCAAATTATTAAGCATGGGTAACATGAGATTTTCATATGTTTCATTACATTTAACACCCCCTATTTTACTAGTACTACTACCGTATGATTTTGTTTTTGATGCCCTCGAATTTCGGAGGCCCGATGCGGCGGCATGTGTTGGCTGTCCTTAAGGGCCGCCCGTATTTTACAAGTTAGTGTCCTTAAGGGCCGCCCGTATTTTACAACTTGATTTTGTTCTTCAACCTAGCACAAAAAATCAAATATAATTTTTTTGTAAAATATATTATACAAGTTACTAATTGTTAATTATTATTTCTTCTCGCAACCAAAGACACCCTAAGCATACTTTGATTCCAAAAAAATTATATTTGATATTTAACAAAATCAAATTGTTGGGCTCAACTTTGACTCGGCAGTGACACTAACTTGTATAATATATTTTAAAAATAATTAAATATAGTTTCAATTTTTAAATCTATCCAAACGTTGGGATACATTTCTCCACCGGGGGAGCAATGTATCCCAACGTTTGGATAGATTTAAAAATTGAAACTATATTTAATTATGTTTAAAATACTAAGCTGAGATCCCTACTAGGATTAAGGATCCCTACTACCATAAGGATCCCTACTAATATTTAAGATCCCTACTAGGCTAAGTTCCCTACTATTCCTTAGATCCCTACTATTCCTTAGATCCCTACTAATACTTAGATCCCTACTAGGATCAAAGATCGCTACTACTATAAAGATCCCTACTATGTTCATAAAAGAGAGAGAGAGCCGTGAGAATAGCTTACAATAGTTACATGAAATAGTAATTTATTGAAAAGTAGATTAAAAGATAAAAAAATAGAAAGTATATATAATATTTGGTAAAAAAAATAGAAAAAGAACAATGGTAAAACCATCACCAAATCTCCGCATTAATATATGGCATAAATATAGATACGTGTCCGATACCGATACTCGTATGATACTCGTATTGGGAAGTATCGGACAATTAAAATTATTTTTTTAAAAAAATAATTACCGATACGTGTCGGATACTTCTCCGATACGCGTATCAGAGAAGTATCGGGAAAATAATATTTTTTTATGATAGAAATGAAGAAGATGAAACTGATACAATCTGTCTTTCCTCTTAAATAGTGATTAATGAATATTAGAGTATGATGTTCTTTATAGATTGACAACCATGTGTTATTTGTGGTATCGATGATTTAAAACCCCTTCTACTGCGATACCCCTTCTAGCTTCAGAGAACCCCTTCTAGCTTCTCAACCCCTTCTACCTACCACCAGAACCCCTTCTAACACATAACCCCTTCTAGTCCTATAAACCCCTTCCATTCACGTGCAAACTGCAAAACAAACTATTCATTTCTCACCCCTACCAAAGCCTGGTCTAGCCTGACTTATTCTCACCCCTAATTATTTTGAATATGATAGAAATAATGGGTAACAGTTACTCACCCACTAACTTAAATATTAATAACAGTTTAGATTTTTTAATTTCAACTTCCAATACTGATTACATACCCCTTCCATTCACGTGCAAACTGATTTTTTAATTTTAACTTCCAATACTGATTTTTTAATAACAGTTTTATTTCTTTGCCTATTGGCTATAAAAATTGACATGAGAATCTACCAAAAAAAAAAAAAAAATTGACATGAGAAACAAACAATTAATGTTCTTCAACTTCACCTTCTTCTTTGTATGTGGGGCAGTTTTTTTTTCTTTTCCATTTTTTATGTTTGATCACGTGCATCAGTCACACCCCTTCATTTTAATTGCAATGTTAAATGGTTATTATGGGCGAAAGTTAGCCAATTGTGTGATTATTACTACATTTTTAAAATTAATTATGAGTTTGGTGGTGCTGTTTCTAACCCATTAAACCCCTTCTATAAGGATAACCCTTCTACCACAAGAACCCCTTCTAACACATAATCCCCTTCTACCTACCAGCAGAACCCCTTCTAACCCATAAACCCCTTCTACCTACCAGCAGTACCCCTTCTAACACAACCCTTTCCTCGCCCTCCTCCTGCAGAGGATCGAACGCAGGACTTCATGCATACTATCTAAACTCTTCACCACTAGACCAAACTTATGGCTTAACTTTTGCTTATATTTAATGATAGACTTTTTTGAAAACTTTTGCTTATAATTAAGGATGGAGGGAGTATTGTATTTATAGTTAGTTAAAAGTGACAAATACAATTAATAGTCACGTTTGTTTTTATTTTTTGAGCAGCCTTTTCCAGAGCCAGAGCGCCTTAAATTATAATTTTATTATTATAATTTATTCGGGTTTACAAGTTACATGCAGCCCATTCGGGCTAGCTCATATTTTAAGCGGGTTTGAACGAGCCGGACTTAAAAACTCGAAAAAAAATTGGGCTCAAATTTTAAGGCCCACGTGCTTTGACGGATCGGGCCTCAAAAACGCTAGCCCAAATGCTATCGGCCCTTTTTGGCCCAAACCCTTGTAGCCCAACCATTTGCAACTCCTTTAGAAATATTGCAGGAATGATATTTTTTTTCCCGTATTTCAAATATTTCGTAGTACAGTTTAATAATTTTGCACAGTTTAGAACTTTTGCTCATGTACTTAAACTCATTTCCAAATTATGAGTTTGGTGCGGTTTTTGATCTCAGCCGTCTGATCAAGATCGGACATCTGAGATCATTTGATGTTAAAAGTTATTTTCTGACAAAAGCTAATTCATACCATTTCATTATATAAAAGTTGTTCAATACAAATGGGAGAATGGGTTAGAAGGGTATAATTAGGATTCAGGGGTGGCAAAACGGGTTAGACCCGACGGGCCGGCCGTTTAACCCGCCATTTTTGGCGGGCCGGGCATGGGGTATAATAGATAGAAGGGGTTGAGAAGCTAGAAGGGGGTGCGAAGCTAGAAGGGGTATCGCAGTAGAAGGGGTTTTAAATCTAGAAGGTTTAAACTCATTTCCAAATTATGAGTTTGGTGCTGTTTCGGGTCTCCCGTTAAACTCATTTTCAAATTATCTCTCGCCCACCAAACTTCCTCTTCCTCTTTAAAATCCTTTCTCTTCAATCACACCTCATTTCAATCTCGAAGAACCACATCACACAATGAACACCAGCCAGTTCAACGGTAACGCAAGCGGCATGCCTTCTCAGACCACTCAGGGCGCCGACGACTCTCCCTCAAAGGTAATCTTTCCATTTTCTTCTTAATAATCACATAACTCGCAGCCTATTAGATTACTTTTCAAAAGATGTATGTGATTTCGAAGAAAAATAAGGCTTAATTTAGTAAATTTATTCATGTTTCATCTTAAATCAAGAAAATTAATTACACTTAACTAAATTTCTTAAACACAACATAAGTGTTTTTTTTTTCCTTATAAATGTGACCGGAGGGAGTAATTCGCAACGCCAATTAAATGTTTTCATAGTTTGCATAGTTTAGTTTGCACAATTGGTAAATTTATATGTTTTGGGTTTTGATATTTTCTGGTTAATTTATATGTTTAGGGTTTTGATGTGAAAATTCATTGGTTCAATGTGTTTCATGTACTTCTTTTCTTCAAATGTTCATCTAGATTTTAATTTTCTACCTGTTGCGGCCCGTTGCGATCAAGACGTCTTGAGTTGCAGAAAAACGCCGCTGCCTTGCAGTTTCGTTGCGGCATCGCGTGTGATTGAAGTTCACACCACAATTGCGGTTGCGATGCCTACCGCATCTGCAATATTGCGGCCACATCAGGTGATGCGGTCCGCAATTTAAATTCTTGGTTATATGTCGATTATGTTAATTCTGTTATTGGTTAGTTAGCAAGACTTTTTTCTAGAATTAAGGTTCTTCAAGTTTGTTATAATTATGTTAATTATGTTTGTATAATTGGAAGATTGTTTGATTTGATCTTTCTTTTCTAGGGTCAAAAACCAAAAAAGAAAGCACAGGAAATTAAGCTCGCAACAAGCTTAAAAACGATCGCAAGCCTCGAGTTATCCGATGATAAAAAGCTAATTATGGAAAAATCTATTTTTTACAAACTTTTACAGGTGAAAAGTAATAGAGAGAGCTCTGCAACTCTCATATCAGGGTTATGCAATCTATATAACCCTGTGAGTAAAAAATTTGTTATGAACCATAATGCCTCACTCTCTTTCTGCGTAAGAGAGGTAGCTGATGTCCTAGGTATAGAAAATACAGGGACCGATTACTTTTTTCCTAAAGAAAAGTCAAGACATGCCGAATTTCTGCAAGAAGTTCGAAATATTGCTAATTTGCACGGTAAGCTATTCACGACAGCAAATCTCAAATCAAAATTGAAAGACATGCTTGTTAATGATGATGAAAGTAGGCTGTGTTTTAGAAAACTTTTATCGTTTTTTATAGTTGATCAATTCTTAGTATGCTCGGGCGACCCCAAGAAGCCCGCTGGTAAGTCATGGGGGCCAGTTCAAGATATAGATGCGTTTGATAAAATCAATTGGGCACAAATTGTCTTTGAACATACTTGTGATTCTATAACACGTCTGAAAAATTTGATGTGTAGTCAACCGACTAAGCAACATTGTTTTGCAGGGTTTGCTCCGATTCTGGAGGTATGTTTTGTCCAACTACTTTCACAATTTTAATAATTTCATTTTGGATTATTTTAACAATTTTCTTATATTATGTTAGACAATTGTGTATCAAAGAATCCCGACAATACGGCCACAAGAACTGAATAATTTTTCTGATTTGCCCATCGAGAAGTACGGTCCTCAAAGAAAGGACCTTCGACCAATATTGGTTAACCTTACTGCCAAGGAGGTACACTTGTATAATTTTTGCGTGTGTGTGTGGTTGTTGTCATTAATTATTTAAAGTACATTCATTTATTCAATTTGTTTTTCTTTTTATTTTTTCAGATAGAGCCATGTCAGTGGTGTGCAGATGAAGTACCCGCTGATATGTCGGGGGAGAATGTATATGATCAGCCTTCATCCGATGCTAGCTCTAGCCTTTCAATTCCTGCTAATGTGGCAGATGACATTTTGGCTTCCAAGGCAGGGGACGTTTTAGCTTCCTCTTTGATATCTCTGTCCATCGGTGATGTGGCGGAGGATGTTGTTGAACCTGGTTCTGTGAAGGAGAATGTTGTTGAGCGAACTGCTATGGTGGAGGTTGATGTTGACCATACTGCTGAGTATGATGTGGCGGGGGATGTTTTAGCTTCCTCTTTGATATCTCCGTCCATTGGTGATGCATCTGCTGTGCCTCCACATCAACCTAAGGATGGTGAGGTGGCGGAGGATGTGGAACCTGGTGCTGTGAAGGAGAATGTTGTTGAGCGAACTGCTATGGTGGAGAATGATGTTGAGCGTACTGCTGAGTATGATGTTAAGGATGATGATGTGGTGGAGGAAGTTGTTGAACCTGGTGCTGTGAAGGAGAATGTTGTTGAACCTAAATACGAGAGACCGAAGCGGAATCCAAAACCTGTCATCCGGCTTCCTTTTGATGAAACGTATATCAACCCGAGAAAGAATACGGGCAGAAGTGCGGGTGGAAGAGGTAGAAGTGCGGGCGAGAGAGGCAGAGGTAGAAGTGCGGGCGAGAGAGGCAGAGGTAGAGGTAGAAGAGATTAAGGTTTGTAAAGATTAACTACCGTTTAACTAGAATGTTGTTATCCTTGTATGCAGTTCCTCCTGCTTATTATGCACACTTGTTAGCACTACCTTAGTGATGCTGCTGATACTTCTGATTCTGGTTCTGCAAGTGGTACAAGGAGTACCACAAATGTTGTGGCGACGCTTTATGTTTTATGCTTGATACTGGTTTGGCAATGCTAGTTTGGAGGAGAATTTTGGATGGTGTGTTTTCACCTTGCCTTTTTTGGATATAAAATATATGCTGACATATTTTATGGGTGGACCTTTTTTATTTGAATATGGTTATTATAAGTTCTAGACAGTTTTTGGATATGAAGCATACTGTATGTTGCTACCATGGATATGTTTATTAATATTTTGAAATGATGGTACATAACCATGGATATCATTATTATAAATATATATTTTGAAATTATGGTTATATTATGTCTTATGGTGGGCCAAAACACGCGTTGTCTTTTAAGCTATGAAGCACGGATACCTCTATGATTAGGTGTGTCGCGGTGTCCAACACGTGTCGGTGTCCGACACTCGTACGACACCGTATTGGATAGTTCAGACTGGTGTCCAATATAAATCAATTTTTCTTTTACTGTGACACTCCTATGATTGGTCTCCGACACCTGTAAGACACCCAAAAAACTATTTTTTTCATTGCTTATATTCTCTTTAGGCACATATCAGACATATCCACGAGAGTTAAATCAATAAATATATGACCCACAAATATTATAAAAGAACGGGCAAAGTAATAGGTAAAAGAGTGGAAAACTAAAAGACAAGTTACAAAAAATGTGTATAATGGGAGTAACCACCTAAAAAAAATATGTATAATTATTAAAATGATGATGTGTCAAATTATTAAGCAGATGAAACATGGGAGTTTCATATGTATCTTATTTTAAATATAGCTAGACTAGACTAGATAGCTAGATATAAATATAAGTATATCATTGTAACATTTTCTAATCAATGAAATAGATTCATCTTTACTTCTCTCAAGTTTGTTATGAGTTTGTTATGAATTTCATTCACATTTGTGACTTCAACATTAATACATAAATTGAAAATAATAAATTTGTAAAAAAAAGCTAGAAATTCTGTCTGAAACTAGGGAACACATAACCACCATGGACGAATATAATGTTCACGAGAACATTGCTTTCTTGCGTTTCCAATAGTTCAACAAAATCTGCACTCCTTCTTGCAAAGTTGCTCTTCTTCCCGCTTTATAGTTCCATAATTCTGAGGTTACATATCGACCACTGGGATTATATTCATTAATCACCGTTAAAGCTGCCACCACTGCATTATATGCGTTTTCACCCACTTCTTTTCTCAGCCCATTCAGCTTTTCATCGTCGTCTTTAATGATTTCCTGAAACAAAAAAATTGTAGAACCGGATAACCAAATAGTTCCAATCAAGAGAACATAGTCAATTTAATCTTGCAACCACCACTTAAAATTTTTGTTTTTCATGTATTCTATTATTGGATCTATCAAAGTGTTCGACGGTTGTGTCAAACACTTGGTAACCACTCTAAGCCCTTCAAAATACAGGTTTTTTTGTTAATTGCTCTTTTTTCATTTTGCAATCTTCACTTATTTATTCAATTTTTTTTGTTATTCTATCTTATTCGGTGTTTGAGAATGGAGATAAGTTCATTAACTCCCTTTGTGCAAATGTGTATATTAGTTAAATTTTTGTTTCTCATATTTTCTATATATTTTATTACTTCATCATTTTTCTTTATTATTGTTTCTAATCATTTTTTTCCTCTCTACATCATCGATTCAAATGGTTTTTTCAATCAAGCTGCACAATGTGGATGCACAAAACTTCTTAAAAACCAAATCTTTGTTCTAAATCTCATGTCTATATATATACTATAAACCTGTTTTTTTAAGTGAACACATTGTTTATGTTGTTTGAATTCTCTTTGGATGAATTTAATTTTGTTTTGGAGCTTTAGAATATATTCCTAGATTTTGGAATGAATGCAGCAAAGAGGACTGTCAATATGCTTCTAGTATAGACACAATGTTTTGTCAAAAAAATAATATAAAATGTTTGATTCATCTATAATCATCTATATCTATATTTAAATGAAAATCAATATATTTTCAAATTGAGTATGTCTTCACATGAGATTTAATTTGGTTTTCGAAAGCCAATTATTTTTCATAAGCCAATGATTTATAAAAATATATATGAAAAATCTAGAATATAATCGTTTACACAATTTAACAAAATAGAAAAGTTGGATCACACAAACGGGCACGGTGGCCACACAAATTAGTTTAAATAAAAATAAAAATCAAATTTATAATAAACCATAATTTGAAATTTATATACTTTAGTAGAATAGAAAACACATATCACACAAACGGACACGGATCTGCCATGACAGCCGCCGCCGGTGATAGACCAGGCACCAGACCAGACGGTAAACACCATCTAACGCTATGTATTCTCATCATCATCATCATCATCATCAATCTTGAATTTAATGATGACTTATAATTTCATTATTTTTCTTTCATAGGTAAAATTCATACTACTTTACCAATCGTTAGTTGGTTCAGTGGTGATTGACGCTGAACTTGGTAGGGAGGACCACGGTTCGATCCCGCAACTGCGATCGGGAGGGGGCTGGAACCACTTGATGCCAGAACTGACCCCCGAATCAAATTAAACTGGTGGTGAAAAAAAAGTCATACTACTTTAAAATATAAATTATGGATCTAATCAAAAGGAACGATTTGAGGAAGCATCAATAGACTTCAATTTTAGCAAAGGTACATTGAATTTGGTTTCAATTTTCTGTTACTTTGATTTTAATGATGTTGTAATGTATTGAATGAATATAAGCTTGAAATTTGATTTGTTTGTTTGCTGAAAGTTGGTTGATCTCATAATTAGGTTATTCCCACTATTTTCTTAATAATTATTTGAGACTCCTACACAAATTATTCTCACTATTTCACTTGACCTCTCCTTCTTTATTATTGTTCCTTCGGCTACTGATAATATGAATCAGATTGCAGTTGTACATCCTGAGCCTCGCCCAAATGTTTCCACAATTCAACAACCTGAGATGCCAACACATGAACCAACCCCGGAAGCCACCGAGTCAACAAATGAGTTTCAGCAACCTGATCCTGCACTTCCTATTGATAATGTTATAAGTGCAAAAAAACGCAAAAGGAACAATTACAAGGCTAATAAGAGAGCACGGATCGCCGCTGCCGCTGTTCAGTAAGTATCTATATTCTACAATATCTCATTTTGTAATATTATTTTGTGTTTCTTTTGCATCCTTTGTTGTATAAGTGTCTTGATTTTGTAACTATCCTGCAAACAGAACATAACTATTGCTGATATTTGAATTTGTGTTGATTAATTCATCACTAATATTTATAATGTATTATTTTTACATTTTTTTTATTTTTTAGTTTTACAACTTTAGTAATGTTAGACCCAAAACCTCAAAAGTTTGTTACTCACTAAAATATATAATTTATGATTTGCCGCTCACTAAAATAGATGTGTTTGAAAAAAATCCTACTTAAGGTACGCACTATTGTTCAAAAAAAAAAGGCACGCACTAAGTAATGAAATGTTGCAAATACGTGTTAAAATCCTTTGCATTTAATTTTACGAGAATGAATATAAGTAAACCTTGGCAAACCATTCAACCATTGATCCCTCGTGTGGTTTGATTGCCAGGACAATTGTCAGGACAATTTACTGATGATTTTGGTACGTAAATTCATCGTCACGTTCTTTTGGTTGATCCAAATAAAAATCAATTTGAAGTGTTAGCTAGTAAAAAATTAGATAAAATAAAATTTACTAATGAGTGGACTAATTTAGCTTCTTAAAAAAAATTACTAATGGTTGGTATGTCTATCATGTACAAAGGAAAATGATTTTTTTGGAATTTCTTATTCTTCTTTTATGTTTACTATAATACTATAAACTATGTATGCTTTGTTCTTACTCTTACCTTTTTTTCAATAGATTCATTTACTCATTGCCTACGTAACATAGTCTAGATTTACTACTAAATGTTGCATGCCATGTTTCATGAGAAGTAATTTTGTCAAACTATTTGCTTGCCTGCATTAAAAGTACGCATGTAGTACTAGCAGCTGTAAGATTATTTATATCATGTCATTATTGTCATCTAAGGTAGAATGGTTACTTGATAACAATATTTGGATTTTGGTTAAGTCATCATTTAGGGTATTATCTTACCTTCGGTTTGGTTTGCAGAAAAAGAGGTGAGATACAGATGAGGGAAGAGCGAAGAACAAGATGAGAATACCTCATCTGATGCTTGCCTAGAGGTTCAGTTTGGAATAGTCTCATCTGATGCTTCAAAACTATATATTGGTTACTGTGCTCCACTGTAATGTTTGATCAAGACTTAGTATTTGTGTTTTGAATTTTTTATGATCAAGACTTAGTATTTGTGTTTTGAATTTTTTATTTATGAATGTTTTATGGATTTCGAGATGTTTGTTTAATTTTACATTAGTTTAATTGATGAATGTTTTATAGTATTATTTATGTAATTTTAAAAAAAAATTAAATAATTGGCTATCCCAATTTTGGAGCTGGCCGCTCCGCTACGGGATTAACTACTATATAGGTAGCGGATGAGTAGAATTAGGATGCGCGAGAAACTTTTAAGTAGCGAATTAGTAAAAATAGGGCGCGCGAGAAAGTCGTAGGTAGCGGATGAGTAGAATTAGGGAATTGACGGGGGCCTGCACAAGCGGTGGAGCATGTGGTTTAATTCGATACAACGCGCAAAACCATATATCATTAATTTTCTACCACCTCAAAGCAAAAAAAAAAAAGTATTTTTTTTCTTCTTGTTTAATGGGGTTATATATGAAATGGTTTATTTATTTATTTTTTTTTCTCATTCTTGTGTTTCTATAAATGTGATATGTTATAACAAAGTTGAAGATGAAATCAGATGAGAAATATTAGTAGGGGGTTACCCATTACTATCATAATAGTGGGTTACCCTCTACTAAATAAGAAAGAAAACAATCTGAAGGACTAGATTTGTTTGGTCAAATTATAACATTTTGTTGATTGTTTGACATTGACTTATTTAGGACGAGTATATTGTTTCCCCCAAAAATGGTGATCAAAAGATTGAATAAATGTATTGAGGTGCTAAGCCAGTCTCCTATGAAGCCCCGATACTTCAAAAATGACGAAGTATCGTGTCCGATGCGTGTCCGATACCGATACTCGTATGATACTCGTATTGGGAAGTATCGGACAATTAAAATTATTTTTTTAAAAAAATAATTACCGATACGTGTCGGATACTTCTCCGATACGCGTATCAGAGAAGTATCGGGAAAATAATATTTTTTTATGATAGAAATGAAGAAGATGAAACTGATACAATCTGTCTTTCCTCTTAAATAGTGATTAATGAATATTAGAGTATGATGTTCTTTATAGATTGACAACCATGTGTTATTTGTGGTATCGATGATTTAAAACCCCTTCTACTGCGATACCCCTTCTAGCTTCAGAGAACCCCTTCTAGCTTCTCAACCCCTTCTACCTACCACCAGAACCCCTTCTAACACATAACCCCTTCTAGTCCTATAAACCCCTTCCATTCACGTGCAAACTGCAAAACAAACTATTCATTTCAACTTTTTTCTCTTCACTCTATCAACTTCATGTCTTCATCTATCATTTTTGCAGATGAGAATACTCTTTTCTGACTATTACTCAATTTTAAATTATAGTATTTGTCTTACTCAATTTTAGTAATTGTCTTACTTTTTTATTATACATAAATACATAAATATTTGTTCTTTACGGGCATGGTTTCTTTACGGATTTAAATGAGTCCGTCGTTGATGACTTCCGTTTACCACTACTCGATGTTCTTCTTGATGTATTCAAGCTATAACTGTTAGGATGTTGGAATAAATATCTTAAATGTATGCTCTCACAAATGCATTTCAAATCATGATAATGCGAGATCACGTGTTTGTACATCACCGCCAGGCTTGACATCTTGTTTGTCTGCAAATTTATGACATTTGAGAATAAGAATAATGATAAGCGATGAAAAGCCAAGAATTAAAATTTACTAACCAACTTACCATTCGAGTGTCGGAGGGTGATGATGTCTTATGGGTTGCATAAAAAGTACCGTCATCAAAACGAAATACCAAACCATGAACCCCTTGCGACATTTTCTTGCAATATTCGTGAAATTGAAATGCCAAAGAGTTCAATGTATCGCGAACCTATTAAGAAATACAAATTTTATATGATTGAAGCAAGAGAAATGTATTTTTCATATAATAATAATAATAATAATAATAATAATAATAATAATAATAATAATAATAATAATAATAATAATAGAGCATTGCTATATATCCCGATACTTTTTTCCCGAATTGCTCCCGAACAGCACACGTCATTGTTACTAGCCAATGAAATTGAGGTTTTAACCGAAATCATTGTAGTAGTCAATTAACACTATAATAAAAATCATTATTGCTCTATTTTTATTTCTTAATAAATTAGATAAATATATAGTCCCAGAACCAAAACCTTGGCGTCCCTCTATGTACTCTGTTTTGCTCACACTAAAATTTCTTTTCATGTGCACAAATGGTAAGGGAACCAACATATCAAAATCATTCAAAGCAAACCAATATGATAAATTGATAAACATTCAAAGCAAAATTGTGGTTTTTATCCCTTGCTTTCTATTTGACTGTAGATATTGTGAATGAGTGCACTCATTATTAATCATAATCAAATTATTTCATTTTGCAGGACCCTGAACCTAACACGGATTTTATTAAGCGTCACACAAAAGGGGTTGATCTTCTCGCGTGTGGATTTCCTGCTGTCAGTATTGACGCAGTTTTTCCGCAGTAATCATTTATGACCATTCGATCCGACATGTACAACTGTGATTGTTTTCATAGATTTTATTACTTTATCAATTTAAACCGTTTGATCAACAATCAACAGCTGAGATCGAAAACCGCGTGAAAACTGCGTGCTTTTCAACTGTAGGCAATCTCAATCCGATCTTCTCGATGATGAAAACTTAGTAAAAAAAATTCTTGCTATGGCTAGATCAAACGGGGTCCCATTAGATCAGGACCAGTTATGTTCTAACTTTGAAGCTAAGTGTTTAGCGGAAAAACTAGATAAGTTCGAAAAGATAGAAGTGGAGCCTTCGCAGGTATAAGTATATACTATATTTATTTGCTTAATTTGATCCTTCCTTTTGTGTGTGTGTATAATCAGTTTTTATTATTATTATTATTATTATTATTATTATTATTATTATTATTATTATTATGGAAAATGCTTGTACCGAAAACTTCCTCCCCGGAAAATTCCCGAATGACCTGTCACTCACTTATCACCACACTTGCATTATTTTATTTTATTTTATTCAACAATTTATTTCATTGTTTTTCTCTCACCTCTTCTTCTACCGTCCCAACAACAACAGTTTTGCCCCTTTATTTCATTGTTTTTCTCTCATCTCCATTGTGCGTCTGAATGTCTGTTATCACATCATCGTTGTTCTTTTTCATTACGTCTTCGTTGCTTTGCTGTTGTTCGGCGTCGCCGATGTTGCGAGTGCCGTCTTTTACTTGCTCGATTGATTTTCTGTGCAAATTGCGAATTGAATTGATTGATTTTCAATTGGTCGGCCACTAACAAATAGAGAAGATGAAATGTGCATAACAAAAAGGATGAAAACACAAAGTGAGAATAATTCTTGAAGAAACAATGGATTTGAAAAAAATAATGATATACAAAAAAGAGGAAAGACAGATTGTATCAGTATTGGAAGTTGTATACTTGTATCTATACTAAGAAAAATTATTAAAATTACAGATCATTGCATTTGTTAGCAAGTTTCTGGTAGAAAACAGGGGCATCATGTTAGTCACTCCATTCTGAAACTAAAAGCATACTTAAAAGCATACAGTCCACTCACAACCATTTCTAAAAAATTGCATCATGGGGATGTAAATAATAAGAGAGCTGCTATATGTCACGAGAGCTACATCACGAGTTGATCACGAATGGCATTAATGGTATTTTATTTCTTTCCTATATAAATTAACACCGCCCCAATATTTCTTTCCTATACCTTCAAAACAAAACAAAAAACACTGACCCAATAGTATACCCTCCACCCACTCCTTCCATAGCTTCAGCTTCTGTTATTGCAAATAGGGGTGTGCATGGTTTAAAAACCACACCACACCAAACCATATTTATGGTTTTGGTTTATATCCAAAACCATTTTAATGAAAAATTGGTTATTTTGCAAAACAAATTTGGATATGGTTTATAATTGGTTCGGAACCAATTTATAACCGGTTTATAATAAAAAATAGGTTACTTATTTATAACCGATTCATCTTAAATTTTATTTTATTTTTTATTTTTTTTTAAAAATGCATTATTATAACTTTTAATTCCTATATATTTAAACTTTTTTTTTTACAATAATTAAGCCAATATTTTTTTTTGTTTAATTGATTAAAAGAACATATTTAATAATT
Source organism: Trifolium pratense (assembly GCF_020283565.1). NCBI lineage: Eukaryota > Viridiplantae > Streptophyta > Magnoliopsida > Fabales > Fabaceae > Trifolium > Trifolium pratense. Next base: position 34,788,606 of record NC_060062.1, on the reverse strand, counting down.
ATTGTTTATAGAAAAAACATAATTTTTCTTTAATTTTATGAATTATTGGTTTATAATGAATTCATAAGAGTTTGTTTTCTAAGCCCAACAAATTTCAAACTAAGCCCAAAAAAACAGATTTTTTTAAGCCCAAAATAATTAAAATATAGATTTTTTTTTTAAAAAAAATCATCAAAAATCTGTTTTTTATAATTATTTTTAAAATAAATAAATTTTGTTAAATAAAAAATAATTAAATATTAAAGGGTGGTTGACGGTGGCCGGCCGCCGGAGCGCCGCCGCCAACCACCGCGCCGGTCACCGGAGCGCCGCCGTCAACCACCGCGCCGGCCGCCGGTCGCCGCCGGAAAATCGCCGGTCGCCACCGTCCGCCGCCGGAGCTCCGCCGTGCCGGCCGCCGGTGGTCCGGCGTTGACCACCGCGTTGACCAATTCCTCCACCACCTTATTAATTATTTATTTATTAAATTATATAATTAATTGAATTTGAAATTTTTTTTTTTTTTTTAAAAAAAACTATTGGGCTTTTACCTTATTGGGCCTCAATTTAAAAACCAATTTTAAACCAATTATAAAAAATTGGATAGGGTTTAGAATTGGTTTTTTTATATTGGATTGGTTTGGTTTTTTTTTAAAATGGATTTGGTTATTAATTTTGGATATGGTTTGGTTAATGATTTGGTTAAGGTTACTTGGATTTTTTGCACACCCCTAATTGCAAATAAAAAGACTAATTCTAAAAAACCATTGAATTAATGACATAGATCTTTGTAAAGAATGAGAATTTTCTTAGAAACATAGCTTCTATCTTCATGTAAAGGTACCATTAATGTTTAAAAACTTAACTCCAACATACAAGAAACCAAACAAGCCACCACAGCGGCGCAGGTGCATGGCAGATGAGCAATTTTTTCCTTTGAACTCTTATCAAAGAAGAGAGAGAGGGGGCTTTTGTAAATAAAAAAAATTAAGAAACTAAACATTTATTAAAATAAAAACAGAGAGAAATTGAATAAATTAGGCAAGTCGTTAAACAATAAAAATTACAAATAGATACCATGTCATTCGTGATACACGCTCGTGATGCAAAATGCAAATGTCGTGATATAAAGCATTTTCCAAATAATAAAACACTATAGCAACTCTAGCGCTCATAAGCTAACTCTGAGATTTTGTATAGCTGACGGCAACTATAGCAAATCTGCGGAGAAAGCATGAGTTGGCAAGTGGGTATGTTAAAACTAGTTCATCATCTACTATCTAACCAACGTCAACTATAATTTTTCAAAGACAAAAATTATTATTTTATCAATCAAATCCTTCCTAATTAGTTTGCTAAAAATATTTATGTTCATTTTAATGTTAGTGTTATACTCTTATGACCTTTTTATGTTTGAGGTGTATCTAAATTATACCAATATATTACTCCTTCCGTACTATAATGTAAGTTACTTTGGTCATTTTACACAAATTAAGAAAACTAATCATTGTTGTATGGAAAAGAGAAATTATGAGTTAGTTTACAAAATATGTCAAAATTTTATCAATTAGGGACTAAAAACAAAGCAAAACATATTTAACCATATATTTTATGCATTTTATTTAAAATAGTTAAATTAATATTAAATTTATATATATAATACTTGTAAAGTCATCCTACCACTAACCCTAATTTGTGTTGGCCACTTCATTAAGTTATAACCAATCAAATATTTTAATCATGCCCACATCAACATCATTTTCTCTAAAAGAGTTATCAACTCTCTATTTAATATTTGACCACTCATTTTTTTTTTTCTTTCTTTCAATTTTTTTATCTTCCCTTAGTATTTAATAAATCGGCTTAGAGAAATTAATACGAGCTACTCTCAAACCCACATAATATCATGTAAAAAAAAATTATTATATACTCCCTCCGTTCCTTTTTATTTGTTGTTTTAGAAAAAAATATTTGTTCCAAATTGTTTGTCGTTTTGAGAATTTAAGGCTATATTTGTCTATTGCATGCATGTTTATTGAAAAATATTGTTACACAACATTAACAAACTCAAAATAGACCACGAACAAATTTTTTTTTAACATACAATAAAATAAGGGTATAATAGGAAGATACAGTGCAAAACAATATTTTCCTAATTTTTCTTATTTTTTCATTTTTTTTCTCAAACGACAAATAAAAAGGAACGGAGGGAGTATATAATTTTAAAATTCCCTCTTTAAAAAAAAAATTAAATATATTTATATAAAAGTGATTCTAATAAAAAAAATGTAAATTAGATACCGTAGGGTTGGTCCTTCGTAATTGTTTCAGTCTACGCTGCACAGATGCAACATCTTTTGGAAGCAAATAAGGAAAGTTGTCTTGGATATGGCCGTTAACCTCAGATACAGCATCGTCCCAATATGATGCATGTTTGCTGCCGAGACCATTCTGCTCAGCCTTCTCCTGAGCAGCTATGAACACGTCCAGCATCTTTTCATCCAATAGTGGTGGCCAGGATTCACCAGCAATCTGCTACAATGGAGTAAAATAATTAGAGTAGAGATGAAGAACAACAAGACTTCACTAATTAACAATTAAACATTAAATCAATATCTACCGTTGGAGCCATTGAATTAATCGTGTGAGGTATCTTCCGCTGAAAGAAAAAAACAAAAATTAATATTTGAATAAGATGAAGGAACAGATTCAAGTAATATCAAGATGAAGAACCTTTTTTATATTTTCAGAACAAGATGAAGAACAAGATGAAAAAGTTGAGAGAGAAAGTGTTTTTCTCTTCATATGAAAGAGATTAGGTTGGGTAGATAGGTAATTTAATTAGGTTAAGTAGGAGGGGAATTAATTGAAAGGAAAGATTGAAGGTGGAGGAAGAGATTGATGTGATTTGCAGAATTGAATGGAAATGTTTTTCTTCCATGTTCCCGATGATTGACCGCTGCGGAAAAGGGTTTACGCGGACCAATATTCCTTAGAAGGGTATAATTAGGATTCAGGGGTGGCAAAACGGGTTAGACCCGACGGGCCGGCCGTTAACCCGCCATTTTTGGCGGGCCGGGTGTAACGACCCAATTTTCGTATTATTATTTTTATGTGTTAAAATATTTTATTTTAACGTGGCATTTTAATTAAGTTAATAACTTGAGTTATTTATCGAGTACTTTAGTTATTAAGCGAATAGTGAGAGTTAACGCGTTATTGGGCCAAGCCAATTGGGCTTGAGGCCCAATGGGCCTTGTGAGTGTGAGGGGGCGCCCATAAGGGCATAGTGAGGAAGAGAATTCATTTCTCATGTTCCTTTTGTGTTCTTGAGAGGAGAAGAGAGAGCTTGAGGAGCTAGGGCAAGAAGGAGAGCTAGGGATTCGAGATCTTCGTCGTGTTTTCTTCGAATCCAGGTAAGAGAGTAGATTTCATATTCGTGGGTGACTCGAGGAAGGGGAGAATGTCGATTTCTCCTCACCCGAACTTCCTCCACCCCATTTTCGTTTTAGATTGGAATGGATTTTCTTGATGGAAATCGTTCCTAAGGTTCTTAATATGTTTAACATGCTTGTAACATGATTAATGAACGGAAATAATGGTTAAAACGAGTTTTCTAATGGATTAAACTCAAGAACTTTGTGTTCTTGAGAGTTTTGATGAAAAAGTGTCAATCTTTACTTTTTCGATGTTTATGGCGTAGATCTGAGAAATGAACTGTCCTTTTGTGTTTAGATATGCTTGTTGCACTTGAATATGAACTTATTTGGGGTTTATAACATGAAAAATGGTTTATGTGAGAGCCTTGAGAGTTTAGAGTTTGAAGTAAGAAATGTAGAAAATTGTTATCTATGAGGTCTGAACCTTTACGTGCATTTTTGACCCCTTTTCGTTGTGAACTGGTTTTAGTGGCCAACATAAAAGTTGTAGCCCTGTTTGTTAGCTTTCCAACGAGTATATGTGCGTCTCCATTGGACTTTCGTAGCCCAAGTTATGATCGTTGCAATGAGAGGCTGTCCTGCAGAAATCCTGCACAATTTGTCTGTGGCGCACCGTTTTAGAGGAGTGGCGCCCAGGCGCCCAGAGAAGTCTGGAAATGCCATTTAGATTCTGTTTTGTGACGAAGGCTGGCGCCCCAGCGCAGACACTGTTCTCAGGATTGAAAATGTTGACTTTTGGTTGACTTTTGAGGGTTTTCGACCCCGGAACCTATTTTACTCAGTTTTTCGTGTAGACTCCGATTCCGGTGTTTGTTTTATGAGTTGATCCATGCTTAATGTAGTTGTTATATATTAATTGCATGAGGGTTGTGTTGATGTTTATGTGATGATAGCTTGTTGATGAATGATGATGTTTATTTAAATGTCAAAGAAGTATATTAAGGTGTTAATCAACTTAATAAAGAAGGATATTAGAGTATGTTATTCTAATAAAGAAGTATATCGAATTATGTTATTCGATAAAGAAGGATATTAAGGTATTGATTATCTTAATAAAGACGGACGTTGGATAGTGTTCCACGTTATTGTTGACGGGCTATATGCCAAAATTGTTGATGAATATATTCATGAGTGTTGAGTGCATGCATCATGAATATTTAGGGATATTGGCTTGCCCAATAAAGAAGGATATCGAACTATATTGTTTGATAAAGAAGGATATCGGAGGTGAAATACCCTGATAAAGAAGATGGTACCACATGCATTAGAGGTGTCTAGAGGACATAGCATGAATGTGAAGCATTAGATTGCATTAGGGATTATGTGTGCATTTATGATAAATAATGTTTGACACATACTTGGTAAATGTTGATTGTTAATCCGTATGTGAGGAGCAGAGTCCGTCATGACTATAAAATGAACAACGCAGAGTCCGTCATGACTATAAAATGAACAACGCAGAGTCCGTCATGACTATAAAATGAACAACGCAGAGTCCGTCATGACTATAAAATGAACAACGCAGAGTCCGTCATGACTATAAATTGAACAACGCAGGGTCCGTCATGACCATAATCTGAACAATGTATTTGTTGATGTTTTGGTATTGTCCGAGACGACGTGAAACTATATGTTTGGTGTATTTTGTGGATGATTGATTAGGTGATAAATGAAGTATATGCATGATATATGAATATGCATGAATGATGGTGATGTATATGTATAATGTATGATTATGCATGTTTTTATGAAGAAGTGTTTAAGTACCATTTACTTACACTTGTATATTTTGAGTATGTTATCTAACTCTCTTTTATGTGTTATGTGCTGGATCGTTGGGGGTCCAGATTTACAGGTTTTGTGGTATTCGATGTCGAGTCGTCGGTGAAGCTCCGCTCTGATTGTGACACGGGAAAGGGTTTTATATTGTATATAAAGTCTATTGTCTAGGTTGTTTTGTATAATCAATAAATACATTAGTTGATTTAACATTTGTATAAACAAGTATTTTTACTAATTAACTACATTAGTATTATTTTGATTGAAGAATGTAATACTCGAACCACAACTTTTATAATATCGAACATTACTTTCCGTTGCGTATTTTGAAAAAGATTTTTACTAAGGTAGAAATATATAAATAATGGGTTTGGGTGTTACAATTGGTATCAGAGCCTGGTTGTCTTCGGACTGTGTGGGTTATGTGTCGATCAGAGCAGGTCTGTGCAGTCAGACCAAGTGAGTATTGTGTGTCAGTCGTGTTTGTCTAACAATTTTGTGTTGTTTGTTTTGTGAAATCATTCATGTTGTTCATTTAGGAACTATGAGTGGTGTGAATTGGATTAATCGATCCATTCTTTTGTTGAGTTGTGGTGTGAGTGCTATACTTCTATGTTTATAATAGTTGTATATGCTTAGAGTTTAACCTTTGTGTAGTTTAAACTTGAGTGATTGATGCTTATTTGCTAATTGTTGACGATCCGGCATGATATAAAACTGCATGTGACGATCCGGCATGATATAAAACTGCATGTGATGATCCGGCATGATATAAAACTGCATGTGGTAATGATTTGAAATAATTTTAAAAACTAATATTATTTCTTGAAGATTTTGGTGAAAATATAGAGTTATTTTCTTTTGGGTAAGTGGAAATTAATTTTCAAAATGGTGAGAAGAGTAGGATATTAATGTGTCCTGATATGTGTTGTTATATGTTTGTTTATAACATGTGCTAGATGATTACTAGGCATTTGAATTGCTATGCGTTTTATGAGTAAAAACATGAAGATCTCATAATTCTATGTTGTGATTGTCGATGCATGATTCTAATTGTGCTTTCAAGTCTATAATGATGTTATATGCTTGATGTTTTGGATTTTGTGGATTAGTGAGTCGAGAAAACGAGAGTTTAGTGAGCGTAAGTTCAAAACCGTAGCAGAGCACCCAGATTTTTGGATGTGCTCGCTAGGCGAAGAATGAACCTCGCTGAGTCTCGCTAAGTCTTGCTAAATCCTGTGAATGTTTTTGACTTGTCTCGCCGGGAGCTCGCTAACTTTTGCTAAGCGAGGGAGCCTGTAACACCCTAACCCGTACTACCCTTAAAAGACGTAATTTTAAAAACTTTTTAACAAGTGTAAAGGCAGAGTGCCACGCGGTAATTAAAACACAAGCATACACACAGAGCATCATGAAATTTAACATGAAAAGCAACAGCGGATTCATTCACATCATATATATATATACATATATATATACATAAGCCAAATTCATCCCTAAGGATGCCACTTATACAAGAACTAGCATAACAAAAGGTAACACCGATATACGATGAAATCCAAGCGTAAAACCCCGACTCGATGTTACATTACCAGAGCATTCACTAATTACAAACTCTAGTCAAAAGCTAGTACTAAGAGGAGTAATCTATTCTAAGTCTCCTCACCAAAAAGTACTTCAACACCACGCTAGAACAGCAGTCTAAACGTCGGCACGATCCTCAGCCTGAATATCTGAACCCCCAAAGGTCCAGCAATTAACACAAAGCAGAGAGTTAGAAAACATAATCGCATATCATACGAGTATAAGAAAGGTCTCACACTTTCGAACCACACCATACATATTCTAACTCACACCAAAACGTCGTATTAAACAGTTATCAATTAATAAAGTTTAACATAGTTCAACCAGATAATGTCACATACCATTTATCAAATATATGCGCATTTACCCTAATGCATCTAATGCCAATTATCCAATGTCATGTCATCCCTAGACACGACTAATGCATGTGGTACCAATTGCCTTTTACCCCTCATGGATAAGTTAAACAGTTTTACATCTTGCCGGATTGTTCGGAACTTACCAAACCTTCATATCCCTCATGGATAAGTTAAACAGTTTTATATCCTGCTGGATAGCAGCTCTAGATCTTATGGATTCATCTAATCCGATCCTCGGCTTCCTTATGGACTCAAAAATCCATTTAAATCTATTGGAACCCAAGTTTCCAATTTCAACATATATATATACATGAATGCATGTATGTTTGCACATATCATCAATATGATATTTCTAGCTCGAAGCTACTCATTATGAATGCGGGAACACAATCCTAACACATTCACTTAACATTGCAAATTAATGCCAAAACATCACATTGCTCACTTTAAGCTACAACTTATTGCATACACGTTATCAATCATATAACGATTAACAATAAGCATTAACAGTATCAACATGTATCAACCATCATGTAAGGATACCCTTAAACCATGTTACAAGTGCCAAATCACACTTACAAACATTAACAAAAGTTGCAGGTTCAGTACTGTTCGCTGAGCGAATCCAAAGCGAACAGGTAGCGAACTCATTCGCTAAGCGAATCTCAATTCGCTGTAGCGAACTACATCAGAGGATTACAGGTACATGGCGAACAGGTAGCGAACTCGTGGCGAACTTATTCGCTGCAGCGAACTCCTGTTCGCTAAGCGAACTACACCAGAAAGAAAATCTGTTCTTGAGTTGTCTAAGGCGGTTTAACACTAAATCAACTCAAAAATTCATCCAAACATGTTATAAATTCATATAAACAGCCATTCCAAACATATATGGTATCAAGGAACATTAATCATCCCTTCCAAACATCCAAATACCTCTAATAATCAAAATCATGGCAATTACTTGAGTTTTAAGTAACTTTCTCAAACTTTCCAAAAATGATCTAAACACATACATAATCATCATGGAATCAAGCTAGTGATTAACACATACAAAGTGATGATGAAAAACATCATACTCACATACAAAAGCTTAATCGAAAGTCTAAAAGAAATTGAGTGGGAGAGTTCGGGAACGGAGACATAGACAATCTCCCCCCTCCTTGTCACTCAAGAATCATGAATTCTAATCTCTTACCTTAAGTTTGGTGATGATTCAAGCCTTCTCTTGCTCAAGCTTTCTCTTAGCCAAAACCCTAGCTCTTGCTCTATCTCACTCAAAGTTCTAAGAAAATGAAGTTATGAAACTATTCATAAGTTGGACTTGCTACTTATACTACTTCTCTAAAGTCATGGACCAAGCCCATTTGGCTTAGGCCCATATGGCCTCTCACGCCCCCCCCTTCAAGCCCAAAACAAGGTTTTCGCGTCTAAAAACTTACGTTCGGCTAAATAATTATGCGCCGCTTACTAAAATAATAAAAGCCAATTAATAAATAAAATACATTTAATAAAATATACGAATACGAAAAATGGGTCGTTACAATCCTACCCCCCTTAAAAGAATTTCGCCCTCGAAATTACCTAGAAACAGATCGGGATAAGAATCTCTCATCTTACTTTCCAACTCCCACGTCGCATTCTCACCAGCCGGTCCTCCCCACACGACTTTCACGGATGCAATCTCTTTGTTTCTCAACCTCTTCACTTCTCTTCCTTCTATCCTCAAGGGTACAGTCTCAATGGTCAAGTCATCCCTCACTTGAACATCGTCCGATTCAATTACGTGTGTCGGATCAGACACATACTTGCGCAATTGTGATACATGAAAAACATCGTGCAAATTCGCCAAAGATGGCGGTAATGCAATCCTATACGCAACTTTCCCAACTCGCTTCAAAATCTCAAACGGTCCAATAAACCTCGATGTCAACTTCCTTGACTTCAACGCACGTCCTACTCCGGTAGTCGATTTAACTCGTAGGAATACATGATCCCCTTCTTGGAATTCAATGTCCTTCCTCCTCTTATCATGATAACTCTTCTGTCGACTCTGAGACGCTCTCATCTTCTCACGAATCATCCGAATCTTCTCTGTTGTTTCTTGTACAATCTCTGGTCCAAGAATTGCACCTTCTCCAGTTTCATACCAACACAGAGGTGTCCTACACCTTCTCCCATACAAAGCCTCAAACGGTGCCATTCCGATACTAGAATGGTAACTGTTGTTGTATGTAAACTCCACCAACGGCAAACAAGAATCCCAATTCACGTTTTGCTCCAAAACACAAGCCCTCAACAAATCCTCTAAGGATTGTATCGTTCTCTCCGACTGACCATCTGTCTGAGGATGATACGCTGAACTCAACCTCAACTTCGTTCCTAAAGCTTCTTGCAAGCTTTCCCAAAATCTAGAAGTAAATCTCGGATCTCTATCCGAAATAATACTTGTTGGAATACCATGTAGCTTCACAATCTGCTCCACATAAATCTCGGCCAACTTAGGCACCAAAGTACCTTTCCTGATAGCAATGAAGTGAGCACACTTCGTCAAACGATCTACCACTACCCAAATCACCTCGTTACTTTTCTTGGTCTTCGGTAAACCTCCCACAAAATCCATTGCGATGCTATCCCATTTCCATTCGGGTATAAACATTGGTTGTAACAAACCAAACGGCTTCTGATGTTCGATCTTCGATTTCTGACAAGTTAAGCATGAATAAACAAATTCAGAAATTTGCCTCTTCATTCCCGGCCACCAAAACAACTTCCTTAAATCCTGATACATCTTGGTTACTCCAGGATGTATACTCAAACCACTCCTGTGACCTTCTTCCATGATCATTCTCTTCAATTCGGGTACATCCGGTACACAAACTCTTCCGTGAAATCTCATGACTCCACTCTCGTCAATCTTGACATTGGTCTCCTTACCTTCATTGATGAGTACCATCTTCTCCATCAATCTCTTATCCGATTTCTGACGTTCTTTAATATCCTCAAGAAAAGGATTCGTCAATCTTAACATTCCAAGCTTCACACTTGTAGAAGTAACCTCGCACACAAGACTCAGGTCTCGGAATTCTTCAATCAACTCTAACTCTTTCACCATCAATGATGACATATGCAAAGTTTTCCTACTTAATGCATCGGCCACCACATTGGCTTTTCCAGGGTGATAACTCAATTCAAAATCGTAGTCCTTTAAGAATTCGAGCCATCTCCGTTGCCTCATATTCAACTCCTTCTGGTCGAATAAGTACTTCAGACTCTTGTGATCACTAAACACTTCAAACCTCGATCCATACAAGTAGTGTCTCCACACTTTCAAAGTAAACACCACTGCGGCTAACTCCAAATCATGCGTTGGATAGTTCCTCTCGTGAACCTTCAGTTGCCTTGAAGCATACGCTACCACATTACCCCCTTGCATAAGCACTCCACCAAGTCCTAACTTCGAAGCATCGCAATATACGACGAACGACTCTTTGGCATCGGGTAAAATCAACACGGGTGCAGTAGTCAATCTTCTCTTGAGCTCTTGGAAGCTCTCCTCACAATTACCATCCCAAACAAACGCTTGATCTTTCCTCGTCAACTTGGTTAACGGCAAAGCCAACTTCGAAAAACCTTCGATGAATCTTCTATAATAACCGGCTAAACCAAGGAAACTTCTAATCTCTGAAACAGATTCCGGCGTTCCCCACTGTGACACAGCTTCCACCTTCGCAGGATCTACCGCGATTCCACCACTCGAAATTATATGCCCTAGGAAACTCACCTCTTTCATCCAAAATTCACACTTAGACAACTTGGCATACAACTTCTTCTCCTTCAAGACTTGCAAAACAATTCTCAAGTGCTCTTCGTGCTCTTCCTCGGATTTTGAGTAAATCAAAATGTCGTCAATGAACACCACCACGAATCTATCCAAAAATGAATGGAAAATTCGGTTCATATACTCCATGAAAACTCCAGGTGCATTGGTCACACCAAACGGCATAACTGAATACTCGTAGTGCCCATACCTCGTCCTAAATGCAGTCTTAGGTATGTCTTCCGTCTTCACTCTAATCTGATGGTATCCAGATCTCAAATCTATCTTACTAAACACACAAGCTCCAACTAGTTGATCCATCAAATCATCTATCCTCGGAAGTGGACATTTATTCTTGATCGTCACTTTGTTCAACTGACGATAGTCTATACATAATCTCATGCTTCCATCTTTCTTCTTTACAAGCAACACTGGCGCTCCCCATGGCGAAACACTCGGTCGAACAAACCTCTTCTCAAGCAGCTCTTCAAGTTGCTTCTTCAACTCATTCAACTCTGACGCTGACATTCGATACGGCGCCATCGATATCGGACTAGTTCCAGGTACTAGATCGATAGAAAACTCTACCTCTCGCTTTGGAGGCACGTCAGATATGTCATCCGGAAACACATCTGGGAATTCACAAACGATCGGTAACTCTTCTATCTTAACTCCTCCTTCGAGTTTCAATGATGCAAACATCATGAACATCTCGGCATGTTCTTTCAACGCTTCCGATACTTCCTTCCCGTTCATCAAATGCAAGTTCTCCTCCGGCTTCGGAAAAACAACGGCCTTCTCACGACAGTTGATATGAATCCGATTAAAGATTAACCAATTCATACCAAAAATCACATCCATACCTCTAAGTGGAATACACACTAAATCCATACCAAAATGCCTACCAAAAATGGTTACGGGGCAGTTACGACATACTTGTCGGGTAATCACTGAACCATTAGCAGGAGTTTCTATTTCCATCCTACCCATCATATCCGTTAAAGGAATACTAAGACGCTTCGCACAATCCAAAGAAATAAAAGAATGTGTCGCTCCCGTATCTATAATCGCAATTAAAGGAGTGTCATAGATGAAACACGTACCTCTAATGAGATTGTCCTCAAGGCTAGCATCCTCTCCACTTAAAGCAAACACCTTGCCCATCACCTTCTTGGGCTTCTTGCAGATTATACTCTTGTGGCCCTCCTCACCACAGTTGAAACAAAAGACTCTTATCCTACACACTTCAGTCTTGTGGCCTAACTTCCCACAATTCAAACACTTGTCCAATTTCTTCTGGCAATCATACGACATATGACCCCTCTCTCCACATTTGTAACAATTCCCATTCACCAGCCTCTTACCACCACTGGTATTACCCCTACTGCGGTTATCATAAGGTTTTCCGCGCTCTTGTCCCTTCCCTTTTCGGTCATTCACAGCCTTATAGTAGTTCACCTTAGCCATACCATCTTCATCACAGATCCTACTCTTGTTCACAAGGGTCGCAAAATCCCTTATCTGCGAAAATCCAATCATATGCTTGATGTCTGGACGTAGACCACTTTCAAATTTCACACACTTGTCGTTCTCCGCTTCCATAGTGTTGTAATGCGGACTAAACGCACACAAGGTCTCAAACTTGACGGCATAGTCAGCTACCGTCGTATTTCCCTGCTTCAGTTCCATGAATTCCACAACTTTCTTGTTCTTCACATCCACAGGAAAATACTTAACCAAAAATTCTCTTTTAAACATTGCCCATGGTATAGCCATACCACCGGGTCCTAGCCTCAACTTGGCATTCTTCCACCACACATTCGCTTCCTCGCGCAACACATATGTTCCAAGGGTTGTCTTCCCTTCCTCGGAACAATCCATTGCTTCAAAAATTATTTCAAGCTCCTCCAGCCACTTGTGAGCTCCATCCGGGTTGTAACCTCCGGTAAATGTTGGCGGTTTCTGCTTCATGAACCTTTCCAACCTCATCTCCACCTCTCTTCCAGGTTGATGATCTCTAACCACAATGTTGGTGAGTGCGGCCAAAGCCTCCGCAATCTGAGCATTCGTTCTCGCAGCAGCCATGATTCCTGAACGAATCACAACTAGACGTTAGAAAGTACTAACAGTGTTCCCTACACATGCTCATACGGGGAAAAGAAAAGTCCTAATTGGTTCACACGAACCGACCTGCTCTGATACCACTATTGTAACACCCTAACCCGTACTACCCTTAAAAGACGTAATTTTAAAAACTTTTTAACAAGTGTAAAGGCAGAGTGCCACGCGGTAATTAAAACACAAGCATACACACAGAGCATCATGAAATTTAACATGAAAAGCAACAGCGGATTCATTCACATCATATATATATATACATATATATATACATAAGCCAAATTCATCCCTAAGGATGCCACTTATACAAGAACTAGCATAACAAAAGGTAACACCGATATACGATGAAATCCAAGCGTAAAACCCCGACTCGATGTTACATTACCAGAGCATTCACTAATTACAAACTCTAGTCAAAAGCTAGTACTAAGAGGAGTAATCTATTCTAAGTCTCCTCACCAAAAAGTACTTCAACACCACGCTAGAACAGCAGTCTAAACGTCGGCACGATCCTCAGCCTGAATATCTGAACCCCCAAAGGTCCAGCAATTAACACAAAGCAGAGAGTTAGAAAACATAATCGCATATCATACGAGTATAAGAAAGGTCTCACACTTTCGAACCACACCATACATATTCTAACTCACACCAAAACGTCGTATTAAACAGTTATCAATTAATAAAGTTTAACATAGTTCAACCAGATAATGTCACATACCATTTATCAAATATATGCGCATTTACCCTAATGCATCTAATGCCAATTATCCAATGTCATGTCATCCCTAGACACGACTAATGCATGTGGTACCAATTGCCTTTTACCCCTCATGGATAAGTTAAACAGTTTTACATCTTGCCGGATTGTTCGGAACTTACCAAACCTTCATATCCCTCATGGATAAGTTAAACAGTTTTATATCCTGCTGGATAGCAGCTCTAGATCTTATGGATTCATCTAATCCGATCCTCGGCTTCCTTATGGACTCAAAAATCCATTTAAATCTATTGGAACCCAAGTTTCCAATTTCAACATATATATATACATGAATGCATGTATGTTTGCACATATCATCAATATGATATTTCTAGCTCGAAGCTACTCATTATGAATGCGGGAACACAATCCTAACACATTCACTTAACATTGCAAATTAATGCCAAAACATCACATTGCTCACTTTAAGCTACAACTTATTGCATACACGTTATCAATCATATAACGATTAACAATAAGCATTAACAGTATCAACATGTATCAACCATCATGTAAGGATACCCTTAAACCATGTTACAAGTGCCAAATCACACTTACAAACATTAACAAAAGTTGCAGGTTCAGTACTGTTCGCTGAGCGAATCCAAAGCGAACAGGTAGCGAACTCATTCGCTAAGCGAATCTCAATTCGCTGTAGCGAACTACATCAGAGGATTACAGGTACATGGCGAACAGGTAGCGAACTCGTGGCGAACTTATTCGCTGCAGCGAACTCCTGTTCGCTAAGCGAACTACACCAGAAAGAAAATCTGTTCTTGAGTTGTCTAAGGCGGTTTAACACTAAATCAACTCAAAAATTCATCCAAACATGTTATAAATTCATATAAACAGCCATTCCAAACATATATGGTATCAAGGAACATTAATCATCCCTTCCAAACATCCAAATACCTCTAATAATCAAAATCATGGCAATTACTTGAGTTTTAAGTAACTTTCTCAAACTTTCCAAAAATGATCTAAACACATACATAATCATCATGGAATCAAGCTAGTGATTAACACATACAAAGTGATGATGAAAAACATCATACTCACATACAAAAGCTTAATCGAAAGTCTAAAAGAAATTGAGTGGGAGAGTTCGGGAACGGAGACATAGACAATCTCCCCCCTCCTTGTCACTCAAGAATCATGAATTCTAATCTCTTACCTTAAGTTTGGTGATGATTCAAGCCTTCTCTTGCTCAAGCTTTCTCTTAGCCAAAACCCTAGCTCTTGCTCTATCTCACTCAAAGTTCTAAGAAAATGAAGTTATGAAACTATTCATAAGTTGGACTTGCTACTTATACTACTTCTCTAAAGTCATGGACCAAGCCCATTTGGCTTAGGCCCATATGGCCTCTCACGCCCCCCCCTTCAAGCCCAAAACAAGGTTTTCGCGTCTAAAAACTTACGTTCGGCTAAATAATTATGCGCCGCTTACTAAAATAATAAAAGCCAATTAATAAATAAAATACATTTAATAAAATATACGAATACGAAAAATGGGTCGTTACAGAGCCAGACAAGAAATTTATTTTTGTTGACGTCTTGTTCTGAGTTGATTGAATGTGAGTATGAATTATTGCTATGCAATGTTCATTTTTCTTGTGTTGTTTTGATTTCCTAACTTTGAGAAGTGAGGGAAGTATAGGTTACTTGAATGCTTGCATGAATTTGTGTTAGTGTTTAGGTATCGTGGGTTGGGTTTTTCCCCTGTATGTGACATGCGTGTAAACGATGTCGATACTAGTTTCTTCTTAGGAAGAATATGTTTAGAGACGATAGAACAGTTAGGTGTGAGCACTGGAAGTTCTAGTGGAAGAGTAGGAGTGAGTTTGAGATAAGTGGGGGAGAAGGTTATATCCCTCCGAGATGTTTCGAACGTGAGAAGATGAGATGAGTAGAGATGTTCTTGAAGCGGAATATTCAGGAATTGGAGACGTTGTTCAAAGTGGAATGGATGGGAACAACAAGTTGTGAGAAACTATTAGAAGAGGAGTTGTCGGACCAAGTGTTTCGCCGTGAGGCGTTAGTGAGATTGGTTAAGTGAGATGAAGAGTATTCGGAATGATTGGAAATCGTGTGTTGCACTAAAAGTATGGAGACGTGTTTTGTGGACCAAAGTTGAAGTACCTGTTTGATCGAAATGAGTCGAATATGAAGAAGAGGGAGTGATTGAGATTCTTGAGGAGGTGATGATTTTGAAGTAAGTTGTCATCCAAGTGGATCGGATGTTGTACCGGATTCTTGAGTAAGAAGCTTTATGTGAGTCGTGCATATGGTAGTATGTTGAATTGGTTGAACAAGTCGGAGTTCTAAGTCTAGTGTGCGAGGTGATTTCTAGAAGAGGTTTGAGAAACTTAGAGAAAGAGATGTGAAGATTAGTGAACTGTTGGTGTTAATTAATTGATGAAGGGAAGTAGGTTTTAAAGTAGATGAGAATGGAATTGAGAAATATCATAATAGGATTGGTATGTTTGTTGAATCGTTGGAAGTGAGGATTGTATGAGTAGTCGAGTTTATTCGAAGATGGAAGTAGGATAACAATTCGAAAGATTTTGTGAGAGGCTTGCCAAAGAAAGGGTAATTGGATTTGGATAATGATAGGGCAATTTGTGTCGAAGTTGAATGAGAACGTAGAGTCTTGGAGGTTGAGATGAAGCTAAGTGAGTAGTAACGTCTTAGAATGAATTGAAATAAGAAAGTTATCCGTTGGAGAACGTGTTGAGAATGAGTAGTAGGAGGTCATGTTGGAAATGACTTGTGTTAAGTGAGAATTTGCGAAAAGGATTACCGCACATGTGAGTAGATGTTGTGTTTGAGCACATATAGTAAGGGGTTGAAGGTGATGCCTAAGGTAAGTGTCAGAGAGCATTTGGTAGTGCCCACAAGATAAGAGTGAATAAGTATTTGCTAAGGAATTTGGATTCATGGAATGGAAGAGTCGGTAGAGACTAGTTTTGTTAGGTGCATCGTGGATGTTGATGAGGTATGGTCACAATCGGTGACAATGAAGTAAAGGATTTTAAATTGTTTCATCATGGATGATGAAACGGTAGTGACTTGGCGCATAACTTAAAATGTATTTGGACGAGAATTTTGGAAATTTTCTAGAGATGTCATATTGGGATTAGACAAGGAGTCATGAGTAAGAATACTAAGACAAAGGTTGATTAGAATTTTATGGATGGGATTAGATCGTATGACGAGTATTTGGAGCCTTGTGGATTTAATTCGATGAGTGAATAAACGGAGAAGAGTGTGCTTGTTGCAATACAAGATGATGAGGAACATCGATAGATGGATTATGGGCAAATTGAAGATGTCGTTTGGAATCAACGAGATAGAGGTTATGATTGTTTGGAGAACCAATTTTAGGCGGTAGCCTAATTTTGAAGTGGCGAATTGCTAAGGGATTAAGGAGAAGTGGTATTGGAAAATGTTTGCGTTAAGGAATGCAAAGGTTGGTTGAGAGATTACTTGGGAATAGAGTAGTCGTATTGGATTCGACTCAATGTGAGAAAAGGAATTTGACGGTTAGAGACGGTAGTTTTTAGCATGTATCAATGAAGTTTGAGAATGTGGTCGTCAAGTGATTGTTGGAATTGAATTATCGAGTGATATGTTTGGAATAAGATTCGAATATGAATAAGTGATGTAACACGGTTAAGTGATTCATGAGGGAATCAGAGAATTATGGAGTTGTGGAAGTATTCCACGGAAGTATCTTTCGGAGAGTCGATTGGTTATACCTGTTTTGGGGGTAACGTTGTGAGGTCGTAGAATGTGAGTCTATGGATGTTTCGTGCGAAGTTGACGTTTTAGCGGTTTGATAAGAATGGTTTGTGCCGATATCATGATTGTTGAATATTTATCGACAAATTGAGGAACTGGCCGTCCTTGATCTCTTGTTGATAAATAGACAAAAATTGTGTTGGATGGGATAAATTAATTTTGTCAAACTTGGTAATGTGCAGTGTTTTGAACGTTTCATTGGAGGGTCGGATACAGGAGTTATCCGGAGTTTCTTTAGTTGCGTAATTTTCGAGGGCGAAGATCTTTTAAGTGGGGGAGAGTTGTAACGACCCAATTTTCGTATTATTATTTTTATGTGTTAAAATATTTTATTTTAACGTGGCATTTTAATTAAGTTAATAACTTGAGTTATTTATCGAGTACTTTAGTTATTAAGCGAATAGTGAGAGTTAACGCGTTATTGGGCCAAGCCAATTGGGCTTGAGGCCCAATGGGCCTTGTGAGTGTGAGGGGGCGCCCATAAGGGCATAGTGAGGAAGAGAATTCATTTCTCATGTTCCTTTTGTGTTCTTGAGAGGAGAAGAGAGAGCTTGAGGAGCTAGGGCAAGAAGGAGAGCTAGGGATTCGAGATCTTCGTCGTGTTTTCTTCGAATCCAGGTAAGAGAGTAGATTTCATATTCGTGGGTGACTCGAGGAAGGGGAGAATGTCGATTTCTCCTCACCCGAACTTCCTCCACCCCATTTTCGTTTTAGATTGGAATGGATTTTCTTGATGGAAATCGTTCCTAAGGTTCTTAATATGTTTAACATGCTTGTAACATGATTAATGAACGGAAATAATGGTTAAAACGAGTTTTCTAATGGATTAAACTCAAGAACTTTGTGTTCTTGAGAGTTTTGATGAAAAAGTGTCAATCTTTACTTTTTCGATGTTTATGGCGTAGATCTGAGAAATGAACTGTCCTTTTGTGTTTAGATATGCTTGTTGCACTTGAATATGAACTTATTTGGGGTTTATAACATGAAAAATGGTTTATGTGAGAGCCTTGAGAGTTTAGAGTTTGAAGTAAGAAATGTAGAAAATTGTTATCTATGAGGTCTGAACCTTTACGTGCATTTTTGACCCCTTTTCGTTGTGAACTGGTTTTAGTGGCCAACATAAAAGTTGTAGCCCTGTTTGTTAGCTTTCCAACGAGTATATGTGCGTCTCCATTGGACTTTCGTAGCCCAAGTTATGATCGTTGCAATGAGAGGCTGTCCTGCAGAAATCCTGCACAATTTGTCTGTGGCGCACCGTTTTAGAGGAGTGGCGCCCAGGCGCCCAGAGAAGTCTGGAAATGCCATTTAGATTCTGTTTTGTGACGAAGGCTGGCGCCCCAGCGCAGACACTGTTCTCAGGATTGAAAATGTTGACTTTTGGTTGACTTTTGAGGGTTTTCGACCCCGGAACCTATTTTACTCAGTTTTTCGTGTAGACTCCGATTCCGGTGTTTGTTTTATGAGTTGATCCATGCTTAATGTAGTTGTTATATATTAATTGCATGAGGGTTGTGTTGATGTTTATGTGATGATAGCTTGTTGATGAATGATGATGTTTATTTAAATGTCAAAGAAGTATATTAAGGTGTTAATCAACTTAATAAAGAAGGATATTAGAGTATGTTATTCTAATAAAGAAGTATATCGAATTATGTTATTCGATAAAGAAGGATATTAAGGTATTGATTATCTTAATAAAGACGGACGTTGGATAGTGTTCCACGTTATTGTTGACGGGCTATATGCCAAAATTGTTGATGAATATATTCATGAGTGTTGAGTGCATGCATCATGAATATTTAGGGATATTGGCTTGCCCAATAAAGAAGGATATCGAACTATATTGTTTGATAAAGAAGGATATCGGAGGTGAAATACCCTGATAAAGAAGATGGTACCACATGCATTAGAGGTGTCTAGAGGACATAGCATGAATGTGAAGCATTAGATTGCATTAGGGATTATGTGTGCATTTATGATAAATAATGTTTGACACATACTTGGTAAATGTTGATTGTTAATCCGTATGTGAGGAGCAGAGTCCGTCATGACTATAAAATGAACAACGCAGAGTCCGTCATGACTATAAAATGAACAACGCAGAGTCCGTCATGACTATAAAATGAACAACGCAGAGTCCGTCATGACTATAAAATGAACAACGCAGAGTCCGTCATGACTATAAATTGAACAACGCAGGGTCCGTCATGACCATAATCTGAACAATGTATTTGTTGATGTTTTGGTATTGTCCGAGACGACGTGAAACTATATGTTTGGTGTATTTTGTGGATGATTGATTAGGTGATAAATGAAGTATATGCATGATATATGAATATGCATGAATGATGGTGATGTATATGTATAATGTATGATTATGCATGTTTTTATGAAGAAGTGTTTAAGTACCATTTACTTACACTTGTATATTTTGAGTATGTTATCTAACTCTCTTTTATGTGTTATGTGCTGGATCGTTGGGGGTCCAGATTTACAGGTTTTGTGGTATTCGATGTCGAGTCGTCGGTGAAGCTCCGCTCTGATTGTGACACGGGAAAGGGTTTTATATTGTATATAAAGTCTATTGTCTAGGTTGTTTTGTATAATCAATAAATACATTAGTTGATTTAACATTTGTATAAACAAGTATTTTTACTAATTAACTACATTAGTATTATTTTGATTGAAGAATGTAATACTCGAACCACAACTTTTATAATATCGAACATTACTTTCCGTTGCGTATTTTGAAAAAGATTTTTACTAAGGTAGAAATATATAAATAATGGGTTTGGGTGTTACACCGGGCATCGGGTATAATAGATAGAAGGGGTTGAGAAGCTAGAAGGGGGTGCGAAGCTAGAAGGGGTATCGCAGTAGAAGGGGTTTTAAATCTAGAAGGTTTAAACTCATTTCCAAATTATGAGTTTGGTGGTGCTGTTTCGGGTCTCCCGTTAAAATCCTTTCTCTTCCTCTTCCTCTTTAAAATCCTTTCTCTTCAATCACACCTCATTTCAATCTCGAAGAACCACATCACACAATGA
Organism: Trifolium pratense; assembly: GCF_020283565.1. Lineage (NCBI taxonomy): Eukaryota > Viridiplantae > Streptophyta > Magnoliopsida > Fabales > Fabaceae > Trifolium > Trifolium pratense. The sequence continues at coordinate 34,767,928 of NC_060062.1, read as the reverse complement.
ACACCAGCCAGTTCAACGGTAACGCAAGCGGCATGCCTTCTCAAACCACTCAGGGCGCCGACGACTCTCCCTCAAAGGTAATCTTTCCATTTTCTTCTTAATAATCACATAACTCGCAGCCTATTAGATTACTTTTCAAAAGATGTATGTGATTTCGAAGAAAAATAAGGCTTAATTTAGTAAATTTATTCATGTTTCATCTTAAATCAAGAAAATTAATTACACTTAACTAAATTTCTTAAACACAGCATAAGTGTTTTTTTTTCCTTATAAATGTGACCGGAGGGAGTAATTCGCAACGCCAATTAAATGTTTTCATAGTTTGCATAGTTTAGTTTGCACAATTGGTAAATTTATATGTTTTGGGTTTTGATATTTTCTGGTTAATTTATATGTTTAGGGTTTTGATGTGAAAATTCATTGGTTCAATGTGTTTCATGTACTTCTTTTCTTCAAATGTTCATCTAGATTTTAATTTTCTACCTGTTGCGGCCCGCTGCGATCAAAACGTCGTTGCGTTGCAGAAAAACAATTCTGTTATTGGTTAGTTAGCAAGACTTTTTTCTAGAATTAAGGTTCTTCAAGTTTGTTATAATTATGTTAATTATGTTTGTATAATTGGAAGATTGTTTGATTTGATCTTTCTTTTCTAGGGTCAAAAACCAAAAAAGAAAGCGCAGGAAATTAAGCTCGCAACAAGCTTAAAAACGATCGCAAGCCTCGAGTTATCCGATGATAAAATGCTAATTATGGAAAAATCTATTTTTTACAAACTTTTACAGGTGAAAAGTAATAGAGAGAGCTCTGCAACTCTCATATCAGGGTTATGCAATCTATATAACCCCGTGAGTAAAAAATTTGTTATGAACCATAATGCCTCACTCTCTTTCTGCGTAAGAGAGGTAGCTGATGTCCTACGTATAGAAAATACCGGGACCGATTACTTTTTTCCTAAAGAAAAGTCAAGACATGCCGAATTTCTGCAAGAAGTTCGAAATATTGCTAATTTGCACGGTAAGCTATTCACGACAGCAAATCTCAAATCAAAATTGAAAGACATGCTTGTTAATGATGATGAAAGTAGGCTGTGTTTTAGAAAACTTTTATCGTTTTTTATAGTTGATCAATTCTTAGTATGCTCGGGCGACCCCAAGAAGCCCGCTGGTAAGTCATGGGGGCCAGTTCAAGATATAGATGCGTTTGATAAAATCAATTGGGCACAAATTGTCTTTGAACATACTTGTGATTCTATAACACGTCTGAAAAATTTGATGTGTAGTCAACCGACTAAGCAACATTATTTTGCAGGGTTTGCTCCGATTCTGGAGGTATGTTTTGTCCAACTACTTTCACAATTTTAATAATTTCATTTTGGATTATTTTAACAATTTTCTTATATTATGTTAGACAATTGTGTATCAAAGAATCCCGACAATACGGCCACAAGAACTGAATAATTTTTCTGATTTGCCCATCGAGAAGTACGGTCCTCAAAGAAAGGACCTTCGACCAATATTGGTTAACATTACTGCCAAGGAGGTACACTTGTATAATTTTTGCGTGTGTGTGTGGTTGTTGTCATTAATTATTTAAAGTACATTCATTTATTCAATTTGTTTTTCTTTTTATTTTTTCAGATAGAGCCATGTCCGTGGTGTGCAGATGAAGTACCCGCTGATATGTCGGGGGAGAATGTATATGATCAGCCTTCCTTTGTGCCTCCACTTGTGCAACGTCAGCCTTCACCCGAGCCTTCACCCGATGCTAGCTCTACCCTTTCTATTCCTGCTAATGTGGCAAATGACATTTTGGCTTCCAAGGCGGGGGACGGTTTAGCTTCCTCTTTGATATCTCTGTCCATTGGTGATGCATCTGCTGTGCCAGTGAATGATGCAGTTGCTCAGTCTTCTATTGTGCCTCCACCTCAGAAAAATCGTAGGAAGTCGCGAAATACACAAATAGCACTATCCCAAAGGAAGTCAACACGAATCAAGAAAGCAGCTTCCAAGGCGAGGGACGGTTTAGCTTCCTCTTTGATATCTCTGTCCATTGGTGATGCATCTGCTCTGCCAGTGAATGATGCAGTTGCTCAGTCTTCTATTGTGCCTCCACCTCAGAAAAATCGTAGGAAGTCGCGAAATACACAAATAGCACTATCCCAAAGGAAGTCAACACGAATCAAGAAAGCAGCTTCCAAGGCGAGGGACGGTTTAGCTTCCTCTTTGATATCTCTGTCCATTGGTGATGCATCTGCTGTGCCAGTGAATGATGCTGTTGCTCAGTCTTCTATTGTGCCTCCACCTCAGAAAAATCGTAGGAAGTCGCGAAATACACAAATAGCACTATCCCAAAGGAAGTCAACACGAATCAAGAAAGCAGCTTCCAAGGCGAGGGACGGTTTAGCTTCCTCTTTGATATCTCTGTCCATTGGTGATGCATCTGCTGTGCCAGTGAATGATGCAGTTGCTCAGTCTTCTATTGTGCCTCCACCTCCGAAAAATCGTAGGAAGTCGCGAAATACACAAATAGCACTATCCCAAAGGAAGTCAACACGAATCAAGAAAGCATCTACTAAGTACTCTTAACTTTCTGGAAATGAATGTTATTCTTTAGCTCTCTTTTAACTATGATATTCTTTGAAACAATGCTGGGCTGTTTTCTTAAACACTAACTTACTGCGTGACATATTGATGTGAAATATGTTACTGTTATATCTTTCAATGCTTCAAATTGATAGTTTCAAATTTAAAATAACACTTTTTAAACTTTTGATTATGGGGCATTGTTTAGCATTTTCCTTATTACAATAGAAAAATATAACCTAGAGGAAAAAGTTGTGTTTAGGGTTCTTAAAATTGGTTTATAATGCTGTTTTAATCAAATACGCGTAGGGGTGTAAATGGATATTCACGGGAGTGGATAGTATGATATCCGTGCCCGTTAGGAAGGATAAATATGATATCTGTATCCGCTCCACATCCGTGTGGGTATCCACTAAGCGGATAATCCGCATATTTTAAGGTATATGCGGATATTTACTGATATCCATACATCCAAAAATATTTGTTTTTTTTCTTTTTCGGTTTTTGGTCTTTTTTTTGATCGGTTTGCGATTTTTATTTGGATCGGTTTGGATTTGAGCACCCCTAATAACGACATTGTTTTAAAATCCTGACCGTTGATCGGCCCAGTCAAGCATATTTTAGCGGATTTCTTGGTAATGGCTTGTACTTTTTAAATTGTAAGGCTGGGAGCCTCCTTTTTAAATATCTTAGGGGAAAATCCAAATCCAATGTGTCTTTCAACGTTAGAACCTTTTAAGCAAAAAATTCTGAAAATTAGTTGGTGAGTTGGAAGATTGTGTCCATGATGTATTATACATGGAGAATTCAGATTTACTCCCTCCGGCCTTAATTGTAACAAAATTTCACTTTTTAGATTCATTGTATCATTGATGTATTTGGACTAATACATCAATGATCCAATGAATCTAAAAAGTGAAGTTTTGCTTACAATTAAGGCCGGAGGGAGTACTTGATGAACAAACTACTGACCATGATAACTATCCTAAGGAACACATAGTCTAGTTTTCTCTTTAGCTTACTCTTCCCTTGTAACTGTAAGTACTCATTTTCAATCAATAATAATTTTTGATTCTCTCATCATGTATTCTCTATTCTACTCTTCTTTTTGCCATCTTTATGATGGTATTTGGAACCATACCGAAAGAGAGAGAAATTAGAGAAAACTTGCTAAGATCATTAAACTCCATTTCATTAACGGGAGTAGTAACTAGCAAATTGTGTATTTAAAAAATTTGATACCCGTGACCCCAGGGTCCTGGATCCGCCACTGCTAGTACCATTACGTACCATTCCATTCCCGTTTAGAAGAAAAGTGGAATACCGGTAATCAATTTTCTAAAACCGGTTAATTACCATAGCTTCATTTTTAAAATCCTCTTTCTGTAGTTTGCACTGGTTTTTACTAGTACATGCATGTTAGAGACTGAATGCATTGATAACTTATTATTTGAAATATGTGAGATTGACCTTGTGTAGGAATTTAGAAACATATGATCTTTTTTACCACTCTGTTTCTACACAATATTGGTTTTGCATTTCTGCTTCTGCGCGTTTCTGAGTAATCACGTTGTGTCATGGCCATTTCTGTTTCTACACAGTCTTTGTTCCAAGGCTTCATATATTATTTGGTGTCGATGCGTCCAATAATGTATGATGATCTTTTTTACCATTCTGTGTCTACACAATATTGGTTTTGCATTTCTGCTTCTGCGCGTTTCTGAGTAATCACGTTGTGTCATGGCCATTTCTGTTTCTACAGTCTTTGATCCAAGGCTTCATATATTATTTGATCCCGTCGCCGGCATCCTTTACTCCACGGTTGTCTCTCTGTCGTCGGCGTCGTTTTATATTCCCGCGTCGTTCAGTTGTGTCGTCACCACCATATTCTCCGTCGGCGTCGTTTTTTTTGGGTAGAATTACTAAAGATGAAATTAGGGTTAAATTACATAAATAACCCTAATTAATTATGTGTCAAAAAATGATAAAGGGTAAATTAGACATTTAAGATGTATATTCTTTTCATATGTAGTAGATTAAAATTATGAAATTATATCAAGTTGATTGCTTTAGCTTAGCGAAAAATGCTTCAAACCACTCCAAACCATTGCACAAAGGTCATGGGTTCAAATCTTGCCAAAATCTTTTTTTTGGGTAGAATTACTAAAGATGAAATTAAGGTTAAATTACATAAATAACCCTAATTAATTATGTGTCAAAAATGATAAAGGGTAAATTAGACATTTAAGATGTATATTATTTTCATATGTAGGTAGATGGATTTACAACTTTTTTTTTATAATAGAAAGACATTGATCACATTAAGATTATGAAATTATATCAAGTTGATTGCTTTTCATATGTAGGTAGTTGGATTTACAACTTTTTTTTATAATAGAAAGACATTGATCAAATTAAGATTATGAAATTATATCAAGTTGATTGTTTTAGCTTAGCGGAAAATGCTCCAAACCACTCCAAACCATTGCACAAAGGTCATGGGTTCAAATCTTGCCAAAATATTTTTTTTTTGTAGAATTACTAAAGATGAAATTAGGGTTAAATTACATAAATAACCCTAATTAATTATGTGTCAAAAATGATAAAGGATAAATTAGACATTTAAGATGTATATTCTTTTCATATGTAGTAGATCACATTAAGATTATGAAATTATATCAAGTTGATTGTTTTAGCTTAGCAGAAAATGCTCCAAACCATTGCACAAAGGTCATGGGTTCAAATCTTGCCAAAATATTTTTTTTGGGTAGAATTACTAAAGATGAAATTAGGGTTAAATTACAAAAATAACCCTAATTAATTATGTGTCAAAAAATGATAAAGGGTAAATTAGACATTTAAGATGTATATTCTTTTCACATGTAGTAGATCACATTAAGATTATGAAATTATATCAAGTTGATTGTTTTAGCTTAGCGGAAAATGCTCCAAACCATTGCACAAAGGTCATGGGTTCAAATCTTGCCAAAATATTTTTTTTGGGTAGAATTACTAAAGATGAAATTAGGGTTAAATTACAAAAATAACCCTAATTAATTATGTGTCAAAAAATGATAAAGGGTAAATTAGACATTTAAGATGTATATTCTTTTCACATGTAGTAGATCACATTAAGATTATGAAATTATATCAAGTTGGTTGCTTTAGCTTAGCGGAAAATGCTCCAAACCACTACAAACCATTGCACAAAGGTCATGGGTTCAAATCTTGCCAAAATCTTTTTTTTTTGTGTAGAATTACTAAAGATGAAATTAGGGTTAAATTACATAAATAACCCTAATTAATTATGTGTCAAAAAATGATAAAGGGTAAATTAGACATGTAAGATGTATATTCTTTTCATATGTAGTAGATTGGGATTATGAAATTACATCAAGTTGATTGCTTTAGTTTAGCGAAAAATGCTCCAAACCATTGCACAAAGGTCATGAGTTCAAATCTTGCCAAAATCTTTTTTTTGGGTAGAATTACTAAAGATGAAATTAGGGTTAAATTACATAAATAACCCTAATTAATTATGTGTAGAAAAATGATAAAGGGTAAATTAGGCATTTTAGATGTATATTCTTTTCATATGTAGTAGATGTTATGCTGATTAGTGGCACATATATCTTATGCTTTTTTTTGTTATTTAATAAAAGTTTCTTTTTAGCCTTTAAGTTTAACAAAGATTATTTTATTTTAATTTGGTTCCGTAATTTATAAATATTAGACATTTTAATCTCTTGATGAATTTTTTTTGTTCCAATTTGATCATTTAAGTTACATATATTTGTTTATGTGAATATATATATTTTTTTTTTGTTGAGACCGATTCTCGATTAACCAATTGAATCGCTCAGTCCATTTTTTGAATTAAACATTGCTCTTAATTTTATAGTTTATTTTAATTTTTTCTAACTTATATGTCAAAAATCTTAAATATATACTAATTTTTATAAAAGTTTCAATAAAACTATATATAATTTGATAATTACATTTGAATGGAAGATAAACGGGCAACAAGTTGCGCCGCTAACCTTTTTTGGATGACAAAACCAATTATTTTAAATACAATATCTACGGACGTAAGAGACACTGCCATATTCTCCGTCGCCATTATCACGCAGTCAAGGGCGGTTTCCAGGTTGAGAGTTTCAAATTACAACCGTTAGATTGATCCAACGGCTAAGATTTGGGAGAGGAGAGAGAAGGAAACAAGGGGTGAAGTAGCACAATTCAGGCATATGAATGCTAATTACTACAACTTTTTTCTCAAATCTCACCGACGACCACCACCACCGTTGACGGTTCTCATTCTTCCTCCACCACCGACGACCTCAGATTTAGCTTTCTCAAAGGTAACCCAACTCATTCTTGGCTGTGTTTTTTTGCTGCTGTGTTGTTTTTGTGTTTTCTGTGTTTGGTTTGTGGTTTCTGCGTTTGATCTGTTGTATTTTTTCTTAAAGCCACTAATTACTTCTTGTACCTAGTTGGGTCTCTTAATAAAATTCATTTGCAGTTAAAAAAAAAACTTATTCTTCTTTTCTGCAACTTATTCTTCATTTCTGCTTAATTTTCGTATCTGCAACTTATTTTGGTTCACATTTTCGAAAACGATAAACCCTCTTAAGACGTAGGATTTAGGCCCCGTTTGGATTAGCTTATTTTTTAGCTTATGCAAACAGCTTATGCAATTTTTATGTATTATTATAAGTTAAACATCAATGTAGTTTATGATAAAATAGCTTATGAAAAAAATACAATTTTCACCAGTTTGAACTTAAAAATAAGCTAATCCAAACGGGGCCTATAGGTTATATTGAATTATTTTACCACAAAAAGCTACTATTGAATAACAAGTGTAGAGATTTATATTGAATAATTTCCCTGAGTCTATGGCAATTCTGGTGCTGGGCTGGAAACTCAAAAGCTGAGAAGGGATTTTTTTTTTTTGGTTCTAGAAGGGATTAATTTATAGTTTTCGTTTTGGGACAGTAGGGGCTTGTGTGTGTCTGAGTTTTACGAGATTTTGAGTTTGTGGGGATAGTTGTAGCTCTTTGTTTCCTTTGTCTGCTATATGCCTCTGACAGTAGGGGCTTGTGAGGATTGCCAGTGTTCATCTTCTCTCATTTCAATTGCAGAAGGAGAAAACCAAGCAGGCTATGTCTCAAATTTCAAGTATTACGGAAAATAACACTCAAACTCATGTTTATTCAAGTTAGTCGATTTACTCTACTACTCTTACTCATTTCATCACATGTATATGAAAACAATTTCTTTTACAAGCGTTTATTTAATTTTTCCATAAACTTATGACAGTTTGTAATGATTTTATTAAGTGAAGGATTATAAACTTAATTTAATTGGAAATAAGATAAGATTAGGGATGATTGACTGTATAGAAGTTGTTAGAAGTCCCACATTGGCTAGAGATATAGCAAAGATAGCCTTTATAAGTGTAATGCAAACCTCAACTCTCAAGCTAGCTTTTGTGGTTGAGTATCGGCCTCCCAAATTCTAATATGGTACCAGAGCCTATCCTAGATCCATTTGTTGTTTGTTGTGGAGACCTCCCATATTTTGGGTCACCCATTGTTGTTGATTCCACGCACCAAGCCCAATAGTGCTGGGCGTGAGAGTGTGTGTTAGAAGTCCCACATTAGCTAGAGATATGGCAAAGATAGCCTTTATAAGTGTAGTGCAAACCTCAACTCTCAAGCTAGCTTTTGTGGTTGAGTATAGGCCTCCCAAATTCCAATAGCAGTAGTGGATAGATTTGAGAATATTTGCTATGGTTAGGGATAATTGATTGTATAGCAGTAGTGGAGAGATTTGAGAATATTTGCTATGTTTTAATTTTTTTTCAATTTTTCCTCCGCAGATCGAGAAAGAAAGCTTTCCTCATCTGTAATGGGTCTAGATTGTGATAAGTGCTATCAAGAAGGTGAAGGTGGAAATAGTATCGTCTGTAACAGAAGCGGGACAAAGAGTTTAGGCAAGTTCAAGAGAACGAGATCATCAGGTAACAACTCACAGTTTACATCAGTGTACAAGGATGCTTGTCATACATTAATTTTTATTTCTAGATAGGGCTTATCTTACTTGCTAAGGATATTTTCAGATCCTGTGAGAGATTTAACTGCGGCACTCAAATATCTTGTCGAAAACCGCAGTTTGTCTTCTGAGGAAGCGCAGTTTGCTTGCCAACATTTTAATTTTGAAGCAGGCAAGACCGAAGTTGAAATGTGGTTAACTTTTAACGAGGTTACCAAAGTGCGTTATGTTAAAGACTTCTTCTCCGTGAGGTCTGTTCTTCACTTCTTCTAACTTTTATTTAATTAAAATAAAGGACATAGCTTTGATTTGTTTGTTGCTAAGTTGTGTTTCATAAGTTAGTTAAATGCCCCAACACTATTTCAGCTTCAACCTTGATCTTTGCTTTACCGATTTTAAACAAAAACACCAAGTGTTTGATTGAATGCTTCAAACACTAGTTCTCCTTGATTTTTCGGCTTTTTGAATAGCACACTAAGTATTTGATTTAATGTCCTAACTCCTAAGCACCTTGATCTTTACCATATAAACTTTGTTAGTAACTTGCCATCATAGTATGTAGATGACACTAGTTCTCCTTGATTTTTCCGCTTTTTGAATAGCACACTAAGTATTTGATTTAATGTCCTAAGCACTTCCGCCCCCAAAATTTCATCTTTTGTAGAGAGGTAGAAACACTTTGTTAGTAACTTGCCATCATCTTATAAGAGGTACAATTTGTCATTCCACCTCTTGACATCTTCAAATAAATTAGTAGGAAACTTGACCAACCTATAATTCCAACAACTGTTCGAGCAATAGGTGCTGCTGCAGTCATGGTTCAAAGCTGAAAGAATGATTTTAGTTGAAAGTGAATGTCATAAAAAGAGGAATTACGCGAGAGATAGCTTATTGAAATTTGGTGTTATGGTGATGAATATAATCAAGTTGATCATATGCATGACATGTATATATTGCTGGTAGGTTGAAACACGTGTGAGTGATAATATAGCTAGTGCTTCTTAAATAGTACAAAACATAATATACTCTCCATGCTAACTCCTTTAATTTGTGACTCTCTTAGTGAGATGCTCAGACCCTACTCTCCCAGCTCACGACTTTGTATGCCATATTAGAATCTTTATTCACAACAGACAGCAACAACAACACATACTGCTCGGCCTCTCTCTCCTTTGCTCTCCAGCTCAAGCACGTCCTCTCAACCACCTCCATGTTCACTATCTTACACTTCTCTGTTCCATCTTAGCTCAACTTTCACCTATTATTTGTCGTTGGCGTCAACATCTGCGACTCACCTCACCTCGATGGCCACCTCTTCTCATCCTCATTTTGGACTCTTAAACCCTCTCCTCATCCTCCTTCTACTAGGAATATTGCTTTTTGTTGTATCTAATTTTCTGTTTTGTATAGAGGCCACTGATAGAATTTTTTGTGTAGGGACAAGGTCAAGAAATGTGACCACCACTGGATGCCCCCCAGAGGGTGTCAAGGGCGTCAACAGCGTTCATCAAGAACAATTTAACCTATTTTGTTGGTGTTCAATTTTGATGCATGAACTTAGAACTTTGACATCAAATTGATCATTTTTTTTGTATGTTATGTTTAATTTTGGATGGTGGTGCTTGATGTTGAATAGTAACCTCTGTAATACCCACAACAAACAGAAATATTAGTATGAATTTTAAGTTAAATTGGATTATGCATGATTTGGTTATGTTTGAAGTAGAATTTGATTTACAGTAGAATCTGCAGAATGAGAATGCTTACTAGTGGCCTTGCATTAAAGGATTGGCACATAAATAAATTAATTAGTTTCTGTCATATAAATTTTGCATGTTGGTGATTTTGGAAAATGTAAATTTCGAATTGGAGTTGCTATGTGGTTGTTTAGTGTTTTGATTTAAGTAAAATTATGCTTTTGTTGCTTAGTCTCTGATTTCCTCTTGTTGCTGCTCCTTTTCAATTCTCTGATTCCAATTTGTAAGGGTTTGCAAAATTGAGAATGTGATAAAATTTATAATTGCAATTTGATTATGAAATTAAGGTAAAATTGATAGATAAGAATCCAATTTGAGTTGGTGTTCTTAGTACATAAAAAGAAAGGGAAAGATAGAACATTGAACTGTGCATATAAACCAATTAAAATTAAGCAATGAACAAGCCAATAAAATTCATTTTGAAGCCACACACAATTCCTTTGTCCCTAGCATAGAGTGAGCAAAATTATCTCATGTAAAAATGTGAAGAAATGGACGCCACATGCCTTTGAACCATCAGTCTTCTGCTTCAAAAAAAAACCATCAGTCTTCTAACTTTGGTAAGACAAATACTATAATTTAAAATTGAGTAATAGTCAGAAAAGAGTATTCTCATCTGCAAAAATGATAGATGAAGACATGAAGTTGATAGAGTGAAGAGAAAAAAGTTGAAATGAATAGTTTGTTTTGCAGTTTGCACGTGAATGGAAGGGGTTTATAGGACTAGAAGGGGTTATGTGTTAGAAGGGGTTCTGGTGGTAGGTAGAAGGGGTTGAGAAGCTAGAAGGGGTTCTCTGAAGCTAGAAGGGGTATCGCAGTAGAAGGGGTTTTAAATCATCGATACCACAAATAACACATGGTTGTCAATCTATAAAGAACATCATACTCTAATATTCATTAATCACTATTTAAGAGGAAAGACAGATTGTATCAGTTTCATCTTCATTTCTATCATAAAAAAATATTATTTTCCCGATACTTCTCTGATACGCGTATCGGAGAAGTATCCGACACGTATCGGTAATTATTTTTTTAAAAAAATAATTTTAATTGTCCGAAGCAGCATCGTTGATGGTCTTATTGCTTTCTATGGATGTGTATTTCTCTATCCTTTATACTTATCATGACCGGAGTGTTGGTAGTTGTGGTGATGAATTTTCATTTTCTTTTCAAGCTTTTTTATTCATTGGCATCTTCATCTGCCATTTAGAAATTTCAGTTTATTATTCTTTAATTATAATATTCTACCTTAATTTCAGTTCATTACAATTTTTATTTTGACGGATACTAAAAATACACAAATCAGTTTAAATAAAAATCAAATTTATAATAAACCACTGTTAGTAGAATAAAAAACGAAGATCACACAAACGGGCGCGGAACGCGCCCGTTTGGCCACTAGTAATAATAATAATAATAATAATAATAATAATAATAATAATAATAATTTAAGTGTTATGAATATTCAACTGCGATCGGGAGGGGGCTGGAACCACTTGATGCCAGAACTGACTCCCGAACCAGATTAAACTGGTGGTGAAAAACCAAAAAAAATAAGTGTTATGAATATTAAGTTAGTGGATGAATAACTGTTACCCTTTTCGTCCGTCAAAAAAAAAAAACTGTTACCCTTTTCTTTTTAAATACCCCTTCTATTCCGAACCCACCCCTTCTACCCAAAGATCATCCCCTTCTTTCCCATGTACCCCTTCTAGTCTAACCCCTTCTCTTCTTCGTCTTCGTCATTTCCATTCAAGTACAAATATTTCCAACTGGATAGTTAAGAAGATAACAATAATTATAATTTAAGTTAGTGGGTGAATAACTGTTACCCTTTTCTTTTTAAATACCCCTTCTATTCCGAACCCACCCCTTCTACCCGAAGATCATCCCCTTCTATCCCATGTACCCCTTCTAGTCTAACCCCTTCTCTTCTTCGTCTTCGTCATTTCCATTCAAGTACAACTACAAACGGTGTTCTTCGTCTTCTTCTTCACGCATTTCCGTAAAACAAGGTTATTTCTTCTTTATTATTTTGCCTGTTTCGATTTGAATTTAAAAAAATAGGAATCTTTATTTTATAAATCATGTACGTGTTGCTTCTTCTTCTTCTTCTTCTTCTCTGGTTGCTTTTAAATTTGGGTGTTAGCTACGAACCATTAAGTTGTTTATCTCTGATTTGGGGGAATTTATTTAGTGAATTTTGCGGGTGTTTTTATTTAGTGAATTTTGTGGGTGTTTTATTTTGTTGAGCCATCTTGTTGTTTCAATGTGAATTTAGTGTTGGTTTTTCCACTGCAGAAGGCAAACGAGCCCACAAAGAACTAAAACAACTCAAAGGACAAATCTGAGCAGAGACCTTCCAAGGTAATAAATATAGAACCAATTTTTATTTTTTATTTTTTTGCTAATTCATACCATTTAATGGGTTAGAATGGGTATAGATATAAGGGGTTTATGTGTTAGAAGGGTTTAAGAAGCTAGAAGGGGTATCCTTATAGAGGAAGGGGTATCATACTCTATACACAAAACAAAACACTTGTGCTTATCACACTCTATACTCAACTTTTATTTGATGAAATTTGACTCTCAATTTTATGATTATTATAAATTTAAGATTTAATATCAATTAACATAAATTTAATAATAATTAATGTTTTATTTTTTATTAGCGTCATGTATTTTTTTTTAGCGGGTAGTTTTATAATACTGTGGAGTACAAAAGTGTCATTCCATATTTTGTATGTACTGTGGATTTCAACGGTACCGGTTATGTCGGAGAGGCAGCTGGAAGGAAAAGGGACGCCGAGAATTTAGCTGCTCGTTCCGCCATTCTTTCATTAATTGGTATCATTTTGATTCCTTTACTGCAATTTTATATAGATTATTAGATTTAATGGTTTGTATGCAGTTTATTTACTAAACAAATATTCAATTCAGGAAACTCAGAGCGACTATCTGATCATTTGAATGTCTTGCCCGTAAAGGATACTGCACAGTCCCATGAGCATGTTCATTTGTTGGATGACAGAGACAAGGACATTATTGTTCCTTCGGCTACTGATAATATGAATCAGATTGCAGTTGTACATCCTGAGCCTCGCCCAAATGTTTCCACAATTCAACAACCTGAGATGCCAACACATGAACCAACCCCGGAAGCCACCGAGTCAACAAATGAGTTTCAGCAACCTGATCCTGCACTTCCTATTGATAATGTTATAAGTGCAAAAAAACGCAAAAGGAGCAATTACAAGGCTAATAAGAGAGCACGGATCGCCGCTGCCGCTGTTCAGTAAGTATCTATATTCTACAATATCTCATTTTGTAATATTATTTTGTGTTTCTTTTGCATCCTTTGTTGTATAAGTGTCTTGATTTTGTAACTATCCTGCAAACAGAACATAACTATTTTGCTTTTAGCTTACATATTTCCCATGTCTGTCCATAATGTTTGAAGTTCTCACATTGCCCATATGAATCTTTTTGCTTTTTGTTCAATTTCTGCTGACTTAATAAGTATCATTTTAGATACTTCTTTCATAGAAAAGTTGCTCATCAATTAATCTGTTCGAGATAATTCATGTTTTCATTAGAGCAGTTTGGAGTATTAGCGCACAAAAGCTAGTATCTGGGTAAAACTGTAAAACAAAGTTTGTGTTAATATTATGTATTGACGGGGAATGCATAACACATTTTTTGGTGATTGTATTAAGGTTCTGACATAAGACATGTATTTGTTTGTTTGGATGCTGAACTTGAGTTTTTTCCTTCGGAATGTGCCTTATGATTAATTGATGTTTTGTTGTTTGAATTTGCAGGTTACCTGATAACCAAGGAACACCTTGTGCGGCACAGTAACAATGTTGAAGTGTGATGATCTTTTAGGAGTTAAACAATCTCAAGACCAATCTCAGCATCTCCACATTATTAGACATTTCCACATTATCAGATATTATATTTTCGGCGAACCCCTTCTATAAGGATACCCCTTCTAGCTTTAAAACCCCTTCTAGTTTCTCAACCCCTTCTAACCCCTTCTTAAAAACCAACACTAAATTCACAAAATAAAACACCAGGAAAATTCACTAAATAAATTCCCCCAAATTAGAGATAAACAACTTAATAGTTCATAGCAAACACCCAAATTTAAAAGCCAACACTAAATTCACAAACTAAAACACCCGCAAAATTCACTAAATAAAAACCCTAACAAGAAGAAGAAGAAGAATTCAAATCGAAACAGGCAAAATAATAAAGAAGAAATAACCTTGTGTTACGGAAATGCGTGAAGAAGAAGATGAAGAACACTGTTTGTGGTTGTACTTGAATGGAAATGACGAAGACGAAGAAGAGAAGGGGTTAGACTAGAAGGGGTACATGGGATAGAAGGGGGATTTAAAGAGAAAAATACTACTTCTACTACTTATTATTATATTATTACTATTTTTTTTTTTTGACAAACATATTATTACTATATTAAAGTTTATTACTCGTAGTTTCTCTAAATTACCCTCACTTGTCTTAATCAAGTCACAAAAAAATTCTTTGAATATTAGTCCCCCAAAAATTTTCAATTAACATTTTTAGTCTCTACTTTTAAATCAACTCATGGGTAAACTTCATATTTTTTAATGAAATTTTTCAGAAAAGTGTAGAATATTTTAACAATCACTCCAAAAAAAAATTATAATTTTTTAACAAAAAACGAATCAAATATAAATTTTTAAACTCTAAAAATACAAAAAGTTCATATTTAATTTATGCCTTTTCAAAAAATTCTAATTTTTTTGGGGGAGATTGTTATACTATTCAAAAAACACGAATTGAATATTTTTTCGGGGGACACGCCGCCTGACCACTGTCAGGAAGACTTTCGATACAAGAATTCGATCGAACCCTCTGTGCTATGTCATTTAAATGGTTCAGCCTACACCAACTTAGAATTGGTCCAAATTGTTTTTCTTTCTCGTTATACTCCCTCCAGTCCTAATTATAAGAAAAGATTCTCTTTTTAGATACATTCAAAACTTGATGTACCTAGACTATAATATGTACTAGATACATAAAACTTTCAATGTATCTAGAAAGCAAATGTTTTCTTATAATTAGGAATGGAGGGAGTAATAAATAAGTGTGATTTTCACTAGGGGTGGTAAAACGGGTCCAACCCGTCGAGCCGGCCCGTTTAGCTCGTCATTTTTGGCGGGTTGAGCCTAAGTTTTGAGCTCGACCCCACTAGTTGGCTCGCCCCGTCGAACTCGCTTAAAAAGCGGGACGGAACGATGGTGGGTCGGACCGGCCCGCGAGTTACATAAAAATAAAAAATGTCTTTTTTTTAGTAACGAATAGAATAAGACGACTCAACCCAATAAAATACACCACCTACTTAATGTAAATTTAGGTTTTTTTTAATATTCATTCATACAACCGGTGTCAAATTTAGGATTACTTGTTCCCTTTTACTCTCTTATTACATTGTTCGTACTTGCTCCTTCTTTGCCTCTTCATACTCATAGTTCTTCCCCCGAATTTCTAGTATAAGTTACTTTTTTTTTATAATTAAGCTACCTAGTGTAGTGTTGTAATGAGATAATAGGACATTAATTTATTTAGTCTGCACTCCTTATTCATTTGTCTTGTAATATGTTGAAACTTGATATTTAGGCATAATTATTTTCTTCTTTGCATTCTGTTTAGTTTTTATTTTATATATAGTATATAGTACTGAATCTTTATTCATCGTACGTAATACTTATTTTGTTATTTTAATTGAATTTTTTATGCATATGTTAGCTAGAAATGGATTCACAAACATTGAATAAGCTAGTTTTTCCTCACAAATTTGTTTGTTTACATTTTTTAAAATGATATTTGAATTTTTTTAACAAAGTGTCAAAATAAAAATAAAAAAAACTTTTTATTTGGCGGGCCAACCCGCCAACTCGCTTGTCCGCCAATAAACGAGGCGGGCTGTGATTTTAGACTCGGTCACCTAAAATGGCTCGTCTCGTCCCGTTTTTAGGCATGCTTAAGCGGACCGAGCTTAAACGGGGCGGGCCGACCCGCTTTGCCACCCCTAATTTTCACATATTTCTTTGTTTTGATTTTCTGTCTCCATACGATGTATTTGGTTGTCCCGTCTTTATGCGGTGTATTTGTTTTCCGTCTTTGTGCAGTGTTTAATTGTTTCAGGTTGAAAGAGTAGATCTACTCTAGTGCTATCCAATCAATGTCGACTTTAGTGTCATCAACACTACGTATCAAAGTTATTGTAAGTGCATGTCATATACTAAAATCTTCTCACTTGTCTTAATCAAGTCACAAAAAAATTCTTTGAATATTAGTCCCCCAAAAATTTTCAATTAACATTTTTAGTCTCTACTTTTAAATCAACTCATGGGTAAACTTCATATTTTTTAATGAAATTTTTCAGAAAAGTGTAGAATATTTTAACAATCACTCCAAAAAAAAATTATAATTTTTTAACAAAAAACGAATTAAATATAAATTTTTAAACTCTAAAAATACAAAAAGTTCATATTTAATTTATGCCTTTTCAAAAAATTCTAATTTTTTTGGGGGAGATTGTTATACTATTCAAAAAACACGAATTGAATATTTTTTCGGGGGACACGCCGCCTGACCACTGTCAGGAAGACTTTCGATACAAGAATTCGATCGAACCCTCTGTGCTATGTCATTTAAATGGTTCAGCCTACACCAACTTAGAATTGGTCCAAATTGTTTTTCTTTCTCGTTATACTCCCTCCAGTCCTAATTATAAGAAAAGATTCTCTTTTTAGATACATTCAAAACTTGATGTACCTAGACTATAATATGTACTAGATACATAAAACTTTCAATGTATCTAGAAAGCAAATGTTTTCTTATAATTAGGAATGGAGGGAGTAATAAATAAGTGTGATTTTCACTAGGGGTGGTAAAACGGGCCCAACCCGTCGGGCCGGCCCGTTTAGCTCGTCATTTTTGGCGGGTTGAGCCTAAGTTTTGAGCTCGACCCCACTAGTTGGCTCGCCCCGTCGAACTCGCTTAAAAAGCGGGACGGAACGATGGTGGGTCGGACCGGCCCGCGAGTTACATAAAAATAAAAAATGTCTTTTTTTTAGTAACGAATAGAATAAGACGACTCAACCCAATAAAATACACCACCTACTTAATGTAAATTTAGGTTTTTTTTAATATTCATTCATACAACCGGTGTCAAATTTAGGATTACTTATTCCCTTTTACTCTCTTATTACATTGTTCGTACTTGCTCCTTCTTTGCCTCTTCATACTCATAGTTCTTCCCCCGAATTTCTAGTATAAGTTACTTTTTTTTTTTATAATTAAGCTACCTAGTGTAGTGTAAGATCATCTTAAGCACAACTTTTTATACAATATACTGTAACAATATTGCAGATGAATTATTCAAGGCATGATTCATACTATATACTATAATGAGATAATAAGACATTAATTTATTTATTCTGCACTCCTTATTCATTTGTCTTGTAATATGTTGAAACTTGATATTTAGGCATAATTATTTTCTTCTTTGCATTCTGTTTAGTTTTTATTTTATATATAGTATATAGTACTGAATCTTTATTCATCGTACGTAATACTTATTTTGTTATTTTAATTGAATTTTTTATGCATATGTTAGCTAGAAATGGATTCACAAACATTGAATAAGCTAGTTTTTCCTCACAAATTTGTTTGTTTACATTTTTTAAAATGATATTTGAATTTTTTTAACAAAGTGTCAAAATAAAAATAAAAAAAACTTTTTATTTGGCGGGCCAACCCGCCAACTCGCTTGTCCGCCAATAAACGGGGCGGGCTGTGATTTTAGACTCGGTCACCTAAAATGGCTCGTCTCGTCCCGTTTTTAGGCATGCTTAAGCGGACCGAGCTTAAACGGGGCGGGCCGACCCGCTTTGCCACCCCTAATTTTCACATATTTCTTTGTTTTGATTTTCTGTCTCCATACGATGTATTTGGTTGTCCCGTCTTTATGCGGTGTATTTGTTTTCCGTCTTTGTGCAGTGTTTAATTGTTTCAGGTTGAAAGAGTAGATCTACTCTAGTGCTATCCAATTAATGTCGACTTTAGTGTCATCAACACTACGTATCTGAAGCCATGAATATTCCTTGACACTTCAATATAGTCATATTTGTAGGCTATAGTAAGCACCGAACATTCTTCCCACATGCATATAAAGTTAAGTACTATATGATCCTTGAAATATGCAAAAGCAAGCACACATTGGAATTCAACTATTAGGACTATTGTCTAGTCAAATCGGTGTAGTACTATTTAGCTTATGCTTATCTCTATTCCCTAGTTGCTTTTCAACTGTACACACGTCAAAGACACTCCATTCAAAGTCACTCTCCCTCTCTAACTCATATATTAATAGGATGACTAGTCACATGTTCTACTTCTCGGTTGCAAGCACCACCACCGGCCACCGCGAAAGTCGCCGGAGGTCCACCGGAAACCGCCGTCCTCCGCCGTCCCGGCCGGAGCGCCGCCGCACCGGCCGCCGGTGGTCCGGCGTTGACCACCGGTCCTCCACCCCTCTTTTAATTAATTATTTTATTATATAATAAAGAATTTTAAAAAATTGAAGATTGGGCCTAAATTTTCAAACCAATTCCAAACCAAATTACAAAATGTGGTTATGGTTTATAATTGGTGTTTTTTTTAAATGGATTTTGCAAACTAAAATTGGATATGGATTGATTAGTAATTTGGTTAAGGATAACCAAATTTTTTGCACACCCCTGCCGAGATCTTATTGCTGGAGTTGAAGCTACTGATATATAGAACAATGACTTATTTTTGTGTTCATCATCGACTGTAATTTCTTTGATTAATTAGAGGTAACAAATTTCTATCTTATACTTTTATTATTGTTAATTTAATTTATTTTAATTTTTTAGTATACTTCAAAAATTATATATATAAATAAGTGGATATTCCTCTCTCTTTGCATTAACATACTTCCAATTTTTTAGTAAAGTTTTTAGTATACTTCCAATTTTAATTCAAAAAGAATCTAATAATCATCTTCACATAAAGTAGTTTTCTTACATACTTCTTCTTGTTCCAATTTTAATTCAAATAGTCGGTTTGGAATAGAAGGGGTTCTCATTTAAGGAGAAAAATACTACTTCTACAACTTATTATTACTACTAGAGACTAGACTCCGACCCGTGTGTTGCAGGGATTTGGTTGAGTGATAGATATACGATTTAAATGTTTACTAATTTAGAGACCTCTGCATTCGCACGGATCATTAATGTTAATTCGATATTTAAATTTATTATTATATTAAGTTAGAAAATTTATTTAAAATAAAATATTTAAAAATTTGTTAAAAAATATTGTTAGAATATAAGTGAAATTATTGTGCTCTTGTAAAACTTGTTAAATCAATAAATTTAATTTATTAAAGTTATTGTACGTGTATATTTTTAAATAAATCATATTATTATTTTGGGTCAAGTAATCTAATTTAACCTTTTTCAAGGTAAAAAAATTATGTGTTCAAGATTCGAGCCCCGATTTCACTTTATGCGTAGATTTGCTCAACTTGTTTGATGTTATTAGTAACTTGAACATGATTAAACTTACTGAGGATAAATTAGTAACTTTAGTAGTAATCAATTTTATTATATTAGAAGTAGATTTATGCGTACAAATTGCTCTGTTTTTATGTATTAGTATTGGTCATCACATATCCCGTAATATTTTAGGACCATTAAATTAAATATTTGATTAGAAATATTTAGCGTAATTCATTTTATTTTATTTTTTATAACAGGGTAATTCATTAAATTTAATAGTCATTAACTTTATTATATTATTAAGAGTACATATATAAATAAAAATATAGTAGAATTGAGTCGAACAAAAAGACGATTATATGATTATGATCATTAGATGATAAGTTTTATTAGGATTGTTTACAGTAATTTAGTAAATTCGAAAGTAATTAACTTTATTATATTTTTACTTATTCATTACTTAATCATATTATTAGTAGTAATTTTGTTTATGTTTCTATATGTTTATATTTTTATGTGTATGTATTTTATTTTTCTATATTTTACGTTTTTAATGTGTACAAATTGTTCTATTTCCCTGATGACCTACCAAAAAAAAAAGATTGTTCTATTTCGTTCTTATCTATAATTTATTTTTTCCTATGTTTAAGCGTATGATATTTTTATTGTATTTATCTTATATTTTTTTTTGTTTTATTCCTATTTTTAAGCATATAATCTATTTTTTATCTTTTTATATCTTTTTAGTGAAATTACAATGAAGGATATAAATCGTGGAACGTGGTTAAACCTACTGAGGATAAACTCGTAACTTTAGTGGTAATCGATTTTTATATATTACTAGTTTAGAGACCCGTGCATTCGCACGGGTCATTAATGTTAATTCGATATTTAAGTTTATTATTATATTAAGTTAGAAAATTTATTTAAAATAAAATATTTAAAAATTTGTTAAAAAATATTGTTAGAATATAAGTGAAATTATTGTGCTCTCGTAAAACTTTTAAATCAATAAATTTAATTTATTAAAGTCATTGTCCCGTGTATATTTTTAAATAAATCATATTATTATTTTGGGTCAAGTAATCAAATTTTACCTTTTTCAAGATAAAAAAATTATGTGTTCAAGATTCGAGCCTCAATTCCACTTTATGCATAAAGTTGCTCAACTTTTTTGATGATATTAGTAACTTAGAACGTGGTTAAGTCTACTGAGGATAAATTCGTAACTTTGGTGGTAATCGATTTTTATATATTAGTATAGATTTTTACTTGTTCATTACTTAATTATATTATTAGTAGTAATATTGTTTATGTTTCTATATGTTTATATTTTTATGTGTATGTATTTTATTTTTCTATATTTTACGTTTTCAATGTGTACAAATTGTTCTATTTTGTTCCTATCTATAATTTATTTTTTTCCTATTTTTAAGCATATCATATTTTTATTGTATTTATCTTATATTTTTTTTTGTTTTATTCCTATTTTTAAGCATATAATTTTTTTTGTATCTTTCTATATTTTTTTAGTGAAATTACAATGAAGGATATAAATCGTGGAACGTGGTTAAACCTATTGAGGATAAATTCGTAACTTTGGTGGTAATCAATTTTTATATATTAGTATAGATAATTTTTTTTTGTATCTTTCTATATTTTTTTAGTGAAATTACAATGAAGGATATAAATCGTGGAACGTGGTTAAACCTATTGAGGATAAATTCGTAACTTTGGTGGTAATCAATTTTTATATATTAGTATAGACTAGTTGAGAGACCCGTGCATTTGCACGGGTCCTTAATTTTTATTCGATATTTATGTTTATTATTATATTATGGTAAAAAATTTATCTAAAATAAATTATTTAAAAATTTGTTAAAAAATATTGTTAGAATATAAGTGAAATTATTGTGCCCTTGTAAAATTTGTTAAATAAATATATTTAATTTATTTAAGTCATTGTCCCGTGTTTATTTTTAAATAAATTATATTATTATTTTGTGTCAAGTATCCTATTGGCTGAAATTTTACATCTTTCAAGGTGAAATTTTAAATAAATTATATTTTTATTATTTTTATTTCTTTCTATTTTCATGGATAGATTCATATGTTTATTTTATTTCTATCTTTATGCGTATATTTTATTAGAGTAAAATTACAATGAATGATATAAAACTTGGAATATTATTAAAACTAATAAGGTCAAATTAGTAAATTTGATAGTAATCAATTTTATTATAGTAGAAATAAATAAGTTATAAAATTTATATAGAATAAAATATTTAAAAATGTGTTATGAAATATTTTTAAGATATGAGAAAACTATTGTTAAAATGATTTTTATGAATTAGTGCTCAACACTTGTCCTGTAATATTTCAGGATTATTACATTAGAAATTTAGTTGGAAATATTTAGGGCAATTCATTAAATTTGATAGTAATTAAATTTATTATATTACTAAGAGTAGATATATAGATAAAAACTAGCTGGACACCCGTGCGTCCGCACGGGAGTCGCGGCGTTGCCGCTCCTCACTTGGTAACATGAAATGATAATTTACTGGAAAGTAATTCAAAAGATTAAAAAAAAATCAAAAAGGATATAATATTTGGTAAAAAAAATAGAAAAAAAACAATGGTAAAACCATCACAAAAAAACCTCATATATCCGTATTAGTATAATATAAATTTTGTTCAAAATAAATATATAAACTAGTCCCACACCAGTGCGATGCACGGATGTTATGCAGTATTTTATATTATAATGTTGAAAAATCATTCGTATAAATTGAAACAATAAGTATTATGAAAATTATAATAATAACATCAACAACAACAAAATAATAATAATAATAATAATAATAATAATAATAATAATAATAATAATAATAAAGTAATGTAAATATAAGATAGATATTAAAGATGTGTTTATACATTTCGAAATGAGTACAATGGATCATATTGCATCTACCAAAAATATACAATTGACGTCAATGTGCGCTACATAAATATTTTTTCTGATTTTTCATAATATATGATATTTAATTAACTTACTCCAAATCTTCTAAAGTTAGGTCCATTAGCTTTTTAATATTTTCATCTTTAGGTTCTCTTTGATATCACTTCTTTCAATCACATGCCCAACAACATCTAAAAAAATTAAAATAGAGACATATTATTTAGATTAAAATATCAATCTAATAATCATTACCAACAATTTTTTTTCTTCTTCAGTTGAATTAAAAATATCTTGGAATGACATAAAATCAAAATGGTTCATTGGAATGTGTGGAGCATTGATCTTGGTAAATGTAGTAGTAAACATGCAATTCAGCTTATACTTATGTGATGTAATTTTGTATTTATCACTTCCTCCAACCAATATATTTTCAACCTTATATGTTGATCCTTCTCCAACTATTTTTTTTTTATCTTTGACACCAAACTCTTTCCCACAGTAGCAAGAATCTTATCGCACTGGATGATCAAAGTAAAAAAAGGGGAAAAGTCAATAATAAAAAAAAAATCAATAGAGATTTTGTGAAAATGTGAGAAGTATATCAAGATAGTTCATCACCTTTTCATCAACAAACAACATATTCATAGACGTAACCTCAGTTGGTTTGTATTTGTTTGTTACATTCCACACATGAACTATTCGAACTTTTAACTTTAGATTTGCTTTTCCAGCTACTATAGCGGACATAGGAGTGTAGATAGGAGCCATGGTTTGAAAGATTTTTTTTTAACTAAAAACTAAACTCAATAGAAATGTATGCATGGCTAAAGAAGTAACTGTTATGCTACTTATATATACCTATATGTATATGATAACAACCGATCAAAGAGAATGAGTGGGGACCATCGAAATTGAATGAAATATGATAATGATAATTGTTATACATTTCAATCCCATAGCATATAACTCTTTGCATAACCTTATCAAAATATTTATCATGTGTGAAAGGTGAAGAAATGCTTAGAAGGATTGACACATTTATATAGGAACCAATTAACTATGCAAAGATTGTGAACTGTTGAATATAATTATTAGGGGAAATGAAGAGAAATCATGAGGAAGTGAGAGTTACATGATTGTGTGACCTTATGCATCATATCATATGGATGGCTAAGGGTCAAGCATAATTGTTTTTAGATTTTATCCTCTTGTACGTGTAACAATATATTATTTTGATTAGTATATTGGATATTGGAGAGGTATGATTCTTTATTATTTATTATGGTATATGAAGAGTAGATAGAGATGACAATAGTATAAAAACAAAAAAAAATATAGATGACAATGATATAATATAAAGGAAGTGATATGACATTATTGAGTGATTTAATTGGTTGTAAGTGGCTAACGTGGATTAGGGTTGAGATGAGTAGTAGGAGAACTATCTAAGATTTATATTTTAATGCATTAACTATGGAACATGCATGATGTAAATGGATGGATTTTTTTTTTGCAACCAATGGAATATATGGTGAGTAAGTAGTAAAGTGTGGCTCTTTAGTATAAGTTCCTCATGTTTTAATATGGACAATATGAAAAGTCATCTATATAAATGTAGGTATATGAAAAGTTGATAGAGTCTAGAGATGATAATGATATAAAGAGAAGTGATGTGGCATTGTAAGTGGCTGACTTGGCTAAATGGAAAAAATTCATTGGTTTAAGTGGATTAGGGTTTACATAGATAGTAGGAGAACTATCTAGGAATTATATATATAGATATAGATAATGGAGAATTCATGAAAAAAAAATAGGCTACCTTATCAATATATTAGTAAAAACATCATCTTGTAAAAATAACCAAAAACTTATGTATGTGTATTCAATATATGAGTATAAATATAGTCCCGTAAAAATTATTAGAAAATAGGCAACCTTATTAATATGTTAGTGAAAATATAGGTCTCACAAAAATTATCAAAATAATTAAGTCACCGTATTAAATATGAGTATAACCCGTAAAATTGTAAAAAAAAAATAGACAACATAAAAAATAAGTTTTCATGTTAATATATGAGTATAAATATAGGTTCCGCATATATTATAAAAGAACATGCAAGCTTATTAATATGAGTAAAAAACATAGGTCCCACAAAAATTACACAAAACATTAGGTCATTGTATTAAAATATGAGTATAAATATAGATCTCACAAAAAATAGTAAAAAACTGGAAACTTTATTAATAAGAGTAAAAGCATATAGCCTTACATAAATCACACAAAAGATTAGAGTCTTGTGTTAATATATGAGTATAAATATATGCCGTGTAAAAATTATTAAAGAATTGACAACTTTATTAATATATTAATAAAAAACATAGGTCTCGTAAAAATCAACAAAATAATTAGATTCCTGTATTAATATATGATCTACTATAACCCGTAAAATTATAAAAAATTAAACAATTTTGTTAAATTATGATTAAAAATATAAATCTTGTAGAAATTAAAAACAAAAAAGGTTCTGGTATTAATATATGAGTATAAATTTATGTGCTACATAAATTATTAAAGAACAAAAAATCTTATAAGGCCCGTAGATATAACCAAAAAAATTATGTTCCCATATTAATATGAATATAACCTATAAATTATTAAAAAAAAATAGACAACATAATATATTAGTAAAACACAAGTTCCGTGAGACTAAATATAAATTATGCATAATGTATTGGTCAATCTATTTCAAAATAATGACCAATGTATTGATGACAAGTGGATTTTTTGTTCCGGTAAAATAAAAGGTAATTTATTTCTCAAAAAATTAATTAGTCCTTATATAAACAACAAAATATCTTCAAAAAAAAACTTCTAAAAAAATGTCATTTATTTTTTAACTTTGTATTTAATTCTTTTTATTTAAACCAAAAATATCATCCGCACAACCCTGCAGAGACCAATCCCCTCGAGATGACTGAGAACTCTTATTGTTTTAGTCTCAACATTTTTTCAGAAGTTTTTCAATTTTTCCCCCACCATATTCTGATATTAAATTAATTAAATATAGGACAAAACTTAGAAATGGTTCCATTTTTCTCTCACCATATTCTCATATTAAATTAATTAAATATAGGACAAAACTTAGAAACAGTTCCATAGGTACTGTTGATACTGTTCACCAATTAAAACGCGACACCTGAATTAATTTATTCGTCATTAATAATTTTTTAAACTCCGTCAGTTCACCGTTATCTAAAAATCTAAAAGTGAAACTGGGTTTTTAATTTCAACCGTTGTTATCAACATTGATTGTATCATTGAAAGTGAAATCAACAACAACAACAGTATAAACATGCCAATAACCCCCCAACCATGGAGAGACTTTGATGAAAGGCCAACAAACTGAAATCGTTTGAGTCCTCCCATTGATGAAGAGATATATATATATATATATATATATATATATATATATATATATATATATATATATATATATGTTGTTAAGCTATAAGTTGGGAAGGTGAAAAAGGAACAGATGAATTGAAGGAAAGAGTAGTGGTGATCTCCATCGCTTTACTCTTCTCTTTCACTTGCTCGACGAAATTCGAATTGACAACGTGAATTTTATTAAAATTGAAATTAGTGATATGGAATAAATTAATCCATGTGTCGTGTTTCAATTGGTCACAGTAAAAACCATTTCTATGGTTGTACAAAAAAAAAAACAGTTTCTATGGAACTGTTTATAAGTTTTGTTCTTAAATATATTTAGTTGAATTAAAAATTAACTTAATTGAATATTGGCTTGAAGTCCATAAAAGAAGTTGATATTAAAAAAAATTCAAAAAAATATGTGTAGACAAATATAACATTAATATTTTATTCTTTTTGGGTAATTAGTATTCCTGCCTTATTGATGAAAATTTTTCATATAAAACTTTTCAGAAAATAAAAAAACGGAAACATAAAATAAAAGGACAACTATTTTTGTTTTAAGTAAGATTAAAAAAAAATGTGTAGACAAATATAGCATTAATATTTTATTTTTTTACGTAATTAAAAAAATGGATTTGTAGATTAAAAGAAAAAAAATGTGGGAGAAGAGGTAATTTAGATTAAAAAATAAATAAAAATAAGGTGCTGTAATTTAATTTGATAAAGACAAAAAATAACCCTTTGAATTTTTAGATAAAAAGAAAAAAATCGTGGAAGAAATAACAAATAAAGTGGAGTTTTTTGGTTACAATTGGTCATTTAACTCATATTGATTATATGTTGGTTCCAAAAATAAAACAAATTAATTCATATGGCTTAGTGGTAAATGTAATAAGAAGTGTAACTAAAATGTTAAGGGTTCGAATCCTATTGAGAAATGTTTTTAGCATTTTTCTACAAACTTTTTTTGATAAAGACAAAAAATAACCCTGAATTGATTATGTGTCAAAAAATGAAAAATGGGCAAATTGGGAATTTCATTAGTATCTTCTTTTCTTATATAGTAGATATACTCAGTAGAATTGAGTGGAACAAAAGCCGATTATGACTATTAGATTAGAATTTTTTTGTTTTGTTTACAAAACTGTTTTATCTCGAGAATTAGATTAAAAATTTTATTAAAAATGTTTATGGTAATTTAGTAATTTTAATGTAATTAAATTTATTTTATTATTTGATAGTAATTAACTTTATTATATTATTAGTAGTAATATTAAGTATTAACTTTATTTTATTATTTTATGTGTTTTTATTTTATTTTTTCTATATTATATAATCTTTTTATTGTTATAGTTTGTTCCTATTTTTATGCAAAGATTCATATATAATTTTTTTATTTTTTTTATTTTTTATTTTATATATTTTTATTCTTTCTATATTTTTTTATATATGTTTATTGTTTTATTCCTATTTTAAGTATTTTTAATCATATCATTTTTTTTGTATCTTTCAATTTTTTTTAGTTATATTTTCTATTTTTTTATATATATTTATTCCTTTATCATAATACATGGAATCATATTCATCATATAAAATATCTTCCATCATCTTACTTATTGTATACTCTATTTCATCTTCAAATAGTATTGCTTGTCCACATATTTTGCCATATTCTTTACATACTAGACCCTTACCCGTGCGATGCACGGGTGTGATGCGATTGTTTTAATTTTACAATTGCATAAAACTGAAACATTAAATATTATCAAAATAATAATAATAAAATAGAGAATCCGAGATTCAAAAGATTTATTTTCCAAGAAGAAGTGATGTGACATTGTAAGTGAGTAGTTAAATGAAGAAATATTATTGGTTTAAGGATTATGGTTTACTTTACCTGAGTAACAGAATAACTATCTAAAATTTATATATACAGGAGTAATAAGATATATCTCCGCACAACATATAAATTTATTTCAAAACACACAAATGATTAGATGAAAAGAGATGTGGCAAAATTTAAGTCACACAATTGGCATATAAATAGTGACAGAATTAGAAAAACTCAAATAAAACAAATAAAATTAAAGGGTACATACCTTTTAAAAATATTCCAAAGGGACATATGTGAAGAGCATCAACCTCACAGTTCAGTTCTTTTGAGTAAGAGATGATGACCCAAAGCCTAAAATAAAAAATTATAAAAATAAGTATATCAATAAAAAAATGAATAAATAAAAAAGTAAAGGAAAGGAAAGTAAAACAACTATTACATAATTCAATTAAAAATAAAGTATATATTATTTAATTTGTATCATAATAGAATATGAATACACATATACAGTAACACTTAACTAAACATATAAATGGATGTGCAACACAAAAGTTGAATGTATGATCTGCAACAAACAAAAAATGTCAAATTCTCTTAATTTTTTTTGTTATGCAAAAAGTTAATTTTTGCAAAAAAATAAAATAACTACAACAAATCATGGTTTTAGAAAATAACATAAGTATTTATATCGGATGCACAAAAGATGAAGAGGCAAGATAATGGAAAGAGAAATTGCACATATAAGATATGAAAAAATCTATTCTCACGTTTAACCGAAAAAACAAATGGTAATTATCAGGGGATGAAAATATTTGTTTCTAACATTCGTAATGGTTAGTTAGGAAAATATGAATAAGATTCAAATTAAAACAATTGTAACCTATATATTAAAATATTGGTAGAAGAGTCAAAGGGATGAAAATTGAATTGTGAATTAAGAGATGAAAAAATATTACCGGGAGTTACAAAGTTAATTAGTGTATATTTTTGTATTCTCCTTATTATAATATAATAAGCAAAAGTTATTATATTCCCCAAAAAAAGTAAAGGCTAAGTAAAGGCTTGAGTGAGTGTATATTAAAAAACCATAAGTATATAAATGTAGAATATGAAAAGTATAGAGATGACAATAATAATAATAATAATACTAATAATAATAATAATAATAATAATAATAATAATAATAATAATAATATAAGTAGAAATGATGTGGCATTGTAGAGTGATTTAATTGGATTTAAATAGATGATGTGTCTAAATGAAATAATTTGATTGGTCTAAGTGGATTAGGGTTAGGAGAACTATTTAGGAATTATATATATAGATTTTAGATTTTATTTTGCTAGGTAAATTTAATTGCCATATACATCTTAATTTTTTATAAAAGTCTTTTTCTCTTTCTTCTATATTATCAACAAGTGTTAGTATATCATAGATATACGATATTGGAAATCATATTCAAGCGAATATAAAGAACATCATACTCTAATATTCATTAATCACTATGTTTTATGCTAATGCTTTATCTTTTGAACTATCATGTTCATTGCTTTGAAAATCCTTTATGTTATGTTTTCCGCTGCGACGTTTCGTGTCGTGTGCACGATCGTTTTATAAAATGTTTTTCCGTAGCGCTCCGGCTACTTATCTTTAAAAAGTTTTTAAGATCACGTTTTTAAGGGTAGCTAGCTGAGGGTGTTACAATAGTTGGTATCAGAGCAGGTCGGTTCATGTGAGCCATTAGGATTTTCTTTCTCTTGTATGAAGCATGTGTTGGGTACACTGTTAATACATTCTAACGTCAAGTTGTGATTCGTTCAGGAATCATGGCTGCTGCTAGGACCAACGCTCAGATTGCACAAGCTTTGACTGCTTTGACTACATTGGTGGTAAGGGATAATGACCCGGGAAGGGATAGTGAGAAAAGATTGGAAAGGTTTATGTCGCATAAACCGACTCTGTTTATCGGGGGCTATAACCCGGAGGGGGCTATCAAGTGGTTAGATGAGGTGGAGATCATCTTTGAAGCAATGTGTTGTTCTGAGGAGAACAAGACTACTTTGGGAACTTATGCCCTTAGAGAGGAGGCAATCGTTTGGTGGAGGAATGTGAGACTCAGGATAGGAGTGGACGGTGTTGCTATCGTTTGGGAAACTTTCAAAAGGGAATTTTTAAGGAAGTACTTTCCGGCTGATGTGAAGAATAAGAAAGTGATCGAGTTCATGGAGCTCAAGCAAGGAAATTTATCAGTCGCCGAGTATTCGGCTAAGTTTGAAGCTTTGTGTGTGTTTAGTCCACACTACAACACGGTGGAAGCCGAAGAGGATAAGTGTGTCAAGTTCGAGAGTGGACTTCGTCCGGATATCAAGCTTTTGATTGGATTTTCTGAAATCAGGGATTTTCCGACCCTTATGACCAAGGCAAGGATTTGTGATGAAGATAGCAAAGCCAAGACCAACTACTATAAGGTTCTGAATGATAGGAAAGGAAAAGGTTTGGATCGCGGTAAGCCGTATGAGAACAAGGGCAATGGAAGTGGAAAGAAGAAGCAAGGAAGTGGAAGTTGTTACAAATGTGGAGAGCGGGGTCATATGTCATATGATTGCCCGAGGAAAAGCGACAAGTGCTTCAATTGTGGGCAGTTTGGGCACAAGGCCGATGCTTGTCGGGTGAAAGTGTTTTGTTTCAATTGTGGCGAGGAAGGTCACAAGAGTCCGGTATGCAAGAAACCGAAGATGCCGCGTTGAGGGTTCGTTCTCTGTTTTATCTCTTAGGTAATTTCGAGGGCGAAATTCTTTTAAGGGGGGTAGAGTTGTAACGACCCGATTTTTAGTAAATCGATATTTTATATATGTGCTTATATTTTGGGTTAGTGTTAAATATTTATTTACGCGACCTATAATTATTTATCGCGAACTTAAGTTTGTGAGCGAAACCTTTGTCGTGTTAGTGGGCTTGGGCGTGTGATAGAAGCTTAGTGGGCTTAGGCTATTGGGCTTGAACCAAGAGAATTGGAGAGTAGTATAAGTACCAAGTCAAACACATGAATAGTCTCATAATTCATTTTTTCATGAGAAGTTAGAAGTAGCAAGAGCAAGAGCAAGAACCCTAGGAGAGCTAGAAGAACTCGAGCAAGGAGAAGAGTTAGAGGCCAAGAATCATCATTCAATCTAAGGTGAGAGTGGTTAAGCATAAGCTTGGGTGATCCAAGAGAGGGGAGGTGTCTAGCCTCCATTCCTAAACTCTCTCATCCAATTTCTTTGGGGTTTGGGTGAAGTTTCTTTATCATAAACATGTCTTTTCATCTTAGTATGCTTAATGAACATCTAGGAGGGAATATGTATATGTTTGATGATGGTTTTGCATGTTTATGCAACTTTGCTTATTTTGCAAGAAATTGGCATGATTTTGTATGTGTGATGTGTTTTGGTGTTTTTGATTGTTGATACATGTATATATGTATGGTATATACATGATTGATCACTTGTTATGCATTTATAACATGTTTAGATGTATTTTGGATGGATTTGAGTGTTAAACCGCCTTTGGAAAACTCAAGAACAGATATTTTCTGGTGTTGTTCGCTTAGCGAACAGGAGTTCGCTGCAGCGAATATGTTCGCTACAAGTTCGCTACCTGTTCGCCATGTACCTGTAATCCTCTGATGTAGTTCGCTACAGCGAAAGGAGATTCGCTTAGCGAATAAGTTCGCTACCTGTTCGCTATGGATTCGCTTAGCGAACAGTACTGAACCTGCAACTTTTGTAATTGTTTATAAGTGTGTCTGGGCACTTGTAACATGGTTTTATTTTGGTTTTGAATTATTATATGTTTAATAATTGTGTTGTGTGATGGCATTTATATAAAATGTCAAAGAAGTATATGTATGTTTGTATATCGGGTCGTCCGATAAAGAAGAATATCAGTTTGTCTGATAAAGAAGTTTAATGGATTATGTTATCCATGTAGTGAGCAGTAGCTTCGTGCTAAGTGATTATCATATGTTTGGTAAATGCATGGCATTCATAAACTCATGCATTATTTAGGGATATCAGACTTGTCTGATAAAGAAGGATATTGGACTTGTCCAATAAAGAAGGATATCAATGGTAAGTTCCTTGATAAAGAAGATGGTACCACATGCATTAGTCGTGTCTAGGTTGGCATGACATTGAATGTTTGGCATTAGTCGCATTTGAGTAAATGTGCAATTATTTGTTATGTGTTATGTGAGTTCTTTGTGTTGTCCGAGACGACGTGAAACTATCTGGTTGTGTATTTGTGAGTATGTGTTATCTGGTTGTGTATTTGTGAGTATGTGTTATTTGGTTGTGATGTATATTAGTGCTCTGGTAATTGTAACATCGAGTCGGGGGATCGTTTGTATTCCGTCGTATATCGATGCGAGCATCTTAACTTATGTTTTATGCTAATGCTTTATCTTTTGAACTATCATGTTCATTGCTTTGAAAATCCTTTATGTTATGTTTTCCGCTGCGACGTTTCGTGTCGTGTGCACGATCGTTTTATAAAATGTTTTTCCGTAGCGCTCCGGCTACTTATCTTTAAAAAGTTTTTAAGATCACGTTTTTAAGGGTAGCTAGCTGAGGGTGTTACATCAAACCCAAAGTAATCGCAGGTTTTGCCTGCACCAGATCTGAAACATAACATAATCTCTGAGCTACATTCCAGCATTAAAGTAACTGATGAACACAATTTTCAACTATAAAGCTCGGGTATAGCACTTGTTCCCATAACCTTCATAATAGACAACAAAACATAGCAACATAATGAGCATCTAATTTAGGGACACCGAGGGACATATATTCAATTTTGAATCGTCAAGGGTCTTCTCCAGTTACATATGAAATTACGAAGCATTCATGTTGAAATTGCATTCGACTATAAATTTTAGGGACATCGTGAGACATAAACTCAATTTAGGGACATCGTGGGTCATACACTCAATTTAGGGACATCAAGGGACATACACTCAATTTAGGGACATCAAGGGACATATATTCAATTTTGCATCTAAAACAGCAAGGATCTTCTCCATTTACATGTGAAGTTATGAAGCATTCACAATGAAATTGCATTTAGACTATCAATTTCAGGGACATCGTGGGATATAAACTCAATTTAGGCACATCGAGAGACATACTCAATTTTGCATTGAAGACTGATGAATAATTTAGCAAGTGTACTAAATAGCCGTCAAGTAGTATAATAAAATCGTTCTTTCCACAGGGATTGTTGTAAATCAATTGTAATTTGAAGACATACTCATGTAAATTGACATAAATTGTAAAAAGGGGGTTCTTGTTTGGTTTCAAGTTCAAACTTTTAAACTTTGGAATTGCTTTGGTGTTTAGATTGATGTAAGAAAAGCGATTGGTCCTTTTTGGGTCATCTAATTACTATTTCTCTTGGTAACGCCATGTATGATAACGAATTATTCAAATTAGTTTCATGATTTGATTAAAACACAATTGATTATGCCCAATGTCTTGGTAACATAATCCTCTCTCATGATCATCAATCCCTAATTTCTTAGTAAGACCTATGATCATGTGAGGAAGAAAAACTTTAATCTCTTAATCTCAATTAACAATCCAAAATTTCTTAAGTGAAAATTAATTGATCAATCGTTCCTAGATCGATGATTTATTCCTATCGTCATAGTAAAACAAATCATTGCAATCATCATATAAGTCGCGAATTCATACAAAGCATTAAGCACAAAGAACAATCAATAGAAACTAACTTCGTAATTCATTAATCATATCATATGACAATCACATAGTTCAAGATCAAAAGTAATTAGAATCACCTAAGGACCAATCATGAGAATTTAGCTAGACATTGCAAATTCAGAAATTACATCAAATAAAATGAAAGAAAGCATGATTACAAGAAGAATCTTGATGTGTTTCCACACTTGAATCCTTGCTTGGTCGCTCTTGATCCTCCAAAATCGCTCCAATAGCTGTTCTTTTGCGTAAAAATTCGATAATGATCCAGATCTGAAGTTTCCCTTTTATAAAACTGATCAAAAATAACGTTTTCCGCCTGAGGCACAGAATTTCCGCCCCAGGCGTAAAAATTACGTTTCAGGCACAAGAAATTTCGCCTGAAACGGCAAAACAGTGAGCAATCTTGGTTCTTCAGCAGAAATTCCGCCTCAGGCGGAAAAACTTCCGCCCCAGGCGTAAAAGTACTATATAATCCACCAATTTTCATTTGCTATCTTTCTTCGCATGTAGCTTCAAATCAATGTCTTCTTCTTCATGATTTAGGTCAAAAACCTCTAAAAACACTTGAAAATGGTCTTTATTTCCATGTAATGACTAACGTCATCACAACCCCAAACTTGAACTTTTCCTTGTCCTCAAGGAATATCTCAATCTCTAGGAAAACAAAACACTACCTCAATCCATCTGGCTACACAAACTCAAACCCAATCAAGTTAGACGTAATTTGCATGATATTTCAATGATCAATTTCGTCATGATTCAAGTACACACAGTTTCAAATTTAGGCAAAACAAAGAGCATCAAACAAAGATTGACCATTCTTAATTTCTTCACACCCTCACCGACTCTCCTGTTTAAGGGTAATATAATCACTCAATCAACACATCATAACTAGACTACTATAAATTTGCAGACATTCTCAAAAATCAATCACCATGTCATGAGCACACACATTAGAGGACTTTTAAAGGTTATAACGTGGCCTGGTTAAAAGGTGGATGGTGGCTTTTCTGGTAAGTGAGTAAAAAAAACTTGAAATTAGATACCACTGAGTCAAATAGATACAACACCCCACCCTACTTTGTAAGAATTTATACTTAGAGAACAATTCACAAAATTCCTTTTTGTTTTCAAAAAAAAAAAAAATCACCATGATTATTATTTTTTTTTCTTCTTTTTTTTTTTCGATACTTCTTTTCTTGGTGAACTTTTGAATTTTTCTTTCATAATTTGGAATTTTTCTTTCATAATTTTTTTAGTTCTCTAGTATAGTATATCCACCCCAAACTTAAGTTGTTGCTAGTTCCAAAAGCAACCCCAAACTTAGTGAAATGCATTGTGCAAAAACCACTAAAGGTATCTAATTTTCCAAGAAAATCATTTTTTTTTTTTATATTATTTTGATAACTTGGGTCAGATACAAACAAAACATTTTTCTTTAAGCTCAAAAGGGGTTAAACAACGGATAAGCAATGATAAGGGTGGCTAGAACAGGCTCAAGGTACCAAACAACTTGCCTCGTGTGTACATCACAACAATAAATCAATTAAAGAGAACATGCGCAAATTCTAGAGACATAGCTAAGTGTGGAATTCTCATAATCATCAAAAGAAATCAGTGTTTGGGCTCAAAATCTCACAGTTTTTGCTGAATTAAACTATGGTCAATATTTGTGAGAGTCCCTAAGCCTTGCCTAAATCATCACTATGATGCATCCGAAACAATCAAAAACATCACAAATTCATATCACACATTTGGTCAACAATTTTGAATCTAAGATGATAGCCAAACAAATTTCAATAGTGTGAAGTTTTCAAAAAGACTAAAACATTCAAAGAGAACAAAACGACTAGCTCAAGTACTTATTATAGACCAACACCAAGCATGCAACAAATTAAACAAAAGAATCATAATACACAGGCCAAAAAGAATCTATAGAGGAGAAGGACAGTAAAGGTGAATGGCACAAAACCTCAATCCTGCTCGGGCATGTTGTGATCATGATCAAAACGAGGCAGATTTCCAGGAAATTGCATTGATGAGGACCCTCCTTCATCTGGTAGGCCAGCTGCCCTCCTTTGGCGAATGTAGGTAGCACGGTTCATTTCATGTGTGGCCGCCATGCTCCTAACTCTTTGATTGTGAGCTTCATCAAAATCATGCATTGTTGGATATCTCGGATAGAAATATGCCGGGACTTGCTCCCGGTAACGCATGGATGCTTGCCATAAAGCGGATGAAGTGTCATAGTGGTCCGCCATATCAATGCCCTGTTGGGTGCTCATGTCCATTTTCCACACCATGTCAGCAAGAACATTCACATCAAATTGCGGAGCTGGAAAACCCTCCATCTCCGGAGCCTGTGGCACTTCATGGTGCATCACATTTTCAACATTCTCCCTCAACATTATTTTTTTCTTTCACTCCCTCAACACTAGGCTCACTCTTTTTCTTCGTTACAATCTCAGGTGAAGGAACCACTCTATTTCTCAAATTAATCGCCTTGCAACTTTCATTCCTCGGATTATCCTTTGTAGAACCTTCAAAACCATTATTTTGAGTAGCCGCGAATTGCCTTGACAATTGCCCAACTTGAGTTTCCAAGTTCTTAATTGAAGCTTCATGATTCTTGTTGGCAATATCTTGGTTGGTTTTCATTTGATCTTGGCTAACCTTCATAGCTTCGAAGTTCCCTTGCGTCACCTTTATGAATTGAGTAAGTGTATCCTCTAATTGAGAAGGTCTCCTTTGTTGGGAGTTTTGTGAAGAAGATTGTTGTTGAGATTGATTTGAGTTTTGATTTCCTCCCCAACCAAAGTTTGGATGATCTCTCCAACCTGGGTTATAAGTGTTTGAATATGGATCATACTTTGGGTTGTTCCTTTTGAAGTTGGCTAGGTACTTTGCCTCTTCTGACCCTTCAGGAAAACATTGGCCATTAGCATGCCCTTGTCCACAAAAATCACATTTCACTTCATTAGCTGCCATGACTGGCATTTGGGCATTAGGAGTGCTAGTGAGGTGTTTCAACACAGCTGCCATTTGAGAATTCATCAATGTAGATTGGGCCAAAAGAGCAGTTTGAGTATCAAGCTCTATCATGCCTGCCTTCTTCTTTGCACCACGATCATTTTCAACTCTGTACTCATTTTGAGCCATGGACTCCACCAACTCTCTAGCTTGAGTTTGATTTTTATTTTTCAAAGATCCACCTGCCGATGCATCTAGAAACATTCTAGTTTGAGCTCTCAATCCTTGTGTGAAATGCTGCATTTGAGTATGACTATCGAGCCCATGCTTAGGACACTTCTTCAGGCTCAGTTTGAATCTTTCCCAGGCATCATACAATGTTTCGGAGTCTCCTTGCTCAAAACTTGTAATGTCAGCTCTTCTTTCCAAATACTTGTGAATTGGAAAGTACCTATCCATGAACTTCATCTCTAGCTCTTGCCAAGTATTGATGGTGTTAGGTGGTATTGTGTCCAGCCAGTCTTTAGCTCTTCCAGTTAACGAGTACTTGAAAAGCCTTAATCTTTTATCTGATTCAGATACTCCTGGTGGGTCTGTATAGTCACAAGCTTCATAGAAATGCTCCAGGTGCAGATTTGGACATTGTGTTTCTGCCCCTGAGTATTGATTCTCTTTGAGGGCGCTGAGCACTGAATTATTGATATCAAATGACACATGATTTCTCGGTTGGAAACCCAGATTGGCAAGCTCTCCATTGTTTCTTTGCCCATAGTCACCTAACATCCTCTCAGGCACAACTGGTGGAGGTGGTGGTGGATTTTCAGCCATGATGTTGGCTTCGTTGTCCGATGTGTTTGGACTAGAAACCGCTTCTTCACTACTTTCTTGTGCAACACCTGCTAACCGGGCAGCCTCTCGGGCTAACCGAACTGCTTTCCTGTTTGCTTTAGCTGTTTTCTCTATTTCAGGATCAAAGACAAGTTCTCTTGCTACTCTCCTACCTTGCATAAACAATCAGAAAATACCTTAAGAAGCAACTGCACTACACAAGAATGAAAATGAAAATAAAATTCAGAACTTATTTTTTTGTATATATATATTTATAATTAAAATAAACAAAAACTTAATCAATAAAACAATAAAATTTCAAAGTATGACTCAATTGCCTTGTTGATTTAATCAACAATCCCCGGCAACGGCGCCAAAAACTTGATAAATAATTTAGCAAGTGTACTAAATAGCCGTCAAGTAGTATAATAAAATCGTTCTTTCCACAGGGATTGTTGTAAATCAATTGTAATTTGAAGACATACTCATGTAAATTGACATAAATTGTAAAAAGGGGGTTCTTGTTTGGTTTCAAGTTCAAACTTTTAAACTTTGGAATTGCTTTGGTGTTTAGATTGATGTAAGAAAAGCGATTGGTCCTTTTTGGGTCATCTAATTACTATTTCTCTTGGTAACGCCATGTATGATAACGAATTATTCAAATTAGTTTCATGATTTGATTAAAACACAATTGATTATGCCCAATGTCTTGGTAACATAATCCTCTCTCATGATCATCAATCCCTAATTTCTTAGTAAGACCTATGATCATGTGAGGAAGAAAAACTTTAATCTCTTAATCTCAATTAACAATCCAAAATTTCTTAAGTGAAAATTAATTGATCAATCGTTCCTAGATCGATGATTTATTCCTATCGTCATAGTAAAACAAATCATTGCAATCATCATATAAGTCGCGAATTCATACAAAGCATTAAGCACAAAGAACAATCAATAGAAACTAACTTCGTAATTCATTAATCATATCATATGACAATCACATAGTTCAAGATCAAAAGTAATTAGAATCACCTAAGGACCAATCATGAGAATTTAGCTAGACATTGCAAATTCAGAAATTACATCAAATAAAATGAAAGAAAGCATGATTACAAGAAGAATCTTGATGTGTTTCCACACTTGAATCCTTGCTTGGTCGCTCTTGATCCTCCAAAATCGCTCCAATAGCTGTTCTTTTGCGTAAAAATTCGATAATGATCCAGATCTGAAGTTTCCCTTTTATAAAACTGATCAAAAATAACGTTTTCCGCCTGAGGCACAGAATTTCCGCCCCAGGCGTAAAAATTACGTTTCAGGCACAAGAAATTTCGCCTGAAACGGCAAAACAGTGAGCAATCTTGGTTCTTCAGCAGAAATTCCGCCTCAGGCGGAAAAACTTCCGCCCCAGGCGTAAAAGTACTATATAATCCACCAATTTTCATTTGCTATCTTTCTTCGCATGTAGCTTCAAATCAATGTCTTCTTCTTCATGATTTAGGTCAAAAACCTCTAAAAACACTTGAAAATGGTCTTTATTTCCATGTAATGACTAACGTCATCAAAGACACCAAGGCACACAACCATCTCCCCAATTTACACTTATGAGAAAATCATTATCAAGGGTCGACTTTAAGTTATGAATAAAACATTCATATTCAAATTGCATTTATTTAGACCATAAAATAAGAATTCATATTGTATTGTACCAAAAAAAAAAAAAGAATTCATATTGTAAACCACATTATTTTGGTAAAAAATTCATCGCATTAGCATCATCCAATTTTAATCAAGTTTTCAATTAATAGGGATATATACTCAATTTTAGGGACATCGTGGGACATAAACATAATAAGGACATATACTCAATTTTGCATCTAAGGCACCAAAGGTCTTCTTGCCCAATTACATGTAAAGTTATGAAGCATTCCCATTGAAATTGCATTCAGACTATCAATTTTAGGGACATCGTGAAACATAAACTCAATAGGGACATATATTCAATTTTGCATCTAAAGTACCAAGGGTCTTCTTCTCCAATTACATGTGAAGTTACGAAGCATTTACATTGAAATTGCATTCAGATTATCAATTTTACGGACATCGTGGGACATAAACTCAATTAAGGGACATATATTCAATTTTGCATCTAAGGCATCAAGGGTCTTCTCCACTTACATGTGAAGTTATGAAGCATTCACATTGAAATTGCATTCAGACTATACATTTTAGGGACATCGTGGGACATATATTCAATTTTGCATCTAAGGCATCAAGGGTCTTCTTCTCCAATTACATGTGAAGTTATGAAGCATTCTGTCATACCCCATTTTTTGACCAA
Organism: Trifolium pratense; assembly: GCF_020283565.1. Taxonomy (NCBI): domain Eukaryota; kingdom Viridiplantae; phylum Streptophyta; class Magnoliopsida; order Fabales; family Fabaceae; genus Trifolium; species Trifolium pratense. The sequence continues at coordinate 34,727,827 of NC_060062.1, read as the reverse complement.
TCGTTTTTTTTACGTCTTTTTAGACGGATTTTTTCTTTGTACGTCTCTGACGAAATTTCGATAGAGAAGTATTTTAAAATACCTCATTTATGAGTTTTTATTTTCTTTTTTTTTCTCTCTTTTTATTATTTTTTAATTTTTTTTAATTTTTTATTTTTTTACTTTTATTTTTACGTTTTTTATTATTATTAATTATTTTATTTATTTAAGTATTTATATCATTTTCGTTTTTATTGTTATTTTATATATATTTATTTTAACTTTATTCTTTTTTTATTATTATTTATTTTATTTGTAGTATTTCTTTTGCAAATTCTTTTTGAGGTCCATTTGTTTTTATCCTGGTCCAGGCCCAAAAGGGCAATTTTGTCCAAATAAGGTAAAAATCACATTAGCAGAACCCTAATTTCTGACACTTTAAATAGTGCATTAATTGCACAGTCCCCGAGGTCAGAAAATCTGGGAATCAGCCGCAGAAACCAAAGAATCAAAATTTCATCTTCTTCATTAAAAATCAAATCAAAATCAATAAAAAATCAAAAAAAATACAAAAGAATTCCACTTTCATCATCACAGTAACATCATCACTGTAACGAAACCCCATCACTATCACAACAATTTCACCATCCAGTAACGAAGTCAAACGAATTCAACCGGAACTAAAGAATCAAGACCAACGAACCCAGAGTAGATCAACAGCAAAGGTTGGGTTTCTTCGCCGGACTTTTTTTTTCCGATCTAGGGATTTTTGGTTTAGATCTAGAATTTTCTAATTTGATGTTCGAGTTTAGGACGTTGAGGGGAAGCTTTTGGGTGAATTTTGGTTGGGTTTGGAGGAGTTAGGCCGCCGGAATCGCTCCGGTGCGGTGGCTCATGGCGGTCGTCGATGGGTTTCGCCGGAACCCTAGCAGAGGGGACGAGAGAGAAGGAGAAGAAGAGAGAGTTTTATGAAATTTTTTAGGGTTTGAGGGTATTTATACCCCAACCCGATCCGGTGTGCGCATGTCCATTGCAGCACACCATACACCTTCTCTTCTCAGCCTTTGATTTCAATCACATGGCTTAGATCTCTTCTCAGCCTTTGATTTCAATCACATGGCTTTGATCCATCAGACGGTCATGATTGATCCTGCGTTTTTTTGTTTTTTTGTTTGGTAAAGAGGCCTATTCTGGACTGGGCCTTATTGTTCTGTTCATTCTTTGCACCCCCTTTCTGCTTCTGAACTTTTTTGTTTTTTAGCTTAAATTTAAGTCATTTTAGTTTAAGTCAAGAATGACTTTTCAATTTCAGTGACTTATTTAAGTCATTTGAACAAAATTAAGTCATTTAAATTTTAATGGTATTTTATTTTATTTATTTTGCTATTTATTGTAAATTAATCACTTCTTGAGCTTATGAGATAAGTGCTTATGGATTGAGCTTGTTTAAGCTATTTGGTCCATTTCTATGCACAAAATTGAGGCTATTTTGGATTTAAATTTATTTTTCTCCATTTTAATTTGTTGTTAGTTTATTATAGCATTTTAATCTTATATGTTGAGCTTATGATAAAAGTGCTTATGGAATAAGCTTATTTAAGCTATTTAATCCATTTTTTTTTTGCACAAGTTTGAGGCTATTTTTTAGTTTATATTTATTTTTATCATTTTAGTTTTTTTTTTTTTTATTTATTTTTATTTTGTTCATTTCCTATTCTATTTTTTTTTATATATATTTCATGACATTCATCTCATTGCATTTTGCTTGTTTAGTTATTTATTATTTTTGCATTTATTAATTGGTTACTTAGTAAGGATTAGATTGTACTTAGGATTAAATGTAAACCATAAATGAGAAGTTGCATTGCATATGTATGGTTGCATTCATTCATATTTATTTATTGAAGTTTAGAATGTAATTAGGATTTATAATGTAATTGCATTGCATGCATTTTATTTATTACGCTTTATGCCGTGCTTGCGATCCAACGTCGCTTCAATCCCTCGCGTTTAGTTTAGTTTATTGCAAAAATTCAAAAACATTCAAAAAAAATCAAAATCTTTTCAAAAAGAAATCTTTTACTCTTTTTCTCAAATAAAATTAATTAATCGCGTTTTTTTTTTAAATTTGAGGTCAAAACCTCTTTTTCAACGCGCAAAACTCTTTGCTCATTTTTTCCTTCAAAATTGAGGTCAAAACCTCTTAAAAAAAAATCAAATCAAAGAAAACATTTTTCCAAAACATCAAAAATCTCAAAAAATCATTTATTCTTTCAAAACCCTTTTCCAAAAACAAAACACAAAACAAAAATATTTTCAATACAAAAGCACTTGGATTTTAAACCAAAGTTGCATTTTTCAAATTCAATCAATCAAAACTTCTTTTTTTCCAAACTCTTGGATTTTAAACCAAGTGATTTCATTACACTCTTTTCTTAAAAAACCTTGGACTTCAAACCAAGAGACTTTTTATCACTTAAACCTTTTCTTAAAAAACCTTGGACTTCAAACCAAGAGACTTTTTATCACTTAAACCTTTTCTTAAAAAACCTTGGACTTCAAACCAAGAGACTTTTTACCACTTAAACCTTTTCTCAAAAAACCTTGGACTTCAAACCAAGAGACTTTTTATCACTTAAGCCTTTTTCTCAAAAAAAAAACTTGGACTTCAAACCAAGTGTTCGCGTCTCTTTTCTAAATCAAACATAAATCAATCCTAACTATTTAGACTTAGTTTTCACAAATAAAAATTGAACCAACTTCACATTTTATACCACTTTGGCTTTTCCATTTTTGAAACCTTTTTCAAAACCATAAAAAACAAACCAACAAACAAATCGACTTTTTACCCCGAACTACGGTGGTTTGATCCCTCGGGTACGTAGGCATGAGACTTGTCTCTCCAATCAATAAAATCAACAAAAACATTTTCCCTCTTTCTTGTCATTTTAAATTTTTCTCGATCACTACTTTGACTCTAACACTTATACATTTTACAAGCAATTAAAAATTAAGCGCGTAGATAGAATAAAAACAAGAGGTTCCTATAGAGTACTATAGATACTTAGGGTGCTAATACCTTCCCTTCGTATAACTAACCCCCGAACCTTGTTCTCTAAAATAAGTAGGGTTTTTTTCGAACTTTTTCCCTTTCCCTCGGATAAAATTAAAGATCGGTGGTGGAATATCAAATTGCGATTCGAAGTTAATTAATAACTCGATATCCAAAAATCACCGCGACAGAAATGGCGACTTCACTGGGGACAACCAAGCGGGTTGAACCTAACTTGTTTTAAATTACTATTTTCGCGCTTTTATTCTTTTGATTGTAAATATTTGTATATATATACTTGGGTTTGCTCTGAGTGGTGAGATAAGTCCTAACCCGGGCTTGAGCGACACAATAAGATAGGACGGGGTGAAATCATAGTGACATGTCCAGAGTAGTCTGGATTATGAAGCACATGTGATATGATCCCGCTTGGTGGAGGCCTCATGACGGTAGTACTCGTTGTCATGAAAAGTCATGATGATGGTATTATTTTCAATGTGAGTGTCCGGAGAAGCCGAGAACCTTTAGAATCACCTTTAACCCATCTTGGCCTTTTCTAGGACGTAGTGCGGTGGCTAAATCAAGAGTAGTCTTGAGATTAGTCGTCACGCGAAACTACACTCAAACGAGATTATCCCGTGGATGTTATCGGAACGAGAGTAGTCCCGTAACCCGGTAATGTCCATAAGACGGTCAATGACTTTGGGAACTTTGTAGAACCCGTGATGCAGGTACAAGTAAACCCTAGTACTTACCATATGGGAGGGCTTTTACCCTTAAACTCCATCATTATGTATCCCAACCTTCCATTTGTGCATTGAATCATTGTAACTTAATCATGCATCCATGCATTCATTTCATCATAAGAAAATCTTCTTTCGAAGGACCTAAGAGAGTTATTTTGTAAACATTACAGATTATGGACCTAAAGAAAAGGAATACTAAGAAGTATAGTTTCAAGGAACCAGACCTTTCCCGACTAAGAGAGCTAGGAGCTCTAGTTCCATTCCCCGAAGATTTCCAAAAGCGATATGGGAAACTTTTGAGCATCCTCAATACAAATGTTGAAGAGGGAATTCTTAACACACTCATCCAGTTCTATGATCCAATTTACCACTGCTTTACTTTTGTCGATTATCAGTTGGTTCCTACCCTAGAGGAGTATTCTTATTGGGTTGGTTTGCCGATCTCCGAAAGGATACCTTATACCGGTTTAGAAGAATCTCCTGCACCTTCAGTTATTGCAAATGCTCTTCACTTGAAGACTTCAGACATAGTCTCCAATCGCACTAAAAAGGGAGGATTTCAAGGATTGACCTCTAATTTTTTATTCGGGAAGGCATTTTTGTTTGCCAAAAACGGAGATGTGGCCGCTTTCGAAGCTATCCTTGCTCTACTCATCTATGGGTTAGTATTGTTCCCCAATATTGACAGTTTTGTGGATAATAGTACCATCCAAATCTTCTTGGGAGGGAATCCCGTTCCGACCCTACTTGCGGATGCTTACCATTCTATTCATCATAGGACCCACAAGGGGGAAGGACTTATTCTTTGTTGTGCACCATTACTATATAGGTGGTTTATTTCACACCTACCTCGGACTAGACACTTCAAGGAGAATCCAGAAAAGCTCCGTTGGGCCCAAAGGATTATGCCTCTTACTTCATCCGATATAGTTTGGTACGATGCGGCTTATGATGTCGGAGTGATTATTGATGGTTGTGGGGAGTTCTCCAATGTGCCTCTTCTTGGCACACGGGGAGGAATCAGTTACAACCCTACTCTTGCTAGACGACAGTTCGGATACCCCATGAAGGATAGGCCTAAAAGCATTTTATTAACCGGCATATTCTATCTCAATGAAGAAGGAAGTCAACACATGAGAGAAAGTTTCGCCCGGGCTTGGCGTAATGTTCATAGAAAAGGGAGGGATCAGTTAGGAAAGAAGCTTGGAATTGTCTCCGAAGATTACACTAAATGGGTAATAAGTAGGGCTATAGAGCGCGGGATGCCTTATAGTTTCGAGAAGTCATCTTCTGTTGACGCATCTTCTTCCACCACACCTCCTTCAGTTATCCCATTCAAGACTATAGATGAATTCCAAGAACTTTTGGCAAGATTGAGACTTGAGAAGGATGCGTGGGAGAGAAAATTCCGAGAGTCTGAGCTTGAGAACCAAGAGTTGAAGGAGAAGTTGAAGGAACAAGAGAGGGTGCTTTCTCTACAAAGTGGTTTGTTGGCGGAGAAGGAAGAGATGATTAGGGTCAAGGATGCCTTATTGAGACAGGATAGCAAGAGGAAGAAGAGGCAAGGGGATTTATTTTCCTCTGGCCTCGATTCACGTTTCGATGGCTAGTGGGCTTCAAGAGTCCAGTTTTAGACTTGTTTTATGTTTTTATTTTGTTTAAAAATGGTTGTAACCTTTGAATTATTAATGTAATTTTTATTTACTTGTTAGTTTTTTATGAAATGTTTACAAAATTATTGTCTTAAAGTCCTTAAAAAAAAAAACTGTGCATATTTTAGCATAACATATATCATGCATCATACTGCATACATAAGTTTTCAAAAACAGAGTCTCATGTTCTTTCTTTTTCTCTCCGTCTCAGTTAAGGTGGCTCGGCGTATTCGGTACAAACCAACCCGTGTCTACAATACTCGGTCCAGGTTGAGAAACAAGATGAGTAATTTTGAGGAAGAGCCACCTTGTTTCGTAGCTCCTGGAGGAATTTGCTGCAATTGGGTCGCTGTTGATGTCCCTTCTGTCACTCCTTTATCTAAGTAATATGTTTGTCTATGTTTGTTTTTTCCAAAAAAAATCCTTTTGCCCTGCCCCAGGCAAAAGTGAAAATAAAAAAGGGCTTTGTTTAAGCTTCGAGTATTTTAAAAAATATATATATATATATTTATGTTGTCATTTTCCCTATCGTGGCACTTTATTTCATTTATATTCTTATGAGAAATGGTAACACAAAAAACCAAAATATGTACATATTTTTTACTAATTTCACCTTTTTCTTAGCTTTAATCAATTTCAGAAGTTTGCATTCACATTTGTTTATTGAAATCAATCATAAATCATATGCAGACTAAGCATCAATAAACCCGTTGAACACAATGATCCTAGGCCCTCTCCCAACTTTGAGTTCCCTGTCTACGAGGCTGTAGAGGAGGAGGACAAAGAGATTCCTGATGAGATCAGACGGTTATTGGATCAAGAGGAAAGGACTATTCAGCCCCACAAAGAGGTTTTAGAATTGATCAATCTGGGTAGTGAAGAGGAGAAGAAAGAAATCAAGATTGGGGCAATCATTGTTACCCCAAAGGGTGCTCACATTCCTTTCACAGCGAGATTACAGTTTGAATGTACTAACAATATCGCCGAGTATGAAGCTTGCATCATGGGCATTGAAGAGGCTATTGACTTAAGGATCAAAAACATTGACATTTATGGAGACTCAGCTCTTGTGATTAATCAGATCAAAGGAGAATGGGAGACTCGCCATGCTGGTTTGATTCCTTATAGAGATTATGCAAGACGGCTGTTGACTTTCTTCAATAAAGTTGAGCTACATCACATTCCTCGTGACGAGAATCAAATGGCCGATGCTTTAGCCACTCTATCTTCAATGTACCGAGTTAATCGCCGGAACGAGACACCCACCATCAGTATTCGATGCCTTGAGAGACCTGCATATGTGTTCGCAACCGAAGAAGTGGTTGATAACAAGCCTTGGTTCCATGATATCAAGATGTTCCTTCAGAAGCAAGAATATCCTCCTGGGGCATCTAACAAAGACAGAAAGACTCTGAGAAGATTATCCAGTAGTTTCTTCCTGAATGATGAGGTATTATACAAAAGAAATTTTGATATGGTCCTGCTGCGGTGTGTGGACAAACATGAGGCTGATCTATTGATGCATGAAGTACATGAAGGTTCATTCGGAACCCATCCTAATGGACACACCATGGCCAAGAAAATATTAAGAGCCGGCTATTATTGGTTGACAATGGAATCTGATTGTTATAAACATGCCAGGAAATGCCATAAATGTCAGATATATGCGGACAAGACACATCTACCACCAACTTCTCTAAATGTTCTCTCTTCTCCGTGGCCGTTCTCCATGTGGGGTATTGATATGATTGGTCGGATTGAACCGAAAGCTTCCAATGGACACCGTTTCATCTTAGTGGCCATTGATTACTTCACCAAGTGGGTTGAGGCAGCGTCTTATGCTAATGTGACCAAGCAGGTGGTCGTACGTTTTATCAAGAACCATATTATCTGCCGTTATGGTATTCCTAACAAGATTATTACAGATAATGGGACAAATTTGAATAACAAAATGATGAAAGATCTGTGTGACGAGTTCAAGATTGAGCATCATAATTCGTCTCCTTATCGGCCTCAAATGAATGGTGCAGTAGAAGCTGCAAATAAGAACATCAAGAAGATCGTGCAGAAGATGGTGGTCACTTACAAAGATTGGCACGAAATGTTACCTTTTGCTTTACACGGATACCGTACTTCAGTTCGTACTTCGACAGGGGCAACCCCTTTCTCTTTAGTATACGGCATGGAAGCGGTACTCCCCGTAGAAGTTGAGATCCCATCAATGAGAGTCTTAATGGAAACTGAGTTGGCCGAGGCCGAATGGTGCCAAAATAGATATGACCAATTGAATCTAATTGAGGAAAAACGCATGGCGGCTTTGTGTCATGGACAATTATATCAAAGAAGAATGAAACAGGCTTCTGACAGGAAGGTTCGACCCCGTGAGTTTCGTGAAGGTGACCTTGTGCTCAAAAAGATTTTGTCCTTTCAGCCGGATTCTAGGGGCAAGTGGACGCCTAATTATGAAGGCCCGTATGTTGTCAAAAGAACTTTTTCTGGTGGTGCTATGATTCTCGCAACCATGGATGGTGATGAGCTCCCTCGTCCTGTAAATGCCGATGCAGTCAAGAAATACTTTGTCTAAAAAAATAAAAGAACAGCTCGCTAAGTTGAAAACCCGAAAGGGCGGCTTAGGCAAAAATGAGCGTCTCGGTGGGCTGAAAACCCGAAAGGGCGGTCCAGGCAAAAATTAGAGACATAAACAGAAAATAATTATCCTGATAGGTCGAAAACCGAAAAGGCGATCTATGCAAAAGTTAAGGAATAAGACAAGTAACTGCATCGGATCAGGCATCACCTACTCAGAGCACCTCGATTGACAGAATATTTTTGGCTTACAGCATTTTAGACTGCAAATTCAAAGTTGTTAGGGAGAATAGCGATCATTGTGTTTAACGTACCTTTCCCACACAATTACCATTTTTCATATTTGTAACGATCTGTGGAGTTGTGCTTTTCGCCAATTACCACTCTATTAATCAAATTCGAGCCTGTGCTCTGTATTTGGAATTCAATTTTATTTGCAATTTTGTTTTCCTCTCTTTCAATTTAAAGTACTTGAAGCAAAGAAACTCAAAAATAATTTAAAGTTTTTAGTAGTTTTTTTGAAAAAATATAGATGACAAATATATCTCTTAGATTCTCGAGTCATACAAGCATGTATCAACATTGTTCCGAAAACAGTCAGATTCAACAAAGCAAACACAGTCATTGCTAAAAAAAAAAAAAAAAAAAAAAAAGAAAAAAGAAGAAAAAGCTCGCTAAGTTGAAAACCCGAAAGGGCGGCTTAGGCAAAAATGAGCGTCCCGGTGGATTGAAAACCCGAAAGGGCGGTCCAGGCAAAAATAAGGGGCAAAAACAAAAAAAATATATATTCCTGGTGGATTGAAAACCCGAAAGGGCGATCCAGGCAAAAGTTAGGGATTTCAAAAAAAAAGCAAAAAGCATGACTGTTGAAACAAGACCTTGAGAAAATATTCAGTTTCAGTGTACGAAATGGCGACTTCTGCCAAACTTCTGACCGGTGGGCTTTACCCCAAAAAGCAATCATTCTTACCATGGATCAACATATTATGCCGGGTTTTACCCCGAAGATCTGATTTATTTTACCTATAAAGCACTGCCCCCAACGGAGAACTATTGAGGGGTTGTACGGATACGTCGGCCCAATACTCATCTTACCTGATCAAATCTTTTATCTCATCCAGTCATGTACAAATATCATTCAATCATACAAATACAAACTTCATAGTATACATTAATACATACATACAATCGTTCACACATACTCATACATACAATTATTCACATATCCATACATACATTCATATTCACATGCAACATGCACAGAAAATCATTCATACATACTACATTGACCATCATGTGTCTTACTTCATACATCATAAAAAGAGTCATCCCCAGTGTATCTGGTCCAGAGATGTCTCTATCATTCATACATCATAAAAAGAGTCATCCCCAGTGTATCTGGTCCAGAGATGTCCCCGTCATTCATATTCCAAGTAGCAGGTTTTGCAAACAATCAACTGCAAACTTGTCGTTAATTTCCCCAAAAGGAAGTCACCTCCAGTGTGTCTGGTCCAGACAAATACATATTCTTGTCATGTCTTGCTCTCCCACAATGACAGCAGACAATTTATTTCATCGTTGTGTCCTTACCATCCCACAATGTTGGTAGACACTGCCTTTACTTGTCCTTACCATCCCACAATGTTGGTGGACACTGTCTTTACTTCTGTCCGTATCCAGGACTTTATCTGCTTCTGTCCGCACACAGGACTTTATTGCTTTCCGTCTTTACTTCTGTCCGTATCCAGGACTTTACTGCTTATGTCCGCACACAGGACTTTATTGCTTTCTGTCTTTACTTCTGTCCGTATCCAGGACTTTATCTGCTTCTGTCCGCACACAGGACTTTATCTGCTTCTGTCCGCACACAGGACTTTATCTGCTTCTGTCCGCACACAGGACTTTTATTGCTTTCTGTCTTTACTTCTGTCCGCACACAGGACTTTATTGCTTTCAGTCTTTACTTCTGTCCGCATACAGGACTTTATCCGCTTCTGTCCGCACACAGGACTTTATTGCTTTCTGTCTTTACTTCTGTCCGCATACAGGACTTTATCCGCTTCTGTCCGCACATAGGACTTTATTGCTTTCTGTCTTTACTTCTGTCCATATACAGGACTTTATCTGCTTTCTGTCCGCATACAGGACTTTATCGTTGTCTGTCTTCATTACCTTTGTCAAATAATCTTCATTACATTCAAACACTTGCAAACATAATACTCATAAGCACAACATTCATAACGTCGTGTCTTAGCATTTTATAGATTAGTCCGGTCAAAAAATGGTGTACTCAGTATTTAAGCCTCTTCCATCGTCGAACCAAAACAAAAACATCATCAAAAATTATCTTTTTTTCTTTTTTATCTCCGATGGAAGAAACTTAAATAGGGGCATCTGTCATACCCCATTTTTTGACCAATCGTTTTTTTTACGTCTTTTTAGACGGATTTTTTCTTTGTACGTCTCTGACGAAATTTCGACAGAGAAGTATTTTAAAATACCTCATTTATGAGTTTTTATTTTCTTTTTTTTTTCTCTCTTTTTATTATTTTTTAATTTTTTTTAATTTTTTATTTTTTTACTTTTATTTTTACGTTTTTTATTATTAATTATTTTATTTATTTAAGTATTTATATCATTTTCGTTTTTATTGTTATTTTATATATATTTATTTTAACTTTATTCTTTTTTTATTATTATTTATTTTATTTGTAGTATTTCTTTTGCAAATTCTTTTTGAGGTCCATTTGTTTTTATCCTGGTCCAGGCCCAAAAGGGCAATTTTGTCCAAATAAGGTAAAAATCACATTAGCAGAACCCTAATTTCTGACACTTTAAATAGTGCATTAATTGCACAGTCCCCGAGGTCAGAAAATCTGGGAATCAGCCGCAGAAACCAAAGAATCAAAATTTCATCTTCTTCATTAAAAATCAAATCAAAATCAATAAAAAATCAAAAAAAATACAAAAGAATTCCATTTTCATCATCACAGTAACATCATCACTGTAACGAAACCCCATCACTATCACAACAATTTCACCATCCAGTAACGAAGTCAAACGAATTCAACCGGAACTAAAGAATCAAGACCAACGAACCCAGAGTAGATCAACAGCAAAGGTTGGGTTTCTTCGCCGGACTTTTTTTTTCCGATCTAGGGATTTTTGGTTTAGATCTAGAATTTTCTAATTTGATGTTCGAGTTTAGGACGTTGAGGGGAAGCTTTGGGTGAATTTTGGTTGGGTTTGGAGGAGTTAGGCCGCCGGAATCGCTCCGGTGCGGTGGCTCATGGCGGCCGTCGATGGGTTTCGCCGGAACCCTAGCAGAGGGGACGAGAGAGAAGGAGAAGAAGAGAGAGTTTTATGAAATTTTTTAGGGTTTGAGGGTATTTATACCCCAACCCGATCCGATGTGCGCATGTCCATTGCAGCACACCATACACCTTCTCTTCTCAGCCTTTGATTTCAATCACATGGCTTAGATCTTATCTTTTTACTTTTAGATCAGAGCCGTCTGATCCATCAGACGGTCATGATTGATCCTGCGTTTTTTTGTTTTTTTGTTTGGTAAAGAGGCCTATTCTGGACTGGGCCTTATTGTTCTGTTCATTCTTTGCACCCCCTTTCTGCTTCTGAACTTTTTTGTTTTTTAGCTTAAATTTAAGTCATTTTAGTTTAAGTCAAGAATGACTTTTCAATTTCAGTGACTTATTTAAGTCATTTGAACAAAATTAAGTCATTTAAATTTTAATGGTATTTTATTTTATTTATTTTGCTATTTATTGTAAATTAATCACTTCTTGAGCTTATGAGATAAGTGCTTATGGATTGAGCTTGTTTAAGCTATTTGGTCCATTTCTATGCACAAAATTGAGGCTATTTTGGATTTAAATTTATTTTTCTCCATTTTAATTTGTTGTTAGTTTATTATAGCATTTTAATCTTATATGTTGAGCTTATGATAAAAGTGCTTATGGAATAAGCTTATTTAAGCTATTTAATCCATTTTTTTTTTGCACAAGTTTGAGGCTATTTTTTAGTTTATATTTATTTTTATCATTTTAGTTTATTTTTTTTTTATTTATTTTTTTTTATTTTGTTCATTTCCTATTCTATTTTTTTTTATATATATTTCATGACATTCATCTCATTGCATTTTGCTTGTTTAGTTATTTATTATTTTTGCATTTATTAATTGGTTACTTAGTAAGGATTAGATTGTACTTAGGATTAAATGTAAACCATAAATGAGAAGTTGCATTGCATATGTATGGTTGCATTCATTCATATTTATTTATTGAAGTTTAGAATGTAATTAGGATTTATAATGTAATTGCATTGCATGCATTTTATTTATTACGCTTTATGCCGTGCTTGCGATCCAACGTCGCTTCAATCCCTCGCGTTTAGTTTAGTTTATTGCAAAAATTCAAAAACATTCAAAAAAAATCAAAATCTTTTCAAAAAGAAATCTTTTACTCTTTTTCTCAAATAAAATTAATTAATCGCGTTTTTTTTTTAAAATTTGAGGTCAAAACATCTTTTTCAACGCGCAAAACTCTTTGCTCATTTTTTCCTTCAAAATTGAGGTCAAAACCTCTTAAAAAAAAATCAAATCAAAGAAAACATTTTTCCAAAACATCAAAAATCTCAAAAAATCATTTATTCTTTCAAAACCCTTTTCCAAAAACAAAACACAAAACAAAAATATTTTCAATACAAAAGCACTTGGATTTTAAACCAAAGTTGCATTTTTCAAATTCAATCAATCAAAACTTCTTTTTTTCCAAACTCTTGGATTTTAAACCAAGTGATTTCATTACACTCTTTTCTTAAAAAACCTTGGACTTCAAACCAAGAGACTTTTTATCACTTAAACCTTTTCTTAAAAAACCTTGGACTTCAAACCAAGAGACTTTTTATCACTTAAACCTTTTCTTAAAAAACCTTGGACTTCAAACCAAGAGACTTTTTACCACTTAAACCTTTTCTCAAAAAACCTTGGACTTCAAACCAAGAGACTTTTTATCACTTAAGCCTTTTTCTCAAAAAAAAACTTGGACTTCAAACCAAGTGTTCGCGTCTCTTTTCTAAATCAAACATAAATCAATCCTAACTATTTAGACTTAGTTTTCACAAATAAAAATTGAACCAACTTCACATTTTATGCCACTTTGGCTTTTCCATTTTTGAAACCTTTTTCAAAACCATAAAAAACAAACCAACAAACAAATCGACTTTTTACCCCGAACTACGGTGGTTTGATCCCTCGGGTACGTAGGCATGAGACTTGTCTCTCCAATCAATAAAATCAACAAAAACATTTTCCCTCTTTCTTGTCATTTTAAATTTTTCTCGATCACTACTTTGACTCTAACACTTATACATTTTACAAGCAATTAAAAATTAAGCGCGTAGATAGAATAAAAACAAGAGGTTCCTATAGAGTACTATAGATACTTAGGGTGCTAATACCTTCCCTTCGTATAACTAACCCCCGAACCTTGTTCTCTAAAATAAGTAGGGTTTTTTTCGAACTTTTTCCCTTTCCCTCGGATAAAATTAAAGATCGGTGGTGGAATATCAAATTGCGATTCGAAGTTAATTAATAACTCGATATCCAAAAATCACCGCGACACATTCACATTGAAATTGCATTCAGACTATCAATTTCAGGGACATCGTGGGACATAAACTCAATTAAGGGACATATATTCAATTTTGAATCTAAGCCACCAAGGGTCTTCTTCTCCAATTACATGTGAAGTTATGAAGCATTCACATTGAAATTGCATTCAGACTATCAATTTTAGGGACATCGTTGGACATAAACTCAATTAAGGGACATATATTCAATTTTGCATCAAAGGCCCCAAGGGTCTTCTTCTCCAATTACATGTGAAGTTATGAAGCATTCACATTGAAATTGCATTCAGACTATCAATTTTAGGGACATCGTTGGACATAAACTCAATTAAGGGACATATATTGAATTTTGCATCAAAGGCACCAAGGGTCTTCTTCTCCAATTACATGTGAAGATATGAGGCATTCACATTGAAATTGTATTCAGACTATCAATTTTAGGGACATCGTGGGGCATAAAGTCAATTAAGGGGCATATATTCAATTTTGTAAACAAGGCACCAAGGGTCTTCTCCACTTACATGTGAAGTTATGAAGCATTCACATTGAAATTGCATTCAGACTATCAATTTTAGGGACATCGTGGGACATAAACTCAATTAAGGGACATATATTTAATTTTTCATCCAAGGCACCACGGGTCTTCTCCACTTACATGTGAAGTTATGAAGCATTCACATTGAAATTGCATTCAGACTATACATTTTAGGGACATCGTGGGACATATATTCAATTTTGCATCTAAGGCACCAAGGGTCTTCTTCTCCAATTACATGTGAAGTTATGAAGCATTTACATTGAAATTGCATTCAGACTATCAATTTTAGGGACATCGTGGGACATAAACTCAATTAAGGGACATATATTCAATTTTGTAACCAAGGCATCAAAGGTCTTCTCCACTTACATGTGAAGTTAAGAAGCATTCACATTGAAATTGCATTCAGACTATTAATTTTAAGGACATCGTGGGACATAAACTTAATAGTGACATATACTCAATTTTCCATCTAAGGCACCAAATGTCTTCTTCCCCAATTACATGTAAAGTTATGAAGCATTCACATTGAAATTGCATTCAGAATATCAATTTTAGGGACATCGTGAGACATAAACTCAATAGGGACATATATTCAATTTTGCATCTAAGGCACCAAGGGTCTTCTTCTCCTATTACATGTGAAGTTATGAAGCATTCACATTGAAATTACATTCAGACTATCAATTTTAGGGACATCGTGGGACATACACTCAATTGAGGGACATATATTCCATTTTGTAACCAAGGCACCAAGGGTCTTCCCCAATTACATGTAAACTTATGAAGCATTCACATTGAAATTGCATTCAGGCTATCAATTTTAGGAACATCGTGGGACATAAACTCAATTAAGGGACATATATTCAATTTTGTAACCAAGGCATCAAAGGTCTTCTCCACTTACATGTAAAGTTATGAAGCATTCACATTGAAATTGCATTCAGACTATCAATTTTAGAGACATCTTGGGACATAAAATCGATAGGGACATATATTCAATTTTGCATCTAAGGCACCAAGGGTCTTCTTCTCCAATTACATGTGAAGTTATGAGGCATTCACATTGAAATTGTATTCAGACTATCAATTTTAGGGACATCGTGGGACATAAACTCAATTAAGGGACATATATTCAATTTTGTAAACAAGGCACCAAGGGTCTTCTCCACTTACATGTGAAGTTATCAAGCATTCACATTGAAATTACATTCAGATTATTAATTTTGGGGACATCGTGGGACATAAATTTAATAGGCCATATACTCAATTTTGCATCTAAGGCACCAATTGTCTTCTTCCCCAATTACATGTAAAGTTATGAAGCATTCACATTGAAATTACATTCAGACTATCAATTTTAGGGACATCGTGGAACATAAACTCAATTAAGGGACATATATTCAATTTTGTAACCAAGGCATCAAAGGTCTTCTCCACTTACATGTGAAGTTAAGAAGCATTCACATTGAAATTGCATTCAGACTATTAATTTTAAGGACATCGTGGGACATAAACTTAATAGTGACATATACTCAATTTTCCATCTAAGGCACCAAATGTCTTCTTCCCCAATTACATGTAAAGTTATGAAGCATTCACATTGAAATTGCATTCAGAATATCAATTTTAGGGACATCGTGAGACATAAACTCAATAGGGACATATATTCAATTTTGCATCTAAGGCACCAAGGGTCTTCTTCTCCTATTACATGTGAAGTTATGAAGCATTCACATTGAAATTACATTCAGACTATCAATTTTAGGGACATCGTGGGACATACACTCAATTGAGGGACATATATTCCATTTTGTAACCAAGGCACCAAGGGTCTTCCCCAATTACATGTAAACTTATGAAGCATTCACATTGAAATTGCATTCAGGCTATCAATTTTAGGAACATCGTGGGACATAAACTCAATTAAGGGACATATATTCAATTTTGTAACCAAGGCATCAAAGGTCTTCTCCACTTACATGTAAAGTTATGAAGCATTCACATTGAAATTGCATTCAGACTATCAATTTTAGAGACATCTTGGGACATAAAATCGATAGGGACATATATTCAATTTTGCATCTAAGGCACCAAGGGTCTTCTTCTCCAATTACATGTGAAGTTATGAGGCATTCACATTGAAATTGTATTCAGACTATCAATTTTAGGGACATCGTGGGACATAAACTCAATTAAGGGACATATATTCAATTTTGTAAACAAGGCACCAAGGGTCTTCTCCACTTACATGTGAAGTTATCAAGCATTCACATTGAAATTACATTCAGATTATTAATTTTGGGGACATCGTGGGACATAAATTTAATAGGCCATATACTCAATTTTGCATCTAAGGCACCAATTGTCTTCTTCCCCAATTACATGTAAAGTTATGAAGCATTCACATTGAAATTACATTCAGACTATCAATTTTAGGGACATCGTGGAACATAAACTCAATTGGGACATATATTCAATTTTGCATCTAAGGCACCAAGGGTCTTCTTCTCCTATTACATGTGAAGTTATGAAGCATTCACATTGAAATTGCATTCAGACTATCAATTTTAGGGACATCGTGAGACATAAACTCAATAGGTACATATATTCAATTTTGCATCTAAGGCACCAAGGGTCTTCTTCTCCAATTACATGTGAAGTTATGAAGCATTCACATTGAAATTGCATTCAGACTATCAATTTTAGGGACATCGTGAGACATAAACTCAATTGAGGGACATATATTCAATTTTGTAACCAAGGCACCAAGGGTCTTCTCCACTTACATGTGAAGTTATGAAGCATTCACATTGAAATTGCATTCAGACTATTAATTTTAGGGACATCGTGAGACATAAACTTAATAGGGACATATACTTAATTTTGCATCTAAGGCACCAAATATCTTCTTCCCCAATTACATGCAAAGTTATGAAGCATTCACATTGAAATTGCATTCAGGCTATCAATTTTAGGAACATCGTGTGACATAAACTCAATTAAGGGACATATATTCAATTTTGTAACCAAGGCATCAAAGGTCTTCTCCACTTACATGTAAAGTTATGAAGCATTCACATTGAAATTGCATTTAGACTATCAATTTTAGCGACATCTTGGGACATAAAATCGATAGGGACATATATTCAATTTTGCATCTAAGGCACCAAGGGTCTTCTTCTCCAATTACATGTGAAGTTATGAAGCATTCACATTGAAATTGCATTCAGACAATCAATTTTAGGGACATCGTGAGACATAAACTCAATTAAGGGACATATATTCAATTTTGTAACCAAGGCACCAAGGGTCTATCAATTTTAGGGACATCGTGGGACATAAACTCAATAGGGACATATATTCGATTTTGCATCTAAGGCACCGATGGTCTTCTTCTCCAATTACATGTGAAGTTATGAAGTATTCAAATTGAAATTGCATTCAGACTATCAATTTGAGAGACATCGTGGGAAATAAACTCAATTAAGGGACATATATTTAATTTTTAATCCAAGGCACCAAGGGTTTTCTCCACTTACATATGAAGTTATGAAACATTCACATTGATATTGCATTCAGACTATCAATTTTAGGGACATATTGAGACATAAACTCAATTAAGGGACATATATTCAATTTTGCATCTAAGGCACCAATGGTCTTCTTCTCTAATTACATGTGAAGTTATGAGACATTCACATTCAAATTACATTCAGACTATTAATTTTAGAGACATCGTGGGACATAAACTCAATTAAGGGACATATATTCAATTTTGCATCTAAGGCACCAATGGTCTTCTTCTCCAATTATATGTGAAGTTATGAGACATTCAAATTGAAATTGCATCCAGACTATCAATTTTAGGGACATCGTGGGACATAAACTGAATTAAGGGACATATATTCAATTTTGCATCTAAGGCACCAATGGTCTTCTTCTCCAATTACATGTGAAGTTATGAGACATTCACATTGAAATTGCATTCAGACTATCAATTTTAGGGACATCGTGGGACATAAATTCAATTAAGGGACATATATTCAATTTTGTATCTAAGGCACCAATGGTCTTCTTCTCCAATTACATCTGAAGTTATGAGACATTCACATTCAAATTGCATTCAGACTATCAATTTTAGGGACATTGTGGGACATAAACTCAATTAAGGGACATATATTCAATTTTGCATCTAAGGCACCAATGGTCCTCTTCTCCAATTACATGTGAAGTTATGAAGCATTCACATTGAAATTGCATTCAGACTAACAATTTTAGGGACATCGTGGGACATAAACTCAATTAAGGAACATATATTCAATTTTGTAACCAAGGCACCAAGAGTCTTCTCCAGTTATATAAGAAGTTATGAACCATTCACATTGAAGTTGCATTCGGACTATCAATTTTAGGGACATCGTGGGACATAAACTCAATAGGGAAATATATTCGATTTTGCATCTAATGCACCAAGGGTCTTCTTCTCCAATTACATGTGAAGTTATGAAGTATTCACATTGAAATTGCATTCAGACTATCAATTTGAGGGACATCGTGGGAAATAAACTCAATTAAGGGACATATATTTAATTTTTCATCCAAGGCACCACGGGTCTTCTCCACTTACATGTGAAGTTATGAAACAATCACATTGATATTGCATTCAGACTATTAATTTTAGGAACATCGCGGGACATAAGCTTAACAGGGCCATATACTCAATTTTGCATTTAAGGCACCAAAGGTCTTCTTCCGCAATTACATGTAAAGTTATGAAGCATTCACATTGAAATTGCATTCAGACTATCAATTTTAGGGACATCGTGGAACATAAACTCAATAGGGACATATATTCAATTTTGCATCTAAGTCACTGAGGGTCATCTACTCCAATTACATGTGAAGTTATAAAGCATTCACGTTGAAATGGCATTCAAACTATAAATTTTAGGGACATCGTGGGACATAAACTCAATTAAGGGACATATATTTAATTTTTCATCCAAGGCACCAAGGGTCTTCTCCACTTACATGTGAAGTTATAAAACATTCACATTGATATTGCATTCAGACTATTAATTTTAAGGACATCGTGGGACATAAACTTAATAGGGACATATACTCAATTTTGCATCTAAGACACCAAAGGTCTTCTTCCCCAATTACATGTAAAGTTACGAAGCATTCACATTGAAATTGCATTCAGACTATCTATTTTAGGGAAATCGTGGGACATAAACTCAATAGGGACATATATATTCAATTTTGCATCTAAGGCACCAAGAGTCTTCTTCTCCGATTACATGTGAAGTTATGAAGTATTCACATTGAAATTGCATTCAGACTATCAATTTGAGGGACATCGTGAGAAATAAACTCAATTAAGGGACATATATTTAATTTTTCATCCAAGGCACCACGGGTCTTCTCCACTTACATGTGAAGTTATGAAACAATCACATTGATATTGCATTTAGACTATTAATTTTAGGAACATCGTGGGACATAAGCTTAACAAGGCCATATACTCAATTTTGCATTTAAGGCACCAAAGGTCTTCTTCCGCAATTACATGTAAAGTTATGAAGCATTCACATTGAAATTGCATTCAGACTATCAATTTTAGGGACATCGTGGAACATAAACTCAATAGGGACATATATTCAATTTTGCATCTAAGTCACTAAGGGTCATCTACTCCAATTACATGTGAAGTTATAAAGCATTCACGTTGAAATGGCATTCGGACTATAAATTTTAGGGACATCGTGGGACATAAACTCAATTAAGGGACATATATTTAATTTTTCATCCAAGGCACCAAGGGTCTTCTCCACTTATATGTGAAGTTATAAAACATTCACATTGATATTGCATTCAGACTATTAATTTTAAGGACATCGTGGGACATAAACTTAATAGGGACATATACTCAATTTTGCATCTAAGACACCAAAGGTCTTCTTCCCCAATTACATGTAAAGTTACGAAGCATTCACATTGAAATTGCATTCAGACTATCTATTTTAGGGAAATCGTGGGACATAAACTCAATAGGGACATATATATTCAATTTTGCATCTAAGGCACCAAGAGTCTTCTTCTCCGATTACATGTGAAGTTATGAAGTATTCACATTGAAATTGCATTCAGACTATCAATTTGAGGGACATCGTGAGAAATAAACTCAATTAAGGGACATATATTTAATTTTTCATCCAAGGCACCACGGGTCTTCTCCACTTACATGTGAAGTTATGAAACAATCACATTGATATTGCATTTAGACTATTAATTTTAGGAACATCGTGGGACATAAGCTTAACAAGGCCATATACTCAATTTTGCATTTAAGGCACCAAAGGTCTTCTTCCGCAATTACATGTAAAGTTATGAAGCATTCACATTGAAATTGCATTCAGACTATCAATTTTAGGGACATCGTGGAACATAAACTCAATAGGGACATATATTCAATTTTGCATCTAAGTCACTAAGGGTCATCTACTCCAATTACATGTGAAGTTATAAAGCATTCACGTTGAAATGGCATTCAGACTATAAATTTTAGGGACATCGTGGGACATAAACTCAATTAAGGGACATATATTTAATTTTTCATCCAAGGCACCAAGGGTCTTCTCCACTTACATGTGAAGTTATAAAACATTCACATTGATATTGCATTCAGACTATTAATTTTAGGGACATCGTGGGACATAAACTTAATAGGGACATATACTCAATTTTGCATCTAAGACACCAAAGGTCTTCTTCCCCAATTACATGTAAAGTTACGAAGCATTCACATTGAAATTGCATTCAGACTATCTATTTTAGGGAAATCGTGGGACATAAACTCAATAGGGACATATATTCAATTTTGCATCTAAGGCACCAAGAGTCTTCTTCCCCAATTACATGTGAAGTTATGAGACATTCACATTGAAATTGCATTCAGACTATCAATTTTAAGGACATCGTGGGACATAAATTCAATTAAGGGACATATATTCAATTTTGTATCTAAGGCACCAATTGTCTTCTTCTCCAATTACATCTGAAGTTATGAGACATTCTCATTCAAATTGCATTCAGACTATCAATTTTAGGGACATTGTGGGACATAATCTCAATTAAGGGACATATATTCAATTTTGCATCTAAGGCACCAATGGTCCTCTTCTCCAATTACATGTGAAGTTATGAAGCATTCACATTGAAATTGCATTCAGACTAACAATTTTAGGGACATCGTGGGACATAAACTCCATTAAGGAACATATATTCAATTTTGTAACCAAGGCACCAAGAGTCTTCTCCAGTTATATAAGAAGTTATGAACCATTCACATTGAAGTTGCATTCGGACTATCAATTTTAGGGACATCGTGGGACATAAACTCAATAGGGAAATATATTCGATTTTGCATCTAATGCACCAAGGGTCTTCTTCTCCAATTACATGTGAAGTTATGAAGTATTCACATTGAAATTGCATTCAGACTATCAATTTGAGGGACATCGTGGGAAATAAACTCAATTAAGTGACATATATTTAATTTTTCATCCAAGGCACCACGGGTCTTCTCCACTTACATGTGAAGTTATGAAACAATCACATTGATATTGCATTTAGACTATTAATTTTAGGAACATCGTGGGACATAAGCTTAACAGGGCCATATACTCAATTTTGCATTTAAGGAACCAAAGGTCTTCTTCCGCAATTACATGTAAAGTTATGAAGCATTCACATTGAAATTGCATTCAGACTATCAATTTTAGGGACATCGTGGAACATAAACTCAATAGGGACATATATTCAATTTTGCATCTAAGGCACCAAGAGTCTTCTTCTCCGATTACATGTGAAGTTATGAAGTATTCACATTGAAATTGCATTCAGACTATCAATTTGAGGGACATCGTGAGAAATAAACTCAATTAAGGGACATATATTTAATTTTTCATCCAAGGCACCACGGGTCTTCTCCACTTACATGTGAAGTTATGAAACAATCACATTGATATTGCATTTAGACTATTAATTTTAGGAACATCGTGGGACATAAGCTTAACAAGGCCATATACTCAATTTTGCATTTAAGGCACCAAAGGTCTTCTTCCGCAATTACATGTAAAGTTATGAAGCATTCACATTGAAATTGCATTCAGACTATCAATTTTAGGGACATCGTGGAACATAAACTCAATAGGGACATATATTCAATTTTGCATCTAAGTCACTAAGGGTCATCTACTCCAATTACATGTGAAGTTATAAAGCATTCACGTTGAAATGGCATTCAGACTATAAATTTTAGGGACATCGTGGGACATAAACTCAATTAAGGGACATATATTTAATTTTTCATCCAAGGCACCAAGGGTCTTCTCCACTTACATGTGAAGTTATAAAACATTCACATTGATATTGCATTCAGACTATTAATTTTAAGGACATCGTGGGACATAAACTTAATAGGGACATATACTCAATTTTGCATCTAAGACACCAAAGGTCTTCTTCCCCAATTACATGTAAAGTTACGAAGCATTCACATTGAAATTGCATTCAGACTATCTATTTTAGGGAAATCGTGGGACATAAACTCAATAGGGACATATATATTCAATTTTGCATCTAAGGCACCAAGAGTCTTCTTCTCCGATTACATGTGAAGTTATGAAGTATTCACATTGAAATTGCATTCAGACTATCAATTTGAGGGACATCGTGAGAAATAAACTCAATTAAGGGACATATATTTAATTTTTCATCCAAGGCACCACGGGTCTTCTCCACTTACATGTGAAGTTATGAAACAATCACATTGATATTGCATTTAGACTATTAATTTTAGGAACATCGTGGGACATAAGCTTAACAAGGCCATATACTCAATTTTGCATTTAAGGCACCAAAGGTCTTCTTCCGCAATTACATGTAAAGTTATGAAGCATTCACATTGAAATTGCATTCAGACTATCAATTTTAGGGACATCGTGGAACATAAACTCAATAGGGACATATATTCAATTTTGCATCTAAGTCACTAAGGGTCATCTACTCCAATTACATGTGAAGTTATAAAGCATTCACGTTGAAATGGCATTCAGACTATAAATTTTAGGGACATCGTGGGACATAAACTCAATTAAGGGACATATATTTAATTTTTCATCCAAGGCACCAAGGGTCTTCTCCACTTACATGTGAAGTTATAAAACATTCACATTGATATTGCATTCAGACTATTAATTTTAAGGACATCGTGGGACATAAACTTAATAGGGACATATACTCAATTTTGCATCTAAGACACCAAAGGTCTTCTTCCCCAATTACATGTAAAGTTACGAAGCATTCACATTGAAATTGCATTCAGACTATCTATTTTAGGGAAATCGTGGGACATAAACTCAATAGGGACATATATATTCAATTTTGCATCTAAGGCACCAAGAGTCTTCTTCTCCGATTACATGTGAAGTTATGAAGTATTCACATTGAAATTGCATTCAGACTATCAATTTGAGGGACATCGTGAGAAATAAACTCAATTAAGGGACATATATTTAATTTTTCATCCAAGGCACCACGGGTCTTCTCCACTTACATGTGAAGTTATGAAACAATCACATTGATATTGCATTTAGACTATTAATTTTAGGAACATCGTGGGACATAAGCTTAACAAGGCCATATACTCAATTTTGCATTTAAGGCACCAAAGGTCTTCTTCCGCAATTACATGTAAAGTTATGAAGCATTCACATTGAAATTGCATTCAGACTATCAATTTTAGGGACATCGTGGAACATAAACTCAATAGGGACATATATTCAATTTTGCATCTAAGTCACTAAGGGTCATCTACTCCAATTACATGTGAAGTTATAAAGCATTCACGTTGAAATGGCATTCAGACTATAAATTTTAGGGACATCGTGGGACATAAACTCAATTAAGGGACATATATTTAATTTTTCATCCAAGGCACCAAGGGTCTTCTCCACTTACATGTGAAGTTATAAAACATTCACATTGATATTGCATTCAGACTATTAATTTTAGGGACATCGTGGGACATAAACTTAATAGGGACATATACTCAATTTTGCATCTAAGACACCAAAGGTCTTCTTCCCCAATTACATGTAAAGTTACGAAGCATTCACATTGAAATTGCATTCAGACTATCTATTTTAGGGAAATCGTGGGACATAAACTCAATAGGGACATATATTCAATTTTGCATCTAAGGCACCAAGAGTCTTCTTCCCCAATTACATGTGAAGTTATGAGACATTCACATTGAAATTGCATTCAGACTATCAATTTTAAGGACATCGTGGGACATAAATTCAATTAAGGGACATATATTCAATTTTGTATCTAAGGCACCAATGGTCTTCTTCTCCAATTACATATGAAGTTATGAGACATTCACATTCAAATTGCATTCAGACTATCAATTTTAGGGACATTGTGGGACATAATCTCAATTAAGGGACATATATTCAATTTTGCATCTAAGGCACCAATGGTCCTCTTCTCCAATTACATGTGAAGTTATGAAGCATTCACATTGAAATTGCATTCAGACTAACAATTTTAGGGACATCGTGGGACATAAACTCAATTAAGGAACATATATTCAATTTTGTAACCAAGGCACCAAGAGTCTTCTCCAGTTATATAAGAAGTTATGAACCATTCACATTGAAGTTGCATTCGGACTATCAATTTTAGGGACATCGTGGGACATAAACTCAATAGGGAAATATATTCGATTTTGCATCTAATGCACCAAGGGTCTTCTTCTCCAATTACATGTGAAGTTATGAAGTATTCACATTGAAATTGCATTCAGACTATCAATTTGAGGGACATCGTGGGAAATAAACTCAATTAAGTGACATATATTTAATTTTTCATCCAAGGCACCACGGGTCTTCTCCACTTACATGTGAAGTTATGAAACAATCACATTGATATTGCATTTAGACTATTAATTTTAGGAACATCGTGGGACATAAGCTTAACAGGGCCATATACTCAATTTTGCATTTAAGGAACCAAAGGTCTTCTTCCGCAATTACATGTAAAGTTATGAAGCATTCACATTGAAATTGCATTCAGACTATCAATTTTAGGGACATCGTGGAACATAAACTCAATAGGGACATATATTCAATTTTGCATCTAAGTCACTGAGGGTCATCTACTCCAATTACATGTGAAGTTATAAAGCATTCACGTTGAAATGGCATTCAAACTATAAATTTTAGGGACATCGTGGGACATAAACTCAATTAAGGGACATATATTTAATTTTTCATCCAAGGCACCAAGGGTCTTCTCCACTTACATGTGAAGTTATAAAACATTCACATTGATATTGCATTCAAACTATTAATTTTAGGGACATCGTGGGACATAAACTTAATAGGGACATATACTCAATTTTGCATCTAAGACACCAAAGGTCTTCTTCCCCAATTACATGTAAAGTTACGAAGCATTCACATTGAAATTGCATTCAGACTATCTATTTTAGGGAAATCGTGGGACATAAACTCAATAGAGACATATATTCAATTTTGCATCTAAGGCACCAAGAGTCTTCTTCTCCAATTACATGTGAAGTTATGAAGTATTCACATTGAAATTGCATTCAGACTATCAATTTGAGGGACATCGTGAGAAATAAACTCAATTAAGGGACATATATTTAATTTTTCATCCAAGGCACCACGGGTCTTCTCCACTTACATGTGAAGTTATGAAACAATCACATTGATATTGCATTCAGACTATTAATTTTAGGAACATCGTGGGACATAAGCTTAACAGGGCCATATACTCAATTTTGCATTTAAGGCACCAAAGGTCTTCTTCCGCAATTACATGTAAAGTTATGAAGCATTCACATTGAAATTGCATTCAGACTATCAATTTTAGGGACATCGTGGAACATAAACTCAATAGGGACATATATTCAATTTTGCATCTAAGTCACTGAGGGTCATCTACTCCAATTACATGTTAAGTTATAAAGCATTCACGTTGAAATGGCATT
Organism: Trifolium pratense; assembly: GCF_020283565.1. Lineage (NCBI taxonomy): Eukaryota > Viridiplantae > Streptophyta > Magnoliopsida > Fabales > Fabaceae > Trifolium > Trifolium pratense. The sequence goes on along the minus strand of NC_060062.1, from coordinate 34,701,537 downwards.
CAGACTATAAATTTTAGGGACATTGTGGGACATAAACTCAATTAAGGGACATATATTTAATTTTTCATCCAAGGCACCAAGGGTCTTCTCCATTTACATGTGAAGTTATAAAACATTCACATTGATATTGCATTCAGACTATTAATTTTAGGGACATCGTGGGACATAAACTTAATAGGGACATATACTCAATTTTGCATCTAAGACACCAAAGGTCTTCTTCCCAAATTACATATAAAGTTACGAAGCATTCACATTGAAATTGCATTCAGACTATCTATTTTAGGGAAATCGTGGGACATAAACTCAATAGGGACATATATTCAATTTTGCATCTAAGGCACCAAGAGTCTTCTTCTCCAATTACATGTGAAGTTATGAGACATTCACATTGAAATTGCATTCAGACTATCAATTTTAGGGACATCGTGGGACATAAACTCAATTAAGGGACATATATTTAAGTTTTCATCCAAGGCACCACGGGTCTTCTCCACTTACATGTGAAGTTATGAAACAATCACATTGATATTGCATTCAGACTATTAATTTTAGGAACATCGTGGGACATAAGCTTAACAGGGCCATATACTCAATTTTGCATTTAAGGCACCAAAGGTCTTCTTCCGCAATTACATGTAAAGTTATGAAGCATTCACATTGAAATTGCATTCAGACTATCAATTTTAGGGACATCGTGGAACATAAACTCAATAGGGACATATATTCAATTTTGCATCTAAGTCACTGAGGGTCATCTACTCCAATTACATGTGAAGTTATAAAGCATTCACGTTGAAATGGCATTCAGACTATAAATTTTAGGGACATCGTGGGACATAAACTCAATTAAGGGACATATATTTAATTTTTCATCCAAGGCACCAAGGGTCTTCTCCACTTACATGTGAAGTTATAAAACATTCACATTGATATTGCATTCCGACTATTAATTTTAGGGACATCGTGGGACATAAACTGAATAGGGACATATACTCCATTTTGCATCTAAGACACCAAAGGTCTTCTTCCCCAATTACATGTAAAGTTACGAAGCATTCACATTGAAATTGCATTCAGACTATCTATTTTAGGGAAATCGAGGGACATAAACTCAATAGGGACATATATTCAATTTTGCATCTAAGGCACCAAGAGTCTTCTTCTCCAATTACATTTGAAGTTATGAAGTATTCACATTAAAATTGCATTCAGACTATCAATTTGAGGGACATCGTGAGAAATAAACTCAATTAAGGGACATATATTTAATTTTTCATCCAAGGCACCACGGGTCTTCTCCACTTACATGTGAAGTTATGAAACAATCACATTGATATTGCATTCAGACTATTAATTTTAGGAACATCGTGGGACATAAGCTTAACAGGGCCATATACTCAATTTTGCATTTAAGGCACCAAAGGTCTTCTTCCGCAATTACATATAAAGTTATGAAGCATTCACATTGAAATTGCATTCAGACTATCAATTTTAGGGACATCGTGGAAAATAAACTCAATAGGGACATATATTCAATTTTGCATCTAAGTCACTGAGGGTCATCTACTCCAATTACATGTGAAGTTATAAAGCATTCACGTTGAAATGGCATTCAGACTATAAATTTTAGGGACATTGTGCGACATAAACTCAATTAAGGGACATATATTTAATTTTTCATCCAAGGCACCAAGGGTCTTCTCCACTTACATGTGAAGTAATAAAACATTCACATTGATATTGCATTCAGACTATTAATTTTAGGGACATCGTGGGACATAAACTTAATAGGGACATATACTCAATTTTGCATCTAAGACACCAAAGGTCTTCTTCCCCAATTACATGTAAAGTTACGAAGCATTCACATTGAAATTGCATTCAGACTATCTATTTTAGGGAAATCGTGGGACATAAACTCAATAGGGACATATATTCAATTTTGCATCTAAGGCACCAAGAGTCTTCTTCTCCAATTACATTTGAAGTTATGAGACATTCACATTGAAATTGCATTCAGACTATCAATTTTAGGGACATCGTGGGACATAAACTCAATTAAGGGACATATATTTAATTTTTCATCCAAGGCACCACGGGTCTTCTCCACTTACATGTGAAGTTATGAAACAATCACATTGATATTGCATTCAGACTATTAATTTTAGGAACATCGTGGGACATAAACTGAATAGGGACATATACTCCATTTTGCATCTAAGACACCAAAGGTCTTCTTCCCCAATTACATGTAAAGTTACGAAGCATTCACATTGAAATTGCATTCAGACTATCTATTTTAGGGAAATCGAGGGACATAAACTCAATAGGGACATATATTCAATTTTGCATCTAAGGCACCAAGAGTCTTCTTCTCCAATTACATTTGAAGTTATGAAGTATTCACATTAAAATTGCATTCAGACTATCAATTTGAGGGACATCGTGAGAAATAAACTCAATTAAGGGACATATATTTAATTTTTCATCCAAGGCACCACGGGTCTTCTCCACTTACATGTGAAGTTATGAAACAATCACATTGATATTGCATTCAGACTATTAATTTTAGGAACATCGTGGGACATAAGCTTAACAGGGCCATATACTCAATTTTGCATTTAAGGCACCAAAGGTCTTCTTCCGCAATTACATATAAAGTTATGAAGCATTCACATTGAAATTGCATTCAGACTATCAATTTTAGGGACATCGTGGAACATAAACTCAATAGGGACATATATTCAATTTTGCATCTAAGTCACTGAGGGTCATCTACTCCAATTACATGTGAAGTTATAAAGCATTCACGTTGAAATGGCATTCAGACTATAATCTTTAGGGACATTGTGCGACATAAACTCAATTAAGGGACATATATTTAATTTTTCATCCAAGGCACCAAGGGTCTTCTCCACTTACATGTGAAGTAATAAAACATTCACATTGATATTGCATTCAGACTATTAATTTTAGGGACATCGTGGGACATAAACTTAATAGGGACATATACTCAATTTTGCATCTAAGACACCAAAGGTCTTCTTCCCCAATTACATGTAAAGTTACGAAGCATTCACATTGAAATTGCATTCAGACTATCTATTTTAGGGAAATCGTGGGACATAAACTCAATAGGGACATATATTCAATTTTGCATCTAAGGCACCAAGAGTCTTCTTCTCCAATTACATGTGAAGTTATGAGACATTCACATTGAAATTGCATTCAGACTATCAATTTTAGGGACATCGTGGGACATAAACTCAATTAAGGGACATATATTTAATTTTTCATCCAAGGCACCACGGGTCTTCTCCACTTACATGTGAAGTTATGAAACAATCACATTGATATTGCATTCAGACTATTAATTTTAGGAACATCGTGGGACATAAGCTTAACAGGGCCATATACTCAATTTTGCATTTAAGGCACCAAAGGTCTTCTTCCGCAATTACATGTAAAGTTATGAAGCATTCACATTGAAATTGCATTCAGACTATCAATTTTAGGGACATCGTGGAACATAAACTCAATAGGGACATATATTCAATTTTGCATCTAAGTCACTGAGGGTCATCTACTCCAATTACATGTGAAGTTATAAAGCATTCACGTTGAAATGGCATTCAGACTATAAATTTTAGGGACATCGTGGGACATAAACTCAATTAAGGGACATATTTAATTTTTCATCCAAGGCACCAAGGGTCTTCTCCACTTACATGTGAAGTTATAAAACATTCACATTGATATTGCATTCAGACTATTAATTTTAGGGACATCGTGGGACATAAACTTAATAGGGACATATACTCAATTTTGCATCTAAGACACCAAAGGTCTTCTTCCCCAATTACATGTAAAGTTACGAAGCATTCACATTGAAATTGCATTCAGACTATCTATTTTAGGGAAATCGTGGGACATAAACTCAATAGGGACATATATTCAATTTTGCATCTAAGGCACCAAGAGTCTTCTTCTCCAATTACATGTGAAATTATGAAGTATTCACAATGAAATTGCATTCAGACTATCAATTTGAGGGACATCGTGAGAAATAAACTCAATTAAGGGACGTATATTTAATTTTTCATCCAAGGCACCACGGGTCTTCTCCACTTACATGTGAAGTTATGAAACAATCACATTGATATTGCATTCAGACTATTAATTTTAGGAACATCGTGGGACATAAGCTTAACAGGGCCATATACTCAATTTTGCATTTAAGGCACCAAAGGTCTTCTTCCACAATTACATGTAAAGTTATGAAGCATTCACATTGAAATTGCATCCAGACTATCAATTTTAGGGACATCGTGGAACATAAACTCAATAGGGACATATATTCAATTTTGCATCTAAGTCACTGAGGGTCATCTACTCCAATTATATGTGAAGTTATAAAGCATTCACGTTGAAATAGCATTCAGACTATAAATTTTAGGGACATTGTGGGACATAAACTCAATTAAGGGACATATATTTAATTTTTCATCCAAGGCACCAAGGGTCTTCGCCACTTACATGTGAAGTTATAAAACATTCACATTGATATTGCATTCAGACTATTAATTTTAGGGACATCGTGGGACATAAACTTAATAGGGACATATACTCAATTTTGCATCTAAGACACCAAAGGTCTTCTTCCCCAATTACATGTAAAGTTACGAAGCATTCACATTGAAATTGCATTCAGACTATCTATTTTAGGGAAATCGTGGGACATAAACTCAACAGGGACATATATTCAATTTTGCATCTAAGACACCAAGAGTCTTCTTCTCCAATTACATGTGAAGTTATGAGACATTAACATTGAAATTGCATTCAGACTATCAATTTTAGGGACATCGTGGGACATAAACTCAATTAAGGGACATATATTTAATTTTTCATCCAAGGCACCACGGGTCTTCTCCACTTACATGTGAAGTTATGAAACAATCACATTGATATTGCATTCAGACTATTAATTTTAGGAACATCGTGGGACATAAGCTTAACAGGACCATATACTCAATTTTGCATTTAAGGCACCAAAGGTCTTCTTCCGCAAT